>NC_040019.1:7919773-8519773 GCF_000972845.2 Larimichthys crocea
TGCTAGTGTGAAATTTCCAATTGACGAACTTTCAGACAGGTTGTGATCTGGTCACTTCTCTGCATATTGTGGCCAGGTTTTATCATTTGTCTAGCGACTAACATTAGCCCTAAACTGCTCAAGTTGCAGTTAACGTTAGCGAACACCTGGGGTGTTTGCTGCACTACAACTAGGGCTGGGTATCAGTACTCGATACTTTTCAGGTATCGACCGAAACAACCCGGTACCAAGTAGTATCATAACTGGGCCTGTCAAATGATACCTGCAATCGGTTCTTTTTGTACCCAGATCAAGAAAAAAACTATTGTTTCTATGGTTTTGCTCGCAGCCAATCACCGCAAGCACTCTTCGATTCAATGTGCCATGTGATTGGTTCACCAATAGTTTGTATGGTGGTAAAGCGGGTTCAAGCCGTGCGGAGTTGGCTGGTTATCATTACGAGATGCCGGTGACATTTACGCAACCGATTTGCTTGCTTTTCACATGACTAATATTGAATCAAGCTGAAAAAAAGTATCGAATGAAGTACTCAGTTGGTATTGGTATCGTGTTAAGGGTACTGGTATCAAAATGTTTTAAAGGATACCCAGCCCTAACTACAACTCACCAACTCACTTTACCAAAAATAAAGTTGGTAAAAAAATCATAATAAAGATAGGAACAGCCCTATAAAAAGATTATAAATTATAGTGATAATGTTGTTGAACAGTTTGTGATAGCTTAGCTTAGCTTAGCTACCACTGATGGTTAGCTTCCATTGAAATCAATGGAATGTAAGCTAACCATCGATGCTAACGTGTGAAATTTCCAATTGACCAACTTTCAGACAGGTGGTGATCTGGACCCTTCTCTGCATATTGTGGCCAGGTTTTATCTTGCGATTAATGTTAGCCCTAAACTGCTCAAGTTACAGTTAACGTTAGCGAACACCTGGGGTGCTGTACTCACTAACTCACTTTACCAAAAAAAAAAAAGTATGTAAAAAAAAATCATAATAAAGATGGGAACAGCCCTATAAAATGATTATAAATTATAGTGATAATATTGTTGAACAGTTTGTGATAGCTTAGCTTAGCTACCACTGATGGTTAGCTTCCAATCCATTGAAATCAATGGAATGGAAGCTAACCATCAATGCTAACGTGTGAAATCTACAAACTACAGAGGGGGCAGGGTTTACTGACTTTCAGATAGGTAGTGATTTAGTCCCTTATTTGTATATTATGGCATTTTCCTTGCATTTAACGAAAGCCCTAAACTGCTCAAGTTGCAGTTAACGTTAGCGAACACCTGGGGTGTTTGCTGTACTACAACTCACCGACTCACTTTACCAAAAAATAAAGTCTGTAAAAAAAAAAAAATCATAATAAAGATAGGAACAGCCCTATAACATGATAGTGATAATGTTGTTGAACAGCTTGTGATAGCTTAGCTTAGCTACCACTGATGGTTAGCTTCCATTCCATTGAAATCAATGGAATGGAAGCTAACCATCAATGCTAATATGTGAAATCTACAAACTACAGAGGGGGCAGGGTTTACTGACTTTCAGATAGGTAGTGATTTAGTCCCTTATTTGCATATTATGGCATTTTCCTTGAATTTAACGTTAGCCCTACACTGCTCCAGTTACAGTGAACATCTAGAACAACTCACCTGTACTGTTGTGCACCGTGTGGCAAGTGACTGACTGACTGACTGAGTGAGTGAGCGAGTGAGTGAGTGAACCCTCCTACCGGCAGCCAGATGGGGCTGGCTTATATGCGGAAGTTTTCAGTTCCGCTCAGTCCAGTTGACTTCGAAAACTGAGAACAGACGGACTAAAGTCACGCTCCTCTCTGTCTGAACACCAGACCCGGCATCACAAGGCAAGGTGAGTACAGCACATCTGAGAGAAATCTCTTTACATTAACGCGACAGCGACAAAGAGTTAGTGCTCGTGTGTTACCGTTATCATTTTATGTTGTAGTTAGAAAATGTGCAATTTAAAACAAACACAAGTCATAACACATTTGTTTTACACGCTTGGCTTTCAACAGGTTACAAGTGAAATAATAAAAAAAAAAACATCAGAAAAATGTGGTAATAATGTCTGACATGTGCTTTATGTCACACCCACTGAGGCAACCAAATTTAAAAGTTGAGTTTCCGTGAGAAAAACCAGCCGTGATGGATTGAACAGACGTCCTCCAAAATAAACGCATGAGAGAGGACGACCTGGGCTCAAGCTAAGGCGTTATGTTAGAGTATTACCCATAGAGGTTACATTAAATTTAATGATCTAGACTGAACACACACAGTGAGGTTAAGTCCACATTGAGTGGTTATAATGTAAGAATGTGTCACATGTTTCAGGAGCACAGGGGGTTAACTGTTCAAAACCTAACATGTAATCCAGCCTGTGTACAAAAAGTGTCCTATAAAGTCAGGTTGGAACAAGTTGTCTCACTTGACAACTGCCAAGCATATTAAACGTCACCTTTACTGTCAAACTGCTTTTTTTAATTTAAGCTTGAAGAGGGTGTAGTCAGACAGAAACCGCACATATTTGTGTCATTTATTCATAGAAAAGCGTTATTTCATAATTGAGAAATAATCCGCAGACTTGTGAACAGTACTTTGTGAAAACAAACTCCACTCTGTGAGTCACAATGTCCTGAAATGATGTCACCAGGCAACATTGTCTCCTGAAACGTTGTGAAATGAGGATGACGTCTCTAAAGAGGCAAATCATACACTCGGGATAGAAGAGGATGTTTCTTTGCCAGTAGATTAAGGAAACGTGACTTGACACGGCCGGAGTTTGACACATGCAGTGGAAAAGGGAACAGCCATGGTGGCAAATGACATTTGTATTCAGTTTTACTGTGAGGGAAGTTTAGTGTGAATCCAACCATGACTAGGGAGCAACCAAAAGCTGACATTTCAATTCAGTATCAGATTATTCAGCTACTGCTCAGGAACATATAAACGTCTGAGACTGTAGATAACTCGCTCCCTATTTGTGCTGTGCTGAAAGGGCTTTGTTTTTAATTTGATAGTGCATTAATATTACAGGAACTTGACAGATAAGGTGTCGACTAAGCAGAATTATTGCTAAAACTGGCTCAGAGTCGTGTTGATGTAGGCGCTGCTGATGACATGCTTGTGCAGAGCTGTTTGGGAACACTCAAAGGTGTGGCGTCTTCTCATGTCTATGCATGATATCATTAGGGATTGCACAACAAGCAGGGACATGAGATGAGCCTCATGTTTGTTCTCTCCATATTAGGAGAAAGAAATGATACCGACATGTGAGTCTGGTGTGACTTGAGCGTGATCCAAGTTTCTGCATCGACATTTTATGTACCTTTTTTTTACTGAGATGTCCCAGTTGGCTTTGAAATTCAATACTGGAAGAATCTGGTGTGAACAACTGACATTGTTGTAACGGAGCAATCCAATGCTGTGGATTCCTCCAGGGATCTTCTCTAGCCACGACTTTTGGCTCAAAGATCTTTGCATAAAACTTATGGTATGTTAGTCTATTGTGTCTTGTGTCACCCCGAGCGTTTCAGACTTTAGTGATATGGTAAACAAAGCTCGCAACAGTGTGAAAGATGTCATTGAGTTCCTTATGTTGAGGTTATGATGATGCTTTCATTACTTTTTTTAAAAGCATTTTAATTGAGTGTGCCTGCATTGGGTTATTGATAAACTGACGCAGACAAAGCCTCTCGTGTAAAATACAGAAAATCTGAAGCTTTTGCAGGAGAAAGTGTAAAAAAAATAAACAATGGAACAAAACATTTGACCTTGCAAAGAGGTTAGGACTGATCAGGAGTGGAGGTGATGATATGATATGTTTAAGACAAGCAACAACCTCCAGGGTTGTGAAGTGAAGCCTATGTGGAAGTGCATAAAACTGCAGTTCCTTGAATGTCTACTTGAGGATGGCTCCAGAAGTGACTCTTTACAGTCTGGTACAAAAAACAGTTTTGGTCTCTATAGTTAAGTTCCCCATTCATGATAACTGTACTGAGGGTGAATTTTGTTTTAACTCACCCGTTCAAATGACATTAAAGCTTAAAGTTATGCATAATTAACAGCCTGGCTGCTTTGATTGATAGGTAGGTGGTTTGCTTGAACACATGGGCGTCATTTAGCTCATGTCAGGTTCTTTATACTGTCAGTGCTTTTTTATGCTTAAACATTATGCATGTGTTCTTAATTATTGTTATGACAGTTATTATTATTTATTGGCGTAAGTTTATGGGTAATTTACCGGGTTAGGCCTTGTAATTTTTCCTAAAAAAATGAACTTCTTGGCTCACCTCAAGGCTAAGTCACCTTGAAGAGGGAGGCAGCTGTCTTTGTTGCCGTCTCATTATCTTGCATATTCTGCATGAGTGTGTGCGTGTGTGTATTTGTGTTTGGTTGTATTAGTTTGATTGTGAACGTGTGTTGTATAAATCGTAGAGCAGTGCACTCCGTGCTTTCCAGGTCCCTATCGCTTTCACAAGTGATTTTATTTCTTCTCCCACACCTCCTCGCACCCTTTTGTGACTCCTACCACTGGCTTCTTTTAAAGAGCTTGCTGCCCTCCGGGCGTGATGGTGAGACAGCCAGCAGTCTGGATGTGTGTGTGTGTGCCTGTACATCTGACCAGGTGACGGGCCTCAGCAGGTGGTGCTGCGTCCCTGAGGGAAATTGTGACGGCAGCATGACTAACAACCTCAAAATGACATGCCTCTGGGTTGACAAGGCATTATTATTCATGGAATAGTGATCAGAAAAGCATGCTTCGCACTGCCCTGCGCACAAATATGTGAATATTTAGCATCCTTTCTTGTGCTTTTTTTCAAGGCAAGCATTGAAACTGTTAATGCTCACTTTAAGAAGTCAAACTTGATGTTCCAGCCATGGATTATATACCTTATAAAGTTGAAATCTTCTTCACCAAAGCCAGAAATAAAAAGGCAGCTTTGTCATTAGCCTCATAGTTTAAAACTCAGTTTAAAAAGTTCAGCACTGACTCAAATCCCTCTATTCACCACCTAGTTTCTTACCTATCTTTTCCAATTTGTTCAAGCAAAAAGCCAGACTTTAATTTCATTACATCAGCTCTATAAGCGTCCTCTCTAAAGTAAGTTTTGATAACCACTAACAATGTGCCCGTCTGTTCAAACTTAGACTCGACTTTGTTCACCCTTTTTTCCCCATGTAATTACTTTGTACTATACGTGACATATAATGCTTGTGGGTTCGCCTTTGATGTCATGTTTTCATGTCAACATACACTCTTCCTGTTGGGCGTTGCAAAGGTGACATATTTCCACAGGATCTGTGGGGTTTTTTTTTTTTCTGAATCTGACACACAGACAGATTCACTACAGCCCGTTAGTTGAATACTCATACCAGACCACAAAGTAAAGTGTATTCTGCAAATATGGTATACCAATTTCCTTCAGTCACCAACCTAATAAATGTAATAATGCACTAAATGTTAACATGTGACTGCACTTAACCTCAGTCTGGCTTCCAATAAATAGCTTGCACTCTTCAATTTTTCAGAGGGAAAAGGAATGCACGACATGCAGAGCTTCAACCTGCGAAACTCAATAGTGCATGAAAATTTTATGATCTTTGCTGTGCCTCATTTTTGGAACTGTCCATTTAATTTGGAAGCACACACACGTATAGTTAGGATTAGTATCCATCCATGAAGTAATGTAGATCATGGTGCATTTAGCCATTGAGATGTTTCCAAATCGTTGAAATAGAAGGCTAAACCTGCCGTCCAATCAAATACAGAGTTGTCAAGTTTCCAAAAATCCTGATTATGTCTTGCCTTCACTCTACTCTTTTATTCTTCTTCTCTCTTCTACTCTATGCAGGCCCAGCAGCATCACAGTTACCTGATGAAAGGCCGATGCTCACTCGTTACTGTTATAAGCTAAGGATTAACAGGGGTTTTCAGAAAGATGTTTGAAAGCTGACGAGAAGTTTTAGATGAATGTTTCAGACTCTTAAATACCCCTAAACCACAGGAATGAGTGTTCAAGATGATACAGGTGCACTAGACCATGTGTTACTGGGACGATGACTGCCAAAAAGTTGCTCAATCTTTTGGAAAAAATTAGAGACGACACCTCTACCTCCTACCTTCTTGCCTTTGGTTGATTATATATAGTTTTGTTTGCCTGTGTTTAAATCTGTTTATCTACAATAGGCTGCCCTACAGTATGTCCATAATATATATGTGTGGGCTTTTTTTCAGCAATAGTTTATCAGTCTGTGTATCTTCGTCAGAACGTATACAAGCAGTAGGTTCAGTAAAAGGTCATTGAGTGAATAGGTTCAAAGTGCAGCTCCAGACTCACTGACCTTTACCTTTAAGGTAAACAAAGGATTTTCAGTGCTTACATGCTACTGACGTGTTTTTAGAGCTTGCTTGCAACTACTGACACTTATCGCAAGCCCCATTTCCAATTTGTTCTGGCATGTGTGTCGACACTTTTTTTTTTCCAGGTAAGGAATGTGTACAAAATGAAAATGCTATCTTTACAAAACAAAAGCCGTATACACATCAAAAAAAGCGAAGTTGTACTAAGCCTCAGTGGAGTCATACAAATTCTCCTTGTTTGGGGGTTATAAATTGAAACCATTTGTTCTAAATTTGGTAGAATTTGTCCTTTTGAATCCGCAAAGAATAAGTCAAATTTTCCATTTTAAATATTTCCAAAATAGTTTCATGCCAATGATCCACTGTAGAAGGTATTGGACTTAACCAGCTTCTAGTGATTGATTTTTTGCATTGAAACAATTTAATGCTTATTTTCTTTAAGAAGAGTCAATATTTTTTTTCAATGTATTAGTGGACTAATACATTCTGAAGTGTGGCTTCCTGTTGTATAATAAATGACACACTTCATTATAGGTTATCTCCTACTATGTTGTTTGCCAGACTATCATTTGTCCATTAGTACTTGAGAAGATATACTGTACATGATATATTACAGACTCACTCTTACTCCCATCATTGTAAATGACATCGCTCGGGACCTGGCACCGATAATAAAGATGTCAGCGGAGAAGAGGCCTATTAATAGACGTGATTTTAGATAGCTTTAACGTGATAATGTTTAAGCAAGCGATAAGGCTGTAAATATTATTAACTATTATCACACATTCATAGCACACAGTGGTGGAACAAGCAATTGCATACCTTTTTTAATCAAGACTCGTCGGAGGAATGCTTGTGTTTGGGTTCAGCATAATTTGCAGTTTACCGTGCTTTACCTTGAAAGTAATCTTTTCTAAATAGGGGTTGTTGGCTGCACACCAATAGTATATTACTTCGCGTGATATCCTGTCTGTTTACATGCTCTTTTTTCCTGTTATTCCCCTCCTTTCCTTCTTGTTCTCCCTTGTGTCTGTGATATTTGTCTGTCTCCTGAGCGTGAGCACGTTTTAATCCCCCATTAAAATGTGCTTACGCCCAATCAAGTGTAAACTATTTTATCTCTATTTATCTCTTTTTCTGTCTCTAGGTGAATCATGAGCAGCAGCTACAGTGTCTCTCTGGCTGGCCCTGCCCCCTGGGGCTTTAGACTACAAGGAGGGAAGGACTTCTGTCTGCCCCTCACCATCTCACGGGTGAGTGGAACACACACACACACACACACACACACCACTTATGTACCCTTCACTCTATAATAGTCACCTCTGAGGAATGCCGCTCATGCTCACTATACCATTTGCATAGTGCGTGTGCCATTTGTCTCCTGTGTGACACTCATTGCTGGATTTAGACACCTTCTCTAACAGTTCATGGCCTCTGTCACTCAGTCTCTCGTCAAGGCTACGTCTATTGTCATAATATTGTTACATAACTGTGCCGTAAACTGCAACATCCGTCAGTTTAAAAAAAGCTCTTGAAATTCTCTGATGGCCTTTCGGGATATATTTTGAGGGATTAAGCCGATAGCTGTTAATGGCTGCTGTCATTTCGGTCATTCAGATGAGGGATAGTGCTAAGAGTCCTGGCCTTTCTCCCTGGCGTTAGTCCTGATGCGAGACACAGGAGAGTATGTATACTGTATCTGCAAGGGAAGCATTAGACCTGTCCTTAAACGGCCCATCTGACTGAAACTCTAGTAAGCCACACTGGCTCTGTAATAGCTATTTGGGACTTTGGGCCACAAAAACTCAAACGGGGATTTGGCTCCGGCTGACCAGGTTCTATTGAGCCGTCAGCTGCGAGAAAGGCTGCTGAAGGACACACTTTGAAAAACATTCCTGTTTATGAGACATGTCCAGCTTCAGCCTATACATAGTCACACTGTGCAAACAAAATGTTGGTTACACAAATTAAAAGAAAGTCTGCAGGGCGGCTTACTGTAAGTAGCAGTTGTTTTCATTCCAAGGGCATCTGAAGTGTCTCAATTATACTGACATAGTCTCTTGTCAACAGGATTAAAAGTAGGCCCTCCACCAGTGCAGTCTATGCTTTGACAACAACTCTGCCTGCTGCGAATGAGAATGAGCCGTGTTATTCACTTCTTGCTGCTTCCTGTTATGTAATCGTAATCTCAGTGTCACGGACAGGGTCAGTGACTCTGTTTATCTGTTGCTGGTCGGATCAGTTACAGAATTTTTGAAAGTTGTGTATGGGAAGGAGAAGTGACTTTTCTCAAGTGGCTTAGGTGTGTTAGGACACAGTGCTTCGAAGAGAATGAGAAGGCCAGCATAGCTTACTCAGACTATTTTTATCCCCCTTGCCACTATGATAATAATGGAATGCAGGACATTATGTTGTTATAGTGGCACGTAGCTGTCAGCGGACATCATGTCAAGTTATCTCAAAAACAATACACGACTGACCTTCACACGCGACACCTGATTAGTTACTGAAGCACCTTTTATATATAGAAATATGTAAAAATCCATTTCAGTGAGCAACAGGAAAACAAAATCTGCATCAAATTTCCATTTGCTCTTTCAAATTTGGCATCAGCTATTGAAAAAGCACAAGGCCAACATCTGTCCAAAGTACCCCTCAGTTTTTAACAGCTCTGTATAGTTTCACTTCAAATTCTTGAGGTTCTGCAAATAGAAAGGTGCACTCACCCTAATTACACGTTAAATATTTACTATTCAGACTTGAAGTAAGAAAGTAGAGGTAAGAAAGATTTTTCCGTTGATATGGTGCAAAAAGCACGCTGTGTAAAACTCCCAGGACAAACGAAAAGCAGGTGTGCTGTGCACCTGACCCCTCACTGTGATATCTGTAGGGATATGCCATATCACATTTTTTCCAATGAGTTTAAAATAAAATGAGACAAATGAGTTGGGAAATGTGTCAAAAAAAAAAAAAAAGAAGCCAGACAGAAGCCTTGAATCTGTTAAAACACAAGTGCATGTAATGTGGTGGTTTTGATCATGTCTACTCCATGGACTATAAAAGTGTTGAATACCTTGTGTGTCCAACGGCTGTCTGTCCTGCGTTGAATCACCAGTGGTCTGGAGCGTGCCATAGCACTGCCGAGCCAGGCAACATGACTCGCACAGCTTTTCATTCCTTCACATTATTGGTTAGTGTCATTCCTGTGACATGTTTTCCTTCCACCACATGACCAGTCAATGGCACCGTGAATGGCTCAGATTTCTTGTTATTGTCCGGGCGCCAGGAATAAGTGTCCCTTTTGTCTATTTATCTTCCAGATCCCAGTGTCACATAAGGCACAGCCAAAATAAAGCTCTCAACGATGCAGTTAAACCCGAAAACTTTCCATTTTGATACATATATTTACTTAAATCTGATGTCAGATCTGGTACTCCTAAAGTCTATGTAATCTGTCATTGCTGTATGTGAATGAGTAGAAGGTACATACATGGAAACATCTGCCAACAGTTTAACTTTAGTTCCTTCATTAGATGAGTGAAAATTACGTAGACCACAGGCCTATTTTAAGGTTCATTAGAGACCCACAATGTTAAATAGACTGCCTTTGTGGTAAAGAATATGCATCTGTTGCTATCACATTAAAGCGTATATTTATTTATCTTAGAATGATTTGATTACTGTGGAATAATGGTGTAATGACTTTACATATGCTTACCATATGTAACTGATCCAAAGAATACGTACAGTACAGTACAGTATGGCTTACAAGACAACCACAGACTTATCCTGATGCCTTTTTTAGGAATATATGGCTTTTTGCCTAGTAATAACACTAAATCAGTGTATGAGGTGGAGTATTTTCCTTAAATCATATGTGTTGTATGCGTTTGAGTTGGGCTTCACATTGTGAACAGCAATGCTCACATGCTAAACATGCAAAAAGCATCATACCACCTACACCCCAATTTAGGGCCTTAGAAATAACAATCAAGATGAATTAACACTTCTTTAATTCAGTCATATTGTAACAATCAAGATGAATTAACACCTCTTTAATTCGGTCATATTGTATACTGCACGTGTTTATGTGTCAAAAAGGTTAGACATAAATACATTTAACAATGCAGCTGATTAAAAGTGGGACCACCCAGTATTGTAAGAATGACTTATGGAGGAAGGGGCTACTTATGTACATAATATGTGCGGGTGTCTGTGTTCCTGTTGCTCCAGACTTCTTTCCGTTCTCGTCTTCTGCGGTTCTTTCAGCTCCTTTTTAGGTATGTCGACAGGCTTCCACACGGGAAAGAATTCAATTATTTTTGCTTATGATACAGTGGAAAATGTCTAAACGATATAATGTAGGAGAAGTTTTATCAGAACTGAAGCTGAAGTAAAGTAACAGTAGCTCTCTCCCACCTAAATGTGTGGTGTGGTTGGGTCAGTTTTAGGTCAGCACAACAAAAAAATGTCCTTTTTGTCCCCCCATTTGACCTTTCACTTCCTCCTCTTGTTTCTCACGTCCTTTTGATTGTTGTTTTAGTGGCATGTGATACTTTGAGCAAACTTTATACAAACTAATTTTAGCCATGTGTTAGCAGGAGGCTCCCGAGCTCCTGAACTTGCTCTTCTTTAAGCACCACCACCATGTGTTAATATGGTGAAGCGCTCTCAAAGAAGAGGAATGTGATAATGTAGTGTATCTGGGCAACCCACATCAACATGAGGGGGGAATGGTTTTCTTTGTCCATTTGTTTTAAGAGAAGCGGATCCAATAGAGCTAGACGGCATCATGCTGTGTTCCTGGCAAATATTATGAGTTAAATCATAAAATAATGTCTGTAAGCGTATGTTTATGATATTAGTATCTTTTGGTTGATAGAATTGATCATAAAAGGGAATTAAAAGTATGATTCGGTCAATGGCGAGGAACAGAGATGAGTGGACTAAGAGTTATGCTTCGTGGGGTTCAAATGAGAAGCTGAGACAGCTGTTCCTGTTGTGCTTTTATTTTGGTTTAAAACCTCCGTCACTGTGCTCTTTTATGCCTGTTACTCACTAGTCTAATTTCTGAAATGATGCTTTAAATGTTGAAAGGCTGACCAAACTGCATTCTACTTTCATCTACTCACAGTAGTATTTGTTCGTGCAACAGTGAGGATAACCTCCACTGACATTCAGCTCCTTAACAATTTCTGCATGCATTGATGGATATCGACTGAACTGCATAGTCAGGTTATTCTAATGATAGCCAGTGCTGAAATGCTGCTCCCTGCTATTACAGGAAATCTGTATGTTGTGTTTTTGTCGACAGAAGTTTGCGTCTTGTGTAGCTCACTGGATAAAGAATAATCTGACTTGCTCTGTCTGACATAGAGCCATAAGTTTTGTTTCAGTTCACGTCCAGAAAAAATAAAATCAAGCGGTGAAAAAACTCCCCTGGCATTTTAGAATATCATTGAGACAGATAGTTTGTGGTCTGTGTTGTACAGCTGCCAAACAGTTTGTGTGTATTTTTGTTTTTTATCTGTCTCTTGTATTAAAATCTCTTGGGCATTTTTGCAAGGAAGCCCGAATTTAATAGAAACCAGTTCTGTTTATCCAGCGTTTTCATAGCTTTGTGTATAGTATATACACAACCCAAGATATATTATAATAATCTGTGATTCTGTGCATTGTCCTAAAGTGGTGTTCAGGTTACATATGGGTTTATCTGCAGTATGTGTTTGATCCCAGTATGATCTCCCTGGTGTCTTTCTAGCATTGCATTGAGGGCATCTGCTTTCAATCTCACAAATCCTATATGGCAGAGCTATAAAGAATAACCAAGCTGTCACTTGATTGTGATTTAGATCACACACTATTTTCTTGTGTTAAGATGAAAGATATTTAAAGGAAAAATTTGCTAAATTAAAAGGTACAAGAGACAACTGCACAAGATGTATCTTCATGGCGATATCTTGGACTGCATCCAACTATTATCAGTGTGTCTTAAGTTCAGTTGGATTAGAGACATCATCACCATTGATTGTAACTCATTGACAACAGGCATCCCCTCGCATGTTATAAAGCATCGTAAACTGTCTGGATTGAGGTGCAATATAAATGTAATCTTTGATCTTTGCAGTCATGCGAAATATGTATTAATATCCCAGCGGATCTCTAAGTTATGTTGTAGCTTTGATAAACCTACGATTTCATGTTACAGAGAAACTGTATTTTATGTTAACAGGAGATCAATTTGTGGTGAAGTCTTTTTGTGTCAGCCCAGTTATTAATATATCATACAGCGAGAACATTTTGCCATCCAAACAGTAGGTGAAACGTAACAATCATTGTGCCATACGACTGAATCCAAAAGGGTCCAATCCAACCCTGCAGGAGGGTAGAATGAATCATGGATGAAAACCAGCAGTCGCTCTTGGCTTGAGCCTCACCATGGCTAAAAGCCTTTTCATATCATCTGCCTCAGCGGTGCTAGTCAGCCCTGGGTTTGTTTCTGACCTGACTAAAGAGCATTCAGTATTCAGTGCCAGGTTGGTACTGCTTTGTGTTGTTTTGTTTGCGTTGTCATGGCAATTTGACTAAGAGCTCGTATGTAGGTCCTCTTGGCATCTTGTGTTTTCCAGCAGCCTGATTGATGTACTGGGAGACTGGGGTCAAACCATGACAACCATGGGTCTACCTCTGTTCAAGTGCCCCTAATTGTGATGTTTGGATTGGAGGGGGAAAAAAACCCAACAACTTGGTATTTGGTCCCCTCCCAGGTGCGCAAGACAATAAACTTTATGGCTTCCGCTTGTGCTAGCCCAGCAGGTTGCTGTGAGCTGTACTGTCATATTCATTCTGGAGATCCTGCAGGGTAAACCATTTTTCTGTGATGGGCTTTACAGGTTGCGTGCAGGAACAACTGTCCTGCCTTTTTAAAGGAGAACGCCATACCGTGTGATAGGTTTCAAGATCAATAGACGGCATTTTAAAGTCCTAACTCATGTTTGAACAAATTGGTCTCACACTCACTAATTCATGGGAAGTGTTAGTCTAAGGCAATTGTATAATTACATAATCAGAGTAGGTCTCTGTGATGACACAATGTTAGGCCCAAGTCTTGTAAGTCCATATAAGGTCCTCTATCTTAGTCTCACAGACGTGACATGCATCTCACTGGCCTTCAGTCCTCACCACAAGACACTTCCTGTAACACGACTTCTCAAATATGAAATGACCACAGCCCTCTTCCTTACTCCATAATTTCACTGAAAGCAGGAAGTTACCCCAGCATGAAAGATGATTATTACCCCACTCACATCTGAAATGTTATCTTAAATGTGTTACCTTACCATAAATATGAATAAAATGTGATAAATAGATGAGTAGAAATAGAGTTTTGTGTGGAGTTTAAAATGTTTTACGTAAAGCTGTCCAAAAATACAGCATTAATATGTTTAATTAATATCAGCTAAACAAAGCTTTTTTCTCTCCAAACAGATTTTTGTGTTGTTTTCACCAATAATGAATTATATTTCCTTATTATTGATAAGTTGATTACTGAGTAAACATCTAAATATTTGGACGACACTGTTTTTATTATTTACTTTTATGACTGTATTTGATCATGGTTATGAAACAGATGGGTCAAATACACATGGAAGCAATGAGTTGTTAATTTCTAGGCTTCAATTCCACTTGTGTTTTTCTAGTTAGTCTGGTACAAAATCCCTCTGGATTTCTCTTAACAACAAGGCAAAGATATAGTTATTCCACAAAGACGTTTGTAGCAGTAATAAATTAAAGGCCTTTTCAGCTGGTAATGTCATAATCTCTAGTGTACCAAAAGATTTCACTATAAGCTCTCAGATAGATCTGCCAAGTATTGTGCAATATTCTGTATTTTGTAAGCTACATTTGTAGTGTGGAGCACGTCATTACCAGTAACTGCTCAGCGGTAAAATCAGCAGTGTGGAGAGGACCACAGCAGCACAGCAGCCCCACCATTATGTGGCTGGAATCCCATTCAGGTAGAGGCGGTTGGAAAGACAGTTCATTCATTTGGAAACGTCTTTCTCATCCCAAACAAACAGCTAGTATCCTCGTTACTCTTTCAATAAATCTTCTCTTTTTGATTTACACTGTGTGTAATTGGCTTGGACGACTTTTTTATTGGACCTAGCAAAGTTTAAAAAAGTAACTTGTGTTTTGCAAATTTTGATTAAGTGCTCAAATTACATAGTATGATGGTATTTGGTTAAAAACACGTTGCTAAAACATCCCGTTCTCTTGAGAGAGCTGGGGTAGCACAGCCAAAGTTCCAGTTCATTACTTATCTGCTCTCCATCACGAGTGCTTCAAACCTCTCTTGATTTATATTTATAGACCGCGGATGCCAGAGATTCTTACTGTAACATCTATTTGTTTTGTATCCATGTGAGAAAGGCCGCGTTTGACTTAAAGAATTTTGGATTTATAAAGCACTCTCTGTTCACCGCAGACTGAAGCAGTAAACATTGTTAGCCACATATAAAAACAAAAAACAAAACAAAAAAAAACATATTTTTCCTCTTTTCATGTGTTGAAATGTTTAAGGAATTGCCATATATAGAGCTGTATAATCGTCTTTTGTCACACCCCTACAAGGAGAGAACCTCACATCTCTTTTTCACGCACTCTCTTCCTCTGTAACAAACACAAGCGGATAAAGGCATGCAGAGAGGGAGACATGGGGAGAGTGAGACAGACAAATCCATGTCCCCGGACGTGCTCATTCAGTAATCCCAGCTTTTTTTTTTTTTCTGCCATTGACCTCTGGAGCTGTCGAGCAGAGTAAGACAGAGCCAGCAAATCCCAGTGATCTCTAAAGAGTGCGTACACTCACTCTATTAGCCACCGCTCTTAAGAGCAATGAGTTGTTTTATTGAAAGTGAATGAGTCAGGGCAGACTCGATAAATGCCAGCAGGTGTGTCTTTGAGTGTGTGCCGGATACTGAGTGAGCAAGTGATTCAGTTAAAGCTGTGTTTGTGCGTGCGTAGCAAGTACCCTTTCCCCTTTGTGAGTAACACTTAGCATGTGGCTGCACTATAGGTTTCCATGACATTGGTATGCATACATCAGCCTCAACTATGCATTCTTACACTTCCCGCTACTGATCTGCTTAATAATGACACAAGGCTCCAGAGAAACTGTGTCGGTCACTGCCACAGCACTGTCACTTCATTCTCATCCTCATTCCTGCTCTCTGTCCCTCCCACTCTTTTGCCTCATTTTTTTTATTACAAGGGTTAACACAATGGCACATTCATTATGTCTCATTGGCTCCTTCTAGAGTTACCTAACCTGAATGCATTCTTTAGCAGAGAGGAGAATGGATATCTTGTTTTATGTTTATCTGTCTAAATCAGGGCTGGTGC
This sequence comes from Larimichthys crocea, assembly GCF_000972845.2. Lineage (NCBI taxonomy): Eukaryota > Metazoa > Chordata > Actinopteri > Sciaenidae > Larimichthys > Larimichthys crocea. Next base: position 7,935,564 of record NC_040019.1, read on the forward strand.
ATATAAACAACTACTCTCACGTGTGTGTGTGTGTGTGTGTGTGTGTGTGTGACTGAAGGTCTTTTACTTTCTTTTAAATCTTATCGCTTCATAAGAATCCATTGAGGATTTCTAAGTGTTGCATTTAATTGTTTTCTGAAGTTCTGATTTTCTACTCAACACCCAATAGAGTTGACAGATAAAACCACTTTCCTCCCATCATGCTTCACACCCTCTTAATTATACTTTTCAGTCTCTCAACACATTCATAGACCTCACCCGGGTTTCCACTTTACGTATACGTCTGGCTTTCCTCATTTTGTCCAAATGGTTTTTATCAGTTCTGTTCTCTTCACACCGCTGAAAGCTGGCATCAAGATACGATCAAAACAGAGCCAGAGAAGATAATAAGTACAGAGAGTTCTTTCTTGTTTCCATGATTGCAGCCAGCATGGCTGTACATGTGTGAGCGCGCTGAGTGATCGATGAGGTGTACACAGCGTTGCGTAATCACCCGTCGATCGCCACACCTGGAAGAGAGTCATCCCATCGTCATGTTTTTTTTATTACGTTACTTCCTGTGCGTTAAATGCAAGTCTGAGCGTGGTGCAGAGTGATAGAAGACGTGATAAACCTCAACACTATTTACTCTACAGACAGTTGTAGAGCTTTAGGCCTTTAAGCTGTTGCTACCAGATTTGGAGAGATATAATGTGGAATGGTTCTACCTCTAAAGATGGTGTTGCTTTTTACACATCCCATATTAAAAGTGCACTTTTTATTTTGTTTTTGGGTATAGGTTTAATTTATAATACATACATGTAATTTAAAATACAGAAATACTAGTTTTACACAGCATGTACAATGGCCTAGGATGTGAAGAAAAACATTTATTTGTGTGATCATAAACACAACACGGATTTGTGAGGCTGGGTGTGAACAAGAGGTGGAGCCAAGTAATTACTATTGTAAAGAAAAAAAACCTGCTCCAGGGCACACAACCTGTGGACTAGAGCCGTTTAGCATGACAATAACAGATGAAGCACACAGCAAAGGAAACCCTGGAGTGGCTTCAATCTTTTGAATGTCCTTAAGAGACCTAGTAACAGCAGTGAACGTGACCCCATCAAAAATCTGAGTGGAGAATTTACCGACTCTCAGTCTGATATTTTACTCCGACAGAGCTCGAGAGGATCAACAGTGGAGAATTGGAGAGACTTAAATTTCCCAAATGCAGATGTCCAAGGCTGGAAGAGGCATAACCAACACCACCTGTCTGTATTCGCTGGCAGTGGTGCTCTTTTAAAATACTTTTCCCTCTTTTTTTTTTTTTTCTTTCATTTTTAGAATTAGTCTTATCCTGATGCCTAATGCAGTATATATTTCAGACTTTTGGTAGTCACCATTCTTTTTAATGTGTAAATTGTTCCTGAGGAAATAAAGATAGTGGGACAGAATCCTGCCCCCAATGGGTGTTGTGATTTTGTGACAAGAACAAGATGTCTATCTTATCAGACAAAGGTTACATAAGAGAGGAAACGGAAAGAAGAGGACAATACTTGGTGATTACAAGAAGTAAATTGACACAATATGCACACAACTGTTTCACTTTTATTCATTTTAGTAACTGCAGATCAAACCCTAAAGTTTGAAATGTTAACAGTCTTAAATTAATGCACAAGAGGCAGAGTTGATGTAACTTAATGATTTATCAATAATGTTTTTTTTTGTGTGTATCTGTCATTGCAGCTCACTGATGGAGGCAAGGCAGCCCAAGCCAAGATGAATGTTGGAGACATCATTCTGTCCATTAATGGCATTTCCACAGAGAGCATGAATCACCTCGAGGCCCAGAACAAGATAAAGGCCTGCACAGGCCATCTCAGCCTCACTATACAGAGGTAACAGTCGCACAGTCGTACCCCCACACAGCACATAGCACATGAGCACACACTCCAAAACATAATCTACGGATTTCCTAGCCTCAGCAATAGAATTCATTCTCTGTTGTTTTTGCCTACCCTTGTGTATTTAAGCCTGTTGGAAGAATTTGTACAGAGTCAACCGTCACTGTTACTGTATGGATCTCGGGCTACTTTTCACAGGATGCTGAACAGACAAACAGAACGACCTTTGATCGGCGAGAGCAAGCTTGATTGCCGTATTTGGTTTATTTGTGCTGTATTCAATCTTTTCATAATTTCAAACATATGAACTCCTTTTGTGCTAATTTAAAACAGCTCAGTGTTTCTGCCACAGCAGATGCTACGCACCCGAGGTCCTGCAGGAAGTTTGGAAGCGTTAAAAAAACTGAATTAAGCTTGATGTTACTTGCACAGTAGCATCAGTTTATGTAACTTGTCATGCTGGATTGTTTCACCTAACATTGGATTTATAGTAATTCCATGTGTCCTGAAAAGTCAGTGCAGTTTACAGCGGTGTCACATTTTAGACCATATTTTTATTTGTGTCCGTTCCAACATTTATTCTTGAATACCTAATGAGAAAGTGTCTGTATTCCATATTAATGCTACACAGCACAGCCCATTTGAATTATATGTTATTACAGAGAACCTTTTAATTAATGGTTTACACATGTCCTTCCTGGATGTGTGGTGTATGGCTAAGAATCTGTTAAACTCTTCAGATCAGTTTTGGTTCGAACATGTTGAGCCCATCAACTGCTTCTCTGCTTCTGCCATTAGACAAAGGGAAGACCCTGGTATTCTGGGACCCTTGAGTGTATTAAAGTTCTAGCACTGCATTAGGAGCACTTCGAAAGGAAGCTTCAAAGAAAGGAAAACAGGGTCTCAACTAAAGCCCACCAAGGAACAGTTTCAGTCCAAACTACTTTTATAGTCCATGTATAAGACAAAGGCCAGATCTTCACTCACAGGGACACCCTGAGTTGGCTTTGTAGTCCAAAGAAAAAAACCCAAACTTAAAACTGTTTTTCACAGACAGTGCTGAAAGTCTAAGATCAGTTCACCCAGCTCAGAAGTGGCTACATGGAATCGCTGTTTTGTAGCCAAGCACTTTAGCCAGACATATTACATTTTCTGCAGCCAAGTGTAAAGAAGAGTAGCTTTAGTGTGAGACACAAACAAATGAAGGCAAAGCACGCATGCTTCCCAAGCTGTAAAACATGTTGACAGAAAAACTCAAAAGTCTGGTTTGCATGTTCTGTCATTCCATCACCACATCAAAAGAGAAAGGAGCCTCTTTGCTTTAATCGTGGGAAAATTGTCCTAAAATAGCCCCGTCCCACAGCTGCATGTAATCTACTGTGGATAATGGATGCACAATGAAACATCAAACATTTTGGTCTCACAGTACATGTAAACTACAGCCCAAATCACCCACAAAACAACAAAGGTTTCCTCATTACAAATGATAAATTATTGCAATTTCCTTCATTTGGCTGAATTTTAGGGAATGGCTTACACAGTATTGATATTACATATCACAGAAAGTTGATGTTGCAAAGAGAGGTGCAGGGTCGCAAAGAAGACAAGAGCATCACACTGGCCAAGAGGTGTGCAGAAAACAGGTTGACTTTTATTCAGTTATCAAACCAAAATCATCATTTAACAAAGAACAGTTGCTGCTTTCACATAGCAAAACTGAAAAACCCCAAAACACATGCTAAGCCTTCTCTTCAGTTCAAACCAGCCTATCAGAGTAGAGATTTAACAAGGTTAACAATAAAAAACATAATTTCTTTCATTTGCTAGTACCAACAAATTCATAATAAATTCTACAATATATAACAACATACATCATTTACCTTAATTAACTAAGATTTTTGCTCATTTCATCCAATGAGTATTAGGTATTTAAGGTATATAAGTAATCCGGTGGGTATTACTTACTCATAGAACCCATTGAGGTGTGCTTCCTCTTTAAGTACCTGCCCAGATGGCCTCCACAAAGGACTAAAACAGGTTCTTCTACACTATCATCATGTCTTTACTATGTTTTTAGAAAAAAAAGTAACACTGATTGAACAATTCTTTGTCAAAAAGAAAGAAAACAGGAAGAGACTAGCCATCCCTCCCAACAATGATGACCCAGCAAACAGTAAGGGAGTTGGCACTTCCTCGCAGAACAGTTGAGACTTGAGAATTATGTATATTATATCAGGACAAACAAGGTCGAGTAGGATCATTCTCACTGACCTTTATGCTATTGTCCTCTTGAGTACCTAAAGCTCACAGTTATGTTCTAAATGTAGCACTTTAAGAACTCGATTTAACGAGAGGAATTCTCTCTGTCGCGCCCCGCTTTCTCAAGCTGCGTTCTCAGATTTGATTAATGGCAGAGACGATCACTGATAAGACTGTCAGCGTCAGAATAACATACCAAGAGTTCCAAGAGATGATTAATGTGACTACAGGTTTGTACTATTATGTCACTTTGTCATCGTTAAAATTCTCTGGGCTTCCTTTCTTCCTTAAAAAGACACATTTAAACCTGCGTGGTGCAGCTGTGTATAAATGACACTACAGCCCTATATTTAGTTACCTTTCAGCCTAACATTTATTTATCTTGACTATAGTAAGTTGACAGGCAGCACCTCTGCTATGTGGTAGGGTGAGCAGTAGCAGAGACCATCAGCAGTGTTTTCTTTTCTTTTTTTTGCCCTTCAGTCAAAAGCACAAGAGTCCCCTGCAGGATGTCCGAGCGTTTAACTTGAACTGTGTTCAGTTGAGGAAACTTGTGTGACCCTGTCAAAGCTGACAAATTAGAGACAAAAAGGAAAAGGAGAAAGAGGAAGGGGAGAGGTTATCACTTCATTATGACCTCGACATAGCACTTCTAATGTTTTACTTGTATTTATCAGGTGTCTTTTACACTGAGTTCACTATCAAAGGCTAGATAATTAAGTTTATATGTGCTTTAATCAAATTGGAATCACACAAGTGCACCATTTAATACTGAATATAGTGCAGTGTTTCTGTATATTGTCTAATCAAAAAGGCACTCGCAGTCATCGGTGACAATATTTTATTTCCCTGTTGCTAGGTAAATGGAAACATGTTTGCGCTCTCCACCCCCGTCACTAAACTATACAATAAAACATAACACAACTGTCAAGTTGAGTTTGAATGAGCAAAAAGCTGTTATGTAATCTGTGACAGTGGGAGAAACCAGCTTTCCCTTTCCAAAACTCTAGTCTCAGAAAAAGATGTCAAAACAGTGTCTGACAGCAGTCATTTTTAGCTAATACAGTAGTTTTCCAATCTTCCACCCCTTTGCTTTCAGTTGATACAGCCAGCAGTAAGCAGTGATTTTATGGGTACTTTTTTTGTTTTACTATCATGGGAAATGTGTTGCTACGCAGCCAACAGCCAGTTACACCAGGCGACCGTGGGAAGTGTCCTTAGGAAAGTATGATAATTGATGTTTATTTATTGTCATTGAAATATGCAGCGCAGTGCAATGAAACACCGCACCCCAGAGGTTGTGGCTGGCTGCACCTGGTTCCAAAACCTCAAAGATAATACAGATCAGCACCGCTAGCACTGCGATTCAAGCGTTCTGATGTTTTACGCAAGACTACGTGTCAGCTCCCACAGCGCAAGAGTGTTTCAGATTTTGTGTGTTTTCCACTGTGTGTGTCTAGGATGCGTGCTGTTTCAGGGGGGATTAGGAAGGTGTGAAGCTTTGAAGCTTTTGGAAGGTGTTAAGTCTTTACAAACTCAAAAACATTCATTAGATGAGGAGTAGAAGCACCTAGGCTTTCAGAATATTCTCTTCCTGTAGTTAACCTCTTTTTTCTAACTTAAGATTTGATTTATCAAAACTGCTACCTTGTTTTAAATGTACCTGTTAGATAGAGCTGTAGCTGCAGTATATTATACAGATGTTTTTCTTCGCCCACAGGCTACTCACTGCAGCTAAATACTAGTCAGCTCAGCGGCTGTCAGTTACATCTACAGATATTCTTGCATACATGGCCAATGTACACCCACCGTGTCTTATGGAATGGTTATAACAGGGTGAAGTAAAGGCCAATCCAATGTAACCCAGAGCCCCCACTGACTCCTGGCTGCCTTAACCAGATGTGGTGTGGTGGTCTGAAGAAAAAACAGGAAAGGATGGGGTCCTGCTTTTGCATTGCTTGGACCTGCATTAAAAAGATACATTAACTAGAGTTGCAGTTAATGCTGTTGTGGTCGCTGTAGATCCGACCTCAACGAGAACTCCTTCATTCCCCCACTTGCTCTAATCAGTCTGGTCTCGATGTGGGTTACTGAACGCAATTAAATGCAAATTTTAATATTTTTTGTTTAGTCCCGTGGTTAACATTTATTCCACTATTTGCTTGCCAAGGCAAGCACACATGGCCAGAGAGTTATCACGCACACAGTAAAGTGCTGCAGAGGGGCATGACAAGGCACATGGAAACAAGTGGCATGAATCCCTTCTATCACTATGGTGCATGTGACTGCTGATATGGACAAGTGCACAGAGTTCCTACTTGACACGTGTGCAGACACATCAGACACGGGCAATAACTATGTTAGTGATGTATCCAGGCAACTGACAGCAGCAGCAGGCAGTTCAGTTGCACGTGATTAAGCTTTAACTCTGGAAATAGCAGTCACAATTCTGTCATTTTTGGCACGGCCACAGTTTTAAATCTCTGTCCTTCCTCAAACCTTCGGCTCTGACTCCTTTCAAAATCATGTCAAAAGCACAAAATTCCTTCTTCCAAGATGCTCATATAGCAGGGGGAAGAGTGGGAACATAGTGAGACCTTGAGAGGCCGTGTGACATGCCAGACACAAGCTGCAAGATTTGCCACTGAGCGGATAGGCTGGGTGCACAGAAAAATAGAAATGCAGAAAGAAAAGTTATTTTCCACACCCGTTATTTCCACATCCCTCTGTTGGAGTTTTTTGTTTTGCTTTCCTATGTTTTTTTCCCCTCCTTGTTTTCCCTCACAATACTTTGGTTCAATTTTTCATGCATTGGTAAATCTAAGAAAACGGCTTGTGTTTGCCAGGTCTCCCACACAGTTTTAACATTTATCACACAAGTTAACCATAAGAGAGCTGATCTCGTTCAACAAGGTTTTGGAATAATGTAACCTGTGCAAGACATTAACAGCATGTGTGAATTCTACTCATCTCTATCCTCCCACATAACATATAATGTCTGTACCAAATATGATGAGAGTAAACAAAACTTTGTCTAGAGAGTAAAGCAAAAGACAGTGACAGATGCTTGGAGTCAGATGGTTATCACAGAGGATTATTAAAAACTTTTCTGTGGACAGAGTGTGAAATTGAAGTGAAAACAACAGGGAAAATTAAAAGGGCACTCTTACTTGTGCCATTTTCCCTCCAGTTAAAATAAGGATATGCAAGTCTGTAACCTGGTAAGACATATTTGTGTGTGTGTGTGTGTGTGTGTGGTGAGAAAGCTGTGTCTATTAGCCTCTCCATCACTCCGTCAAATGCCATATGCCAGACTGTTTCTCTTGGCCCTCATAGAGACACGGGCAGGGTGGAAATGCGTCAGTCCCCTCAGGCTTATTCCTCCGGTTAACCTCCCCATTCTCTTATTCTAGAGCTGTGTGTGTGTGGACATGTGTTACTTGTGTTGTGAAGTCATAAATCTCATTACACGCTCACATTGTGGGGACTCGCCTTCCCTTTGGGGACAGAAACGCAAGTCCCCATCATGTAAAACATTATATTTAAGCATGAAGAATTTGTTTAAAGTAAGGTTAGATTGAGGTTAAAGTTAGGTTAAAAGAGGTAAGGGTTAGGTTAGACAAGCAGTGTTTATGGTTAGGGTTCGGATAAGTCTCCGGGAAATGTAAGTCAATGTAATGTCTTCTGTAGGGGTGGAAACATTACTGTGCGAGTGTGTGTGTGGGTTTATATATGACAGAGTGGGTGGACAGACAAGTCTATTTTGATGAAAACCAAACCTTTTTCCTTCCAAATCCGCATTTGCTGTCAGGATAATCTGTTTATTTATATCTTGCACTTGTTATTACTTTTTTTTAGGTGTATAGTTAATAAATTTGTTCCATATATAAATCAATCTTGTAGATATCAACATCTATAATCTAATAAAACAAGGCATCCTGATTAGATTTGGAGGAACCAGCTGACTTGTGTTCTGGGCTAAACAAAGTCATGACTGCATCTTCAGCAGAGGCAGGATTTCTCTGTTAGTAGCATAAACTGTGGTATGGCAATACAAGGAAAGCAGTTTGATACGGCAGATAAATTGTAAATAAACATTACCCAGATCAGCAATGACTGAGATATTTTCTGGTTATGGATAATCTACAGTAGAACCCCAACAAGTGTAACATTTATATATCTGATTTTCTTGCTCTTTATTCAAGAGAAGCTATGACTTCTATTAAAAAAATATATGACTATATAGTAGTAACACACACAAAAAAAACAAATTAATTGCTCAAACTCAGTAGGTATTCATGTTCATCCATGTCCTATGTAGTTATTTCCTCACTGAGCATCTAGCTGTTTGAATAACCCTGAGAATAATCATAGTTGTTTCATGAAGCACAACAAAGAGATCCATTTTTTTTCTTGTATTTTGCTTTTGTTTTTATAAAATGTTTCTTGTGACGTCAAAAGTTGTTTTGAACATCACTAGTAGACCACAGTTTGTTTGCAGTTTTAGTATCCAAAATCCTTAAATATAAGACATCACAGATTGTCAAGAAGAAGACGCCTTTCATCTGAATGACAAACCAGTAACCGTATCTAGTAACTAAAAAACAATGAGATTAACCATGTATATGTACACCTGGACACCAAAAAGTAAATATATATTTGTGTGCCCACACACTCGCCCAGTGTTTGTCTCTTTGTCATAGCAGAACAAAAGCGGGTCTGGCTCTGCAGGGAGCAGGACAGCACAGAGGAGCTGAGCTGAGCAGATGTTCACAGGACCACCCTAGAAAGTGTTTGTTCAGTTTGTTCAGCTTGCTTTTGGGAAAGCCAGATAGAGAGCGGATCCGCCCAACCGCCTCACTCTGGACCACTGATGGCAGAATCACAGTAGCTCATTGTAGACCGGGTCCCATCTGTAATGGAATGTGCTGTTTTGATCTTTAGACCTTTTAGCGTTTACATTGGCACGTTGTGCTGTTTCTCCATAAGCAAGTCCAATAATACAAGTACGTTGGAAAATAAGAATACTCTATATTAACTGCTAAGTGGAAACTGTAAATGCAAGTATGGGCACAGATGACATCAGCATCTGGTTGGAGGGTGGGGCTCTTTAATAACCTGGTGCCAGGCTCAGTTGTTGCTCCTCTGCTCAGGCAGAAAGGAAGTACGAGTTTGTTGACTGTTTTCCTAATATGGCAATGAAAGAAAGGATGCCAACGGACATACCGTAGCTGCTGGTCCGGAACCAGCTTTGCTGACTCACTGTCTTTTTTTTGTTTCGTTTTTTATGAGCAATGAGGGACACATTGTCTGCATGTCCAGGCCAAATGTAGGACACAAAACAAAAGGAGGTAAAAGTTTGTCGGATATTTGCCGGTTTCTATCCAGGACGTCTCAAGAAAAGACACAAACAGACCACCTTCCTCTCCCATAGGTGATAAAACTGTGGCAGCTGCCTCGATCATAAGTGTAAATCAGACGTGCGTCACACTTCAACACCAGTCTGCGTGTGGACACACACTCTAAAATATATGGCAGTTTAACTACAGATTTAATAGATTTATTATTAGAAGCATAAAGTTTTGAACATTTCCTGCTTTCCAGGCTGCCGTTTCTTTCCATCTATTTCAGTGTGCAATAAAAGTCAATATTCAGAGCTTGAACCTTGCTTGCGATAGGTAATCCATCATATTTTGGTGCCTTTGTTTACTTTTTAAATCCAGTCTATGTTATTGTAACCCAGTACTGCAGTTTTCATTTTAAAAATTCCTCCTTTTTGGGATGTTTTAAGGATGATCTGACATCAAAGATATGATCATATATCTCTGACAAAAAAAGAAAAAGAAACATTAAATACATTTAAAAAAATAAGACCAGTGTTTGGCCCAAAAAAATATCACCATCTTAAAAATGGTGCTCTGAATCAGGCTTCACAGCAGTTAAGATGTCATTTATTGTACAGGAATTAAACTTTATAGAAGCATTACTAATGCCTGCTATAAAGTTGTTGTGTGTGGGTGTGTGGTGATTTTATCATTTTCTTTCTGTCTTCACAGACCCACCAGTGTCCCCAACGATGGAGTGCCTAAGGTATGAAGTAAAATATTCAAATAAATATAAAGTTGACCCAGATTCCTTTTGTACGGAAATATTATCAGTTTATTAAAGCGAGCATGTGCCCTTCTGAGATTATGTCAGAACACAGATTGGCTTGGCATGCATAAACTGACCTGAGAGAGGCCACGTTTTATAGCACCTCTTAAACTTGTGTGTCACAGGCATGACTTTCAATACAGCAGTGTGAAAAACAGTGTTTATTTGAATTTGATTGTTGTGCAGTGCTTCTGGGTATGCCAGTTGACGTGCATGAGTTGATTTTGGATTTGTTGTACGTGCATGCTGTGTGTTTTCACCTTTATCCAGGACGAACCTCAAGAAATCATTAAGCCTGTCCCAATCACTCACCCTGCCCCAAGCACTGCATACACCAAGCCATCGAGTCAGTCTGCTCCTGCTTACAACAAGACAGCCCGGCCTTTTGGGGGGGGCAGCAGTGCGATCACAGCTTCTTCTACCCCGGAGGCCCCCAAAGTAGCCAACATTCCCTCTGCATCATCTGCTTTCACGCCGGCTGCCCCTTCTCAACCACCACAGCCTCCATTTCCGCTGAAGTCGAGCCCCGCTGCCTCAAACTCAGCTCCAGCCAACTCCACTCCCAGACCCAGCCCTGGTCGCTCCACTTTCACCTCCCCGTATACCTCTTCCTCCACATCCAACCCCTCTCCAGCCAAAGTGACAGCCCCCTCCTCCAATCCTAATGTCCCACAGTCCTCCGTCTATAACACACCCATCAACCTCTACTCCAACACGAATGCTTGTGAGGTGGCTATGGGCCAGAGACGAGGTCTTTTGGAGAGCCAGGGCCTGTCAGAGCACTTCAATGGGTAGGTACCATCCATCAAACCCGTTTGCCATATGTTTTCTCTTACACTGTCACTTTTTAATATGAAGAGTAAAGCTGAAGGCACATATGAAACAACCTCAGTATTTATATTGGTGTGAGTACGAAAGAATATAAAAAGATTTAGTAATATACACTGCGTGCTTTAGTCAGCAGCACCAGAAGGAGTTGTGGTTCTCAGAGGCCACAGAGTAGTAGACATTTTTGCTTTGCAGTCTATAATATGTGTCTCATTTGAAAAGCTAACACTGAAACAGCCCATCACCTCTGTTTTCACACTGCTGCATACAAGGAAAATCGAAGGCATGCTGCAGATCTTGTTTAAGTCTTCCACAGGGGAACTGGAAAGGGAACAGAGTCTAGACAACATGCTAACTGATGCCACTGCCCGTCTATCTATAATTGACAGTGGGGTTCACATTCTGCCAAACACAGCCTGCCCAACAGGCACTTCTGGTGTAACACTTGTTTCTAATTAGGCAGAATCCTGGCAGGTTTGTGCTTCTCGAGGCCAGGGACAGAGCCAGGTTTGGTTGGACTGGGCTTCATCAGCAGGGCTTGGCTCACTGATTGGGTTACAGTAGACAGAGCTAGGTTTTAAGTGATTTGCCACTCATTCTTTGCTCCCTGTCACCTGAAGAAAATAGGTCATAGAAATCGGTTTTATTGGCTTCAAGCAAGCAAGCAGCTTCACACTTAAATAAATCTGGGAAACCTACTTATGTCTGTGTGTGTTTACAAAGTTACAGCCTTTAAAGTCATCTCCAATCTCTCTGTTTCCTGAAACCCTCGACTGTCCACTTATAGAGGTGGAGTGTATTTTCTGCATGCGTGTGTTTGTGTCCTGACCTGCATGCTTTGATTGTGTGTTTTCTTTATGCACATTCTCTCAGAAGGGGCTATGATGTTAGGGACTATGTTCTTTCTCTCAGTCTAGTCTATTCATTCTTCATTTAGGATCCAACCATTTTCCATTCACCCCTTCTTTACCCACAGGAGGAGGAAGAGACATGCAACAAGTTAGTGCTGTGAATGATAATATATCTGCTGCAGTAGCATTCTAACCATGTGGAATGTGATTACAGCCTTCAAATCTCTCTGGTTTATGATTACCAAAGGCACGCTTGCACCTCTTTGAGCTAACCCTCATAAACCTCACATTCGTGTTCTTCCCCTTCCAGTACATGCTCATTTCAAGGCCCGAACAAACTGTACAACCCGCGTAAATAATCCATCTCTGGGACACCACAGGACACTCAGTGGGGCTGAGCTCATACTGGTCACTCATCCTCTCAGTGGCATTAGACTCTGTGTTACCTTATACTGTATTTACACCCAGTGCAAACAGGGCTGTCAGTGCACCGGGCTGCTGAAGTCACCCAACTTTGCATCTGTCTAGCTCCCATCTGCTACTGAGTGTTTATTCAAGGCCAAACAAACTACAGCCAAGTATATCCTTCTTTGGCTAAGAATAGCCTGTGCTGTCTTTCATCATCCTTCACCTCGACCTGACACGCACAGATTAATAAATTGCATGCTTGGACTTTTGACATGAAATTGTTTGGAACAGCACTTCAACCTAACTCTGCTCTACACTTACAGCATAAATATTATTGCATTGTAGAGCGCCGTCAAATTATTTAGGAAGGAAACTTTCCTTTATTTTCAAAGCACATTACTCCCACCTTGTGGTGCGATGCGGTCACTGCCGCTTTCATCATCTCAAACACTCAACGCCGTTAATATGCTGTCAGTGTGTTTAATTCACCATTTTAAAATAATAAATGTAATTGCTCTTTTTTTACTCACTAATGAATACACTTTAGACATTTTAAAGACACTAGCTGACTTCTACTCTGTGGTTTTCCCTTCTTATAGTCAGCCTCAGAGAAGTGCTAAGTAAGTATAGGTTAAAATAGTTTCTCAACTTCTATAAACAGTGCAGTGTCATACGGTATACTTAGCACTTGATGTGACTTTTGAATTTGTGATTTGTGTTTCTGCCTCTGTGCATTTTCCTCCTTTGCCTTCTCTTTGACCACCTGCAGAACTCCACCTCCAGCTAGACCTAGGAGGTAAATGTAAAGTCTAACAGCGGTTAGGTCACACTGTGAAATATGTAACTAGAAGCGGCACTCTTGGTTGAACGTGGAGCACTTAATGCATATTACAGTATACGTGTGTGCTGTGTAGATTGTTTGTTAACGTGAATGTTAGTTTGTGAGCTTGTGTGTGTCTGTAGTACCTGTGGCAAAGGTTCTGTTACACCTAATATGTAACAAGTTAAGATGTTTTCCTTCTCTCTAACATCATTTATTGGTTGATCTGACCGTGCAGGAAACCGGTTGAGGAGCCTGAGAATTATGTGTACCCATTGAGCGATTCTAGCAAGAAGCGTCTGATTGAGGACACGGAGGACTGGCACCCGAGAACCGGCACCTCCCAGTCCCGCTCCTTCCGTATCCTGGCCCAGCTCACCGGCACTGAAAATGGTGTGTACCGACCGCAGTGTTATACGGCTTTAAACAGGTTGTTGATGAAGACTTAACACTCTGCAAAGACGTACTCCTGTGTCTAGTGTGACATTAGTGTTTTAGTGTTGAAACTGCCTGAATTTAATATTGGAATTATCATTTTTTATTATAAGTCTCAGCTTGGTATTGCTGTCGGTTCATTTTAGAACCATTAAACCACATTAGGCTGGAACACTTGACAGATTTATATAAATGTTACCAATTTTACAGTAATCCATTGCAACATAATTTCCTTAGAAACTTTTATATGACTTCAATTATGTCTCTGTTTTTCTAATCACATTTCTTTTATAAAAAACTTAATTGCCTCTGGAGATTACAGTATTATTATAGGTTCTGTAGTCACAGTAGCTTTCATCACCCTATCATTTATAATATTTTTTATGTTGCTGTTTTGACTATAACTGACATTGATGCTTACATGAGCAGGCTGCGGCTTTGGGCCTCCCTCCATTCTTAGGGGTTGTGTGTGTGGATCTGTTTAACTGATTTACAGTAACTCACTTATTAGAATGAAACAAGATGAGAGATTTGTCTTTCTCCATCTCTCTTTTTGTCAAATGATGTTACCAGATCAGGGATATGCGATGAGCTTTTAACACTTGATGGATATCCAATCTGTCATGGTGTTTCTGTAGCTGTGAACAGCTGGGGGATAGGTCCAAGAAGTCCCATCGGGCTCTAGTTTGTAGGGATAGCACTCAGTCATTCATGTGCTATGTCAAGATGAACCTACTGTAGAACAGTCTTGTTTTAAACACTGTTAAAAAACACTTACAAAACATTTTTCCTCCATTTTCATCTTCTTTTTTTTTCCTTCACTGTTGCAGACCAAGCTTCAGAGAACAGTGGAAAGAAGTAAGTGGTTGGCGGTTTTGATATAATCAAATCTGGTATGTGTTCGCTCTCTGTGTCTCGTCTGTGAGCACTTTTGCAGGAAATACAGTAATGCATGTGTTTTAGCAATGTCTTCTTTTCCTGTTATATAATAATTTCTTGATCATAGACGTTTCATATTCAGAATTGGCCCTCAGAGTACTCATGTAAGCGTGTCTATGAGTCTGTTATTCAGAGTTAAGCCCTGATTTCCCGATCTTACGGCCCCACACTATCATGCTTAATTTAAGGCTTAATTTGGAGAAACCACATCGAGAGCTCTTATAGGAGGATGGTCGAGTGAAGACAGCCATAGACTCAGTTTAGGCTGTGATTGCTACCGCTGTTCTCAATCTTAAACCAATTTAATCTGCACAGCCTTCCCTCTGTACCAGATCCCCAACCAATCAGTGTGTCACTCACTGGAAAGTCTGGGTAATTAAGTGGTATTGTGGGTAATATAAACTCTGCCAGAAAGAGATTCCTGATATCCTTCTGTTAGTGAGATTTTGTTTTTCGGGTACACTTCCTAAAAAACCCCAGCGTGTAATTCCATACACATCTGCAAGGAGAAACTCTCTCATCTCATAATTATCTACAACTGTGCTATTTTTTTTTTTTTTGTGCTCTTGCTATTTTTGTCTCATTTCTCCACATGCTTTCTCTTTTGTTATCTATGACTTTTCTGCTTTAATCTTCCAACTTTTCCTTTTTCTCTTCTTTCTCTTTTTAACGCTGTCCTCTGGGCCGAATCAGAGCAAACAAGTTGAACGCAGAAGTTATAGGATACAAGTACAACAAGCTGAGAAATTGGCATCATGGTGTTTCAGCACGGCTGCTAAATGTGCAGTAGGCAAGGTTTTGTTTTGTCTTGTTTCACTTGTTTAAATTGTCTATCTATTTATTTAAGTTTGACTCATTACATTTACATTGCCTCCTTTTGCATACCGACATCATGCAGCCTTTTTTTTTTTGAAATACACAAGCAAACAGAATTGTTTTAAGAAACATTATCTTGTTACATGTAGTTATATTTCACAATGTAAATGAAATGCATGCATGCAAGTAAATATGGATGTGTGCTCTGAAATGCAGCAGTACATTATATTGCAGTGTACTTATCGTAGTGTTTGTCTGAGCCGCCACTTTCCACTATACACTTTCTGTAATCTTTATTTCTGAGCATGTCTGTGTCTTTCTCCTCTGGTTTCTACACTAACCAAAGTAGTTTCATTTGTCAGCTTTTGGTGATTTTTCCTCAATAAAATTTCTTAATCTTTTCGATTCCTTCTTTTTTCTTCTTGCCTGTTAGAGAAAAATAAACCTGTCAAATACAATTTCCAGTGGTTTGTTTATGATATGAATAAATTAGTTATGCAATGGGGGTTTACAGTGTCTTCAGTGTACTTGTTTGAGCAATGAGAAACAAAATCTTCAAAGTACATTTCAATCAGTCGTTGTTTTCCATCATTCTCATTCTAGCATCTAGTTAATCTGCTAAATTTAAACACAATGTGATCTGTATTCCATTAAAAGAGCTCAGGTTTCTTATCATTTTGATTTGAGGCAAGCAGACACCAATGCAACCTGTCCATACTCGAAAACCAGCAGATTGCATTTCATTTCCGAGACACGATTCTCATGTCTTTCAAACAGAAACACCTAACAGGCAGGATAATATAAAGAAAGACAAGACTGGATTAAAACCATGATGAAACATCTGTCCACGAGTCTGTGGTTGACAGTACAATAGGATCTGTTGTCAGTAAGATGCAGTGTGCTGTAGCTGAAAAACCAAATAGCTTCAGGGATACAAATTGTTAATCCTGTTGGTGCAAATCCTTTTACTCAACCGTTCTATCTGCCTACATGATGGTTTGCTGAGCCATCACGTTACACCCGTTATCATATAGGTCCTGATGAATGCTTTTAAGAGACAAAATATTTAAGATTCATTCAAATATTGTATAATTAGAAAAGCAGATTATATTTACCAAACTGTTAACCACTGTTAACTGTTGTAGTAATATATTCAAGCCACTATGCTGGCCACTCGAGGTTCTCAGCTTGAAAATGAAAGCTGTGAAATTTTATGAGGGGTGCGGCTTAACATTTTCTACTACCACTGGGAAAGAAATCACCACTGCCTCAAAGTATCTACATCTTTAAAAAAAAAAAAAAAAAAAGCAATAACCACGACTACAATTATACCACTGGTCATCTCCGGAAATGATTAGAGGTTGAGCTACATGTACAGTTGATACTATGGCATCACCACCTGTAATTGTGTCCTTATGTCAGTAATTGAAAAACCATATGGACAGTAGGCAGCGATGCATATCCTTATTTAAAAGTGCCCCATAATTGTCTTGATTGTTTGCATGTGTTACTGAGATTCAGACCAACTGATTGTGAACACTAGTACATGCAGTTGATCAAATCACACTAAGCAGTTCAATTCATGGTGCTCTTAGATTTCTTTCTTATTCAGTCGTTTGCCACAGTTTGTACCTAAATTTGTTTAAATTGCAGGAACACAGCACAGAAATACCAGACAGGAGGGAAGAAAGCTGTGTCTGTGAGACAGTGTGTGTATATATAGAAAGTGTGTATGTGTGTTGTAGTGAGTTATGATTTATGCAAGATATATCTGTTTCCCAGTGAGCCAGTTGACAAAACCACCCCCACTGTGCACACCTCGCCTGCAGCAAAAACATTTTCCAAATCTGCAGCAGCACCCAGAAATGGAAACGTCAACTCTGCTTCTGCGTACAAGAGCCCAGCAGCCCAGAACAAGCCATCCTACCAGCCTGGAGCTCCATCAGGTAGAAGAACACATTCAAATATCCTCCCCTGTTATGTACTGCCACTTACATGGTTCTGCTTCTGCCATGAATGTAATATTTATTTTGTGTGTAGTTGCTTCTTTTTACCCACAGAGGGCAGCCCCACTCTTTTAAATCACTGCTGCTCAGCCGTAACGTTTATTGCAGGTTTTATACCTGACACTCCGCTATTTAAGCTTATGAGCTCTATAAAAACCAGAGGTATTCCGTTAATGAGCTCAGATTATTGGCTTTTCCCAAGAATCCCCTTAGTTAAATAGATTGTGAAATCGAGAATTATGTATTTTATTTTGTGTGAAAGCTGCTCTTTAAACACAGCAATCCCTGTCACGAGACCCCGAGCTGGTCAGGGTAAATATTTGCTGAAAGGCATCAGTCAGAGGTCATTATTATTACCAATATTAAGACACAAGTATGCACTTATTCATGAACAGATACACTATGTGCTCTGTAATGTATTTCCCTAAAGACCCTTTAAGAAATGCTCCACAGGGTGAGAGCAGGAGAGGCCACAGTTAGTTCTCTGTTGACTGTGTTATTTATCAGATTAACACATTGAGTTCAAGTAAACAAGCACGTATCTCATAGTTGGGCTGGGCTCGTGGAATGTCCCATTTGACCTTTTAAAATTTATTTACATGAATTCATAATTTTGTCAGTTTAACTGGCAGGAGCAAGGAATTAGTAGGATATTTAGGCCGTGTGTGTTTTTCAAAAGATACACAAAGTTTAGAGTCAGAGTCTGAATCATTGGCACTGCTTTCCATCCCCTCTGCCTCTGAATTTAGAGAGACGGAACAGACAAAACGGAGATTTGCAGTCCTGCTGTGATTCAGTCTTGATGTCGTCTCATGCTGAATTTTTTTTCTTCTTATCTTCCTCATACAGCAAGGCAGCAGTGACAGACTCACAAATGTCTGTTTCACTTTCAGTCCTATTTAATGTGGCTCAGCCCTCAATCTTTTGCTCTTGCAAAAGGTTTCGATTGGACTGACAGCTTGTCATCATCCACCTCACTGTACCAGCTTTTCACACAGATAAGGTCAAATAGGACCATTGAAAAATATTTTGACTCCGGCGTAATTCTCTGCATCAGTAGCGCGTTCAATTCAATGCCAAACTTTTAATCTCACACAGGTTAATGGATAGTAGCTGCTAAATCGTGATACCATTGAAAGATGTGTTGTACATTTCCTTTCTATATCTTCTCCTTTTTCTCCTTTCTCCTCCATTTTCTCTCTTCTCAAAATTAGACATAATGTCTCAAACAATATTGGTATCAGTCTCCAAAATGTCCTCCATGTGTGTGTTTTTAATTAGAAACCTCTTTCAGGTTGCTAAGCTTGCAAATTCCCAGAAAAAACACAGAGGACATCACCACCGTAATAGTAGCTGTGGACCTGATAAAAGTGTTTTTTTATGCTCATTATGTTTGATAATGTCACTGGAATAATGGAGTTAATATATATCAAGAGCAGCTCTTCAGATTAATCACAACAGAAATATTATTTCAGCGAGCAATTATTATCTAATAGAATCTCAGAGAGAACCATCACACTTACTCTCTAGTATCTTTCTTCCTATGAATCCCACTCCCACAGTCTTCTCACCTCCTCGCTAGTTCCCCATTCTGTTTATTCAGTTTGTTTGCTTTCCGTTAAAAGGAAATTTAGTGAGCACTTGTCCTTTGACCTCCCGAGTCTTTGATAATGGTGCTCTCTGTCCCTGGTGACTTTACCCTCAAGCTTTCACCTCAGAGGGCAAGCAACACTAACCCCCTGTCCTGGATGTGTCTTTGCACTGTGAAAGAGAATGAGGAAAAACTGTTCATCCTCTCAATATGTTTTGTGATGAGAGGAGGGGGATTATTTTTCCAGGTGTCTCCTCTGCCTCTGGGAATGTGTTGTTTCCCTCAGTGGGAAAAATTGATCCCTTGTCTTGGGGATGGGTGGGGTGGCTCTGTCCAACCCAGCTGTCTCATACTTCAAGCATGGAGGTTAAAGATCATCAAATCATTCCCATTCATTGTGTGACAAGACACACCTACACTGTACACATCTGTTCTGGCTGAGAAATTAAAAAAGAAGTTTGTATAGATTTAAAGTTTTGGAAAGTACGTTTTGTCTAATATTTTCTCTAGTACGCCCATGCATGGCCAACTATTTTTTTTTCTTCCCCCATTTGAATACTGACCCATTATTTTCCCTTCTGGTCAAGGTTTTCCAAAGGGTGGAGCAGCTCCTTCGTTTGGCAAAGTTGCCAACCCTGCTCCCAGAGGTCCAGACCGCCCGACCCCGCAGCCACATCCACAGGACCTCAACTCTGTGGTGCAACGGGCTGAACACATCCCAGCCGGCACACGCACCCCAATGTGCAGCAAGTGCAACAATGTCATCAGGTAAGTAACAGCAGAAAAAAAAAGAGTAAAATCTTAAACAACTTACATATTAAAAAACCTCAGTAGGTGGATGTTCTTTCTAATGTTTGAATCATTTCCCTCTGTCCCTTGCTTTTTCTCACCAGGGGCCCATTCCTTGTGGCCATGGGCATGTCATGGCACCCTGAGGAATTCAACTGTGCTCATTGCCACTCCTCCCTGGCAGAAAATGGATTTGTGGAGGAGAAGGGCCAGGTGTACTGTGAACGCTGCTACGAGCAGTTCTTTGCTCCCACCTGCGGCCGCTGCCAACACAAGATTCTGGGCGTGAGTTTTAAAGCTGAAGCTTTATTCTGAATACTTTTATTAATTAAGTAAACATTGTTTACTGTTCTTTATTACTCAAAGAAATAAAACAGATGCTGGCTGCTTAATGCATTGTAGTGATTGATTATAGCCTGAATAACAATGTTTGAATTTATCCTTCAAAACAAATGCAGCCCATGTGCATTGTCTGTTATACCTTATATGTTAGTAACAGGTTATATATAGTAACATTCATCATCTAAAGGTTATAAGAAAACACATCTTCAAAGTTTTAACTTTTTTAAATGATGAAAAACTGTCCTTAATTTATTTTATGGATCATTTGAGGACTACATAGTTGTATTAACTTCAACATTTCTCATTTATTTCTTGCGTTTCCTTTGCAGGAGGTCATGAACGCCCTGAAACAGACCTGGCATGTGTCCTGTTTCGTCTGTGTCGCCTGCCAACAGCCAATCAGAGGCAACATGTTTCACATGGAGGATGGACAGCCATACTGTGAACAAGGTAGAGCAGGAAGCCCACAACAGTAAAGTAGGTGTTGTAAAGAAAAGTATGCGTGCAAACAGGATAACATTTTGTCGCTCTTCACTCAGACTACTACAGTCTGTTTGGGACCAACTGCCACGGCTGTGACTTCCCCATCGAGGCAGGGGACAAGTTCCTGGAGGCTCTCGGATTCACCTGGCATGACACCTGCTTTGTGTGTGCGGTAGGTCCAGGAGATAGTTTCACCCACAGCAACAACAGGGAGTAGATCTAAAAATAAGACAATGCTGAGAATGTTGTGTGAATAACAACACTGCGCTGTATATCTTTGGCTCCCTTCACAGGTCTGCTCTACTTCTCTGGAAGGTCAGCCGTTCTTCTCCAAAAAAGACAAGGCTTTGTGCAAGAAACATGCACACACCGTCAACATCTGACCTGCCCCCATGAATATGAATCAGAGGGGCCAACGGTGTCAGTTTACAGCCATTTATATTTCAGTCAGATGTTAAATATTTTCAGAATAAAACGGATCTGATTGATCTGTTTCTGTTAGGATAACATTGGGTCAGAGGTTCCACTATAAGCTTTAGTTTTGCTCTAATATTTTCATGCTTTATCGGTTTAATAGATAAATATGCAGTACATTTCAATACACTGTTAACCCCCTGCCAGTTCAATATCTGTGCAAGTGAATTTTTAATACACGTTTGTGCTGAGATTTTTTATTTGTGTTTGATAGGACATTTTTGTTTGACACAGAAAAGTTTAGAATATTGATGTGGAAAGATATGCTATTAGTAATGCGAGTTAAAGGTTTAGAAATTATTTAATGTGATGGGGAAAAAATATTTATTTTTAAGCAAGGGATTGTCCAACAAAAAGACATATTGGGCATCTGGCCATCAGATTTAAAAAATGGGAACTTTTAATATTATATTAGTATTTTTGTTGTTGTTTTAAAGTGATGTGGTAAGTAACCATTCCCAGTAAACAAAAGCACAAAAGGTCACGTCATTGTTAATGCATAACAATGAAATGCAAAGATTAAAAGTCAGTCTTTCAGAGATGAATCCATAATAGATGGAGTAGCTATGTTGCGTTGTTTATGTATATTTTGCAATGCCTATAATTCAGAGGCAAAATGGCTCCTGAGCATGCTTCCAGTGCTTCGTTCTACTAGCTTCGATTAACACAAAACAATGTTAATATATTCATTTCTTCTTTGTCTTGCACACATTTCTGCGTGTACGTGTGCAATTGATTTCTCATTGGACATTCCTTTCTCTCATTTCAAATAAAAGGGTTCAACAATGAACACAATCAGAGCTCTTGGATATGTCATACAGTTGTTTTTTTTTTACTATCTATCTATCTTCTCCTGTTCTTCGTGGCTGACACTGGACTGAAACATTAAATTCTTCGTTCTGCAAATGCCTTGTTTATGTTTTGTGCACATGGACTTTGTTTAATTATGCATAGAAAGCATAGCAGCAAATAACGGATGCATCCTGTGCTATAAATCTGTAACTGTGACAGTAATTATTCAGACAAGTTTAACAGGCAGGCAGACAGGCACCAGCATGAGCTGCCTCATACACTTCACCTGCAGTAAGAGAGGAAAAATACACATCCCCATAGGGACAGGAGAACAACACACACACACACACACATTCATTCTTTCTTATATGATAACAATTCAGGTTATTAACAGCCACATTATTTCGGGATGACAGACAGCAGGAAACAGATATTCAATGTTGAGTCTCTCTCGAGTTATTTTTATGCAGTCTCAGTCTGCCTTGGAGTGCAAATGGACCAGATGATCTGAGCGTACTGATGTGCACTTCTCCAAGACGTCGGAGGTGGGAGCTGTGCGCAGGACGACTCCAGATTTGAAACCAGCCTCAAATAACGCGTGGTACACTTAGAAAAAAAAAAAAAAAAAAAAAAAAAAACTCTGCCACAAGACAGAGAGAGGGACACATGCGAATAAAAAGAGACCACAGCAGAGATCAAATCAACACAGACCCGAGAACTTGTCGAGCTATTTTTAAAGCGAGAAGGAGACGGTAAGCATTCTTTGCCTTAAAGAAATGAAAACCTTCAGTAGAGCGCGGTGCCAGAGCGCACAGTAATAGTCTTTCTGGTTATCAGGGCTCCGGGATGTGTTTTCCGTGCTGCTGTTCATTACAATTCAGCTGAAGCGCTAGTTTTGCCGCCTGTGCTCAGTTTGATGCTGGCAGCGGCTTGTTTGCAGTGTCATGGATGGTGATGATGATGATGATGATGATGCTTATCAGTAATTGGTGCCATGATCACTGCTCAGTGCGTCTGAACGTCTGATCTGAGTGAGAATAATGCCCAAGTGCGTTAAAATGTGATTGATTTTATATTTTGAATAATTGATACTGAGAAAAAAACAGTTAAAGTGATGAAAGTCTGTTCTTGCTGCCTTGTTATGACTGTTTAGCAATTATAACATGGCTGCATAATCTCACCTCAAGGTGTAGTACAGTGGTGCAAAGTAACTAATTCAATTAAGGTAACTACAATTTTGAGGTACTTTTACTTGTGCATATTTCCTTCTATTTTTTTTGTACTACTTTTTACTCCTGTTCCACTATAACCCAGAAACAAATGTTGTAAAGTATTCACATCAAAATATTTACCCAGTATTTGAGCCATTTAAGAATAATGGGTAATAATGTTGGATTATAGACTGGCAACAATTATTCAATTAGTTGTTAACGATTGAATGAATCGGCAACTATTAAATATACATGCACAAATTCTGTGATTGCAGCTTTTCAAATCTGATTTCTTTCCTGATTTCTTTAGTCCACTGTGACAGTAAACTGAATATCTTAAGATATTTGAGAATGTTACCTTGAGCTTTGGGAAACAATGATTAAGACATTCTGGACATTTCTGGACCAAATAATCAATTAATCAAGACAATGATTGATTCATGTCATAATGGAAATAATCACTACTTGTAGTCCCCTTGGTTTAATTCTTGCATTAATGTGTACATCACTTTAATGCTAAAGCCGGTATGTTGATGTAAATACACCACTAGCTTGTGAATTTACCACCTTGTCTTATCTCAACTTATGTTTAATTTGTTGAGTATATTAAGTACATTTTTGAAAACAGTACTTTTACTCCTAACAGAGTAACTGCTGATGTAGTAGCTGTTCTGGAGCTTTTGATCAGATCCCATCGTCTTAATCACTTCATCAATTTCCACTGAGACTTCTTCACGATCCAAAGTTGAGTGCATGGACCTTG
This sequence comes from Larimichthys crocea, assembly GCF_000972845.2. Lineage (NCBI taxonomy): Eukaryota > Metazoa > Chordata > Actinopteri > Sciaenidae > Larimichthys > Larimichthys crocea. The sequence continues at coordinate 7,959,410 of NC_040019.1, forward strand.
AGAGATCCTCAAGAAAGACTGAACCTCAGCTTTATGATACATGATTTGATCATTCTTACACTAAATTAAGACTCAGATATTGTTCATCAGTGTACAGGGTTAAATACATCCAGTGTATGTACTAGTTGTATGTGTGTGTGTTAATGTCTGGCAGCGTCCTAAAGACTCCATCGACCGTGGGCGTGTAGTGGCATGGCTTCAATGGCAATATTTCGCTGTTAAATGCATTAAACAGAACCTCTCTGTGCTCGCCAGTTGATCTCTGTGCATCAGTGAACCAGAGCTGATGATTGTGACATCACTGAGGTCCTGATGTTTACATCAGCATCCCAGAGCCCAGAGGGAGCCGTGCACAAGCCGCTGCACTCTCTGCAGGTCTGTGGTCATGTCCTTGAAACCCTCTAACTCTACAGGACAGAGAAGCTCATTGTGGCAGGGCTGAGTGAACGCTTTTGGGTAATATTAAACACACACAGAGCGATCAAACCACCACCACCCGGTCTTTGCCCTGACTTTGCCCCTGGCAGGAGAAACGCCTGTCATTAGGGTTACACGATGGGGATGGCATGTCAAGTGAGGGTGCATGGCAAGGCAGTGATTTGTGGTCTACCACAGACTCAAGCTTCAAGTGTTTCAGCTTGTTGGACTCTGGCAGTGAGGGCTAACACACAGAGTATGGTGTGTGGGTGAAACACACTAACATTGGTCTTTTCTAGGCCCAGTTATTGTAGCAATATAAAAGCAGGTCTGTCTGTTAAAAGTACCTGTGTGATGGAGTTCTCACAGATCTCTTTATGTGGTGTAATGTTGGCTAACAGTAATCCAGAACAATTTAAATCTAAAACTGAGCCGCACTTAAAAGTGTGTGCTTATGTGTGAGAGTTTTTATGTGTGTGCACTTGTGAACCGGTTAATGGACTTGAATTTATGATGGATTGAAACGACCGCAAATGGAAAATGAATGATGACGACACATCCATCACACATTTGGAAATAGGGTTGCAAGAAATTCACCAGACTCTCACTGCGCCACTGGCAGAAGGGTATTATTATCAAAACAGCTTTATTGGATTGTAGGATTTTAAAGTAAATTTCCCCCTAAACATTAAGTCAAACGAAACAAGGTACTCTATTGTAGCTGTGAATCTCATCCTCATTGCTGAGTATACATCTGTTAATTTGATTTTGTTTAATCTGGAACATCACGTGTTGAAACAAAGACATCCTTTGCAAGAAACTGCTGCTCATGCGAGCATACCTGCATGCACAAACATCTACACACACACACTCTGATGCACATAAACACATGAACAAACACTCACAATCTAAGCAGACACCGGCCTGAGTCTGGGTTTGTCCATGGAGGCTAAACTTAGCAAGCTGCGACCCCTCACCCCAGCTTCCTTCATTATAATTACAGGAAATGAGTCCAGCCAATGAGAGCAGAGATATTCGGTGCATATTAACAAGCTCAATAGGAGCAGTATTTGAAGACCAGACAGGTAAATGACCAAGCATGTGGAAATGGAGGGAGGAGGGTTGCCAGAAAGCTGTGAGATACAGAGGAGTGCTCGGGTTTGGCAGATGCTGCAGGAGATTTCGGTTTGAAAGCAAAAGAAAAGTAACACTCAGTTTTTGAGTTTATCAGCTCACGCCCCAGCTTTAAGCAGTCTGTCATGTAATATGAGCGCACAGTGACTGTCAGACAGAGCAAATGTTGGACCTACAATATATCAAGAAGCAGACTGTCAGACAGACTTTATGCAATATCTTTTCCAGCTGCCAGGATATTTTTTCATGATTTCCTTTAGTTTTCTTTCTTCCACACACACACAGGCCGATAGAAAAGCATCTTATATCAACGCACGGGATGGCTTTTGTGGCTCTATTCTGTATTGTATCTCCCATGTCAACATATACCTACTAAAGGAATACTGAAAAAAATACAGATCTGTATTTTCTTTGTAGCAACAACAACATCAGTGTCAAGACAGATGCTGCTTGTGATGCAGTTCTGGGCTTGAGTTTGTTCCAGACAGCCTCTCTGGAGGATAGCTGGATAGACTGGACGATCACTTTGTGGCTCATACCCCAAAAGTTCTTGAATTGAACTCAAGCTTGAATTTCAATGAGATAAACTATTATGATCACTGGGAGTATTATGCTGTACCTCCTCTGGCTCCCATCAGTTAGGAAATACGGGCGTAATGCAGCTGATCTTGTTCCACTTAGGAATAATCTTCCTCTTACCTGTGGGTAAGATCACTGGCTCTTTGACAATTAATTCAGCAACCAGAGCTTAGTACAGATGCCCCGCTCACTGATTCATCTAGAGTCTTAGATGAGAGACAATTGCAGGCAGCAGGAATTACTTAAAGCTGCGAGCTGCTCTGCTGTTCGCCTGGAGGGTCAGCAACCATGTCAGAGACATCCTGTTATTAGAGAGAGAGAGGGGGGAGAAAAAAAATAAGGAGAAAGAGGTACAAGATGAGTGGGGGGATGATTGAAGATCGAAGAACAGAAGAGGATAAGGGGTACTTTACATGATTGGGTGAAAGTCAAAGTGGGGAAATGACATGAGCTTGAAATTTAGTCTCGGTCCTTTCAGTTCTAGATGGCAGACATATGAGCTCCTTCTAATAACTCCACTTTTTTTTTTTCCCAGAGAAAGACAAGTGCCGGAGCTTCGGCTGGGTAAAGTGACAGGATGCTTTCTGATGTCCTATGTTTGGATGGTGAGTGTATCTGTTTGACCCAATCTTTGTATGAATTCCTGATAAATGAATGACTTTGTAGATGTTTGTGTTCAACATTTTTGATTGTAAAACTGAGTCATATTGATAATAGTTCAATGTAAACTCTCAAATGTATTTTTGAGTGCTTTCACTTGATGCTCCAAACCGATAATATTGTGAAGAAAGTGAAATCCAAAGCTAAAAGCTGTATTGATCAGGATAGACCGAGTGTTGATTCTCCTGCAGTGGAGGTAGTATTTGGCAGGGCTGATCCTGTGTGTGTTTGTTTGTGTGTTTTTTTTCCGGATTGTAATGCCGTCTCGGCAGCAATTTGCCTCCAAAGTGGCGAGCTAATTGACTTTCTGCTGAGCATGTGGATGGCTATGTAAAATAAACCACGCCGACTATAATAGAATCCGGTTTTCTCCACTAAAGTATCAGTCGAGACACAGGCTCCGTCTACCGACTGGAGTGCTGGAAATGAATGAGATCAACATCTGATAGAGAGTAGTACATTTTAGAAACTCTCAGAAGCTTTAATTTCACCTGAGTACATTACTATAGCGGTTCAGGCCTTGTGAATGTCATGTGTATGTAAGATGAAACATTTGTACCTCACAAATGATTTAGATTTTCTCAATTTCTACAATTTTTTCTGCATATAAATTTTATTTAATCGTTTTACTATCATCAAACATATAGAATAGAATATGGAGACACTTTGAAACATCAAGACACGTATTAAATGCACTGCAGCACAAAGAATCATTGTTTCTCAGTCTCTGACGAGTTCACAGATACGCTGTATATTTTTGCCTCTTGATTTCAACAGTGAGCAGGCGTGCTACATCGTTTAATTGGCATTCCTTTTACATTAAGCAATGAACTTGCCACTACAGGACCCATCATAAACAGCAAAGTATGCTGACACAGCTCCAACATAGAGGCTCAGTGTACAGTCGGGAGCCTGAACCCATGCAGGGCTGTGAAATAGAGAGTTACTGTACCTAGAGAGGACAATAGCAGCCTGTAAATGTGGGAGAGGCTTTTACCTCGGACTCCTTCTGTGACAGCGACCTGCTGGCAGGAAAGTAAAGCAGGCCGAAGCCAAGCAGCGGTTTGAGTTGGAGAGTAACTCACACCCGTAAAGAATGTCAAGAATCCGTGTGTTAAAGTTCACACTGTATCACCATCTGCGGCTGGATCCTGGCAAATAAAAGACAGCTGTGTGTGAGTAAGGGTGTGTGTGTGTTTATGTTAGCATGCCTATGTGTCTTTGAGCATTAAAGAATGAATGAAAATGAAAGAATATAGTAATCATGCAAAACATTTGAATGTCATCGATTCAATTTTTTGGTGCATATGTTTAAAGAATATAACAATTGTGTACACAGTCTCTCACAGACACACACACACACATCCCTGATAAGCAGGTAGTAGGCAGGATGTCAGCCCGTAATTATGTTCTAACATATTGCTTTATAAAGAAAAGACAGGTCAGCGAGACCACCCAGAATCGCAGTATAATTCACCTGTTTCAGCTGAAAGGGGAAAATCCGAGATTCAACACTCTTGGCTGTGTTAGTTCAGCCCTGTACCCAGCTGTGACTCGCTGTGTTATATTGCTGATACAATCTTGGCTAATCTTGGAGTATGTTTCGCGACACTTGCTTTTCTTTTCTGAGATTTTGAAGTTCATAAGTCCTCATATCTGTATGAAGAAGGGGCTCTGTGTTTCACCAGACTCAAAACATATCAACATCATCTCCCTTGACAGTTTGATCTTTCGGCAGACTAATCTGAGCAAAGCTTTGTTCTGAATTCTTGCATGTCTGTCCTACTGTAGACCTTATGCTGCACCGTATCTGATTGAGCAATTGAGCCTCACGCTTGTCCGCTAAATAGCAAGTGACAGCGAGTGCCACTCAGACCGTGAGAGGAGATGGAGAAACACATGAAATCAATTTCTGCCTTGTTTCGTGTTTTTTCCTCCGTTGCCCAGCCCTGTGTTTCTGATGACAGATTGCGAAATGGGTTTCATATGTGACTTTTTTTCCCCCCGCAGATTGGGGAGAGGGCAGAGGGCATTTGGAGTCATACCTGTGAGGCCGTCTGCAGGGAAATGCGCTGACATCAGAGCTTTGCATTTTAAACCGGCGGATAGAGGAGGATGAGGAGGATGCTGCAGTGACGAAACAGAAGAAGCTGGGTTTGCATAGATCGTATCAGGTGAGTTCGCCCTCGGAGTGACATCTCTTATCACTGCAGCACTAATCTGTAAATTGAAGACTCAGAGTCACATCCTGGAGCAACAGGGGCACACGAGTATGAAAAACTGTCAACCTCAACCTGACAATAGCGAATGAAAACAGGAACAGTTGTTAGTGTTTGTGAGTGTATTTTCAGTTTCTATTGTAATGTTTGGCTCCTGATGGCACACCGCTTTATCTGGAAACATTCTCTCTCTCTCACACACACACACACACACACACACACACACACACACACACACACACACGATACAACACCGCATTGCAATTCCTGTCAGATTTTGGCATTGGTTGCAGGATTAACGAGCAAGCCAAAACAGGTGACAGGTGACAAACTTATGTCAACGCTTCATGAAAAGGACTTTAACATTGGATTAACTAAATCACTATCGCAAACAAAAAGTGAGTCATGTTACTGTAGGTTGCATGTCAGTTTGCAGTAGTTGTCAACCCCTATTTGCTGTATATATGTCTGTCATATCCCTGGTGGGCAGTTTCAACTTTGGACAGCTGTTGTTCTTTGTTGAAGCAGTTTGTGTTTTGGCACAAGTTGTCTTGATTTTCCAGACTTTCCCCAGTGACATTATGAATGTTCTTTTTCTATTTATTTTTGACCAGTTCTCCTGCAGTTTGGGCAGGGATAGTATGTCCTCCTTGGAGCTCTATTAGGTGTCTCCTGTTACTTTGAAAATATCAAAGTGCAGATGGTTAAACCTCTTTCATAGCTATAAAAACAGTAACTAGTATTCAGCCTTCAATTATCGTCTTTGTTTGTGGTACGGTGGTCTGATGTCATTACTGAAAGAAACGCTGCAGACTTTGAATAAATTAGTCAAGGGTGTGTTGAGTCTGGCCTCAATTGACCATGTGGGATTGACTTGCTTTGAAGAGTTGATCAGTACTGTAGCACTGAATTATTTATGACTTTGCATACATTTGCCATATTGTGATTATATAACAATATTTAAAAAAAACACCAGCCACATCGGCCAAGCCCTGTTGGCAACTCTGCAGATAGATATTGCAGTTCAAACGGCTGCCTTCAAAGACAGACATGTGGAGCTTTATTCTGCTTTTCAAATCAACTTTCAAGGGGCAAAAAACGAGTTAGCTACACCAATCATTCATTTGTCCTTCATCTTTAGTTACGGCTCTATCCAGTCTGAGAAGCGACCGGGCTCTCTCCTCGTCTTTCCAAGTCTGGCCTCTTCCTTTGGCTCTGAGAGCTTTACGTAGAGATGGAAGGCTGGATCAGATTACAATAAAAAGAAAGCGAGAGAGTAGCTGTTAGTTAACCTGCTACAGCCTAGATTGTTATTGCAGGTGTTCAGGAGCGGACGCAGCTGTTAATTACCCCTACGTACCTCTACACGTGGTGCTGCAGTTGACACGAGTGGCCACGTACAAGTGCATGTTGGCATGCCAGAATACACAGATTAGGATTTAAGGATCAGATAGTTTAAAGGGATGAAATGCCTTCTTGGTATAGAGAATCCTCTGGTTAAGTCTTGTATTTGCTTTAGCCTTTTTGCTACATGTATGTTTGAGGAAGGCTCAGTTCAGTCAACCTGTTCGCAGAGCAGGAAAATCTGCCTAATCTGTGGTATATACGAGTGCGTGTTTGCACATGGGAGTGATATAAACCCTGTTAATAAACAAATTATTTTGCGCAGCATTTGCAGCTGAAATTGGTGGTCGGCTGCGTATATTTGCCTCAAACCTAATTGATTTCCAGCAATTGCAATTTATGTCGATAATTCAGGTTATTTGTTGTATTTGTTTAGAATTTAGAATTGATTTAACACAGTAGCTTGTATGAAGCCCATAGTTGTAGATAGATAGATACGTGATGAATTCATCCGTGAACGTTTATGAATGCATGACCGAGAGCTGCTCGAGCTCCTTTCTCTGCTTGTCAACGCACCTCAATCACATCATCATACGGCGAAACAGCGTCAAGAGGGTAATGAGTATTCACTCGGTCAGTCATTTGAGGGAAAACAAAATGAGTAGCTGTTAAAGTGAGTGATGTAGTAAATGTAAACATTACGATTGCATAAATTATGTCGACGATATTCAATCGGCATTTTAAATGAACAACAATGGTTTGTTAATAGTTTGTTAAATATCCCTTCATCACAAGCACGACTTTGTTTTGGAGTTTGTGCTCACTCTTAAAATCTTTATGAGGTGTGTGTTTGGGTGATTTTATGAAAGTGCTCGTATTTGTGTCACTGAACAGCTGCTCCTCCTTTCCTCCACCTGTGTAATGTGGCTTTGTGCAAAACAACAGTAGTTCTCTTGTACTTTTCGTGAAGATCAAGTTTAATTAATGATTGTGCAAGTTTTAGAGCATGCGACTCTCAACTGGCAAGAAATTGGAAGATAAGCGAGTTTTGTCCTAAGTGCCAACATCTTGTGGCTTCATTGGTTTCATGATTCAAGTTTGACCTGGAAATTCTTTATTTAAACACACGCACAGTTTTCTCTACAATTAAGAACTGTTTTCTCCTTCTGGATACAAAGTGGTCAAGATGGTGGGTGTTCCCCACCTTTTAGAACCTGTGTTTGTTTAACTTTTTTTTGAAAGTGCTGCAAATTAAGCAGTAAGTAACCTTGGATGGACTGTTCCATGGGAGAGGGAAGGGGAGAAGAGAGGGAGCTGAGAGAAAAACCTCAAATGTGAAAATGGCTGGAACTCCGAGGGTTTTCAAAACAGAACTCAAGATTTCATTACACATACCTGGACAACTGAGGGCATGGAAAAAACCCCTCCCTGTGTGCGCACACATGCACATGCACATGCACACACATACATGCACTCAGCAGCTGGGTTGGTCAGAAAAATAATAAGAATAATGTTAACTAAATAGAGCAGAGACGACTCCCAGCCAATAGAGCCAACACGTGTCAGCTTCAGAAGTATGCAGAACCCCGGTCATCAATCACAGACAGGAGGCCCTCAGTCTTGCTGACAGGCACGGTCAGAGAAGAGGCGGAGTTTTTTGGCCACTCTTTGTGTGTGGATGGGCCGACGGCGGCTGTGTTCCCAGACCTGCCTATAGCCTCTTGAGTCAGATTTGCTTGGGATTCATCCAAGACATTTAAGACTGACTGACGATGATACATCACATCAAACTAACGTCAGAAAAAGAGCAGAGCTAATGGTCTTCACTTGTCAATACGGCCTGTTGGCTGAGTTTAAATAGGTCCTTCTCAGTGTTGTTTTATTAGGTTTTGATTTCGGTGTAAGCTGCAGATCATGAAAACCATGTATGTGGGTGTGTTGTGGGAATATTCTCACGGTGGCTTGACAGTCTACTGGTAACAGTATAACTGCAGGCAGTAAATTGGCCTAAACCAAGCAAAACAGAGCAAAGGGAGACAGTCCTGAGGGGCCAAGCAGGAGTTTAGTCCCTAAAATTGAACCTTCACCAGGGTTCAGAAAGACAAGGGGGGGTCGAGGGATCGAGGGATATAGGGATAGAAGGTGGGGGTTGTGGGATCCCTTGGCTAAGACAAAGCCCTCAGGGTTTCTACTCTAACTTCGTCTGTATAAACATGTCTGGAATGAAACACTCAATGTGTGTGTGTGCGCGCATCAAGTGCTCTACATCAAACTCCATGTACAGTTAGCCTCCTCTGTCCAATGTCAATCCGCGAACTGACACCGCTAAAACTCACTCATTAACACATCTTGTGTTAATGGACATCCTGGACTCTCCGATGGTTGCATTGACAAAGGCTATCTCTTTCCTCCGCTGTCCAGCCTTTATGCTAAGCTGAACTAATTGTCTTCTGACTATAGCTTCATATTGTATTTCGCATACAGAGCTCAGGTCTCTCAGCAAGAAAGTAAATATGCATATTATCCAAGCAATGAAAGTATTTCTTAAATCATAGTCATAATATTATTTGCTGCTGCACATGAAAATGCGACCACTTTCTGTCTTTAAAATCATAAATTAGACTTTTGTGAAGACTTTGAAGATATAGTTCTTGAACTGTTCTGGATCTATGATTTCACTTGATATGTTGCTGCAGAAACCCAAGCGGGCTGTATTTCTCTTGTCCACAGACACAAGTTAATACTGTGGACACAGTACAAACGGAGTTCATCATCATCCTGATGTTCTCAACCCCCCGTGAGTTGAATGGATGTCTCACTGCGTCCAATCGTTTCTTCACCCACTGTCTGTCTATATTAGACACAGGATGACAGGGCAGCTGTCTCTGTGTTTCGTCTTGGTTATTGTGTGCATGCACAAGGATGCATGTGTGCCTTTGCAATAGATCAGGCATGGCAAATTAATGTTATGTGGCTTGTTTGACTGAGTATGCTGTCTCCCTGCTCCAGTCTCTGATCCTGACACTGGACCCAAAAGGGGAATCATCACCAAGGAATTTTGCAGGCTTTGATCACGGGGCTGTCCGGAGAGAGTCCGGGGGTTAATGCGCTGTGTGAAGAGGAAAACATGACACACTCATCTTTAACCAAAGAATGGGTCATGTGTGACACAAATGCGCAAAATTTATCGTGTAGACAGCGGAGAATGAATGTGCTTTGTCAGTTAGGCAACTGTAAAATTGCCTCCAGTGGGCAATTGCAAGTGTACAATTTCCCGCTGTGAAACGCAATGAACAATTATGACTTCATCTCGAATGCCAAGAACCGCAGATGACTGTCATAAACAAACGTAATGAGTCCTTAATTGCTTGCCGTGAGTGTTTACATTCTTCCACACAGAGCTTTCAGATCGACACTCAACAGATCTTAAGAAAGTCAAAACCGCTGATTAGCATCCGGTAAAAAAAGATGACATGTACACGTGAAACATCATACTGACATCTCAGTGACACTTAGCCCACTTCTCAGTCAGCCTAAAACAGCTTGGAAAGTAGTCAGTATCCAAAACATTCATCACGCAGCATCCTCTTAATAATGATAAACATATGTTACGAGAGAATGCAGGGTCGCACGGTTGTGTTTCAAAGCTTATTGTAGGTCGTGCTGTCAGGATTGCTTCGCTTTGGTTGCTCTAGAGGTTCGCCGATTGATGAAAAAAGAAATAACTTCTGGCATGTAGTAACCTCACTGTAGTTTAAATATTCCTGTAACCTAAGAATGATCACAAATGCTTTTTTAATACTTCCGATTTTATTATTATAGAACTTGTGTTCTATAGGCAGGAAGGAACAGCCTGAGGAGCTGCATGGAAAGAGAGCAGAGACACTAGTTGCAAGGTAAATTGATGATACCTGTGGGGTAATACCAGTGGAGCTTATAGGAATATAGAGTCTTTAATAATTTAAGGATCCAGGGTATATAACTCTGGGTTGGGTGGGTCCTGCAGGTGTAGGGTGATCCCTGAGCTTCATATCTGCCCTGCACACCAGCGCTAAGATAAAACTGAACAGGAACAGAGTTCCTCTATAAGAACCTGTAGAGTGGGAGGAAATGACCATCCATCATGGATAGCATGTGATGACATGTCTGACCCTGTGTCCTCTCTCTCTCCCTCTCTCTCTCTCTCCAGACACACACAAAAATGCCTTCGTAGTCTGGCTCACAGTGCTTCACTTCACAGATCACACTGTTTCCTCATTTAGTGTAATTTATCACCATGTCTCAGCATGGAGAGGAAAAAATAAGATTAGCTTTTCCCCATATTTTAAATAGACTTTATCACCTTGAGAAAAATTGACTATATTTAGTGAGCATAAGCAAAAATGTCTTCATCTGATTTGTTTTTAGAAAACATCTCATAACTGTAAACTTTTTTTGCAATATGATATACATTTCTGCAAGGCTCCATGTTGGCTCAGACCCAAGATACACATAATTACAAAAATGTACTCAGTTTGTCCTTGAAAGGAACAGTCAATCTCAACCACGTGCATGTCCACTCCTCTTTTGAAACATACATTCTTGAAAAAAGAACTTATCCACACTTTGCAACCAGTAATGTATCAGAAGAACATCAAAGATGTCGATACAGTAGGCACTGAGAATAACAAGCTTTTCTTCTGAATCACGTGCACTAGAAAAACCAAGAATGTGCAGGTCTTCATTCCAACAAAACACTAAAGCTTTGTGATTGAAGGTTTATCAGTGAAAACACAAACCAAGTCTTATTGCAGGTTGGAATTAAAACCTGCACTCTCTCAGCCGTGCGTGGCAAATGGATCTTTGTTCTTTTGTATCATTTAAAACTGAAACGTTACACAGAAGTACCAGCATGGAAGTAACATGAAAAATCTTGGTCAAGGCAACTCTTGTCTCATAAACCTCCCCAGCGAAGGCTCTTTGCCTCTCCTTACACGCCGTACTTTTTTACCGGCGAACGCCTTAATCCACCACAGCTGCACAACTGTAAATACAATTAACCCCAGTAATCGTGTGATGTTGACTTTGGGTCTTGTACACTTTCTCACTGACTGCCGGTAGCCCGTGTTCTCTGAAGATGACATCATGGGTTTCAGGTTGCCCGCTGTGGCTTCGGTTCCCAGGGGGTTGGGGGGAGCCTGAGCGTAGACCTGGAGAGCAGATCCATGCTGCGAATAGACACTCATTCTCTCTCCTCTCCTTCTTCTGCTGCTCAGACGCACACATACACAGTCGACTGACCTTTCTGCCACCTCCCTCTGAGCTCAGAGTTTGTTATTGGCTCAGTTATGACGTGTTGACAGATGAGGCAGATGTGTGTTCCCCTCTTGGAGATAGTTTGTCGGTGTTGTTTTCAAAGTTGAAAAGCTCTGGAATTAGCTGAGTAATGACAATAATTTGGCTTTGTGGCGATCTGGTTAGGCGGTTTCTATGTTTAAGAATCGCGTGATGTCAATTAAGACATACTGTTATGTCTATGATTTTTGTGTGCATGCGTTTTATTTTGGTGTATGCAGTGTGTGCGGGTCGGCTCATATTTATTTCCCTTTGTTTTCAGGAGTGGGGACTAACAGTTCCTTCTGGAAGACAGATGACATGCTGTATATTATTATTATTGCATGTAAGGTTTGCATGATTCTGTGAATGCAGTGACCACAGCCACATTAAAAGCTGTTCATTTAGCCTGTTTTAAAAGTTTATCTTTGAACATTTAAACAGCAGCAGGGCAGTGAGGCCGAAATTCAAACTTCCTTCTACTACCAGTATCACATAAAATATAAGACCCTGTAGCTCATTGTGGGATAGTGTTATGGATTTTTTCCCCCAAGTGTGCTCCTCCAGTTCACCTCAGTAAGTGTCAGTCATTCTGTCAATCATATATTTTGGTTATTTAAAGTCACTGGAGCCTGCAAAGTCCACCTCTACCACTGTGATGTCAAATAAGCAGTGTGGGCCAGCTTTCCTCTGGTTCTCTGTTTTATTTTTCCACTCCCTACATGGACACACCTGGTGATGGCTGATCAGCTGAGAACACACACATATACATCCAAAAACTAAGACATCCTCAAGGAAGTGCTGACTTTCAAAACTTAATTTGGTTTTCTTGTTTCTGCCGAGTAGTTTTATGTTGAAATGTGATGGATAGAAGCAGACAGCTTCATGTATATGTCTGTCTGACAGCTAAGCTGGAAAGTTATGAAATCACCTGGCTTCATGAGGGAAACCCTTTAAAACTTTAGGATTGTACACACTTAAAAACAAGGTCTGAAGGGAGGGATTTGTCCATAATCCTGTATTGATCCTTGCTAGACAGGCTGTCTGGTGGACCGACACTCTGCCATACCTACAGGCACACAGCCACACTGGCTGCGTGCCTCGCCACATCTAACTATAGAAGCAAATACAAGCCAAGGCCAATTTGTGGCAGATTTAATGGCTCATAGTGGCGTCGTTATGTTGGGTCGAGAATGGCAAAATTGCCCATTTTGTTTTCCATTTTAAATGCAAGTCCCAGAAGTCTATGCATTAGCTTGCTGTATGTAAAGCCTGTGTTTCATGGACATTTCACTGCTGTTGACTAACACACTCTGCACTCTGCACTAGAGGGAGAAGACAGCTACATTTGAAAAAGTAGCCAGCCAAAGTTCAGAGTTCAGAGAAGTATAAATAAAATAACAAAAAGCATTTTTAGTAATAACCAAAAGTACCCAACCCACTGCCCCATTGAGCTTTTAAAGCCATGCTAACAGTATGACTGTAGGGATGAAAATGCTGCCAGGTCCACAATTTTTTCACATGTCATAATACTTTCTCTTATGACCTGCACAATTAATTACCTTACCATCAGCCAAATGTACTTTGGTCCTAATGCTGAGCATGAGCCAAGGAAGAACCCATCAGAGTTAGGAGTGGAACACGTGAATCACGGGGCAGATGCACACTTTTGTTATCATTGCAAGGTAGTTTAATGGTAACACTAGTTTCTATGCCAAAATTAACTCAATTTGTCACGCATGTGCAAACACGTCTAATTAAAAAATAAAAAATGGTAATACCAACATAATCAAGTGTATCTAACACAGAAAACATGTACACGAGATAACTGTTGAAAGAGCAGGGACTCGGAGAAGTGTAATTTAACCACCAGGTGACTCCTGAAGCAGCTGTGTCCCATCTCATTAATTGCTTGCATAAATTAAAACATGCTGGAAATTGCTTTGAATTGGCCCGAGACGACTGGAGGTAAAACAGGTGTCTAAGAGGATTGCAGTAATAAACACTCCATTGTAACATGTTGTACCTTTTATACACAGGAGTATCTTGCCATTACCAATGCTGTAGTTGGCTGTCACCTGGTCATGTGGACCTGCCCAGCGATGGGAAAACTTAAAGCATCTTAAAGTGAACGAAACACAAATTGTGCAAACCAAAAAATTTAAGTTCATTACAAATTCTTTTCTTTAACAGACAGTATAATTTCCAATTCAGATTCAGAGACATTGGATAAAGACTGATAATCCTCTTGTCAGTAGTTAAGTTTTATATTATTTTAATATAAGTCTAGTATGCTGAGCAGGGGAGGCTCTTCCCTCACACATGCACTGACTGTTTTTCTGCAGTTAGGTGTTAAAAAAGTGTTATTTCTTCTTATGATATGAATAAGTGCTGCAGTTTTGATGTGTGCCAGCCAAACTACTAAATGGTTTCCCAAATACCTTCCACTCTCTAGTGGAGTAAAAAGATGCAGCGGTGTTCAGGTGTGCTGTCAAAAGCAGCTGTCAACGCCTCATTGAAAAAATGTCAAAAAACATTGAACAAACTGTGAATGAGAATTGGAGTGAGTCAGTCTGGGATAGTACTTTTTGCTTGTTATTTCCCAGACATCCACCCTGTATAAGCCTTGACATATGGAATGAAAGGAATGGAGCTGTATTTGGCATCGAATCAACTAAAGACACAGAAATGCTGCTAATGATCAGTATATGGCTGTAAATGTTTTTGCCCTTTTACTGCATGCTTTCTGAACAAATGCACTCTGTCCAAGCAGAACTGATGTAAGCCATTGAATGTAAAAAGGAAAACACTGGTAATATGATGACTTAAAGACCCTGGAGTTGTATGTAATCTGTTTTAATCTTGTGGCCAAACACTACTTTAAAATTAACCACAATGTTTATATTTACCATATATGTCACAAAAATACACCTTATTGTCATATTTGTTTGCTCCAATCTCAGCCCGAGCTGCATCATTTATGAATGCACATTACTATATTACTGGACCACCCCTTTAATAAGTGTAGTAACACTATGTAACTGATAATGGTAAACAAGCAATCACAGTTTAAATGGTAGGTGCAGCTTGCGTGTCCGAAGCACCTGTCCACGGCACAGCAGTTACACAAAAATCCCTGTCAATCAGTTGGAAGACCTCAAGCAGTGTCCTTGGTGACCAACTTGGGCGCACCACTGCTTTACAGCTAAATGTTTAAAGGGGGCACAATACAGTGAAGTTAACGGTGTAAAACAAAAGTGTGTGGACAAAGAAAAGCATAAATGTTATGCATTTTGCTGTGTATCAGAGTGACGGAGGCAAAAAAGGTAGAGAGAGTGAGGGGACAATGGCTGGAGTGTCACTGAACAGCCAGTCGAAACGTGTGGTTGCATTCTCGCTTTGTTCCATGAGATCACAGTTGTGGCAGATGCAGGATAGACTGGGAGCAGCTGTTTTGCGCTCCGTTCTCCAGTTACAGACGCTGGCACTGCCTGTGCTCTGGGGATGGGCAAAGGGGCACGTTGTTGAGTCTTAATAGTGTTTGTTCTCTGAGGGTGGGCACAAAGAGTCCTCAGACCGAGCCATGCTCCACCAGTATTCTTGGCATCGGAAGAGAGGGATGTGGCCGAAGGTGTCAAACAGAGTGGGACTGGTGACAAGACATAACACGCAGCTGGTCCCACTCTCACAGGACCCATGGCGCCATTAATTACGCTGACTGTGGAGGCTCCATTGGACTCCAGATATCATTGGAAAATGCACCAATTTATTGCGCTTGTCAGTGGAAGTCAGATCAGATAGGAATCGGGTGGAAATCACTTAAAATGACAAATTTAATAAATGTATAAAATTAGAATTTTAGAAATACTGAGTCACCTGGCAAATGTGGTTTAACAAGAGCTTGTTTTACTGCAAAGGAAAAATTGAAAGCTCCAATGAGAATTTAGGCATCTGGCAGACTTAATGCCATGAAGTTCTAAAATGTGCAAAAGAAACTGTTGATAAAGTACATGAATCACATTTTGTACAGTGTGCTGTCATTTCACAGACAAAAGCACAATTTAAAAAGTTTTCAAGAGTCGCAATGGGAAAACAAAGACAACACAAAGGTTCAGTTTGAAGTAAGAGATACATATTTCAGACTCTAACATTTTCTCAACGTGCAGCGCGGTGCAGTTTTATTATTTCTAAAACCATAAACTTCAACGGAGCACTATATACCAAACACACCAACAATAATGCATTCTCTGTGCAGCTCCGACTTGTCTTTAAAATTTTCTTCACACTCTTTCCACATGTTTTGGTCCCACCCCAATGATGTTGCAAGTACTTTTATGTACATAATATTTTCTTTCACTATACTGCAGCTCAAGCCTAGCTTAAACTGTACAATAACCAATGCTTGTAATTGCTGTTGTATATTCCAAAAAGTGTACAGATGTCTCATAACCTTGTGAAAAGTATGGTCTGAGCAGAACTTTTAAAGGTGAAAACAGTCTAATGAGATGCTTCTGCCAACAAGTTTCCAGTCTTCACAGCCAATAACCCGAGTCGACAGAGCAGAAGACAACTGAATACAATTATTTAAAGAAAATCAACACTTTTCCATGGAGTTGGACTGGATTTTACAAGTGTGTGCTGACTGCAGGCATTCTCGTGTTGTGAGACAACTTCTTGGCCGACACTGTTGAGCCCAGATAAAAGGAAGAGGTGTTTGATGGATAGTTTTTGAGGATTAGATGGAAGATTGAGGTGCAGTTGGTTCTTTGGTAAATCAGGTACAAATATTGGCGTCTCACATGTTGTATCAAGGAGTTTAAATAAACAGGAGACTTTAAAACTGGTGAATCATGTTGTTTTGATCCAAGCTACAATTCACTCTTCTGTCGTACTGACAAATATGAGTCATGCCAGTTTCTCACAGCAACTGTTTAACATGGAGTTACTGAAAATGTTAATGTATATTGGAAGTCAAAAGAAAGAAGCAACAAAAGTGAGACTGTAGGATTGTTGACCACAGTTAAGATTGTACATGTAAGCAAAAACTATACACTTGAAGAAAAAAAACACATTGACGTTTACATTACGGTGCTGGATTCACACACTCTTTTTGTACGAGGCCAAAGCAGAGAATTAGCTATATTTATATTTATTTATTTATTTATTTATTTATTTATATTTATATATAAGTAAACAGACACCATCCACATACTTAAATATAGTTTTAATGTTCAACATTTTACAGCTGAGAAACAGCTGGTGGACAAGCAATATAACTAAAACGCTGTTTCTACATGACCGCAAATACATTTGGCATTTTTGTAGTGCAATTTCCGCTTATTGGCAAGCATACACACACACCAATACATCTACAAGCCAATATCTAGATATATGTTTGGCTGATTTATTGTTCCAACTTTGTCAGAAAGGTCGGTTAATTACGACTCATGCGTAACAGACGTCTGACAGTGTTTTTATTCAATAAGAAAATCTATATTATACAATAATATAATTCAGTTTTCTTGTCAGTGAAATGGTTAAGAGCTCACAGAGTGACTACACACGACTTACCGGACACATTAAAGACTCAAATAAAATACATTTGGAAGTGTTGCTCTTGACATCATGCTTGACTCAAATTCTCCTTCGGTTGGTGTTTATCCACACACTCCGATAGGACTCTTATTTAAATCTGGAAGACTAAAATTAGTTCTCCTTGCCAGTGGATTACTCTGATGGATTAGTCAGTTGCTCATAGGTAATAAATACCAACAGTGAAGCAGAGAGATACTGCAATATCAGAAGATATGAGGAGAAAATTGCATATTATCATACTTCAACCACAAGGACTGCTTTTAGGTTATTCTTTACTCCTGGAATGATTCGAAAAACCCGGCTCATATTTTACTAACGAGAGCCCAATTCAGACACGCAGTCTGTTCTCTGCAATTTTAGTAGTGAAAACTATGTCTGTGGTTGCATCTGATGATGCTCGCTCATAGCAGGGGCCCGCCTGGTGTTGTCTTCCTCCCTGTCAGCAGTGTGGGGATGGTGCCCACAGTGATGCGCACTTACAGTAAGTGAAGGAGTGATGTTTCAGAGATGGATAGCATTTCCAGTATTTATCGACTACTGCGAGGCGGCCCTGGATGACACTGCATTCAGATACATTAGCGGTAGTGGGAGACTTGACGGCCTGTCGGAGGGAAAGAGGGGGTTGAGAAGTGAGGAGGGCAGACGTAAAAGACATCACCTAGCTCACAGACGGACACAAAGGCATCGATCGCAGCCCCCATTGCTCTCCGAGCTGCTTCCTGTGTTTTCATTGTGCTATCATTGGAAGAGAGCAAACAACAACGTCAGGGGGAAAGGGTACTGATAGCTCCATATCTAATGTGCTCGGATCTCCAGGGAGAGAGATTTACATGTACTCGAATACCTAATAATGTATATCTGTATACAGTATCTGGATGCCACTGAATAAGCTTATAATAAACTTCTCACAACACAATTATATGGCATAACACACATTGCTCAAGATTGGTTCAGATTTGTCTAATAGTGGTCTTCATTGGTATTAATTGGTATTAAACTAAATTTCAAATGATGCAAACCCCCTTTATATCAGATATTGTTTTGTAGGAGCAATATAGGGAGCATATACACTGATCAGTTTCACTTTTAGAATAAAAATAAGCATAAGACTGCAGAGTAAAATAACTGCTGTAGTTTAAAGTTTTACTCATCAAAGTTATTCTGACAGTCCAGCAAAGTCTGCTTCTTGTTTTTTGTTCTGATGTCCCCAAAAAACCGATTAAATGTTCCAATCTTACAATATGCTTGACATTTTGGGGTTAAGATTACAAATTGTTTCTTTAATTTTGCTGACAAGTTTATAGCTTTGTCACTACTTCTGCAGTAGGTGTGATCAGAGGAAGGATTAGTGTGTGGTATTCATACAGTAAATAAATTATGGATGAAATTTATGGTGCATGGTAGAGTATGGATCTGAATAAACGGCTGTGTATTTTTTGTTAATAACTTGATGAGTTAAACCTAACGAGGAGAGGCTGCGGTCTCCACGTGAGCATGTGCATGGACTCCACGATTCTTCTAGTAATTTCCACACCATTGCATATGAATTATGTCCAAAGGCCTCCACAATTTCTCACATATGTGAACTATTAAGACAAACTATTGTGTATCACATGTGGCACTCTACTCCCTCACAGACAGTCCATCACAAACATCAAACATGTCTTTTGTTATTTCCACACTGAGGACATGAATATTTCAAATTCCATTACATTCCATTACCTCAAAAACAAATGTGGTGCCTAAAATAATAAATATTCCGCTACAGACACATTTATTTTCATCTGCGGAACAGAAGTGTTTCAAAGTCTTTCGAATATGTAATACAACATCAAAGGGTTTGGTGTAATTTTTGGTAACATTTGTTTCAAAGCTGTAAAGACAATTTCATTATAAAGCCTACAAAAACAGGTGTCAGCTTTTCTGGTATGTGTGCACCGTGTTGGGGCTTAATAAATGAGAGTGAATGCAGACAGGGAAGCAGAGAATTGTAAACCTTCTTGCTTTTCCCACTGAGTTAGATGTTTCTGCGGAGGCTCAACCCAAGCTGTTCAACTGTTTCTCCTAATTAAGGGAAAAGGCGCCTGATTGACAAATGAGCTCTGGGTCAGCAGCCAACCAGAGACAGGGTTTCCCTGCCAAAACTGCAAGGCCCCTGGGTTTCCCATCAACCGGGAGAGCAGATGGTTTAACACGCACTGAAACCTACTATACATGGAGGAAAACAGGGATGTCTCATCTGCTTTTGTTAGAGCTGAGGGATTAACAAGGGCACCCCCTTGAGTGTAAAGACACAAAGCAACAAGTTGGATTACTGCAGGAAAAATAATAAATGTAATTTGTTGTTCGCTTATTGTTATTGATTGATTTCCTCATGCAGTCAGTGTATAATTTCTGAGCTTGTAGACAAAGTGCACGGGATGGGGATTTGATTTTGCACTCGAGTTACACTCTAGACTTGACCTTCGTTTGGCTTCATACTTAACTTCAGATTACTGCAAATGGTAAGCAACTGTGCAAAAGCGAATGGCACTATTGCATTGTATAAAAAGGCTAATCATGTCTAACTGTTTCGCTATTTATGCTTCGAGAAACGAAACAGCAGCAGCGTGCAATCAGCTGTTCATTCTACAAGATTCATGTTGTTCCTTCATTCATATCAGTAGCAGCGCAGAGCATCCAAACATCCACATCTGCTGTTGCCTATCTAAGCATATCGACTACAGGATGGACACAGACAACAGAGAGATCTGTGTTTATGGTGATTATCATCAACAGCGTTACTCTCTAAGATGAGCTGAGTAACAGCTGAAGGTGAATATCTTTTGCAAATCCGCCTCTCCTAGACAGGATTCATCCTGAGTGGAGGGAGATCCTGTGTTGTGATGGACGTGTGTGCGTGTGTGTCTGAGAATCTGGTTTATGTTTTTGTTGACAGGAACAGCAGACAACGTCTGTTTAGATTTAAGCCACCAGTATGTGTCATTTCGAGACAGAGTGACTTAGTATTAAGGGATATGAAGCTGAAGGTGGAGATGTCCAGTTATCAGGGTGTCTGTCTCCTTAGGCTCGGCAACAGCAATGGTTATAATTCAAGCAGTATCTAACTGATTCCAGTCATCTGCTTTGGTAGAATTTATTAGATTTTTTTTGGACAATATTTTTTGTTTTCTTTTTGCGCTCCACTTGTCTCCGCATTTCTGTGGATATATTGATTTGTTATTCCGTTCTGACTGCTTGTTCATGAAACAGAAAAGAATTCAACCGCACATTGATTGATCGATAAGTCAAATGAAAAAACTGGCAGACAGTTTAAATAATTGAGTCGTCTTTTTTAAGAAAACATGAAACTATTCTCTGGCTGCACTGTAAACTGAACGCGGGTTTTTAACTCTTAGACAAAAAAGGCTTTGCAAGACATATCACCGAACTTGTGAATGAAGTTAGAAAATAATTGACAGACGAATCAATATTGAAAATAATTGCTAGTTGCAACCCTACCCTGTGTTACTTGTGATCCTTAAACTTAGTTGTATTAAATGCTGCTGTGACTAGGCCTTTATCATTCTTATGAGTACTTTGGTGACATCAGCTTTTACCCTACATTAACCTGTGCAGAGGTATGCAGGTATGCATTTAAAATACTGTCGCTTTCAGTGCTACTTTCATTGAAATGAGCTTTTTGACATGTCACTGTAAGAAGCACAGGTGTAAATTTTATGTAGCTGCCTCACTTTATGAGCCCTGGCTCACTGTCACACTGTCATGACTTACTGGGACACTTGAATAGAACAGTGGTAAAGTTATTAGTCACACCTGTGCTTTCCCTGCCTGCTGTGAAAAAGGTCTGTCGCTAAGAGGAAAACGTTTTCTCATGAGGAAATCAAAATTGAAAACGTGCTAAAGCTCTTTGTGTGAACTGCATCCACTTCAGGATGATGTGTAACCATCCATGTTATTACACTACTCGTGATTTACACTGTTTCAACACTCCATCTGTGCTGTGTAACCTTGTATAGAAAAAAAAACAGAACTTCAAGTACATTATCTCGTTGCAAGATTTAACTAAGGTATTCACCTTGGAGGAGGTCATTTAGCAATTTTGCAGCTTGAAACTGTGCAGCACATCCCTCAAAGAATTGCTGTGGGGATTTAATCAACTAAAATGGAAACCTCTCATACATCATACAAGCCGTTTTTGGCTGAAAGAGCCACAAGAATCGCCCAGTAATGTAGCTCAGAGCGTTTTTGTTTTAACTGTTTACTGATTTCTTTAGCAGTTATTAGGGCCTCTATGAAAAAGAAACAACAGCAGAATTTCAATATTGCAACGTGACACCCAATTTGTACCTCTAGTGCTTCCAGCTCAATGTGGCACAGATGGAAAACAATCCACTTCTGCAAAAGGTCACTGTGCTTGATTCGCTCCAGCATGGAAATAGGACTTTAAGTATCAACAGCTGTGAGATTCACATGTTATGACTACTGTGTGTCCTTGTCTGTCCAGAAAACTAACACCTCATTTCATTTACTCATTTAGGCATTTACTTAATTTAATAAGTGTCAGTCGTGTGCAAAGGGGGCAATTATGGTAATCTTTGCATGTCTCTTTCCTTATTTTATTGTCTTCAATTGCTGTCTGAGTGAGTGCTTATAGTCTCTGAGTGCATCTTTGCTTTAATTGAGGTTAGTTTTTATCATCATGTGGTTTTGTGATTGATAACAGGACTAAAAGCTTTAGACGGATGGAGAAGGTTGTCCAGCGTTTATGTGGGAGGATCTACAGCTTAATGCCAGTGTTTTTCCTGAAAAGACAAATTCTAAGGCTTTATTGCAGTTTGTCTCTTTCTGAGATCCTAAGAAGTTACCAACCTAAAGATAATTTGCCTGCAAATTGGTGTTAGACACCATGCAGTCAAAGAACCCGGGGTGTATGCTGTATCACTGCAGCCTTCACACCACTCACAAACACACAAAAGAGCTTTCAGCACTACAGCCACGGGAGGGGTGTGGGTGCACATGGAAAATATGCACAGAAGACTCCCCCCTCCTGCTCCCGCCCTGCACTCCCTCTCAATCACACTCCAACAACACAGAGCAGGTAGTCTGACCAGAGGCAGTGTACCGGCCCCTTCTATTAATTCCCACTGAATTATAAAGCAGTAAAACTAAATTTATCCAAACACCATTAATCACAATGGCTGGGAGCGTCTATTTTAATGAACTGATTCTTTCTGGGGGCATCTATGGGCAGTTAATTTGCCATTTAAACCCCACCTGTCTGTGTCAACTAGTCCGTAGAGAGGTGCACAGACGTAGTCCAATAGCTTTTCCAAGGGTTGGGTTGTATCCATTCCTTCATGCAGAACTACAGCCAGGGACAGGGCATGCTAAAAAGGAGCCAGTGTGCAAAGGCCTTGATGAATAACATACAGGCTTTTTGTTTCTCCACATGTGCTGTCAGTACATGCAGCCAATTACCAATTGATTTTTTTCATATGATCCTATGCAGTTTGTCTGTGGAGTTGTTGAGCTGAGATGAAAAGAACGACACCAGCATTTATGAAGTATGATGATGTTGTTTAAAAGCACTTTTGTGGCATTGGAGTTTACAGATTAGAGAATATACAGAGTGTGAAACAGCCTTACTAAGGGGCATTAATGCTGTATAATCACAGTGTGATCTTAAAGATTAGTTTTGCTTTATGTTAATGTCAACAATTATTGATTTTAACTGAGGGAGAATGTTGCAGTTGGTTAAGTGGGTGACTAATCTTTTGAATTCTTCATCTGGTTGACCTTGTTAACATTGAGTTTGCTGATGCTGTGATTGGTCAATTGAAGTTGTTGTGTACTGATGAGGTCCAGAGGCTGAAAGTGCAATTATTTAGGTGCACAGAAGTGAAGAAACCACAAGACAGAGTGAACAGTGTTCTCTTGCAGCTGGAAATTGAATAACTTTTTCATGACCCATTTAAAATCTGTAGTTTTACTTACAATTGCTGAACATTTGATATTATTCTCAAAAATAAAATAATCTGCACGGCAACATACAGACAAAAGTAGTGACCGCCCTTTGCAGCATGTTGTGTGGCTGTAGCCTCATTCATTTCATGGACTGTCCCATCAGGTTCACTCACATCAGGTTCACTCTTTTCAGTTTATATTGTTTTTGACAGATTTGACACAAACCATGTCATCCAAGCTGCTCCCTTAATTAAACAGTTCCTGCAGCTTTGGTACGACATTCCTACACGCACTCAGTGCACACACACAATTAGTGCTTGTCAAAGAGTATGTGATATGGTAAATACACGACCATTTTCCCATAATTACAGCCTCCTGTGAACCTTGGAGAAAGCGAGTGCTCTGGGTGACATGTTCATGTCTTCCCTCAAAATGGAACACTTCATGCTCTCTTTTAAACTGAGGACAGCTAAATTATTATCTCTCCCATCATATTTCCCCCACACATACACACACGCACACATGCTTTTCTTGCATTTTTCCTTTTTTTTTTTACCCCATTGCTTTGCTGTCACTTCCCTCTCTGCTGGTTATTTAGCACTTCAGTGGCTAGCAGGACTAATTGGAGCAAGAGACAGGTGGAGCCACTCTGTAGCAATCAGTCTTGTTAGTGGTGGGGCCATAGCTCACACTAGGCGATCTTTTTGTTTTTGTAGCGTGAACACTGGAAGAAGGGCATGAACTTTTGACACACTCACATATGGGGCCCCTCAGTAGCATGCCAGACTTTACTTATTGTGGTTAATGCCAAGGTTATCTGAATACAGTGCTGTTATCTCAGTAACTAAGTCAAAACACCTCTTTCCATGAATATGCCTTTGGATAAATAAGATACTACTTTAAAAAGGTGTCATCTTAAATTTATGGCTCTTCAGATTCATTTTTTTCACAGATTATAAGATATAAAATGACATTGCTCTGCACTGACATATATCAATATTGATATATTATCATCTCACATCCCATCAAAATGGCTTTCCTATTAGTCCGCTAGGCCTCTTACCTTCTTTGTCAGCGTGTGTGGCAAGGCACCAGCTCAGTAATGATGTGTCGGTGTGAGTGTGTGCACTGTGCACAGGACATGTTGTGGTATAATGCAATCAGGCAGGTGTGAGGGTCACAGCCAGTTTGCAGGCCAGCGTCTTGACCCCTGCTGTCTGCTTTGTCTGACCGACAGAGGAACCCCTTAATTAGACCCTTTGGTTTGCAGTGTCTGCTCGATGCAGCCCAGCAGACACTCGACAACAATCCCTTCATTAAATGCTCCTGGTTGACTTGGCAAGAAGAGCCTCGGTTTCCCAATCGCTGCTGCACAAAAGGCCATGTTAAGAAAATCTCCTCTAATTTTTCACTTTGAATTGTGAGCACCTGTTCCTTTTTTTTCCATTACTGAGAAACAACCATGTGTAATCCTTATTGAGTAGAATAGTACGTTTCTATGGAAGATTCGACCGTTTTCATTATCACACTCTGTCCTTTGTGATTGGGCACAATTTTCACATATCTCAATGTGAATCCAAGTGCCTTGCTGAACCGCAACATATAGTTGTAAATGCATTCGTGTGTAGGCTAATGTGCTGTGCATTAATCTATGTTAAATCTGTAAAACATTGCTCACAGGCCTTTTATCCTCTGAAAAATGTTCTTGTTCAATGCACCAATTCAGGATGATTAATTAGAGATTTACACACTGCTGCACAGTGTTATTTCCACAAAATGTTGCCTTTGGTTGGTGTATGTGTGCAATATGAGTACATTACTATTATGTAAGAGTAGAGTGATCAAGTGGCCAGAAAATGAATGGGAACAGAGCTGTGAAGGAATTAACTTAAGTACAGCTCACTGGCAGCCAGGCCTGCTGACAAAAACAAGGAGGCTTACTCAGTAGAGATCCAGCAAGACCTGGCCCAGTGACCTTCAGTGGTAGAGAGACTGAGAGACTGAGAGAGAGAGTGAGGGGAAGGATTTCATTCTGCTGTTCTTGGCCAGTGCGTGTCGTTGCCCCGGCCATGGAAAATCACAGAACACTTTCTTAACGGCACCTTCAGAGCCAGACAGACACTTCTTTACATGGAATCCATCTGTAAGGCTGTGTGGTTGTTTTGTAACCTCTGTGCCCATGGGTGAAACCTGAGCCACAGGTGTGTTTCAGGTGCTGCCACCAGTTGGTCCACAGAAAGGGCCTTGTGCATTGTTGCAGCCTTTCAGGTAGCTTCAGTGTTAGTAATCAAATAGAAAGTGATTACAATATTGTCCCGCCATGTGATTTGATAAGGTTCTCATGAAGAGAATATCAGTGGGCGATAAGACAAGTGGGTATTTTATGCGGAAATCTGTTCAGGTTCTTGGCAGCCAACTTGATATTTTAGCTTCCACTTTGTTATGACGCACCACAGCTGTTGTTGTTCAATACAATACTCAGCACAGTTAAGAAAAAAAAAGCATGTCAGGGTTATTTCACCGCACTTGTAACAGCAGAATAGGATGATGTTAAAAAAGTGTAACATTAGATCTGCACAATTGTTAGTAGTATATCATATTACAAATGAAACAATCCAAACAACTGCTGTATAATTACAGTTAAAAAATGTAATCCCATTTTATCTCAATGCAAGACAAAGTCAGTTTCAGATATTGTTGTGAGCAAGTAAAAGGAAACAAAGCCTGTGTAGTGAAATGCTCTTAGAAATGCGATAATTATCAGTTTGAGCATCATCAACGGTTCTTTGACAATCCACAAACAACTTACAGTGTACACCTATGACAAATGAACTGATACTGCCTTGTGCAGAAAGTTCCCCATTCCCATCAAGGTAGCTTCAAGTTTCAAGTTGTGCTGGTTAAACAGCTTCAAATAATCTGGTTTGAACATTAGATAGCAGATAGTTATAATGTGCATTTCTAGATACTCAAAGATTGTTTACTTGCTGGTGTTTAGCTTTAGTTCAGAACTGGATTGAAGTTTTGTTTACATTAGCTGCTTGGCATCAGCTGTCCAACTTCCTGCTTCACAATTTCTGTTTTTTTTTTTTTTTATTAGTGATTAGTCATTTCTGAATAATATTTATGGAGGTGTACGGTGTGGCAATTATAACCTGGCACTTAAATTCTGTGTAAAGGCGTCTCTGAGATTTCTTTCAAAAAACATTAAATATGTTGGAAAATAGTTGCTGAAAACATTTGAAAAGACTTCGAACGATATATTACTGAAATGTGGAGTTGGAGGTTGAAACAGTTTTTTTTTTTTTTACCAGTTTTCAGAGAGATAGAGATGAATTCATCTTGCTCAGTGTTGCCAAGTTAGTCATTTTCTGAACTCATCTGACACATTTCAGTCACTCCAAAATGGCTGCTTGACTGCTCCCAGGAGTGGGCACATTCACAGTCCAGTTGTTGATATTTTTAATCATTTAAATTTGGATGGGTGGTTAATAACACTTTCTTCTTTGGTCTGACAAACTCAGAACACATTTATTCTTACTTAACACAGACTTTAACTATTACTGTGCTCATACACTTGTATCATGTCATGCTAACCCCCTCTTAATGAGCTATACTTGTGTATTGTTGATATAACAAAGATTTAATGTCCATGTACTGTGTTTCTTGAGAAGATTCATTTATCATGAACCTGCTCAGATCTATGATAATTTTTGCTTAACATATCTTTGACTGAAAAAACAAATAAAAAACAATTAGACAGGGGGCAGCAATGGAGAGGGCCTTGTCACACAAAGATTAGTGTTTGGTCCTAGATGTTGGGAACTGTAGCAGGAGGCCTCTGTTATGTTATGCTGGGCTTTGTAAGTGAGGAGAAGGAGTTAATTCATCATGGGACAGGGAGCCAGTGGAAGATGGATGATATATATCGTGAGAGGATGGAGATTTGTCTACTGGAGATTTGTTAATCCCTTTTAATGTCTTATGAGCAAATCAATGAGCTGGACTATTTTTAACACATCAATGTGATGTAGTACCTTGATTCACCAAAAGGACACATCATTCCATCAGTTTGTTTCTCAGTACAATGTGATACATTGTTGCTTCACATGCCATCTCTTGATTTAGTTTATTTGACTCGCTAGAAGCAGTGTTAAGTGAAATATTTACGAGTATCACAAAAAATTTGACATTTACTACCTGACACAGACAGTCGTCTCACAGAAACATTGCTGTTGCAACAAACTTAATTATAACCTGCACACAGAGCATCGTTATGCATGCCTGAATGCAGTAAAATTTAAGTATGTGGACACATCATGTTGCCTGGAACATAAAGTTATGAGTTTACAAGCGTTGCTTTCTGTCATGACACATGTCAGATCCTGAATTGAACAGTGATATGTGATATATTCTTATAGGAGCACTTCATTTACTCAAGCTGAGTGATGTGTAATCATGCCATAATTCTCCAAAATTGATCGCACCCCTGGTTCTCTTGCATTTTCCAGATGTTATGTTGGCTAACAGCACGAGTATTGTCAGAAAAAAAAATGATTCAACAGAAGTGATCATGTTTCATGTGTTTTTCAATATCTCACTACGTTGCCGCATCATGAAAGAAAGAGACAGTGAGAAAGAGACAGTGTGACAGACAGAGGGAGGGAAAAGAGGCCGAATCTTGCTGTGACAGCCTTTTCACTCCTTATGAATGACGTTTTTCTCCCCCCTCAGCATTCTTTGGGACTTCAAAGCATCAATCTCAGCGGAGTGATTTGGCCCTACTATTGTGTGAATCTTGAATATTCATCAGGGTCTTTCTTTGCCTTCAGGGCTGAGACTCTGCTGGAGATCTTCAGGGATCTCACAGTATATTGCCATTATAAATATAACAGTGGTGGATATGGATATTGCCTGATATCTTGTTGGAACATGAGTCTCTAGACTTAGATGGATACATACTCTCCAGTGAGTTAAGTCTAATGCTTAACTATTAAGTTTTTTGTACTCCTTTTGTTTTCCATTGTCAGTTCAGATCAGGATAATTGATTACTTTTAAATAGTTTTTTTAAAGCACTAATGCAAACCATTTGCTAGCTCCACCTTCACTTCCACATATGAGGGTTTGCTTTGTTCCCCTTTTGTATATCACTGTACATATAATTGGTTTTTGGACTATTACTTGGCCAAAAGTCATCCCAAACTTTTAGAAATTGAGATTTGACTTTTTTCTGAGAGATCCATCCTTGCAGTAACCGAATAAAAGATGCTGCACTAACGTCTCCAAAAGACGCCGGTGCATCCTACAACTTAATGAGGAGAGGAAGCAAATCTTCTAGGTAGATGATGAAGACGGTGTCACGCTTTCTCGACTCCTGCACCCCGATTGGACCATCTGGGCCAGACAGCTGTGTTACCACGGTAATAAACTGCTTTCCAGGATTCTATGACAGCAGTTTTAACACTGAGCTGCTGAAAATCCACCTAATTTCACAGAGCTGAGGGTCAGTTTGGCCCCGGCTGGAACATCGCTCATGATACGCATTCCATCTCTGCCCGAAGTAATTTCATCATCTGTGCTCTGCCACGGCTTTTTGTTTCACAGGTTAGCGGTGATTTTTCACAGTCATCCATCCCACTCCTCTTGCTGTGCGATGAAAGGTGTGTTTGGTCCTTTAAAGTCCTTTTCTGAAATAAAAAACGTGGCTCATTTTCATGGTGCATTGTAACACTACTGCTAGTATTATTGTAAGGTCTCTATTTCATAAGAAAATGTTTGCCTTATGAAATGGAGACAGATTATTACAAACAACCAAGCTGCATTAATTGATCTCTGACTGCTGGAGGGCAGAATGTGGGGGATACAGAGTCTGCAAAACAAATTGAAAATAATCTTACAGCTAAACTACTCCCCACACCTCCCACCCACTCACTCCCAAATCAAAATTTAACGCCCACTCTACTAAGAGGTCACAAATCCTGAAGTGGGGCATCTTGAATGAAAACAGTGCCAGCAGAAAGGTTATCTCTGCATGTACTACGATGACAAGTGAAGATCTACTTGATTTACCGAAGAACGTTGCGTGCAATAATTTCTGACTGGGTTCATGTGGGTGGAAGAGACGAGAGGAAATATGCTCTCTCTGATAGCGTTTGCAGTTTTCACAGCTCCTCAGAAGATGTTTTTTTTTGTTTGTTTTTGCAGCAGCACTTTGTCAAAATATGATATCTGCACTGCAAATTTGCCACTAAATACCGTCCTTTGGGGAATGAAAACAAGAAACCAAACATATTTATTCATTATAACAAGTATTTGAATCTCTGGGCTTTGTCAGAATGAACTCGCTGAGTTTGAGCATCCGCAGTTCTTCGTCGTTAAGTATTACCACAAAAGGAGCAGTGAGAGTTTTAGAGAACAGGGGAGAGGTGGGTTCCTAGAGCACAAGTTTCTCAACCTGGTGAAGAAAGTTTGAGATCTGCAGCCATGAATTTTCCAAGATGATCCCTCATTCCAATAAAAGTTGTCCTCTGGGCACACATGCTGAAAAGCTTTTTCCATGCTTCTTCAGGCCTCCCATGTTTTTTGGCCTTTTGAGCACGCTTCATTCGAGTCTGTCTGTGGTCGAGCCAGCTCATTTGTGTTTGTGACACTGAGATAAAATGTATTCCTCTTGTTGCTGCTGTTTATATGGTTATTATTTTGCATAAGAAAGTTTTTTTTTTAGACTTGTAATCCCAATGTTGGCCACTACACCAGAATCACCTCACAGTTCCTCTGAGTTTTGCTGAAACAAGTTGGCCAGGAGATCTATGGTGGGCACGGGCTATCTTTCACGTTGCAAAGCATCATTTGCTGCATGTCTGTGATAATTAACTCATGATTTTAAAACCACAATTTGCAAAAGTTTGGAGGCTTGCAAAAGGCTGATTAAACAATAAGTGGTGAAACTCTAAAGCAAATGCAGCAATACTCTGACTTTACTTTTCCCATAACACAACTCAATAGCATCTTACATTGGACTTCCCCAACTTGATAAATGCCCTAAACTGTTAATCACACGCCTGAGTTTGTAACACAGGCCTTCTGTTCAAACCCAAGCCAAGTTAACACAGATGACATTATCAAGGCAGAGTGACAAAATAAATGAAAACTCTATTTTCACAATTACTACAAGTTTAAACGTGGCTTGTGAAATCGGCAGTGGTCCCTTTTTAATGCAGCCTTTGAATTGTGTTCTGGTGCTTGCCTGCCTAATGTGACTATTTCTCATTCCAGTTGCAACAAACATTGTGGCTTTACGGAAAGATCGAGGTGCTGACAGAACGATTTCTCTGGCAATATTAATCATGCTGTAACTATGTGCGCGATGACAGATGGTTCTGCAGTTAAAATCCTAACTAAGCGAGGGGAGGGGAAGAAAAAGGAGGGGAAATGAAGAGTTAATTTCACTGAAAGCAAGTCTTCCAACCAAGTCTGCCCCACTTTCAACCCCTTTATGTGCTGGATTGACCCCCACCTACAGAGCTGCTCGCTCCTCTGGACCCCCCATCCCTGTGGGCTGAGAAGGCTTTCTGAGAATACAGGGAGGCTCCTCGCTGGGCGTTTGATGGAGCGCAGAAGGGTGTGCGTGGTGCACTGACCCCTTCACATTGCTTCCCATGCACTCGTGCTCCAGAATAGGCTGACTTATCACATGTAATACACAGCAATGCACAAATCAGGAGTGACAGCTATAGGGCCAGTGAAGCACAGAGGAAGGGAGAAGTGGCTTCTGGGAGCTGCTGTTCCCACCCAGTCAGACTTTAAGAGGGGACAGGTGTGGGGTGGAGAAGCCCATTTGGCTGTTGATGTTGTTTTGCCATACTCAATCACTGCTTTAACACCACTGGGACTTTTTTAAAATGTTTTTTTTGCTTCACTACAACCATTTGGAATGAATACACATCTCTCTTGTCAAGGAAACAGTTTCTCTCACTTACAAGGATCTTACATGATTTTCGGTCTTACATGAGCTCCGGTCATCTCTGACATGTTTATGATCTGTGTAGGTGTCGCATTAGGCTTGATATAATCTGTCTAATAGCTAACTTAATCCGCTTAACTTGTAACCCACATAAATCTTTCACCGGTGGAATGTGTTCCTATTGTCGTCATGTTTTTTTTCCTGTGGTATTGCATGTTCGCATATGCGCCTGTGTGCATTGGATTAGGGTGAAGTTGCAAAGTTGTGGCGGTGCCTGGAGGTGTGAGCTCTAATCACCTCTAATCACCTGATGTGTGATGGCCTGATCCCTAACAGCTCTACAAGTGTTTGTGTTTTCACTCCTTTCACACAGAGACTCACATGAGGAACTCAACGCGATTCATCCTACGCCTGGACTTTAATAACAGACTCTTGGTTACAGATTAATTCTTGGTTTTTGCCATTCACGCAACACCTGTGTCTGCAGCTGGAGTTCCATACACATTACATCGGGGTTGTTGAGAGGTTGGCTACTTTTTCTGTTTGTTACTTTTGGATCATTGGATTATGTCTGTTTTTTGGGGTTTTTTTTTTTTTTTCAGACTGTCAGACTTTTATTTTGTAAGTCTTTTTGACTTGTTGAAGAGGGTAGTTATTAGTTGCAATCTCACTTTCATCCTTCTGGAAAATGCAGACTTTGCCTTTTAAACCTCTCTTATATTTCTTTCTACTTTTTTTGTTTTCTCGTGTATTATTGTGGAAAATGTGAATTAAATTCTTTATAGCTATAAAGAAATGATGAAAGAAACAGAGATAGTGGTATAATGTGTAGAGAGTAACTGGTAACATCTTACTTTTCAATTGAGGGAAAAAATGTCTGGCACAATATAGTAACTCACACCAAATCTGAGCAGTGTTGGACACACAATATTTGAAACAGTGTTGCTGAGCCAGGATGGATAACCCTTGTTGACCCGTTTATACCAACAACTGAGCTTGTGCTGATTTCTTGCTTCGGTGCATCAAACAATTCTGAGCTCTGAACTTGCTCTGCCTTGCAGGATTTGATACCAGGTGGTTTTACCAAAGCATATGTACATGTCCTTCTGTAAGTTTATACGTCTTAGTTCATACTGCAGTTCCTGTGTCCCCTTTGGCATGCTGTGTGTTTGTATGCCTGTGGCAATAAGTCATAATGTTTTCACTGCTGCCTTTCACACCTCATTCAGCCCCGGCTCACATCCATGGCCTTGGTTCACACCCTGTTGCCCCCTTCTGTTCTGCTCTCCTTTCTGTGTATGAGTGATGTGAGGATCTGTGATGTGTATGTGAGAAAGAGAGAGAGAGAGAGAGAGAGAGAGAGAGAGAGAGGCTGTACATGGATTCAGATATACTCAGCTGTTCCCTCTATAGTGATGCGGTCTTAGAAAGGGCTGGACAAATAGCACAGTGAGAGAGCAAACTAAGTAACACCCTCCTCTCCCCCCTCTTCTCTCCCCCCCTCTTCTTTCTCTGTGTCCGTGTCTCCCAGGCTGTCAGTGTGGAGTAGTGCTGGAGGCTGCGGGGCGGCTGTGTGCTGTGAGAAGTTCCTGAGAGTGCAGAGAGGCAGAGTGGCAGTCACTCACAGAGACACACTTGTACAGAGAGATCCGACTGGCGCTCTTTCACGGAAGGATATAAAAACGCAGTCTCACACCTCCGCCCCTTTGCACGGGCGTGTTCGCTGTGGCAGCGCCTCAGGGATTTGAAGGAGGTGGGTGACTTGGGAGTTGGCGCTAACGTGATGGTGGTGGTGTCGCTGCCTCAGGAGTGGGCCTGGCAGGCTATTCTCCTGGTGACTGGACTGGCATCATTGAGCCGTGGGTCTCATGGTAAGTACTGTGCTGGACACCAGCTCTTACTACTGTGTGTTTTGAGACTTTGAGGCCTTCATTAGTCTGTCATTGATTGGATAAACTCTAATATAAAGCTGCAAGAAGCAAATTTAAAGAAAATTTTTTAATTTGTGCATATTTTCTTCTTGGGTATCTATATTTATGTTTTGGAGTGTAGAGATGATTAAATGTTTTTTTTTTTCTGAAGCATGTTTTTACAGATTTCATTACCAAGTATTGTTAGGCTGCAGGTTGATTGTGCTATCTGTGAAGTCTATTTTTTACCCTGTGGTATTTATGATGAGCAAAAGCTATTATGATCTCCACAGGGGCTAACCATGAGAAACGGGTGTGCATTTATCTGCGCCGTCCTCTCCCCTTCACAACCCCATCCACCCATCCACCCACCACCCCCACCCCCTCCTCCTTTTCATGTTTTGAATTGTTTGAAGATGGACAGCCAGTTGTCTTTTACGATGAATGCCAACAGTGTCGGGGTGCCCCGTAAGGTTGTGACAGGCGGGGAGGGTCGACAAGCTCCCAGCCTCAAGACGATGACACTTGCGCATTTGTTCTGTTTCTGAGCACAGACAAGAGAAAGAGACACTGTCGGTCAATATGAGCATTAGTATAATGATCATTTCCTGTGTTTAATGCATGTGCATTCAAGTAATTTAACCATTTCTTTAAGTTGACCAGTCAGATACAGATTCTGCTGCTTTTTATTAGAAGGTAAATGAATAATTGATTAATAGATAGACATCAAATGTATCTGCAACAGTTGCCGTAATTATTTGATTTATTTCTAACGTGATATTAAACTTACAATCTTTGAGTATTGGACTGTTGGATGGACAAAACAAGCCATTCGAAGAAACCACCTTTGATGTTTTTCACAATTTTATGAAACTTTAGACTGCAAAGGTTAATTGAACAGCAGAAAATGAATCCTCAAATTAATTGATAAGGAATAAGTAATTAGTTGAATCCTTACCTTTCAGTAGGGTTTATGTGGACAAGCTTAACCTTTGCAGAAATACACAGTTGTCAAACACTTATTTAAAAAAACAGTTGGGTGTCAGACTGTAAAGCCAGCATTTGGGTGCGTGTGCACATGCACACACACAAGCACAGCATTTGTAAATATTGCCATTAAGAGATGGTCTGGAAAATATCATCATATGACATTGTTGCAACTGGATTTCCCAGAAATGATAAATGGTGTGTCGTGTTTTTTAAATTAGCAACCTGTTTATACTCTCCTGATTCTGCCATGGCTTTTTCTTAGTATACTTGATAAATAGTGCATACATGTTTTATTTATGTATAGCTTTGTGGCATTCTTTTGATGTAGATTGTGTTTTTTCCCTCACGCGGTAAAAATGTCGAAACACTTTATTATTTTTTTATAGAAATGCCATTTTTATATTTTTGGAAAATCCTTAGTAAGCTTTAACAGTAGAAATGATAAGCAGATGATGTGATTTATATATAAATATAATCAACTTCGTATTGGAATACAAAGAGGTTTTGATTTGACTCTGGGTACAAAGAGATGCTTTACTGAAAGCGTGTCAAAAATAAAGACCAGCTGTAAAATCCCATGCTGACCGAGGGGTTCAGAGCTAGCTGCAACTTTCGCAGTTGGTCACGAAATACCTCAGCTGCTGATGAATGTTTCTTCAGAGAATTTTCTTTATTCTTTACTGTCCAGACTGAGCGAAGTGTTTAACTTTTCAATCAATATTAGTCCAGCCAGTTTAAGGGTCAGTAGCCACAAAGATATGAAAGATGTTGCTCAGACAGAATCATCTCTGTAGTGTAGCATTGATTCTCATTCTTGCAACAGTCTAGCAATAAACTGATGGGAGGCAAAGTTTCTGCCTGTTCCTGTCAGACTGATAAATAGTAGGTGAAATGAAGCTGTGAACCAATTTATACTGAAACTCATTCTGCAGTTCTTTACCCCTTCTGTCTACTTGAACCACCAGTTGCTTTTTCTGTTTCCTCTGTGATCTGATCTTTTAAAGGGCTTCCAAATGAGTAAAACATGTGGGAGGTTGCCCATAAATCTAAGTAGCACGGTCAATTTGCCACCTGTTTCTATAGGCTGGCGAGGTTCACAGAGAGTAGGTGAGCCCCAGCCTCATTCTTCCGGTGGCACTGCAGTGGAAATACCAAGAATACAGCGTGGTTATATGATTATAACGTCTTGATGATGGTTAAATGTTTTTAAATTATATTAGTTTTTCCTCATTTCCTCAATTGGCTTCACTTTGTCCTGTGTTTCTAACACAAATCTGCTAAGTGACCATGAAGCAGTAGCTGCTAATAGGACTACACCCAGTCAAGGAGAACACTTACCGGCAGTGGTCCATCACTTTTAACACTGATATCCACTTGAGATATACAAAACCTTCTAGAAGGCCAAAGACAAGTTCCCGTTACACCTCTACGGGTAGCTGTTTTCCAAGTACAGTGTGTAGTGTTTTCATTCACAGTGCTCTTTGAATATCTGAAAATGTCAGCGTGTCTCTGTAGGAGTGTGTGTGTGTCTCTGTAGGAGCATTCAGAGGGGTTTTGTCTTGATCAACACCTATTAGTTTTCTGTAACTCCCTGTAACTCACTTCAGAGTGTGAAGGGGTTTCATCAGGTTAAAAACAGGATTATAGATGGTCTGTAAGGGTCATTATTGTTGTATTTTAAAAGTATGTGAGAATTTGTTGGGTCCTCATAGAATCCAATTGAACCATAGCATTCCTAGTGTATGAAATCTTTCGTCAACGGCTTGCAAAGATACAGTATAAAGTGTTGTGTAGCGTGTATGTAACAGTCTTTGGAAGACATCTGTGTGGTGCAGAGTGCTGTGGAATAAGGTCAAAGTGTGATGTGGTGCGGTGGTCCAGAAGTACAAAACAGCAGCAGTTGGTCCTCGGCAGGACCGGGTTCCTCCAGCCTTCTGTGCGCCGCTTCCTGTCAGGATGTGGATATGGTTCCCCCACACAGAATTTGATCCCCAGGCAGATGTGTTGCTCCAGCGGTCAGACATGGGAGCATATAGTGTATGTGTGTGTATGTGTGTAATAGTTGTTCATGTGCACCACATGAGTATATCTGCCTTGTGAGATTTGGAAGCTTGGTACTAGTTTTTGTGAGTTCAGAGAGTATTAAGGGACCAGTAGAGTGCAAACGTCCTCCAGTTCGAACCTTTAAAAATCTTAGCTTCTGAATAATCATAATTATAATAATGTAATGGTAGTTTTATTTAACAAGAAAAAACTGTGTTAGAAATTCAAGATTATGTCAACCTGTGACAAATTCAGTCCTTGGGTCAGGTGGAATTGGTTCGTTAATTTTAAGCAGGTCTGGTTTTGAGTTTTATAGAGACCTTGAGCAACCTTGAGTAAAAACAGGAGCTGCTTCCCACTTTTTTTTGGCTTGAGGTAATATTGTGGGGTAAAATAACATATTGTGGTGGCGCTATGGCTGTATTCTCTCAATATGTCTGTAATGGAGCCCAGCATTAGTCAGTGGCTTGTGGCTTTTTCCAGTAAGTCCTGACCACATGGATGGATAGACGAGCAAGGAGATGAATTGACGGCCATTGTGGATAGACAATGTTTAAAAAAAAAAGAAAAGAAAATCTTCAAAGGAGTGTGAATAAATAAGACTGGGGTTGAGATAGATAGTGTGTTGGTAGAAGTGCCACACACACGTAAACACTGTGGTCAATACAAAGCCTTAGTTTCAGAATAAGCCAGCATCTACACCTGTTCTGTGTCCATCAGTCTGTGTGTGTGCGTGCGTGAGAGAGAGAGTTTGTGTGTGTTCGTCTGCAAAATAAGTACAGCAAATTGACTTCTCTATGTCTGATGTGTAGTAAAGCATGTGTTGTCTTTTATTAAACGTAATGTGAACATTTAATTTTTATTGTTAGAGTCAAGCATTGCAGTGTTTTTTTAAAAACAAGGGAAGGAAAAGTGCTACATAGAGACTTTTATGCAGAAACTATCTTTTCTATTCACGGGAATTTATTTCTCTGAGAAATGCTGGCTGTTTTTGAAGATGTGTCTGTTTGTTCCCGGTCATAAATTTTAGAGAATTATCCTCCTCAATCTCTTTTTCCAACCCTTTCATGTGGAAGATAATTTATATATTCAAGATTTTCTGTGATTTATCATCAACTTGCGCGTCTGTCTCTTTGAATATAGCAAAAAGTCAGTTTGTCTCTGTCTCCTGTGTCTGCCGCCTCTTTGTGTTTGAGTATTTTGTTGTGGATATAGCAGCTCTCTGTTGTATTCACACCTTTGTGGAAAGTTTTTTCTGTGCAACCAGTGTGAACCCCTGACAGTTGAGCTAGCTCTTCAGAAGGTGGGGTTGGGGGGGCTATAATGTGGAGCAGGGTCTACAGCAGACAGGTCTCCCTTCCATAAATTTGTTGTGGCATCATTGCTGCGGGTGGTGGGAGCCTCAAAGTGACCATCACATTCCTCCACAAAGGCCGGTCTGGTCACGGCTGGTAAACATGGAACAGGTTGCTGGAAGCTGCGCAGTGGAAACAGATGACTTGATGTGGGTGTAGCTGCAGAGAAGGAGGAGAGATTATGGAATGTACTCCTCAGACACGTCCCTATGTGTGTGTGCGTGTGTGTGTGTGCATGCACAATATGTGCACATGTGCGAGTGTCTCGTGTGGCAGAGGCCTTTGAAGCTCGTAAGGGGTTAAGAGGGTGGCAGGGTGGAAGAGGATGTATGGCCCCTTTGCAGGTTGGTTGTGACCCCCTTGGGGTCAGAGTGCACTTTGGAGTCACTGGGGAAGATGTCTGCTTTGAGGAGATGATTTATCATGACCACCTGGAGTAACTTATCTGTCTTTTCTCTTATGTCCTCCTCTCTGCTTGTGTGAAGGTTGCAGCTCACATATTAAAGGGCTGTAGTGCTGTGAAGTCGGGTCTCGTGAAACATCCGTGTTAATTTGAGCACTTTATGCACAGTGTTTTTGTTTTCTTTTCCAT
Organism: Larimichthys crocea; assembly: GCF_000972845.2. Lineage (NCBI taxonomy): Eukaryota > Metazoa > Chordata > Actinopteri > Sciaenidae > Larimichthys > Larimichthys crocea. The sequence continues at coordinate 7,997,492 of NC_040019.1, forward strand.
TTTCCAAGACATGAAATTCCCCTGTCAACATTTCTCTCCGAACTTATCACTGCTAATAGCAGTAATTCTGTTTTGCATCGATTTCCAGCTAACACTTGATGGAAAAAGAAAACCCAGTATTATAACAATATATTTATTGATTGCTAGTGTCTGTCTTGATTACAGCTTTAGTTGCATGGATGGGTAGCATCACACACTTTTATCTTCAGCGCACAGAACAGATCCGTAGTAGACGTGGATAACCAATGAAAGCTACAAAAGAAAGAAACAAACTTTCTTTGTCAAACATTTCAAGGTCAGATAGTCCATTATCTGAAATGCTCAATTCCAGTTTTATTATTTAATTATTATACATCATTTCCACTTTTGCTGTTACTTTTGTGTCATATCTGTTACCACCATACATTCATCATCCAGGTATGTGTACCTTTAAGGTTATGTCAAAGCCTGCTGTTCACCCTGATCATCATTTCTGAACATATACAAGATAAAGAATTATATTTTAAAAATATTTCTCCTGCCAACTGCTTGACTGGAGATAGAGTAGTGGATTTGTGTTTTAAAACCCCCAAATATTTCAGAGGAAATGAAACATCAGTTAGCTTTTTCAGTGTGAAAACACAACTGATTTTTTTTAAGATCACAGGATGACCAGCATGATGAAGGATTGATTTGTACAATATGTGTGCAAGTGACTTTTCTCATCTCTCTGTCAATGAATGAATCAAAATGTGCTGTGCATGCTCCCTTGAAGATATCAGCCGATTATTAAACAAGCATATTTAAAAACATGACCATGTCAGTTCATAACAGGTCAAGTTTATTTTATATTTTCTGAATGACACACCGACCACAGTCATGCTGTTACTATGGAAAACATCACTGGAAGTGATGAGGGAGGAAATGTCACAGACCACGCTGATAGTGTTCAGCCACGACTGGCAGAAATTACAATAGATAACAAACGCAGTCATGAAGTCAGCCGATGAACTTTTGTCTTGGGTCGACTTGGAGAAGCTGAAGCCGGTGAGGAAGTCCACAGGTTCTCCAGCTGGAGTCTTTCACATGTAATTTCTAATTGCTTCATATGTGCATGTTTGCATGGATTACACTGACTGTGTGTGTGTGTGTGTGTGTGTGTGTGTGTGTGTGTGTGTGTGTGTGTTTGTGTGTGTGTGTGCGTGCACATGTGTAGCTTGAGGAACAGCCTGTGGAATGTGCGGGGGATGCAGATCAGATTTCGGGGTGACCTTGAGTGTGCCCCGTAGCTGACACAGCAAGTCTGTTTGCGTGTGTGTGTATGTGTGTGTGTGTGTGTGTCTGTAAGACAAAGGCAATTATGTACACTTATGTGCCACAGTGTGGTGTATTAATATGACTAATAATAAAATGTCAACCTATATATCCAAATCATGTACTTGCAGGACTGTCTTCTCCGTATAATAAAATTAGATAATTTTATTCTTTATTTATCAGTGTGTTGTTTTAGGCGTCTGCTAGTAGAACAAATATGGCCTCTCCATGAAGTCTCCTGCTGGCTTTACATCCTATAGCCTCTTTAATAGTCAGCTGAACACAGAATAACTCTATAGTAACCCCTCCCCTCTCTCTCACACACACACACACACACACACACACACACACACACACACACACAAAGCCCTCTTTGACAACAAAACAGTCCCATGTTCCTATGTTACCCAAAGTTCCATAGAAATTATTACATACTGCACATTGATAAGATTCATCCTCTGCTAGCCTATACCTCAACTTAAGTGCCTTATGTCAGGGCTGGCTGAAAGTTGTGTTTGGAGTGACGTGTGCTGAGTAAAAGTGCCATGTCAAGTCTTGTACACCGTAGCTGTAGGATATTTGCAATGCATTCTTGATTTATTATACATTAAATTCTTAATGTGTGTAGGAGATGAACTGTGCAGCACGTTGTGCAACCAGATACATGCTGCATGTTGTGCAACCAGATACAGTACATGCTGCCACCTTTCATACTGCATGTAAAACCAGATCTCATGCTCTGACACTGCTCCCTACTGTGAATTTTCACAGCATTCACAAATTTGTCAAACGTTCCTGTTTTGTGGTTTTCGTTTTCTTTTTTGTGTGTGATAGACACGTCAAGGCCACTGTGAGGGAGGATCAGAACACCTCCGCAAACTTCCCATCTGACAGAAACAGTAACACAGATTAGGTTGGAAGGACACAGAGTACTACTTAAATAACAGTCAGTGTGTTTATATCACATTTGTCACGTAGTCCTCTAGAGGATTACTCATGTCCCTTTTTCGATCGCAGGTTGGCTTTCACGCTGTTTCGCTGCTTAGATCTACTAACACATACCACAATGGAACCAGTCTGCCGTATAAGGAAGCTGTTCTTGGATGTAAAGTAGGAATGTACACCTGTGATGTTTTGGATGTATTGATGCCTGGCCTTTCACAGTTTATAATTGTGAGCATTTTCTTGGTCATGAAATCTAAAGTTGTATAATATAAATCTTAGAAAGAAGCAGAAGAGTAAAGGAAGAGGGAGAGGGAGAGTAAGACATCCGTCTAGTGTGGTGCAACACTGTTCAGCTCTCTGACCACAGAGGTCTTTAGGGACGAGCCGCTGTCTGAACTGGTTTTATTCTCCACTGATGGACGTGTCCACCTTCAGTTCCTTCCATAGCGAGGATAAAAAGGATGCACATTGTATTAATAATCCTTCTCGTTAATGATATAATGACTATGTAACAGTAGGAACCTTTATTTTATTTGACTACAAATGAGCAGTGGATAATTTTTATTTGTATACACTTCATGTTCGATATTCAGTGATCTTTGGAAAATGAACTCCTGGGAACACTTGATCAATGCTGCACCTGATCGCATGAAATGAAATACATTCATGAAAAAGAGAGAAAGCAGTGTGATCAAAAGCATGAAAAATAAATACTTAAAGAATAACGTTGGTTGGTTTCATCCTAAATAGCTTGTTTTTCCTTCATAAGTAACATTTAGTGAGTTAGTTACCTACATTAACAGTATGTAAACAGTTCAAGTAAAGTTCCAGTTTGCAGTGTTGGCATTACTCCTGGCTGGCGGTCGTTTACGCAACTAAATACGTGAAGATTGAACCTCTTTTGTTCAAAGCACAACCTTGGATTGATTCAGTGCACAGTGGCAGCTGCTAAAGTTAACGCTTTCAAGGATGATCAAGTCCAGAACAATAATATTTATTCTGCTTCTTGTTTATGTGAATACACCTGTGCTGTATTACTGCACTTGGCTGCACTCGTGTATGTTTTGGTACTGTAGTTCATTGTTGCTATTGCCAGCTGGAAATATTTTTCCTCCTTTGAGAAGGTAAACACTAAATTTCATATAAACACTAAATGCCTACGTAGCCATAATTATTGCTCTTTTTAGTATTCTTCACAACCAAAAAATGTCTGTCAACTGACACTGATTCTTGGATGGAAAAGACTAATTCAGCATTCAGCAGGTTGATTTAAACATTTTTTTAAGGGAATCAACTTAAACATGTTTAAATAAATAAATCATATTCTCAAGCTCAGGTTTAGAAAGTGTTGTTTCTCTGCCAAGTGAGGGTAGATAGACTTTCTTCAATACTGCAGTCATTCACACACACTTAAAAATCAGAAAGCACAAAGACTTTCTGGTGAGTGGTGTTATTCTAGTTCCAGACTTCATGCAGGTACATTGAGTCCAGTCCAGAACAGCAGGGTCACTTCCAGCAGCACATATTTACACTTTCAGTGGATTGCATTACTATGGTAATAGTGCCAAGGCAGGCAGAACTCTGATGCTTTTTTTCTTAACATATATAATTCAAAACACCCATTTGAAATTAGCAGAAATGGTGTGTGGATCCTTTGATTTATTCAACCAATATTTTCCTGAGGGTATGTGTACTTAAGTTTTACGCCTCCGGCTGCAGCAAAGCCAGGTGTTTTAATCTGCCGTGGTGCTAACTCCAGTTTGTCTCTCTCTGTCTCTGTCTCTGTCTCTCTCTCTCTGCACACAGCTAACATGTTGGACACCATGCTGCTAAAGAACGGATGGAAGGGTGGATCGGAGCGAAGGGCGGACGAGAGCAGCAGCACAGCCACAGTTTCAGCTCAGAACATGCTTTGGTGTCACTGCTACCACCATTGCCCCGAAGACTCAGTCAACAATACTTGCATGTACGGTTAAGCACACACAAAACTATTCTCATGTACAGACACACACACACACAGACTATAAAAATAATAATAACAGACCGAGGCTATTAAAAAAAGAAATGATTCGAGATGCCTCTAATTACCTGATGAGACTAAGACAAATGTTTACTTAGCTACATTCTTTAATTAGATCCCCCAAGCCTCTTGGGATACAGCATAGTAACGATTTAATTAGCCAAGCCACTTGCATCAGAGAGAATAATACTCGTGCATACAGCATATGCTACAGAAATGTAGGTGCATATAATAAATATATTCATACTGTTATATCAATATCAATGCTTGCTCTGAGATTGTGTTCTAATGCTCCACTTTACTTATGTGTAAATTATTAGACAATAATTATTTCTTGTTCACTCAGAAGCAAATAAAATTCAAAATGTTAACCACATTTCCTTAAATCTCAGTGTGACATCTTTAATGACTTGCCTAACCAATAGTCTAATTTACACTGATATGAAACAGAGAAAAGTAGAGAGACTTTACAGTTGTAAATCTATGGAGAATGGAGTCAGCAAGATTTTATAGATGAATGGCTTAAACAATTAATCTATTCAAAAATGTGATAAATTGATGAATCACTATCAATTAATCATTACAGCATATATCTGAAAGCATTTTGGAATCCGGTTCCAAGTTGATTTATGAGGAAGAGGAACTCGGAGTACAACAGTAGTGAAAAGACTTGTATAGAGTCCTTTGTGGCTCCAGAGGAAGCTGTGTGAAATCTGATAAATTGCATCAAGTTATGTCACTTGAGTCAGAGTTGGCTCTGGACTGAAGACTACAAAAAAACAAAAACAAAAAAAACTGTTTGTCAAAAGACGTGAGGTTTTCAGATCTCTAGCCCGCTCGTCATCTCAGTTTGCTACGAGCACAACACACCTTGATCTGTACAGTCGAGTGAATCAAGTTGCGTTGAGCTGTGTTTTGGGTGAACTCTGCACCAGGTTTTGTCAAGGAAGTGTGTAATTAATCTCCATCGGTTGTCCATTGTGTGTGCACCAATGTTAGACAGTAGGAGTACTAAATCAGTGGAGTAGCTGTGCCTAATATTTCATATTTAATCTATCTGGCAAAATGTTTGAGTTTAGGTCCTGGAATATTTAGTTTTAGAGGTTGTATTACAATAGGTGGAAGATAAAGACTGTATATTTATGAAATAAAAATGAACCCCAGCACCTATGACAATGAAAACAATGATGAAAAGAAGATATGATAATGTGTGTGCATTTTTTTTTTTGTAGGACTGACGGTTATTGCTTCACCATGGTGGAGGAGGAGGAGGGGGGTCTGGTAGTACTCACTGCAGGTTGTTTGGGTCTTGCAGGCTCCGAGTTCCAGTGCAGAGTAAGTCAGCTGTGCATGCGTGTATGTGTGCGTACTTCTGCCTGGATGAATACTCACACTTGCCTGTGTGTGTGTGTGTCTCCTTCTTCATCAGCCGTTGTTAAGTCTTTACAAGCTTTCCTTGACTCACTGTAGCTCTTTATGAGACCTATTTAAATCACTCCACTATCTTTACACACAGTGGGAAAAAAAACTTTAGTATATTGTAAAATGCTCCCATTAGGAATAAGTGTGGCTGTAAATATTCTTTAGTCTTACGTCTTCATTAGTGTTCTGTAGAAATTCATGTGGATGACGTGCACGTCTGTCTGTGTTTGTGATAGGACACATGGAACGCACGTTCGAGGAGAGCTCTCGAGTGTTGCACAGATCAGGATTATTGCAACAGAGACTTACATCCTACTCTGCCTCCCCTCATGACGTCGGGTAAGACACACACACACACACACACTTGTTCACAAAGGTTTTTCACACAGTGAAACCCTGCCCCACTTTAAAGTGTGAGTGGCTTTTAGAACGGGCTCATTCAGGCCACACCGGTTGGTGATGGGTAGTGACAATTTAAACTGTTACAAACCACAGTGTGGTGCTGGAGTGAAGAGGTGCAGGCTAAGAGAGAGAGAGAGAGGCAGGTGAAACAGAGCCTGCAGCCTTGGCTTGTTCTCTCACCCTCTAATGAAAAGGACAGCCTCTCCCCGGGGCCTGCTTGAGTTTCTTGCCTCGGGACGGATGCGAGATATCTGTCCATCTGTTACTCCGCAACACACCAACACACACACACACACGTTGCACACACATTTTTTTTTTCCTCGCTCTCTGTCTCTGTCACACAAACTTAGGCTCGTACACAGCCTCCCACACTTCATTTTGACCTTCAAGCATACAGTGACAAACTGATTTGTCAAGTCAGTTGGAAAGAAATAAAAGATAATTCCATTTTGTTTCATCGTTTTGCCAATAATTTTTTTATCAGCTTTGATAGCACTTTACTAAACAGAGTCATTTGAGATCACAGCAACAGTCAGTCAGACTGGGGAAAGAAAAAAGCTGTCAGGTGATCACGCCAATGGATATCGAAAATATCGAGGAAAAATATATATATATATTTTGGAGTGAAAGAGAGTGCACACTGAGAGCAAGTACTGTTATGTAGTCAATGTTGAACCAGGAAGTCTAATTTTCCTCCTCCGAAAAGGTTTCTCTAAAGCCAGAACTATCTTTTTTATCCTTTAACTCTATGAACTCGCAGAGAGCTCATAGGACACTTTGCTGTTCATGCGGTTTTTCTTTGTTCACTGTGTGTGTGTGTGTGTGCGGTTCTGCGCACACCATGGAGTATCTGCTGCATTCACGCATCTGTGTTTGTGTGTGTGTGTGTGTGTGTGTGTGTGTGTGTGTGTGTGTGTGTGTGTGTGTGTGTGTGTGTGTGCCTGATTGGCAGGAGCACGGCAGAAAGGCTAGAGCCCCAGAGCTGCTTCAGGCCTCTGGGGTTTCTGTAGCGATGTCAGAGTGACAGCTGATCCGTGGGATTCAGGAAGGGGATGTGATCGATCACACGCTGTGAGAGGAGAGGGGGGTGGTGGTGCAAAGAAGGGTTAGAGGGAGAAAGGGGGGGAAACGGAGCTTGTCCCTGCCAATGAAAATTAGAAAGATGTTGGAGGAGATAACAATGAACAAATGACTGTCACCACCCATTAATCAGCTCTTATTTTACAGACTTTCCATCTCACTTAGGCCATGATTGTTTATTTAATGGTGGTAAATACTACTACTACTTCTGCTACCACGAATAATAATAATAATAATAATAATAATAATAATAATAATAATAATAATAATAATGTATATTTTCCCTTTTTTTTCAGATTATGTTGACAGCAGTATCCAGTACATGGCTCTCTTCATTTCAATCACAGTCTGCAGTATCATCCTCGGTCTCATCCTCGTCTTCCAATCACAGTCTGCAGTATCATCCTCGGTCTCATCCTCGTCTTCTGCTACTTCAGGTAAGGAGACGTCTCGTGCAATAATCAACAAATTCACACATCCTGACATGCAGTTAGCAAACATTGCATCACCTTTCTGTGGCAGATATAAGCGGCAAGAGTCACGGCCACGCTACAGTATCGATCTGGAGCAGGAGGAGACCTATATTCCCCCTGGGGAGTCCCTGAAGGACCTGATAGAACATTCCCGCAGCATCGGGTCTGGCTCTGGATCAGGTCTCCCTCTACTGGTAAGAAATAGTCATTGCACATATTCTTTAACATCTCAAGCTCAGCCCTCATAGATCAATAACAAATTGTCTCATACTTTCACCTTGGGCTGGGTCATCTGGACACTATTATTATGAAGATATGGCATTTCTTTTAAAGTACAAAAATACAGTATATTGCTATTTGCCAAATATATTCAATAATCACATTACTTTTTTCCTGCAATTAACTAAATTACATTAGAAACTACATTTCATTAAAACTATTCACACATTTAAAACTTATTTTTAGTTTTTAATCACTGTTTGTCTCGAATAAGTTTGTAGGGCAGTAGCAAAATATACTATCATCGCATGATTCCCATGAAAGTCATTAAACAGTAATACTAAATTATCACCCGCTCTACAGTTGCACATTGAGAAGAAATGTACACTATAAAATGATATAAAATCTCTTCCATGGTAGCACAACTAATAACAAAAAGCAAATGGAAAGTTTAATTAAGAAGGAACCTAATTAGTGATTGTAATGATGTCACGATTATTTATAGTTCTTGTGTTTTGAAATGAAATGTTACATTTAAAAAACATCTGTTTCCAGGTACAACGCACAATCGCCAAGCAGATTCAGATGGTGAAGCAGATTGGAAAAGGGCGATATGGAGAGGTCTGGATGGGCAAGTGGAGAGGAGAGAGAGTGGCTGTTAAAGTCTTCTTCACCACGGAGGAAGAGAGCTGGTTCAGAGAGACTGAAATATATCAGACCTTCCTAATGAGACATGACAATATACTGGGTAAGGTCAACTGGGGTGTGAAGAAGTGTTGTTTTGTCTAAAACTTGACCCAGTTCATGTTTTATTTTCTATGTGCATTTCATCCATCCTTTCTTTCCTACCCCCAGGATTCATAGCAGCAGATATTAAAGGAACCGGCTCTTGGACTCAGCTCTACCTAATCACAGACTACCATGAGAATGGATCATTATATGACTACCTCAAGTCCAACACCTTAGACGTCAAGGCTCTACTAAAACTGGCCTACTCCTCCATATCAGGCCTCTGCCACCTGCACACTGAGATCTATGGCACACAGGGCAAACCAGCCATCGCACACAGAGACCTAAAGAGCAAAAACATCTTGGTCAAAAAGAATGGAGCCTGCTGTATAGCAGACCTTGGACTTGCTGTCAAGTTCAACAGGTACAGGATACATTTTGGACACTGCAGAGTATCTTGGACATTTCCTGAAATATCTTTATATAATTTCTCTGTTTCTCCTCTCAGTGACACCAATGAAGTAGATATCCCGCCGAACCTACGAGTTGGTACAAAGCGCTACATGCCGCCAGAAGTGTTGGATGAGACACTGAACAGGAGCTACTTCCAGTCATTTATAATGGCCGACATGTATAGTTTTGGCCTCATTGTCTGGGAGATGGCCAGACGCTGCATCTCTGGAGGTAAGGATGAAACTTTGTTTTTTGTTTTGATCATGATATATACACGTCTAGATGTTTTCTTAACGATTTCTTAATGATGTGACTGGATCCCACATGTTTTTGCTGTTTTTCTTGAAGGCATCGTGGAGGAGTACCAGCTGCCCTACCATGACCTTGTGCCTACTGATCCTTCCTATGAGGACATGAGAGAAGTCGTCTGCATTAAGAAACAAAGACCCTCATTTGCTAATCGCTGGAGCAGTGATGAGGTATTCTAATTGATTTTCCGTACCACTTTCTAACAATTTATAGTTTTAAAAGACTTGTTGTAACCAATGGATTTATCAGTGGCTCATAAATTATTTATTAGCTATTAAAAAGAACACCTGGGGTTGCCAGGTTGGGAAAAAAAATCTATATTTTCCTCCACATTTATAATTGCAGAGAAATTAGAAAGTAAGTGAGTCAAGGGTTCACATTATAAAAACATCATGTCTGCAGTTATAATGTAGGTGTTTAATAAATTCTTACTTCTTAATTAAACCAGTTACGCTGGAGGATACACATCTACCATTTTCCCCAATGTGCAAACATCAGAGTTGTTCTTAAAATGAATTCAAACTAGAATAACTAGTATTAATTATTAATAAATCAATTTATCACTTTATCATCTTTATAAAAAGTATTGCTCTATTCTTATGTATATGTGTATGTGTTTCTACAGTGTCTGCGGCAGATGGGAAAACTGATGTCGGAGTGCTGGGCTCACAACCCGGCCTCTCGCCTGACAGCCCTGAGGGTGAAGAAGACCCTGGCAAAGATGTTAGAGTCCCAAGACATCAAACTGTGACAGAGAGTCAAGCGAGACACTCTCATCAGCAGAGACTTGTCACTGCCATTGGCATGGCGCCACTTACACTGGCCGATAGAAGAAAGGGAAAAAAAAGAGACTGTGAATGATAGGACAAAGAAAACTGACAGGGAGGATGAGTGATGGAGATAATGGTCGATGGTGAGCCAGAAAAATGAGAGGCAAAAAGATTTATGTCAGGGGAGAGCTAGCTGCCCTCCCATTGTCTGAGCCACCTCTGCCTCAGAAGAAGTGCTCAGGTTGTGCTTTCTGTGAAAGCTGCGTGGTTGTCGGGTCCAGGCTGTCCAGGTGGGCAGGCGGACAGGGACCCTCTGCTCTGCCCCTTTTAAGCCATATAGCAGTATTCTATGTGCAGTCTTTTGTACTGTTGCAGCTGCATTCATGTTCTTTTTTTTTGACTCAGTCACTGTCGACTCTATCCATAGTGACTGTCATCCATCCAAAGAAATGTCTAATTCATGCTCAGTGACCTCATTGTCAATGACTATTATTATTATTGTTATTATTGTTATTATTATTAGACGAGTAATACTAAATTAATTAAAAAAAACATATGTCCAGCAGAAACAGATAACAGATTTTTCTATATAATATTCCTATGTACATTTTATTTCAATATTAAAAGATGACCTCTGGGTAAAACACTTATGTCATTGATGAATTTGTTAACTTTCCTTCTGCCCTTGTTCGCCCTCACTGTCTTTACTTTCCACTCACAATTCATGTGTACATACTCGAGCTGAAATCCATTGATAATTATTGTCTTGCTGGATGTTAAAATGTGTTTTTGATGATTTATCTGTGTACAGAATATGTCCCGTCCACTCTACCACTATGGCATGTGCCTTATTTAATCTGTACATACATGATTAATGAGAGTGTGTGAGTGGATCTGGATAACATTCCCCAATTAAAACTATGTGTCTTGAAGGTTTGTCTATTTATGTTGGAACATTTCTGCAAGATTCATGTTCTTAATCTCACAATTCAAACATAATAAGATCCTCGTGCTCCATGTTCAATGTTGCATATAAATATAATTTATTATTAGTCTTAAAAATTCTTTCTTACACTTTGTACAATAACTTGACAGATGAAATGCAAGCAGTTGTGAGGAACATCGTGAGTGCCAGAAACAGACAGGCTACATTCTCACTATACACAATAATAATCATGAAGCTTGAAGAACAACTAGGGAATGCAAAGGCTAAGCCCACTGAGAATGTAAGGATTGTTTCAGAAAGATGCAAAGTTTGCATAGACGGCTTTACGAAAAACTAGGACAACTGCTATTAAAAAAATAATAATAAAAATCAAGAACCAACCAGGAACACTTGAACAGTCAGAAGTGCTGCTGCATCAAAGGAATGTTGCATTTACAACTATCACTATTTTTTTTTTTATGCACAGAGTCAGCGTCATCGTAACATTGATGGCTTCTGTCATTAATGTACAAACACAGAAGTTAAACTCTCCGTCCTGCTCCAAAATCACAGCTCATTCAGCTCTGAACACAAGAAATGACACTGTTTGAAATAACATTTGATATTTAGACGACCACCTTCTGTATTAAATTTAACCTCATACACTGTATGTCAATTATTTGGTAAAAAGCAGTTTTATTCAGTTGCATTGGTTCCTATAAAAATATACTTCTTTGATTCCCTTTTCTATCGACTTCTCCTCTCTGTCTGGTCTCTTTAATGTAGATAATATCATCTTGAACGACATACAAATCATCTGCATCAGTCATGAACTTTATTCAGTTTAGGAAGGTCTTAATCACCCTCTATTAAGGGGTCATAGACTGGTGTAATTAGCCAAATCACCTGGTTTAAAAAAAACATGCAAAACAATTTTAACCAATGCAACTTATCAAAAATAGTTTTTTAAGACTTGGAAAAAAACATGGAAAACAAGCGCACATAATTAAAAAAAACAATAATTATACATAACATGAATAAAAAGTATTAATAGTAGTTACGACAACAACACTAAAACTGTAAAATGATTACATCATTGATTTCCTTCTGTACATGTCACTGTGGCTGACAGGATGAGTCATTACTGCGAGTGTCCACCAGGAGGTGCTATGATACAGTCAAACATAATGAAAGAAGAAACAAAAAAATGTGAGGACACTGCAAAGTATTCCATAACAGGCAGCATAACATACAAAAAAAAAGATATGTATAAATAGGCATATTATTAAATACTATGTTATCACAGAATACTCGTCCATGGAGTTGCTATGGAGACTGATTTTGGAGAGTGAGAGACGTTTCTTCTGATCCAAGCTGTGATCCTTTGACCTCTGATAGTGTCTCACTACTATGGCAAGGACATCGTCCACACATCCGCACAGTCCATCCAAATAACCGGACAGCTGTTTCCAAGGAAACTAGAGCCAAAAATATCAAGTCGTTGTACCGGAGAGAGAGAGAAAGAGAGAGATAGAGAAAGAGAGAGAGAGAGAGAGAGAGAGAGAGAGAGAGAGGAACAGCCAGGGAGAAATGACTGGCAGAGATTCTTGTTTACCCTCCAAGTTTTTACACCCTTTGTTGCCAATGTTTAACTGGGTCACGGTTGAGTAGACCTAGCTGTTTCTATCGTCTTCTGAGTGCGCACACACACACTTATCAGTTATCCATGAGCGTGTACATACGTTTGTCATTGTGAAGCCAAATGACTGTCCTGCTTTTTAGGGCGTCCCCTTTTTTTATTTTATTTTATTTTATTTCATTTTATTTGATCTTTTACATCTTCTTCCTCCCTGGAATGTCGCACTCCCTGGTGGTTAGATGTCAGTGATCAGTCATTGCAGGAACAAGGCTGTCATGGCGTCCCATCTCCTCCAGTACCTGGGCCAGACGACTGAGGTTGCCATCAGGAAAATGCTGGGCCTCCCACAAGTCCAGGATCACTCCCGTAGGACTGGATTTGGTGGCAAAGTAGTTTAAATACCTGAATGAATGATTGTGACAAAACAGAGAGGGATGGGTTAGGAAAGGGTAAATGAGTTAAGACTTGGCTGGTGTGCTGAAATGACATTTTTTGTGTAGGTTATGCAAACATTTTAGTTAGACTTTAAAATGTTAACAAAAACATGTAACATAGACATGACATGACTTTCACCTGACTTTCATGATTCTTGCAGCAAGAAGGTGCTAATTTAATAATATGCAAATGAGCTACTGATTACACACCAGAGTCACTTTCAAGTAAGTAAAAAAAAAGGTTAACTTTCAGAGCAACTGTGCTTGAGCGGATATTTTTAAAATCCCATTTTTCCTCACATTTCTTTTTTAATCCAATTGTCACAATATTCAAAATAAACACACATTTATTCCTCTGGGTTTTTATTGAAATTCAAACTAATGAGTCCCATGTATATAACTACTGTTCTGTATGAATCATCTCTGTGGGCTGTGAAAAAAAAGAGGCTGGTTCAAGTCTTTCTGCACCCTCCTTCCTTCACACTCTCTGTCTGTGGTCTCGTCAATCTGCAGCTGCTGCCTGTGATAAGACCGCCCCGCTGAGCTGGGACCTTATAAATGGACACACACTGCACCTCCATCACACACACACACACACGACGATCAAAGACACATGGGTGATCTTTTGAAAAGAGCAGCGTCATTCCATCTTTGTCTCTCTCTCTCTGTCTGTCTCAGTTCAGTCCAGCTCAATTCATCTCAATTCAACACATGCTTATCGAAATGAGTCACATTCCCACAGAAACAACAAAACGGAATTCAAATAAAACAGAGTTGCTATCTACAGTTTTAGTCACCGTGTGATCTTGTTGCTCGCTTTTCAAGGAAGGCAGCTAAAATTGCGCATCGACAACTTTTTGAAGAATTGCGTACTTTTGTTAATTTCTAAAACAAGCGACTCTTGTTTGTTAATTTTATCTCTCCTTTAAAAAAAATGAGCAAAACATGACCGCCTGTTCCTGTGGCCAGACTGTAACCACCAAGGGCCTAAATCTGAGTCATTGTCTCACTCCTTTTCTTCCTCTCAGACAGCCCTGTTCCTCCACCCACCTGTCAAGGTTAAGTTTGTGTGCCAACATCCTCCAGTCATTTCCCCTGGTCTGCGGCGCGTCCAGACTGCCGCACAACTTCTGTCGGATGGAGACGGGGATGCGAAAGGCATTTGGCCCCACCAGTGTGGTGATGTTACTGGCGGGGTCCAACAGAGACGTATCAATACTCTGGGAGTCCTGCAGAAAGAAAGAGAGAAAGAGAGGTTGACGGAGAGACACAGATGGCAACAGGCTGCATAATTTAACACCATCTCACAAACCAAACATAATGTCGCTCAAATGGATTTGTAGCGACAAGATTTCTGTTTCTGGGTTGTTCAAAAAGAACAAATTATTAATCTGTTTTGATGCAAGCTGAGTGATTTTCAAATAAATTGTATCTGAAGGATTAAGTGCTGGGGGGGGGGGGTCTGTCCACAAAAACCAGAGCAAGACCCAGAGACAAATGAGCCAAAGCCAGGCGGGGACACAGCTCTGCACTGCATGTAGTGTAATTCATCTCATTACTGAGCACAAAGCCCATGTGCTCCTCCATCCCTCAAGCTCTATTCTCCTGGCCAGATGGCCTTTGTGAAGCAAGTACAGCACGAATACAGGGTGATTATTCCCTCTCTGCTCCACTCTGCTCTGCACTGGCCTGTCACAGGCAGGGCTACATGAAGGCTGCAGGGTCGAGGCTCCCTGTCTTCCACCCTGTCAGTGTTTGTGAACATTGTAAAAAAAAAAAAAAAAAAGAGGGAAGAGGACACAGGAGAAAGGGTGAATTCATTCAAGCTTTTCCCGCAACAGAGAGAAAAGGAGCGCAAGGTGGTGGTAGAGAAAATGCATTATCTCGGAGTGTAAAAAGTCAGTTGACACGAGATCTTTAAAGATCTAGATCTGCTGTAAACCAAATGGAAGAGTTTAGACTACATTTAGGAAAGTATCAACCCTACCTCTGACAGTGTAGTGTCCAGCTGAAAGATTTGTCCTTCTCCCTCCACTTGGCGCACACATATCTTACAGGCCAGGTCCACAGTGCTGGCAGAAAACCGCTCCAGGGTGAAGCAGCAGTGGAGATTTCTCTGTGAACCGCACCACACTTGCTGAAAAGAAAGCTCCTGCAGAGAGATAAAAAAAAAAGAAGCCAAAAATGTATTCAGCTGTTGGATAGCAATGTTTAAAGCAACAATGGGTAACTTTCCTACCATAAAATAACAGACTTCAAGAATCATTTTGATGCTACATCGACACTCGTGAGTAGTAGGTAAAACTTCATATCAACACCAACTTATTCACTTATTTTGGTGAAACTGGATCATATTTTATGGGGACTATATGTTCTGTTTTTTCCCTCTGACGCCTCCGGCTGCCCCAGCTAACTCTGTGATTTCTCGTTGGACAGTAAACTGCTGCGAACCACAGCTGCTAGGTAATGTTATCTCACTTTGTTAGCCGGGCTGCTCAACCTTGAGCTCAGGGCACTAGGGTAGTGTTATGTTTGGGTCTCCAGGAAGAGGAGGTTTTCGGGCCCCGAAAGTGGGTGAATTTTGACAGGGAGTAGGGCCGGTGTTTAATTGGGCTCAGGAGCCTCTACGGACATAATGACAGAAGCGAAAAGGCCAAAAGAGGACATTGAAGGTAAGAAAAGGAAAAGAGTGACCAAGGGTAAATCTGGGACTTCTTGTTGTAGGACTAAGTAATATTAATTGGCTGCTATATGTCTATATATGTTCACCTGCTTGATTCAACTTGCTAGTGTCATGTCCATATATACGACAGTGGCACCAACTCTATGAAATGGTGCTTTAAGTTCTCTCTATGAAAGGTTTGCTTGCCCAGTTTACCTGATACTTGGCTAGAAGTTTGCTCTTCCACAATGTGTGGGGGACATCATGAATGGAAAGTCTCAAGTTGTGAGTGCTGTCTTTAAAGTTGAGCGTCTTTGGTTCGTCCAACAACTTTCCACCCATTTGCTTCTCCATTTGTAGGACTTCCTGAATACACAAAGACACACACGTTTAGTACATACATAAAACCATGCATACTGTCCTCAAAACAAATTTGTCTGCTTCTGTGCTGCTGTAAACTGTTGTCATATCCTTTGGCGGTTTCTTGCAAATGCTCTAATATACATTTACAAATGAAATGCTTTTTATAGTATATTCATCATATTCCCTCTGGGCTTTATGAACCTGAATCTAGACCTGCCATCTGAAGCCAACTTCAATGTCCTTGCAGCAGGATCGCTATCACTTCTCATTACCCATTCGCAAACTTAATAACCGTGTTTAATATCCCTGCTCAGTATAATAATCCTTCCTTATCTCTCCTCCACGTAGGTAAATGGAGGTATTAAACAGAGGGAGACAACAGCAGAGTCAGGGGATAAACGTGGCTTATTTTTTGTTGGGGCAGCGGCTACATCTTTTTAGGAGCAGCAAACGCTATTGTGACACACCAACACAAAGATTTCTCAGTCTGCCTCCCACATCTCATCTGCTGGCTATGCCTACACACAGACATTAACAATTCAGTCACAATGACACGCTCACAAACATCATTATTGCTTAGAAACACGTTTAACTTCTTCTACACAAAAAGACATGGATACACACATGCAAACTGCTGTATATTTACCTTGAGTGAGTCCTGTGTGTCGTCCAGGCAGTAGACTCTGATGTGATACTCCATGGCAGGGCATGTGACAGGGCCAAAAATGGCTAGTTTGAGGCGCTTCGTGGTTGCAGCGCTGAGAGATTGGCCCACGAGACAGTAGGTACCCAGTGTCTCTGTCAGGATGTGGCAGGCCTCGTCATCCATTTGGATATAGCACGGTGTGGTGAAATTTTCTTCTCCTACCACCACCACATCCTACGGCGTGGAAGGGAAGAAAGTAACAGTGACACAAGTGTGGGGGATAATAAAAATAAAACCAATAAATAAATCGGAAATAGTCATAACATGCGGTGGCGTTTGCAGTTGGAGAAATACCATTATCATGAGCACAAAAGAAGACTTTAGATATGCTATTAATCGCATATCTAAAGTTGCTCTGGCTCTGTCGCAGTGAACTTTCCTTATACATGTTCATTTGTTGGCAAAGTGGCTATTAATAGTAGAAAAAATCTGTTGCGCTCTGTGTCTCCAAGACACATTGTCAAACTCATGTTCTTCTAATTTAATTTAATGTCTTTTCATTCCTTGAAATGAGTCTATTCAATCTAAAGCACTACAAAATACATTTTCTATGTATTCAGAACTCAATGGAGATAATCAGGCACAGCAAGTTGAGCTCAGTTTGTAGTTTCACTTTGTTGGAGAGTCATTTAAACAATCTCGTTCTACATTTTCGTATACCAGTGTGCCTTCCCATTACATCCAAAGCAGAAAAAAACAGACACAGTTGGTTCCCTAATTTACATGTTTTGAAACTGAGATGAATATTAGTTTATTCAGTGTTTGTTATGATGACAACACTTTTCTTTGTTTGTGTCACATTTGTAATGATTAACTTGTTCCAGGGAATGTCTAGGTTCCTGCTAAATTATGTATTCTTTTCATTATCACTTTTAAATTGATGCCAAATTGAACTTAAATGTCATTTTAAAGGCAAAAGTACAATCAAAGATCATGGCTGTTTCACACAAGACCTTTAGATATTACACTTAGTGTGTATTAGTAATGTCTGACACCCTGCCATTATGCATGTGAGGTAATGGAAGAGTGAGTATCCAGACCATTTGCAGCTGACCCCTGTAATAGCACTAATGCCAAGACATATTTCTCTTTCATTAAGACTGTCTGGTCTGAGGACACTTATGTGGCCTTCTCTCTCTCTCTCTCTGTCTCTCTGTGTCTCTCTCTCTAATCCAAACACTCCTGTGAGCAGCACATTGGCATTAATTCAGCCTATTATGAGAGACAGAAGAGGAATTACAGTATTTTATTGTGAGCTAGGCCGTTTAACAGCAGTATTACGGCTGATCATTAGACTCTTTAACTGCTCCTGGGGGATGGCACTGGGGCTCCTTATTGGGGGATAATTAGAGCGCACAGTGGAAAAGTAGGCTTTTTCATCATACATGTGTGCAGGCACAAACAATCAAACATGCAAGCACACACACACACACGTTCACACAGCATAATTTAGTCACAATTTTTTGACATCATCAGCAGAGAGCTCTTATTTTTGAAGCGTGGGAGGATAAATCTTTGTAGGAGAGTTACTGAAGCAGAAAGACCCACATGTTCCTCATTATATGACCTGCTGTCTTCATCATCATCATAACACCATGTTTCCTCAGTGACACAGTGTGTGTATGTGTGTATACGCTTTGACGGGGGAGGGGTGCGACTGGGATGTGAATACAGTATATATATATATATATTATATATATATATTTATATATGTGTGTGTGTATCCAAGAATTACTTCTTCAGTAGGAGCTCATCTCTCCCGTTTCTATTGCAGTGATGAATACACATTTTGACAGAGCAGAGTCATATAAAGCAATATTTCACACCGGCGGCGTGGAGGATGGCCTCAGTGGGAAGTGAAGCTCATATAAAGGAAGCTGCTGTCACCTTGTATATTAACATCTGCATTTCTGACAGGTCAGAGATGTAATCAATAGCAAATATGGAGATTTAATCCCCCTGTATATTTGCAACGACTAGACACACAGTCAGCTGAAATAAAGCTATTTGTTCCTCTCAATATACAGTGTTACCAGATTCTAAAACCACTCCAGATCTCTACGCATGCTAAACACAGTCTGCTTAAATCATCCATCACTAGTAATGCACATTTATTACATATTATACACTATATACATGCATATATATGGATATACACACATAGATATATATATGAATATGTGCTCCCATCCCCCACCCACTTGGTTCCCCCCAACATCTGACTGAAGATTTCTCCCTTGATCAATAGTTATTCTCAGTTTACACTGAGCTTTATTGGCTCCCACTAAGTAATTCATCACTGTCACAAAGGCATGTGGGGCCAGGCTGGCAGTTTCTTTCTGCTCCATAGGTCATATCATCACATCAGTGGTAGAGATTGTGCAAAGACTTCCTGAAAAAGCTGTTATTGAAGCCACTATTCAATGATGAGCTGACAGAGGGACAGAAAATGGATATAGGCCATCTCTAAGTATGTTGGAGAAGTCTTACCAATACTGTATGCCTGCATAGACTCTAACTAGTGCTGCATTTTCTCAAATATAGAGAAAACTAATTGTTAAGGAGGATTTTAATTCTTCTCGTCACGCTAGCCCTTGCTGCCACACAAATGGTTTGTTTTTATATTTTGAGCACCTTCCCCTTTAAAAAGGTCTCAGTGCACTTCTGCCTGTAAGACTTCATTAAAAACACATTGAAGGAAAGCGTACCCAGAAATGCCCTCTTGACAAGATAAGAAAAAGACACTAATAACCGCCAGAAACAAGGTCTGTCGTCATATTATTATCAGAGGGGCACTTTTGATAGAGATTTTAGGGGAGAAACATGACAACTGGACCATTTATAAGAAATTTAAAGCAGTTGTGATGAAGGTATAAGTATAAGCTCTTTACAAATGATCTCTTTGTGGTAATTAGACTGTTTCTGTGTGTGTGTGTGTCAGACAGAGAGAAAGTGAGGCAGAATTCACACTGCTGCCCTCAGCATCCCAACTTATCATCATCAGCAGTGTTAATGACGGAGCTTGCAGGTACAGGGCTTCCAAAATCACAAACGCAGCACAGGCACGCACGCACACATACACACACACACACACACACACAAACAAAAATAGGCATTTATAAAGGTACAAGAAAACAGTCTGGGGAAAAAACAGTCCCAGCCTGTTCCCTGCTATCAGAGGTTTACTATTTCAGCACTTGGTTGCAACAGGGCTTCGCTTTGAGTGCTGAGCTGCACAAACAAAGCAAGAAGAAGTTGATCTCCTTCATCTCCTCCATGCTATCTATCATCCCATGCCTTTTCATCATTTTGTTTTTCACACCTTTCCCCCCTTCAGTCTTGAGCTGAGAATAATTTTCAACCAACCAAATGCAGGATGGATAATTTGCTGCTATGTCAATCTTATTTCAAAGACACTTTTTCCGAACTTGACCACGGTGACAAACATTATAGTCATTCATCGTGCCTCCCACGTCTCACCTCCCACTGGTTCTGCTGTGAATGGTTCTTGAGCTGGATCAGCCAATCCTGTTGGCCGTCACAAACGGCACAGTGGTGCATGGTGATGATGACGGGTCGAGTCAACAAGGCCCCGGGGGGCCCGCAGCTCACCACAGGGCCCAGCACTGTTTGGCCATCTTCCACCAAAGGCCTAGAGGTGCACAGAGAAAAGCACACATACACAAACACACACATGCTGTTTAGTGGAAATGTGACAGCAGTCTCGGTGTATGCGTGACATGGCGGAGTTGACAGGGGTAAACACAGCTTTGGGGCATTGATGTGGCAGGCGGCACCGCGTACCTCATGTTGTCCTTCCTCTGAACCGTCACATACATCTCATACACTCTGCCCTGAGGAATGGCCCCTGCTGGAATAAGCAGACTCACCCCTGGGGAGCACACAAACAGACAGACACAAAAACAAACAGGCACATGTAAGAGTTGTCAGGTAGACTGGAGGAACTACTTGTGCTGTCAATGCCTGTCACGATTGAGTTGGAGATGTTTCTATTGTTAAGTGTAAAGTCAGAGAGAAAGACATTAAAAATTCTGAATCACATATTTAGATTTACATCATGAATCTCAGCTGCAAACCCACTTTGGTAAACACTTGAAATTAAGGTCCTGGAGGCTCTACCTTTTACATATAAAAGTAAAACACTAACCATCTTACTACTAATGGATTTATCTTAATGCATTAGTGTCATTACTGTACCAGTAAAGAGGAGTTAAAGCCCCACTGAAACATGATCATTATTTTTCTTAGACAAGTATAGTAATAATCGCAACTCCTTTCAGCCCCATATATAAAAGATATGGCACTTTACTGCTTTCTCCTATGGCATCAGGAAATGATGTGACATTTCATTTCTAAAATCAATGATCTCTCTACTCTTCATAACATTCTCATATTGCTGCAGCCAGTATGATTTACATTTTTCCGTCTCAGATTGATTTGATATGATGTCCTGTCCGATGTGTTTTTTAGGAGCCTACCCCCCACATTTCCTCATGCACACACATTCATAAACACACATGCTTTTTTTCTCTCTCTGGAGGGGGTTCCTCAGATAGCTCATTGATTTCCCATGTCCTTGTACTGAACTTCTCAAAAGGTGACAGACAGCTTCTCTCACTAGGTAGCAAGGCAATCACAACTCTGCCATGGGGATGTCTCGCACACTGCCACTCTCCCTCACAGCAAAGCTTCAAAGAGATGGGAAATGCATTTTGAGATGCAAAATACCAAACAGTCACACTGACAGTGCCACAAAATATTTCATTACCCAGACACACGAACAGATCAAATATCAAATGTGCTCTTTCCTCTCTCTCTCTGCCTATGTAACATGATGAGGTGGCTGAGCGCAACCAGCAGCTGAGAACATTTTTACAGGAATCAAAACGAAAAAAGAAAACTTAAGAAACTTGAGAAGTTGGTGTATCCTTTAATGTCTCTGCTAGTTTGTCTAAGCCTGTCGACATGCATCTGTGGCATGTTATAAACAGCCCACATGTGTTTGAAGTGAGGACAGCCCGGCTAATGTAAGCTGCCTGAAACAGTACACCTCTACGTCAGTACTTCTAGTGTACCTTAGGTATCCATCAACCCTTGTCAAATGGTTCAGTCAATACACTGATAGGTTACATATGGTTTAGCATAATATTTCAAAGTCACGTCTGTGTGTGTAAAGATTATCCTGGTAAAGATGGTATGCTCAGATTTTTTACAATTTACACTGTATTTATACATGTATTTAATTCCATGTAAATATATGTAGGCCTACAATGATTTACAACAGATTTAAAGTTAGAGACAAACATACCAATACTCATTATTGTTTGAGATTTGACATCTAAAGGCACTTTTTACTGCAAAGCTCTTTATTTTACATTTAATATTCCAGTATCGCCATTATTTACTGACTGATTGAGCGAGCCTATAAAGTGACTCTCTTTATTGCATCACAGATTGGCTGTTCCTTGTCTTAATCTTAGCAGCGTGACACTTTTATCAAAGATCTGAGACTAAAGACAATACAAATCCCTTTATGCATGTCCTGTGTTGAGGTGGCTTTTCATTTTAAAAGGTCTCATTAAATGGTATAATTAATCCTATGTAATGTAATGAGATGTGTTTTCCAGCGAGGGGCCTATCTCGAAGTGATAATTAGACATTTTGGGGAATTACAATTATTTGCTTTGTTGCAGAGAGTTGATAAGAAGATCAATATCGCTTTCATGTCTATAGCCAGCAGCCGGCTAACTTAGCTTAGCAGAAAGACTGAAGTAGGAAGGAACAGCTAGCTCGGCTCCGTCAACATTTAATATCTTGTTTGTTTAAAAATTAAGCGGTTTTATAGGGAGTTATGTGACTGGCACAGCGACTTCCTGGACTCTTGTCGTCACTGTGAGGTTGCCAGGCAATTATCAGAGCTACCAGGAAACTACAGCACTCAAAGAAGAAATATATTTTATAGTTTCAAGTGCTCATTTCATGGGATTTTTCTAGGGTAAAATTCTGGGCTGAAAACATCATCATCGGTCTATTATGGATGAATAAGTGGTCCCTTCAGAGGACATGGGAGGAACTGATGGATGATTTCGTCTAGAGTGTCTAGAGTTCAGAGTTTCTCATTTCAGTACACACACGCACACACACACACACGCACAAAAACACACATCACACACATCAGTCACATGTTCTACATGCTCATAAACAACCTGAAAGAAGAGCCACTGAGTAAATGTAAATAATGTAGTCACAATATTTGAAGATGAAATTTGACAGAATTAGATCTCTCTCTTATAAATCTGATTTTATTTACTATTTTGTTATACAATGTTCATCTCTGCATTTTTAAACAGATCTTGCCTCATTTGAAAAAATCTAAACGAATCACAGATCAAAACTCTGTCTCGTTTGGGTACAGTACCTGAGTTGGGCACAATGAGATGTCCCCCCTGGGAACTAAAGGAGCCCAGTGCAGTACAGGATGGATCCCTGGTGCGGAGCAACGTCTGGGTCTGTGTGCGACGGCCCATCGTGCTGTCGCTGTTGTCCAGGAGGCAGTGCGGTAGCTTAGGTGACAGTTTAGAGGAAAATTCCCCTCCTAGGTCATCCTGTGGAGTCACTAAGCCTGAGGAGTTGTACACCTTAATCTTCAGGTTGGGGAGTGGGTCCAGCAGAGGGGAATTAGTCATGGGGATTTTGTCAGCCACATCATGGAGGGCATAGACGGGGCCGCGATACATGGCAGCGGCTGAGGTCAGGTCAGGGGGTGCTGTTAGGAGATCAGCTGGTAAAGAAAAGAAAGTGATATCAGAACAGCAGAGTAGAGTATTGTGGTCACCACACACTCTTTCCAACTGTGAATGTGGAGAACTGGTAACTTGAAACCGAAACAACCACAAGGAAATGAAGTGTTGGCAGCAATCAGCAAGACTGCTGCCTGGCTTTACGCATTTGTTTTTCACTCATTAGGGAAGTCCACTTCACCACCAAGAAACATTACTCAGTCAGAGAAGTTAAAGGCGCAGCTGTGATTCATGAGTAACAGATGGCATCACTAACACTCAGTTTACCCGGTAGGTACGAGGATGAATGTTCAATAGCTGGGCTGAGTGGGTGGAGCGCTCTGTCCTCCAGCTCCTCCACTGCTTCCAAACATAAAGTTTATAAATGATACAAAAGTCGAAAGTCACAGAAGTTGACGGCTGGAAAGAAATATTTATTTAGTAGTGGTACAGTAGTTGTAGTTAACAGTCAAATGTCTGACTTTCAATGTTATGATTTAACTAAACTAGTTTATTATATTCTTATACAATATGATTTCATTTGTGCAACAATGTTTTGTATTTGTAATTCTGCAGTGCTTGTTGCTTGTACATGTGTTTTCCATTGGTTTGGTACTGGATTAGCACATATCTTTGATGTGATTGAGTATGACAAGGTCGCCGACAGAAAGAGCACATTTAGCTCTAAATACAAGCTGGGCATTTGCCACCCATGCAATTATTTTTGGCATTTATCCATCTGAACTGAACTGTTTCTGTCACTGTTATTTTCTCTTTCTCCTCAGTTTTTCCTTTTTCCTGTTCCCCAAAACCTCCGACTGACTATTTACAGCACAATTATTCTGATCTCTCTGTTTCCCTGCTGTCTTTTTGTCCAGCTCACTGGCACCTGTCCTCATCCCTGCGGTCTTACTTTTAAGTCCTGCGTCACCAGCCCAAATCTAATTACAATTTAATATGCGACATACAGACTGGCCTTATTATGCCTTGATGAGGGGGCATAGTTTGGCCTCCCATCACAACGATGAGCATTTTAATAGTTTCATCACCTTCCCCGCACAAACATGCTGTCTGTATTTCTCTCACACGCTCCCTGCTCATCCACAGTCAAAATGGCACATTTACATTCACATAATCAACACACGAGTACAGCTGAGTCAAACGGATCTCAGGTTAATGCTATGGGTTGCTAAAGCATGCAGCACGTGTGCCATTAGGGCAGGAAATTGAACGGCAATACTTTTTTTTTGTTACCAAGTGAAAGGTGTCTTGGGAACCAAGTAGAGAGAACTGTGCCAAAAGATTTGGTGTCTTATTTAGTTTTTAATTCTTCAGTCAGATATAATTTAAATCTCAAGTTATTTTTAGAATTTGATTTGGGTAAAGTTCTTGTGTTTTTTTGTTTGTTTTTTACCTATATTTAATCAGAGTAATCTTGCTTTTGTTAAATGAACAAAAGGAATTAATCAGAGTAATCTTGCTTTTGTTAAATGAACAAAAGGAAAAATTTGATCATGTTTCTTTAAGTAAAAAAAAGTTACATTTTGGTATTTATATAGAAAATCAACTACTGTATCATCTCAAAATTCAAATGACACTAACACACTAAGGTGTGAACATAACATCACTCACATGTGATGTAAAGGACAGGGAATCTTGTATGTACTTGAAACACAGACACACACAAAAACACACACATGTATCCTTAGCCTCACCTTTACGTGCAGTTTTGATGCTGACTGGCTGGAAGCCACCATTGAGGGCAGAGGTATCAATGATGTCGGAGTCAAAGTCGCGGTGGTTCTTCCTGTAGATGAACACCACGACGACAGAGATAACCACGCACATGATCACCGCTATGACAATACCCACATACAGAGCTACGTCATCTGTACTGGGCGCCACTGGAGGAGAGCAAGGGAGGGGGTGATGGGGAAGAGAGAGACAAAAGACAGAGAGAAAAACAGTCTTTTAAGATCTCATAAGTTTATATCAATAGCGTTAAGCTTTTGTTCTCAATATGCAGGAGTTGCGATGAAGCCATTATCAGCGGACTAATATCCTGGTTTAAGATTGAGCCGGATATTAATAACCATCTACTGGGAAATAAATGTGTACAATATATCTCTGGTCTTTTTTTTTTACTGTGGTTAATGCTGAACCACTGTGGCAAATAGTACGGATGTTGATGAAGTAATATAAGACACTGTTAATAGTGAAAAGTGAAAATGAACAATGATGCATGTACTGAGAGGGACGCACAACACTGGGTCTTTTGCAAAGTCATTTCTTGTATGAAGCCATATTGTTACACACCCTGTATGTTATGTGTGAGAGGGCACTGTATACCATGCATCATAAAGACAATAATAAGAAGAATGAAGTTAATGAGGATAAACTCTGTGCAATTAATAAGGACGGCTGCTCCAGTTCAACCCAATGACACACAGTCCTAACAAGCAGGCTCAGAAGTGAGATCAAAAGTTGTGAAGACGTAGATATAGATGTTTTCATCTTCAAATTACTATGTTGGAGTTCAGAGTCTGTCTCTGTCTTTGTTCTCACACACTGAAGATAAGATCTAGACATAGCTTGCATTTCTCAAGTTGTCTTTCATCTCTGTCTCCCTCCCAAACTCTTTCTGTCCACTTTCCAGCTGGAGAAACCTCTGTGATTAGTAGGCCTGGCATGGATATAGTGGCTGTTAGAAACACAGACTCAGACAGGCACGCATTACAGATCAGACCTTTTAATGGATGCCTACTGACAGTCTGAACTCTCTGTAGTGTTTGGTAAAGAATGTCCTTCACTGTCACCAAGTTGACAAATGGGGAGAAACTCTTCTTTAGAGGTAGTGAGATGCCACGAGGCATGTGTGAGCTTGCATGTGTGCATTATTCATGTGTGAATACACATTGTACATGTCGGCGGGGTTCTGCGAAAAAGTAAAAAAACCAAAGCGCGTTGTTCTTCATGGCATTCGTATTTATGGCAGAAGTTAGTTAGGTAAACGAGTCAAAAGATACATTTCTGATCATTCGAGTATGCAAATGGAGCAGAATATGCACCAGTAGATGGCAGCATCAGCCATAGATCCATACAGAGTGCTTTCAGGGCGTGCATGATGGCCAAGGATTTGTGTAAATTAGCCTCATGTGTCTCAGAGATACAGATGGCACTCAATCTGTGTCTCTTGTGCACAAAAAAAGGAGAAAAGAGAAGAGGGAGAGATGAGAGTGTGACAATTAAAAGCCACAAGTTGTATGTTTTTTATCACATCCTTGGTCTCCAAGGGTAAAAGTGGGTAGCTTTTAGTTATTCTCTAGTTGTGACTCATTTTATGGATAAATAGGTTTTTAAATTGAATTAAAGTACACCATCCAACATGTACATCAGTTTAAAATTGAAATGAAATTAGGTGTAACCTTGACCGGGGGATCCTTTTTCGCTTAGAGTATAAACATAGTGATTCTTTATGTGTACTGAATGGCCACAATTAAAGACGCAGGGGGAATTTAATACCGTAGTTATTTCAATGACTCAATTTACCTCAAACCCCAGGAAGGACATGTGTGGCCTAGGCCTATTCAGCCTTAAGTGAGACATCACATTAAAGAGGAATGTCAAGATATATCCTCATATATGTTCGGCCTCTAATCCTTCTAGTACAGACATGAACAGAAAACAGAACAGGGAAGCAATGATGAAAGTCTGAAAATGTAATTTCACTGTGCTTCTGCCAAGCTTCCCTGCAGTTATTTAACATATATCCCCCCAGTCGAACAATCTTCCATCCACCCTTTGATGATAAAGGCAGCAACCTGCTAAGTGTACGCATTAAAATGTATCACTTAGATTAATACATCCCTTTGAACATGAGCCATTGTCGGAAGGGAAAAGTACAAGAAATGGAAATGAAAGGGATTATTGAACACTCAATTCTCTGAGGACACAGCGATTTACAGAGGTAGGATGAGATACAGAGAAAGAGAGAGAGAGCGAGAGAGAGAGAGGGAAAAATATTAGAGATATACAAAGAGAATAACAGTGGGTTAAACTCTTTGCGACTTGGCGTCTGAGCGGGCGGCGAGACAGAGTGTGGTGAAGTGGTGAAGTTCATCAGGAGCAACAGGACAAAGGGAAGTGTCAGCTCTGACTTACAGTACAGAGCATCGACATGGCTGTGAGCAGGCAAAGACACATTATGAAAAAGAGCAGAACAGAAATCAAAAAAGGAAATGCCCTGAGGTGGTCATCTGTGAAAAAAACAGCATAACATGAAAGAACAATGGGAAATATTTCCGTGTTTTTTTGTTTTGTTTAGTTTTATATTTTAACTAAACCACTAATCATATCGCATCACACTTTCTAATGAATTTATCTGGGATTATTCCCTTGTGCACAACCTGCCAATGGAGATTAGAGACAGATTGAGGATGAAAAAATGTAGAAATGATGTAAAAAAAACCAAAACAATAAATGATAACATAAAAAAACAATAACTCACATGAATTTCCCAAATCACTCTTGTCTTTAGCCTCAGGAGACTTCTGATATGAACCTTGAAGAGAGGAAGGGATTGCGGATGGGAGACAGTAAGGGGTGGTAATAGAGGGGAGGGGGGGGAGTGGTGGAGAGGGATGATGAAAATCAAATTTAAGCCAACAGAAAAACAAACTCAACAAATGAGACAGCAACAAACTCATGAGTAGGAGCGATGACACGGGGAAGTGATCTTTCTTGATTTGGCCCCTCCTCTCCAGATCTGTGTACAGAGTATAGAGATGGATGAGGGGAGTAAGAGGGGGACATGGAGGTTCTGCGAGGGAGTGGCATGATCCATCAACTTGGCTTAGTGCCTCGGCAGCAGCAGGACTGATGCTGGCAGGTGAGGGGAATGGGAGGGACTGATAAAGTGTGGTCTCCAACAGGCTCAATAGAATCAACAGCCTTGCTACTGTCACTGGAAGGTGGATGGAAACGATAGTGCATGGGGCGAAAGGAACGATTATGTTAGGAAAGCAGGAAATGAAAAAAAAGGGTTGAAGGACAGAGATTTGGAGAAAAATCGTCCTCATAGATGTTTTTTTTCATTTGGCTCCAACTAAGCTTTGTTGTAGCCAAGTTATATGTTGAATTGAAGTGGAAAGCAGCGTAGGGATGGTGCACTAGCACACATAATATTCAGTCTCCCTGGGACATCCATAAACAACTATACAAACAATGAAGTCCTTATTGGAGAGGCAGAGAGCCACAGGCAGACAAGTGGACCGACAGGAAAATCAATGGCTTGATAGATGGGGCTGCTGTGTACATGTAATCAGGGAACGGGGAGGCCGGACTGCAGCAGGGGGAGGTGACTGTCAGGGTCAGTCTAACTGATGGCCCGTTTGAACCCATCCTGTAGAGTTTCTATTCATCTGTCCGTCTACAGTATGGCCAGAGTAAAAGCATGTTTCGGTGGGTGGGCTCCAAAGGGAATTTCAGAGTCCCAGACAGACAAAGATTATTCTTTCCTGACAACATAGAGCTGGGGAGGAAGGGGGAACTTATACTACAGGAAATCATTGTCTGTGATTTAGCCATTCATTCCCTGAATATGGCAAATTTCCAACCTCAGAGAAGGAGACTGTCGTCTGGCAAAGCTGATGTCATCATTAGGGTAGCCAAAGGTTAATTTTTGCTTCTTGGTGGAGAATGTATGTTAACTGAAACTGGTGATTATACAGCAAAGATATTTAATTACATTTAAGCAAACGTTTCGAACCACTTATAAATATAGTGTAAATAATATCCTGTTCTTGTAAGGTTGAAGTACACTTTAGAGCCATAATTTTCCAGTCTCTGGTGTTTGATAGCAATGAAGTATCTGCTGGAGTAGCTGGAGTGTGTGCTTCCCTTTCTCTACATCAATATGTCAAGAAAATGTCATGTCTGAGAGCAGGATTCGGAAAACAATATCAGAATTAAGGAGGACAGACCACAGATGGAGTGAAAAACAGCGATTTAGTCAGGTCAGCATGAGTGAACTGTAAAAACTATACTCTCGTGTTAGAGTTGTGAAGTTCTATCTGAACAGGCAGAGTGCAACCTCTCCAGATCAATCTGTAGCTGCTTAACTTTGTTAAATCTGAATCCCCGAACTCCTGCACAGTCTAAATGTGATAAACAAGCTTCAAAGTAAATTATAACACAACTTTTTCCTTTTTGACTCAGGTCAGTTGTGTTTTCGCACAGTGGGCTGAGCATCACGAGTTCTATTTCCAGTTCTGCTAGTATCAAATTCCTATGCCAGATTTCTGCGATGGATTTCAATTGAAACTATTTAAATAAATTCAAACAACAGAAAATGAGATCAAGCTGCAACGGAATCCAGAGACACGTGTTTGCTGAGATTCCAGCCCTGCACTGGAGGAAGCAAATCAGCGGTCCGAGGTGAGTTCAGATTGCACACAACTTCCATTCCCAATCATATTTGCCATAATGTGAGCTTTTAGATAATGGGCCGTTCTTCTAAATGCTAGTGGAAATGGTCATTAGCATTGACATAAGTGGCTTCACCCTCTTAGCTTCCAAAAAAATCAATCCCTGAAATGATCCTAAATCTATATCATTATGGCTTTATATTCTCTGCAAACTGGCCATCAATCTACAGAGAACTAATGCTTCTGAAATAGGCTGAGTCGCATAGGGCGTGCAGTGGGGCGGGAAAGTGTGGGGTGAATGTATGTTGTGCCGCAGAGGGAAATAAAATAAGATGAATAAGATGAATAAGACAAATAAGAGCGAGTCTTCTTGTAGATTGCTCCCTGATGTTTCTATACACGGCAGACATATGACCTTAGCTGTAAAATCAGCTAATGTATTCCCCAGATGCTAAAATGAAATCACTGAACACTGAAGTCATAGTTTGCTGTCAGTCCTCAGTACATATGGACACGCAGTACAGTATGTGTTTACTTTGGACAGAGACATGCAGATCCATCAGCAAGCTGCGTCTAAAAGATGCATATTGACCGCCAGTGTGATGTCAACCATAACCTATAGTACATCATGTCGACACCATACTGCAGGTAGCAGTTTACAACCCCATGGTGCAGCAAATCTCAGATCAGCTGCACTCGGTGACGGCCAGCTGTATGAAATTCTAGACATCCAGCAGCGGAGCCTCTGTTATATTATTAGTGTCACAATCACCATCTGTAGTAGGTTATACACACAATGGAGGCATCTGTGACAGTGTGCGGGACTAACACCTTCAAAGATGTTTATTGGAGAGGATATTTATTAAACTAGACACAGAGTTTAACTCAGTTACTGTGCAGTCTTTCCAGCTGTCTCCTTCGCATCCTCTTTCTCTTGAGATTATAGGCGCAGAAAAGAGGGCAAAAACTGTTTTAGTAGATGAACTTCAAGGTATGAAATGCTGTACTCTCTGTAGCTTCTTAACACTGCAACACACACACATGAACACGCGCATCAGGCCAACTGCAGCACGAGTCAAGTCTGTGAATGTATTATAAAGGAGAGGGAGCAGGATTTTTTGGCTCAACTAAACTGCGTGGCTGTTTTTAACTTGCTGGAAGAAAGAAGCAGAAAACAATTTGCTGCCTGCAGAAAGAATATCTGGCTGCACCACAAGCTACAAAACAGTGGGGGAAAAAAACAAGAATTGTGATTTATGAGAAAGAAACACTGGTGCATCCTGGAGGCTTTTGTGTACTTTGAAATCATTGTAAGACTCAAGTATAATGTACAATACTGGTTCACTTTCCAACACATGTAATTGCCAGCACTTTGTGGCCTCGTGTTTTCTCTCATTAGACCTAAGGAATCCAGAGATTTTAAATTAAGGTAGCAATCAAAGCGGCCTGGTAGTTGTGACCCCCCTCATGTAATTACAATATAATCACTTATTATTATTTTAAATATAACTCCCAAATGCTTAGCCTGTGACAAGGATAATTACTTAGAGTGCTTCCCCATGTGGACCAGTCTTTTTTTTTAAACATATACTTATATTTGACTTGACACAGGAAAAGATGTGTAGTGTTTTCTGCATTTATGTCACTTTGATCCAACAGATTTTGTGTATTATGAATGTGCAAATAGGAGAGATTGAGTGCAGAAGACAGAGAGAAAGGTGTTTTAGCATGTCTTGTTGTTGTCTTATGTATGAGTGAAGTGAGACAGAGTGAGCGAGCGACAGGGTGAGTGTCTTATGTGGTGATGTGGAACACAGCGTGGTGATGAAACAGCAGAGTGAAACTCATGGTCAAAAGGTGAAGAAATGTCTTTGGTTGGCAGGTCAGAGAGAGTAGCAGAGGATTAGTCGGGTACTCACTCTGCATGCACAGCCCATCGGTGCAGTTCTTGGACTGGAGTACCATGCCCTCACAGTCCTTTCCCCCGTTTTTGGGTGCCGGAGCGTTGCATTCTCTCCTCCTCCAGTGGGTGCACTCTGTCCCACAGGTGGACCACTTACTCCACTCTGTCCACAGGCCATCCACTACCACACAACAGACAGGACGGGCGAGGGTAGAGTGAATGAAATGGCAAATGAGAAGACAAAACGAGTGCATGAGTGGGTGAGTGGATATGTGATTTGAGAGATATGTGGGAGAGAGACACACACACGTAAGGGTGGAGGCACAAACAGAGCGAAATATGCAAACATGTATCATATTATGTATTCCGTTTTTTGTGCACCAATACCGTTTCCACCCACCTGTAAGTGGGTGTATTGTAATTTTATGCCATACCTGGGCAGAGAGGATTACACGCCAGCTTCTGGATGCCTTGCCCTTCACAGATGGCGCCACCGTTGAGTGGGGCGGGGTTGGTGCAGCTGCGTGTGCGTTTCTGGTAACCACGGCCGCAACGGCTGTTGCACACTGACCACTCTGTCCATGTTGACCATCCACCATTCACTGGAACACGGAGCAATACAACATGTTAAAATATAACTAAAGACTCAATAGAAGAAATTTAACAAATAAAAAAATGTTCTTGCTCTTCAGTATGACTTCTAAGTACATTAACGGGCATCCCTTCACCCTCGGACATCTTGATACATGACCATTGTCATGTATCCCCCACTGTAAAACGTGTATATAGAGTTTTTTGTGTTTTGACCCTGAAATCTCGGGTCGTTACTTTGCCTTGCAGCCAGACAGTAAATTCTGGTCAGATTGCTGCATTTTCCATTCACTGATTCCTCCTAATGCCTCTCTTCCCTCTCTCATCCATCTCTGTCAGCGACTAAATCCAGTGCAGAGTGACACCACGGCTTGTGGCTGAGAACAAGTCTGTGGCATTTGAGATGGTGAAACTGGGCCCCTTGGAGCCTCCGAATTTCAAATGTGACGTGCTTATGAGTGAAGCCCAAAATATTGGACTCTGGGGGGGAGGACTGCCAAAGCCCCACATTTCTTTACTGTCTGCTTTCTGTCCTCCATGGATTATGGATCTTCCCTCTCTCTCACACTCTTTCTCTCTGTCTCTTCTCCTTTTTTGTCTCTTTTGTTGCCAGCTTGTGCTCCTGTTTCCAGTGTCCTTGTAGTGGGTTGGGCTGGAAACCACTGGGCTAAAAAACACACTTCATTAGTATTACTGGTAACTCTCCTTTATCCTTTAGGTTTCTATTGCATACAACACCACAGGCATTAATGTGAAGAAGCACAGACAGTGCAAACTGATGCTCGTTGTTCTTTTTCTCAAGGGTGAGCTGATACCAAAGCAGTTTTCCGAAACTAATCGACTTTGTTAGTGACGGGAAAGCCTTGCAGAGACAACGACCCTTGTCCCTGAAATCTGGTCTCTTGGATTTACAATTTGTGTTACTACATCACCCTTACATTGATCGCCGCTAGCCACATTATCCTCAGTGTTCACTTGACTGTAACTGAAGTAGATAAACAAAACAAGAAGGATGCTAACAATACCACACCTCCACTAGGTTTGAAACTTAACCCTGGTGAAAGTATAAGTTCACCTTTTGTCTCGTGTGTGTATCCATCCACATCCAATATCTCTTTATTCAGTCTGAATATGTATCGCCTCCAGCAGGCGTTGAAGTTCAACTTTGCAGCCATGCTGTGCAATAACAGTCATGTTAGTTGATGTTAGGGAGACGGCGGGTGAGTCTGTGTGAAACCACAGCAGGAGCCTCTTTAAGTGTAGCTCAGCCACATCAGCACCTTGCTCACAGTTCAGAAAATCACAAATCTTCCAGTCTTTGCACACCTTCCGGCAGGAACAAAATGAGTGAATGTTACACACCATGAGAAAGACAGCGATTTCCTTTATCCAGAGTGACTGAAATTTGTTTTATTTGGAGTTAAGCTGACTTCTTACATGAATTCAACACTTTTCCTCGATGCTTGTGTCTGGCTTAAGTGATGTCTCATGTGGCCTGTATGGAGGATGACTGCTTGCTTACTAGATGTGAGACAAATGTAGGATTGACTGCGCGTGTTCAGTAGTTTACCATAGACGATAACTGTGGCGGTGGTGCTGCGTCTCTTGGCCACGATGTTTTTTGCCACACAGGTGTAGTTGGCTGTATCAGAGAGGCGGGCCTGTTTAATGATCAAGTTGTGGTCGATGGTGATGTAGAAGTTTCTGTCATCTGCGGGATCAATAACCTCCTCGTTCTTTAACCACTCGACCTGAGAAGAAGGGAGCACAAGATGAAGAGAAAAGACAGACAGCTCAGAGGAAACAGAAACATATTTCAAACAGAAGCTGTGAGAGAAGATATAAGACAGGTTGACCTCATTAAACTGTAGGAGGAAAGTGTTTAAACATCTATAATTTTTCTTGTCTCCGTCTAACCTCTCAGATAGTAGTCAGTGCCAGGATTAGAGGCGCAATTGTTTACGTCTCTGAGGTCCTGCTACAAAAAGTCAATATCTATCATGCTCTTTTTATTCTCCCCCTAGAACAAAGTACTACAGTTACTGCGGCATCGCCAGACAGCAGAGAAAAGAAAACTCTCCACAATTCCTGCAGCTGAGAGGTTCTCTGACCTTTTCTTATGAGTTTCATTTCTCCAAATAATACTGATATTGAACTCCTGGTACAATCACAGAACAGGGGACCATTTAAAGCCTTTATTTGGCTGTAAATCACCAGGATCCTTTTGCTCTTCAAGGGGTGTAAAGGTTTGAAAAAGAATCACACATGCCACCTCTCACTCTGCAGCCACTTTGATTCAAAGTATTTGCTGGTTTTCTTCAAAGAAGCTGTCCAGTGATGAAGAGAACTGGAAAATAACTAACTTCCTGTGTATTGTGACATCCCACAAGGAGCAATACCTGATAAGAGATAAGACACTAAGGAGTAGTACAGGCAAAGATAAGCAGGATGTTTATAAAGAGCCTTTCTCATGAGAGATAAAGTATCTCAAAAAAGTGGGGCAATAACCTGATGTAAAGCCTGCCAAGACAAAACACTGTGTGGGCTCACTGTTGTTGTCGAATTTTTCAAGGAACAACACAGAAATGGCATGTAGTGGTGTGGTCGTGCACAACACATCGGTCATTGTTGGAAGACCAGCATTGTCAGAACTTTCTCAAAACAGAAGATGGTCTGATTGCGACCTGAAGCTAGTGTCTGTGTTTGGTTTGAGATGACGGATATCAAAGACGCCATTTGTGTCACACCTCAGCAAGGCTGCCAGTTCTCTCATCCTGTGGGAACACACTGGAAAGGCTAAGAAGAAATACTTCACTTCACAATTATTTCACACTTAACCTCTTCCAACCTTGCCATCCTTCAAATCAATGCATACACCACTTGCAACGCGTAGTTCATAAAACACTTATCCCTGTGACAAATGTACACATGAACAAACACTGGATGCAAACTTAATATCAGCAGAGCTTTATAGCACACCTCCGTAAGCATGATGTATATTCTCTGCTGATTTGGTGCTTATGAGTGTTTTTCTTCATAAACATGTGTCGGCCAAATCAATCTCATGGAGCCATGAAGGATAGGATTCCCCCCACAAGGCGTCTACTGGCTGAAATTAAACCTCGCTTTCACATGAGCATAATGTAATAAACGTCTGTGTGACGTAGGTTGCAAAGTCATTCACTCAGAGACTGTTGATCTTCATTTGTCAGCATGATGCTACAGCATTACGGGTAACTCTTGCCACACAAAAAGAGAATCATGTTTTCCTATTAGCCGTTGATGATTTAATGTCATTTATAACCAGACGCTTAATCATGCAGCTTTCTTATTAGACAAGTCAATGAGAACTGTAGCGTGGAGACAAGAAACAAAATATCTCATCTGTGTTGATAGTGAATATTAGAGTTACTGCCTTAACACCATTTAGGCAGTGAATGAAGTCGTTGATATTGAGCTGACAATGGCAATTCTTAGGTGTCCTATTTCTGTAAACTTAAACCTGCATAGGCAAATACACAGTCACATCAGTAAGAATGATGGTGCAAATTATGCTTCAATGTCAGTTTAAGAGCACGATTCCACCCCAGGAATTGATAACAAAGCATGTGCATACATGATAGCTGTATACAATTAGACATTTCTGTATTGTGCTACTGAACTGGCTTCTGTTTTAATTTTATTGCAGCTAATCTGTTGTGACATCTGCTGAGGTGGCAGTTAGGCATCTGCCTCGACTTTCAGAGCTGGTGCACCAGAAGAATTCAATAATAACTCACTAAACTGTAGCTTCTGGTGATTACATTTTCTCTCCCTGACATTTCTCAACATTTAAAAAAAAAAAGTTTCTCTGATTATATAAACACACAAATGAAGAAGAGAACTCCTGTGCATTATGCATGAAGTTCTATTACCACTACATCATTATAGATTACAAAGAAGCTACAGCGATTATAGTGAATGCATCAACGTATCTATTGAATAAGAGTTGGAAACTAATAAAAATGACAAGCATAAGCAGAGGGAACAAAGATTTGACAGTGATCTGATTGCCATTTTGTGTGCCCTTTGTTCCCTGTGTCATGATGAAAAGTCCAATAAAACAAATATAGATGATGCAAACGAGAGAAACGCTGGTTTTTGTTGACATGATAAATATTTTGTCTCACTGCTCACTGCAGAGCACATGACATTACGAAGTAAAAGGTCTGTTCTTTGAATGGAGATTGACACTGACATACAAAGAGGTGGTTATCCAATTTTGAACCAATCACAGAGACAGCCTTTCCGAACGTGCTGCATTCAGATGTCAAGAGCACTTTTATATGAGAAGGTAATTAAAAATTGAACAAAAGAGCTTTTCAGTGCAGATGGAGAGGTGGGAGGGAGACGGAGTGACGAGGGATAGAAAGCAGTTGAAACTCATGTCAGAAGTGGAAACGGCTGTGTGAAAGAGCAAAAGTGAGCAACAGTTCACCCATCATTTATTCTGTACGGACTATAATTGGGACTCATTAATAAAACCAGAGATGAAAAGATAAGCCAATCGCTACGCCGCACTTGTGAAAATATTTCAAATGATTAAAATTCAGCTGAAGACTACATCTCATAGAGCACTTGTCCAACTTTCTCTCATGCCAACAGACTCAAACATGCACACAGTGATACACAAACACACACACACACACACACACACACACATACACACCTAGATGCACACAGTCACTGCTCGTTAGTGTCTGATTGGCAGTGAAACATCCGGAGAGGTAATTC
This sequence comes from Larimichthys crocea, assembly GCF_000972845.2. Lineage (NCBI taxonomy): Eukaryota > Metazoa > Chordata > Actinopteri > Sciaenidae > Larimichthys > Larimichthys crocea. The sequence continues at coordinate 8,034,828 of NC_040019.1, forward strand.
GCACATTTCTTGTCATTAACGAAAGGGAAATTGCCACATGTCAGCTGTCATAAAAAGAGGAGACTTCCTGTATGGTCTGAAGCAGCCAAGTGACAGAGAAAGATTGATAGAGAGAGAGAGAGAGAGAGAGAGAGAGAGAGAAAGAGAGAGAGAGGGAGAGAGAAAGAGTGAGAGAGAGATGAAACCTAAACCTAGAGAGGAAGATGAGGACACAAAAAAAACAAAAAGACAGGTAGGTGCAAGAGTGAGAAGGAGAGCAGGTGCACGTGGAGGAGAGCAGTCCCTAGTGTGCCAAAATATATATGATGCATCATCAGTGAAAGGCAAGGACGGACAAGACATGGAGCAATAGAGGGAAAAAGTTGCAAAGAGGTGACTTTGTCCTAAAGTGGTGAAGACTGAAGAATGAGCGAGAAGGGAAAGACTAAAGTAGGAGGTAAACAGAGAAGAGATAGATCTGACTGAGGCAGCTTTTTCATCTCTTGAGCTCTGGAAAAAATTCACAGAGCAGGACATATAGGATGGTACTGAGAGAAATAATAGACAGGTTAGAAAAAGGGAGATGTCAAAGGTGGTGCTGTACAGTATGGAAGAGGAAAATCAATGGTGTTCAAAGTGATCTGTGACATATAGTATATGTGTATGTGTTTGTGTTTGTGTATCCAGGCATACAGACCATGTGCACAGGTGCCCGGATTCATTCAAGTGGTCAAGCAGACAGATCAGAAGTAGCCTGTCAAGGCAGTGACTACAGTAGATGACACTGCCTTCTGCACAGACTGAAGCTAGGTCCCATTTTACTGACTGAAAACTCTGAAGTTTACATTTCTTGACCAGATATGAAACTGTTTGACAATGTGTGTTTTTGTTTTTTTTCCATTCCAAGAAACGCAGCTCATCATTGCCCATCTTTTAAAACTCAATAGCGCAATATGCACTGGTCATTTATTTGAATTTATTCATTTATATAATTATTTAATGTTATGTAATTCATGTTGAAACTGGATGCTGGAGCAGCGCATTAGATAATCAGAATGATCTGCTTTTGCACCAAATTGCACCTTTAGCTCTAAACAGGTAACCTGTAACTAACCGGTAAAATTTAGGCACAGATTTAGCCTTAAGGTCCTTTGGGGGACCCTCCATGGTGGTCTACGTCCTTATCCAGGTCCTAATTCGGATCACAGTGATAATATACTGGCTGCAGACCTGGCTGCAGTATCAGTGTAGGAGTAACCACTGAGTAGGATGTTTCTATGCTCTGTCAGGGTGTGCCAGCACAACACTAATTAGCCCAATATACAGAACACACTGTATACAATACACTTACTTGTTAAGAACCAGTGCAAGGCAAAACCATTCATTACTCGTTGCTGTTGTGTCAGAAATAGAACATGCAGCAGAGTGTGGGGGTGGAGAGGGGTGTGAAAAGGAAAAAACGGGGAGAAAAAAAAATGTTCCACAGAAATGCGCGAGTCTACTCTACAGAGAAGTCATTATGAGCTCTCCTGCATCTCCACGTGAAGTCTAACTATCTATCCAAAGTAATTTATTTATTTCCCTTTTTTTCCACAGCACATATCCGCTCCAGGCTTGAATGACACACCTGGAAAATGAGCCACAAAAGGTTACAAACTGATTATTCAATCATTCACTACGAGACAACAAGCCATATGCTCTGCATCTGCCTGTTTGACAAGCATGGAGATGGGAGCTGTATAAATATTAAGAAGCTGAAATGCACTAAGGTGTAATGTCTTAAGAAAAATGTGTGTGTGTGTATGTCTGTATTACTTGCTTGTATATCTGGTATGTGCGTTTGTGAGAGTGTATGTGGACAACTGGAACGGGATGGGGTTGGGTGGAGAAGGGAGGGTGAGGTTAGGTAACAGAGGTGGAGTCGTTACTACTGCATGTGTCCATACAGAAGACGGATCACTGAGACTTGAGGCGGGAGTAATGACCTCCTCGAGCTCAGCCCCGCCTAAAGCTCTCCACAGTGTTTTGAAAGGGAATAGCCATTTCTTAAACTAGCTCCAAGGACATCCAGAGACTTCATTGCTGCAACACAACCCTCTCTGTTTTCTCTTGCACAGTTCATGTGCCTGTTAAAATATGACTCACCACCTACAGTAGAACTGACTGAAAGTTGGGGGCAGTTTAGGTTTTCACCACTCTCTTTTTGTCTGTTCCTTCGGGAGGTATCCAAAAAAGTTTGTTGATCATATTTGGATGTTGGTGATGTTAGTTTGGGATTTCTGCCATTATACACTATATACTGTTTTCAAGCCAACATTTTTTGATACATTCAAGTGTGGGAGGACAAGTACAAATTGGCTGTGGAGAGACATACAGCTATTTTATGTGAAATATTAAATAATAAACCAGTATAAACAATTACTAAGGCTGCAGAACTGCAGAACCAAGCTAGAGAACTATGTGATACACTACTCTGTGCATGCAGTCCTTGGGCTCCCCGAGTCTCCTCTGGCCTTTTAGAAAAGCTTAGTTGATAACTTCACCATAGGAGAGTATTTTTGTGCACTGATAGAGGTCAGACCTCTATCCGTGTACAATGCAACCTTCAGGAGCAAGGATAAAAATGCTGGAACCGATTCACAATTTCAGTGCAAACAGCTCGAAAAATCGTGTTAAAGTGATAAAGAAACTGTTTAACGCAAACTGAGAACTCTCATTTATGTCTCATTGCCATGTTAAATGAAAATATCACAAGCAACCAACAATTCACTGTTCCTACAATTCCAGGTTGCACTGAGAAATGTGATTTTCATCATTTTATGCCAAAGGGGTCTTCAAAGCTGGTCTCGTAGCCCATGGAGCACACACAGTAGTTTCGTGCAGCACTTTTTCGTCTCTGTCCTATAATGGATGATGTTTTTCTTTTCTCAGAGGTGGTCTGATGTATATATGCAAAGAAAAACCCTGCTGGTCTAAGATTTTACATGTAAATGTTTGTTGAGGCCTGACCCATTGGTGGTAACACTAGAAAGGGCAATGACTTACAGAGGACAGCAGAGCTCACAAATGTTGGGCCATTAGAGTAAATCACAGCCTTCGTACAAGAAAACTGCAGTGATTGACAGGTGAGTGCCTGAGGGGCAATCTTTGGTTGCTTGCCATAGGGATTTGGTCTGGCCTCCTAACACCTTCACTCCCATGGGTAACCTTAATATAAATGCACTTCCTGTTTCATTGGGCACTGAAGTGTTGTTACTCTTGACATTCCTGCCCCACTACCTCATGGCTGCACCACACACCATTTTGACTCTGAGGAAGCACTCAGCTATTTCTTGACAAGGTGACCTGACGAGCTGCCGTTTTGCGCTATGCCTTTACTTCGCCTATTAACTGGAACTGTGCCTAAAATCAACAGTAATCACTGACATTTACATGGTTTGATGTGTGGTAAAGGCAGACACTTGATCTCTATAAAAAGCCACAGCAAAGATACTCGAGCTAGATTAGATTTTATAACATAACACTCAATGCTGACAGTCATCATTGCATTACATTTAGTTAATAACCAAAAATGAGGAAACATAATTTGAGCTTAATAAAATCTTGTGTCACTGTGGATTCACAACTACATGAGAAACCCTTGGATTTGGCTCTGGCTGCTGTCCCAGCTGTCTAAATTCATCTGATTTAGTTTTCCTCACTTCTCTGGATGAGGGAGTGTGAAGTAAAGATCTTTGTGCTTCCTGGCATTCTTCTCAGTAAAGCCAATGGACTTAATCATGGCAGCAGGGCCTCTTCCCTGCAGAGCATCAATGACTCGTTACCCATGATAACACGGCAGGACCCCGGCTGACTGAGGAGATGCCTGAATTAAAATCCTGCTTCCATGGAAACAGGCTCCGCTGCTCAGGGTGCTGCATCACCTCTGAACTCTTGTCTTTCTCTCAGGGCTGTGACAAGTGCTCTGAAGTGGAGATGGAGATGGAGGGCATCGCAGAAGAAAGGAGGAACGAACAATAAAGCTGCATTCTTTCACAAAGGAGATTTAAGTCCATTTTATGAGCCTGCCACATATTCATCGGTGTGAAAAGAGGCCACTGTTATGTCTGTAGAGGCCTTTAGATGCTGATGAAAGCGCTTCATGGAGGTACTCAAAGAAAAGGATCTGCACTGAGCTGATGGAAAGTCCTCCATCTCCATCTTTACCTTTATTACTTCATATATGCACTCAGCAATAAGCCCACGTAACAGAGAAACCAAGCCTTTCCTCCCAAATCACTCCGTCTCCCCCGTCCTTCCTAGAATAGTCTCAACAGTTACATTTTCCTTCTGCTCTTGATTAAGTATATATCAAATATTCATGGCTATGGAAACGTGTAACAATGACTTTTAGGGAGTCTGGCGAGTCTGTCTAATGTATTCATACAAGACGCTCAGATGACTGAATCCTTGTGCTATTTCAGAAACCTCACTCGCAGTATTTCAGCCCTCCAAGTCTAAAGTTCCATTGGTAATGGTCGCCAAGCCGAGCCAAAATAAATGCCTTCTGCTTGTTTTCTTTGCGTGCCTGTGTGTGTGTGTGTGTGCGTATGTGTATGTGTGTGTGTTTTCCACAGCACAGTCTATCCGTACACCAGAAATGATGTGTGAATAACCTGTCAAAAATTTCTTAATTTTTGACTTAGACACCTCTGACTCAACTCCAACATGAAAACCTCTAAAATGTCTGAAGGGAACTGTTTCATATGTTCTGTTATGCAAAGTTGCTGCATCATCACAGGAACAATCCTGATTATTCAGCAGAATGTTTTTGTTTTTCAGGGCAACGGCCCCCGCAGAAAGCCAGCAAAGACTGAAAACCACTTAAATAGAATCACTGAATGTCATTACTGTGGTAAACCATAGTGAAAACTTATAATGTAAATCATCTGAAAACTGGGAAGACAAAGAGGGAACACAAGACTCGCACTGGATAACATCAAATAGCACAGTTCCACTTTGTAATGTGAGATCAAAACTAATTGTGATTGACGTACTTTGATTCTCCAGAACGTGGGCTCCGTAGCTCTGAGAATGTATGCGTGTGTGGGTGAGCTACTTTGGTAACTCATTGGTTAAAACAGCCGCAAGAAAAATTGCTGAAGTGTAGCTGGTTGCAATAAAATAACTTCCTGAAAACTAAAAGTATAAAGAACATGAAAAAGTGTCAGTAGATGCAACCATTTACCTGCTGTGAAGCTATTTTAACAGTAAGACGACGTTTCAGTACTATCAACAACTAGAAGACGGTGACAGCTGTGAGGAACCTAAGTGACAGAAAGTCCTTCTTCCAGATCATCAGTGGTGCATCCTTTTCTTCCAGCCACACTCACACTGTTCACGCTATAGATGAATAAACCTTCTGTGCTCAGTTGAGCTGTTGGCAGCGTGTTATCATGCAGACGAGTTAATGTCCTTGCTGATTTGTCACATTGTGACATCCATCAATCAGTCAGTGCAGTATGTCTGTCCTGCTATGTCTTTTACATGAAAGAATAGCTTGGGAACCCTGAGACACAGCAAAATATCCATCACATACAGTCCACATGATTTAACAAAAGTGCTGTAAGAGCATGGGTTTTATGGCTCAGCCACAGCCTGCCATCCTGCCAGCCTCTCCCTCGCTAGGCAAAGGCCTGTAAAGGAACCGCAGAGCGAACTGACAGCCCACTGGAGGCCTGACAACAACCCACTGGATCCTACCCCTGACAAACCTCAACAGCTCTTCTCCCTCTGTCTTCAGCCTCTCTACGTATTTTCTCTCTTAGATTGGGTGAAATATGACAGATCTTTCCTTGACAACGGCTGCCACATATTTCTGCGGATTCATATGTAACCACAGACTTAGCCCATCTGCTTTTTCCAAGGTTTTTTTTTTCTCTCTCTCTCTGGCGTGCCTGTGTGAGAAAAAGGTCTGACAAACACAGATGAAAAAGCAGCATTCAGTTTTGTCCCTTTTCCCACTGAGGCAGCTGTGTTCGAGTTTAGAAAAAAAAAAAACTTGTGGAATGGAACTGTCTTTTTTTTTGTAGCCATGAGGTAAGTGTGAGTAATTAAAGAAGCTGAAAAAAGTGCTTCTGTACACACAAAATTCAGCTTGATCATGGAAGGAAAAATAAACAGAAAACAATCATTGCTCTTAGTCAGAAAATGACGCAGGCAGGGAGAGTTGTAAGCAATCTGTTCATGCTTTTTCTTTTAAAAGAAGTGAATTGCTCTAGCCACACATCACATCCTAACTTAATTTCTCTTTGGAGAATTTAACACTATTTCTTTACTTTTATTTGTTGCTCACTGTGATTGCCAACTACACTAAAACAGCACTGATTCTACTTGATCACACACACAAATGCAAACCCCCAGACTGAAAACTCTATTAATGTTGACAAGTGCCTTATTTACCTTTCACTTTATCTGGGTTGCCACAGCAACTAAATATATCACAAAGTATAGATGTGTCATGATTGAGTCTCTAATCATTGCACTAAGCCAATACAGGATTGACAGAGACCTCAGACAGGCGAGAAGAATCACCAATGCTAGACAGCTATTACAGCAACACTGTCAGACTGAAGTCCGGATTGTATAAAGACAGTCTGCGGAGTGCCATTCCCAAACTTTAGTCCATTTAGCCTGTCAGCACTTTCAGCGGGGATAAATGCTGTGCAGTTCCACTCACTTAACTCAGCTTTTCCAGGTCAATCACAAGCCTTTACAGAGTTCAGTCCCTGCACCCCCAAAAAAAAAAAAAAAAAAAAAACACCAAACCCCCCCCCCAACCCCAACCTATCAAACCACTCTTTCATCCTCTATTTATGTTCCTGCAATCTCAACTGAGCCTTTTCAAATGCAGCTATAACAGTGTTCTTCTGTAGGGCAGGGAGGAAGTAGAGCAGGGAGGAGATATTGGCTGAGCTAGGGTAACACAGGGACACAACTGGTTTTATTCTTTTTCCCCCTGAGCAGATAATTACAATTTTCTCTCCTCTGACCAAATTGCAGAGACTGGCCGATGTTCAGGAAACACCCAAACAGCTTAAATAGCCCAGGCAGTGGTGGAAAAACGTCCTTATCTGTGCGCTGGACTGTGTCAGATTTATTCAGTGTTCCTTCATCGCAAGTTCTAAAATGAGCTGGGTTGAAAACTGAAGCGAATTCTGCAATCAGCACAGTTTTCACCTTTTTAAGTGGCATAAGAGAACAGAACAAATGATTGGCATTACTGACAAATGTAATATATGCTAATAAATACATATTATAGTTATGTAGGAGTTGGACATTTCTACTTCCTATTATATAGTAAAAATCATGGCAACATTACTGCAGAAACCGACCCTAAAAAGTCGGTGAAGCTCTTCACATAAACCTCTTTTCAGAGCAGTCAATTTATTGGATTTGAGGAAAGGACTTCTGGCTGGGCTCACTAGGGATAATTGCAACTTGCATTTCTATGAGAAAGATGTATGAGGACATATTAGAGCTTTTTTTAAAAAACAAATAATCAAGTTATGTCATTTTGAACCTTACCTCAGCAGCTGGGATGCCTTCAGGTGGGCGACATTGGAGCAACACTTCCTGTTCGAGTGACACTTCCTTCCCAAGAGGTTCTTGGTCAAACGTCTTCCTCAAGTCTACAATGAACAGACAGAAGAACTTTATGTACCAATATTTATCTCATTGACCGGTAGATGTGAGCACTGTTTTGAGAGCTATGTTTATTGTTAAATGCTGACTCAATCGATAATGTAAATAACCAAAAATACAGCTGCAGAACTGGTACGTCAACAGTGACTCATCAAAAAAACAGAGCAGAGTAACTAATCAATATTAATTGCCTGTGTATGTGTAACAGTGCATTTAAGTGTCAGAAAGTGAAATTTATGTTTCTTTTTATTTCCCTCTCACCTTCGGCACACAGATAAACTCGCCTGAAGTTGATGGAAGGAAGATGGAGAGAGAGGCATCACTTTCCCTCCAATGAAAAACCAATATTTTTGTGGCGTGAGAGCTCTGATAGAGTAGTGCAGGGCAGGGATAGTGGAGCTGACAGGGCAGGATTACTGAAGGTGTCATGCTACACTGGAAGCCGAAGCCCATTAGACATATATCATCACCTGCTGCACGGGCTGAGACAGGAGGAGTGGGCATCATACACAACAACAGACGAGAGTGGAGGAGAAGACTTAATGGGGAGTTACAGTACTTCTTGGGAACTTTAGAGTTACTGAAGCATCAAATCTACAATAAAACCCCCAAACCCCACCGATACCATTTCCACAGCCTTTGCAATATTCCTGGCAAACATACTCTTTAGCCTTTTTACTGACACTTTTAATCAAAAGCAGTAACCACATCCACCACAGCGTGCTCTAAAATAACATGTTTTTCCTACACAACAATTCAACATACGTTTGAATGTATTTTCAAGGGACACGTGTACAAACACAACCTCTTTTCCACAGGCTGTAATCTACAAAAAGAGAAAAGGAGTCTGACATGAACTGCAATACGAATGCAGCAACTATGTCAACATTAAACTAAGCAGGCCAGCTTACAATGGCAAGAATGACTGAAGAGGGAGACAAACCAAGTTGAAATTGCTCAGTTTTACAAACTGAGAGGTCAGTGAACCTTAAAAATCGAGCTCAAACTAAGTAAGAAAAAAACTAAAGGAAACCTAATCAATTAAATATATTTACAATTAACAATAAAACAGGTTCTGTGTCTTTCTGTTTGTGTATGCTTAACTTCTAATCTCTACAGCACTTTTCAGATACCAGTTTCTTTTTTCCTCCTGTAACTAATTGTGTCCATGGAAACAAACCCAGAAATGAGCCCAGTTGAGCAATTCAATCTGTGGAAAGGATATGGCAATTCTCTTTCAGAGAATGCCGTTAAGGTATAGGCTGCTGTTGACATTGTGTGCTAACATTAATAAAAGGAAATGCCTTTTATTTGATAGTTATACAATCCTGCATTGGCTTCGAATTCGAGTATACTGCTGAATTCATACTTCAGAATTTGAAGCACACTGCACATAATAAATTATTGCTCTTGGGTACAATGTCTGGAGAGATTTAAGCATGTGTATGTCTGGATATATAAGTACAGAGCATTCTCACTATAGTTTCACGTAACCATTATCCCCTACAATAAAAGGAGACATCCTTAAAATCTGATCAAGACAGAGGTTCAGTTTACCCATTTCATGACTTTCTTTTTGTTCAATAGCTATTACATGAGCAGACAGTCTACATTTCGGTGTTCAGCTAGCAGTTCCTCATCCCCTCCAGGAGAAACTAGATCATGTTCTTATTACAGAATACATGATCAGGCTACACCCGCAAGGCCTGAAGAGTACCTATAGTCATTTTAAGGGTCGTTTTTTTTTTCAAATATGAAATGAACCTTAAAATAACAAATTCATTGAGAGCCCTTGTCCCAATTCAACCTGAGAGTATGCATGTCTTCAGGGGAATATGCCATAACTCCACAAATGTCTATGTATTTTAAAGGCTGAAAGGGTGAGTGTTGAATTGAAAGCAATTTCCGTAAAAGTATGGTATGAAATTAAAAGAGTGAATGACTAGAGGGGCATATTCTGGGACAAAGCTTTGTGGAACTTGATCCAAGGTTATTCTTAAGAAGGAAAGGAAAGGAAAGGAAAGGAAAGGAAAGGAAAGGAAAGGAAAGGAAAGGAAAGGAAAGGAAAGGAACGGGGACTATGTCTCAAAAGGGTACTGTCATTTGAAGTTATGACAACCGTTCTACCATTGCTCTGATGTCACAACTACAATGAAGAGATAGTTCTTAGTTCAAAAAGATAAAAGATAAAGGAAAATGTAGTCACATTATGTCAGGTGAGGAGGGAGTGAGGCACACCTTCTCCCATACTGTGACATACTCAATGATATACAGTACTATATCATAAAGTGTACTATATATGCATTAGAGGCAGATCCAATAAGTTAAATTTGATTTCTCTGTATAAAGCTATTGGAGAATAATATGCAATTCTTCAGTGGGTACTGGCCTGGCTGCTCAGTGTGCAGTATTTCAGTCTGCCATTTGGTGGTTTGGAATGGACCATAATGCCTAGCAGCCACTTACTTGTGGTAGTGTCCATGTTAAGGTCCATAGCAGGGTCTGGTTTGGCCCAAGCGTGTTTTACAATGGATGATAGTGATCATGAGAAGAAAAACCTCTGATTTTAGAGCCTCTTAACCTCCTTACACCCATGCAATAAGAACAAAAAATGTACACGCAGAGGGTTTAGACAGCTACTTCTGAAACCCACACTGGCTTTTTTCAGATTCTTCTGGTGCCAAACCAGAGCCTGTTACTAACACATTTACCACACTGCTGCCAATGCCATTGCTGCATAGTTCAGAGCATAAAAATCACAGAATAGGCTGAACTACATGATTAGTATTAATGGAATAGCCCGGTGTTTGTGAGTTCATCTGAAATATTCATGACACTATTAAGTATACTTTGTGTAGTAGATCAACAGCAGCTTGTTAAACTAAAATTAAACACCCATTGCTTGTATTGTATTTTTCATCGTGATTTGCAAACTTTTGGCATCAGTCTTGATGAGACACAGCAAGCAGAATGCAAGCCATTATTTTGCACTGTATATTTTATTGGATGTGGGTTTGAATTATGTTTCCCCTCTGGAGTCTCTCCTTTCCTCACTTCTTGTAACCCTGAACGGTACTGTGGGACACAAGGGTGTGGGACCAGCTGAGTCGACATTCCTGTGGGAGTCACACCATTCCCTCCTCGGCAGACAAACACTTCCAGCCTCGCTCGCCCTCAGAAAGACACACATATGACAACCATTACCTAAAGTGGATATGTTTGGCTACTTGTCATGCTAAATTACACCAGCTCTACACCTCAGAAACAGTTAAATCCTCACGTAATAAATCATTACGTATTGGTGCAAATCTAGATTAGGAATGACTTTCCTAGTTTGAGTTTTAATCATTAATAAAAGTCACTAGTAGTAAAGTCGAGGTTTTACTTATTATGTTGTAGTCATAAAAATTACAAGGCCACAAACAAACAAGAAAATCAATTTCCAGCTTTCTCACTAAGCACTAGCCTCCAACAATCTTCTCAAAGGCATTTTAGTTGATTTGATTCATTTATTTAATTTGCTTCTGTGTGCATACTTTTATTGCCTCTCTCTGGCAAGCCTCGCTTCTCCCCAAATATGAAGTCCAATCAAAATGTTTTTTTTTTTCCTTGAGTCACATGAAGAAAAGCCAGTCACAAGGAATTTACGCACACAGACATTTTGACAATACTATTAGGCTGACCATCCTTTTTGCAAGTCTGAAAGCCAGTCCTTCAACACAGCAACCTCTTAACTCGCCAGCGCTGGCTCTGAGTCACCATCTGATTAAACTGTATATGTTTAGATGATGGGAGAGGAGAGGAAAACAAGCCCAGTTTCCATTAGCCTAACGGGATAGAGTCTGGCTCTGACAAGACGCCTGCCTGGAGAGAGAGCCCAGCAGTGGAGCTAATCCATTCAGCAGAAGCTAATGGGAGGGGAAGAGGGGTCCATTGTGATTTGAGGGATGGGTTAGTGCTGGAAGGCTGCTCATCATGGGTGATTATAGGAGGTGGAGCAGCGGGAGTGGGCTCGGTGGGAGACTGAGAGGAAAGGATTCTGATTCACCAGGCTAGTATAACAGAGGCAGTAATGAGAAGAGCTAATGCTGTTTGAAAAAGAGGACATACACTGAATTCAAAGAGAAACTGTACAGAAAACAGGGGGAAATAGTGAGAAAGAGAGTTAGAGAGACAGCGGTATAAAGATGCAGAGACAGAAATGAGAATTCGCTGCGATAAAAATTGAGAGGGACAGGTATATGATTGCTAAGTGCTTCTAAATGGAGTAGATCAGGTGAAAAACATGGATATTGACTCCACACTGCGCTACTCTGTTGAAATGAGTGAAGATGAAATCATTCTGACAGTGGCACTGAGTTGTCAGCCAAACATTATGCTCAAATGATATCCTTATTCAGCCCTGTTCAGCAGTGATAGCAATATATTTGATGTAAACTACAATACACACTGCAAGTGAGTGTTGCATCTTTTTTTTTTTAGTGCCTCTTTGCCACAAGTCAAAACAGAGCTGGGCGGGACATGTCAGTCAAAGTGTCTTGAAATGATGAAAAGAAGAGTTGAAAGTGCAATGATCTATCTCTTACGATAAAAGAAGCCCCTTCAGGTGGATTTTTGGCAACAATGTGTAAGCAGTTGTGTTATGTAATATGTGTTATGTTGCAAACGGGCTCCCTTGATGTCACAGCCATAGTCTTACAAATGTGTTTTCCTCATCACGTCCTCTGGGGTTTCATTATTTTTTCAGATTTTGATTGGCAGATCTGTTGGGGAATGGTTAAAAAATGAGCCCAAACTTTAGAGGCAACAGATTGTTTCTCATTACTTGGAAACATTACTTGTGTTCTGCTTTTCAGTAGGAGGACAAACACACAGGCAGAGAACAAATGAGGACCACCTACAGGAAAAAGAGGGAACACTGGCAATAAACATGTGCCGAAGCCTCTCTGCTGTGTATATGCTGCTGCAGCTCTCTCCCTTCCTCTACGCAGCTTCTCAGAATCAGGAGACTGATTTTGATTCTGCAGCCTCTTTACCAACTCAAGTTCAAAGGGACACTTGAGTCTCATGTTAGTAAAAACCTTTTTTTTTCTTACTTCCTCTATCTCCAAAATCTATAAATCTGTCGTGATATACAAGGCAGTCTGTGAGACGCATTTTCTTGGCAGCTGAGAGATTTTGTTTGGAGAGGAATACAGAGATGAGAGGGAAGATAAAGACTGAGTAATGGCATGGGAGAGTAGGATGAGAATACTCACAAGCGATGCGGACATGGGCTTTGCGGCTCTTGGTGGTCCCCGCGGAGCTCCAGGCCACACACTGACACCAGAAGTCCTCCGGGCCAAACAGCTCCTCCACCTGCTGCCGAGTGATCTCTATGCTGGCCTCTCTCACTACCAGGCCTGTTCAGGAGAGAGACGTGGAAGCAGAGAGGACAAGGATGGGAATAAGAGATGTTGAAAAGAGGAAAAAAAAGATGGGGAAAATGGGGGAAGCAAGTATTAGTACACATCAACAGAGAGCATGAAAATGAGGAACTAAAACAAAGCAAGAAGAATAACCTTCACACCATCCACACATCAAAATGTTGTATTCTCTCACCTGGGAGAGATTGGTACTATTCACGATCCCATCAAACAAACCAGTACAATTTAGACCAGTCACATCACATGCTTTGACACTGGGTATGTGATTGTGTGTGTATGTGTCAGCCTGGCACTGATTCTACAGCCAAATCGTTGAGCTGTTTGGGTCTGGGCCCTGTGGGGGAGGATTCTCGGCGTCATGGTTAACACAATCCTGTTTGCTAACTCCTCTGATTACTGCTCATCTGGGTGCCAGGGCCCAAACAAACAAATCATCCCCAAAACAAATGCCTCTACCCACAGCTGCCCCTCTAGAGCAGATTAGTCCACTCCTGCAATGTGTGTACACATATACATCTGTATATGTGCATGCGTGAGAGCATATGAATTCAGTGCATGTATATATATGTGTGGATTATGTGCTGTGAGAGCATTCATTGAAGCTAAAGATGCTTCCAAGCTTAATCCATCATTCTCTTTTGATTGAATGGGATCTTTGTGAGGAGAATGATAGTATCATGAAGTCCTACATTAAGACAGATTCCATATCTGCACGCAACATGAGCAGGGTTGATATAAAAGAAGATAATTAAGACATTTTATTTTATCTCTTGATCATCTAAACCCAACATGAGCTACTACAATAAGATAATTACTCTGCCCTCCAGAACAACTTGAATTTGGATGTCAGAAACACTTTACACTCAACAGTTCTGCAGATCTGAAGAACATTTATGCTGTGGATATCCCGTGTCACCTCATTCCCCTAGTTCTGCTCTATTAGGCTTAAATATGGGGGCTGTGCAGTCCACAGTTATTTTCCTGGAACTGTCATGCTCATGCACCTGGTCAGCAATAATGTGAAAGTGGACTGTGACATTCAAATTATGCCCAGTTGCTACTAATGTGCCTTTTGTGTGCCTAGGAAGCGCACCCTATGCCATTACACCAGCCTGTACCTTTAACACCAGGAAGGATGCATTGTATGTTGTTTGTTTACCAAATTCAGACCCTGTCATCAACATTACAAACCAGTATTTGTTAGACCTGGCTGTTTTTTCTCCCACTTCCTCCAGTTACCCAGTTTTAGTGGTGACTTGCTTTTTTTTAGCTCTTTTCCATTGTTGGCTGACAGAATGACAGAAAATTGGTGTCTTCTGTTGCCATTGTAAGACATCTAATTCAAAGTTTAATGAGTTGTGTGCGCTATTCTTGTATTGAGCAGTTATGTGCATAGCTATACAGCCTAATTACAATATTCACCTCTTTCCACAAGACTGTCAAAAAGCTTTGAGTCATTGCCATGTGGCCATGTTTCTTTGCAGATAGTTAAACTTAAAAAATGTGTTTCTCCAACAACCCGTACACTATTCCCAACACTACACATCACTGCCTGTTAATTCAAGAAGAATGGTGGGACTAGTGTCTCTTGACTAGACTTAAATTAAAAGGGCTGCACAGAGTGCATGCCAACTCAAACGGGGGACATTTGTAGAATTAATGATGTGGCCATGTTGTCAAAAGGCCAAAAGTACTTACTACTAGCACCAAACTGGAGTGAACTTTAACTACTCTTAGGTATTATTAGCCAACCAACTATTCAACTTACCTTTATGGTGTCTCCAGTTTTTGATGTTAGAAATTCATAGGACTAATTGGTAGCCAGCTAACATGTTGTCAAAACTTGACATGGTAAAAGTCATACTTCTCATAACATCGTAAATTTTCTACTGATAATAATAGGAAACATAGTCTCTTCAGTGTGTGTGCTCTTTGGCTCCGCCATAGTAAGAACAACACAGCTACAGTAATACTATTGTACCTTGATCAAACTTACTGATTATTGTTTTTAGTAGCTGCAGCTGTGTTTCTATGCTGATTATATAAACTGTGGTTCTGTAGAAATGGCCCCTTGACAAGTAAATTAAACATTTGCTCGAGCTACAGCATACATACTGTATATTTACCATTCATGTTATCTATTTCTTACCTAAGAGATACAATGTGTTGTTGACGTGACATCATTCATCATGGAATGTGTCATGGATCATTGACTCATCCGTGCCCCAAAGTTCGTTCAATCAGTAACCTAATCTTTGCCTCAAATCTAATTCATTACATAGTGATTCACTACCTACTGAAGTAGAGATAAAATGGGCTAATTTGAAACACACTGTGAAGCTTTGCCAGTAATCTAAAAAACTGTTCCATTTGAATTGCCTTAGCTCATTTATACTGAAATCAATTTATCAATAAAATTCTGGCTAAAATCTGTTGGGCAGTACCCCTGAATTTGTGGAAGGACCACTGCTATATTCCTTTAATTTTGAAAACATTTCATTCAATGTATCTTTTAAGAATCCAGTCTTTATTGTTACTAGACATTATGACAGGGAAGAGTCCATATCATAAAGCATGCAAAGACTTAACGTCACAAAATCTTAATGGATAATAATAGATGTAACAATTATAACTTAAACAATAATATATTTGATAAATAACTGTCTAACCTTTATATAACCTTCATCCTGCTTTGTATTGCACAAAGGTTCAGGATCTGCCGTTTGACTAGGTTAATACAGTAGGTGTCTGAATATCTGGCTAAATAAAAAATGCAAAGGATGCCTGGATGGTTAAAAAATGAACATGCCATTTTACTTCAGGTTCAGTGCATTCACACAGCCTCCTTGTTCTGGCACACACACACCATGCACAGTGACATCCCACACATCAGCTTAGCTCTCATGTAAAATTTACACAGTGTGCCGACATGCAGACGAACACACACTTCTGTTGTGTGGGCATTATGCCTCTGCATGTTATGTGTGTGTGCAGGTATGAGTACAGGGGTGTCTACGGTTGTCTGTACTGTGTGTGTCATTGTGTTGGTTTGAGAGGAGGTGGATTGTGTTAAGATTGAGGATGTCAAGGATGGATGTAATGGATGTGAGACAATGAGTAGCAGAGGCAAAATCAATAGTGGAAACAATAAATAGTTATGAATTCCCAGTATCTGTTATTTTTTTTCTGTCTGCACTCAGACTGTTTCTGAATAAAGTTACCTGATGAATTAACTGTCTGACGTTGTTAGAATGAGCCCTCTGCACTGTGAGATAGCCTAAAGTGATGATGACGACTAGCAGTAAGTCTACTCTAAGAGTCATTCATGACTTCATGGCGATTACTGAAGCAGGATTAAACTCTTCCTGACGTGTTGCACTTGAAACACATCAGAAGGATCACTCTAGCGGAAGAGCGGGGTTCTGAACTGAGCTCTGCTGACCTCATCCAGTGACTTCATATGTTTGCTCAGCGAGCAGCTCTTAGCACACTGTATAGCATTACAGTGATAACAATAAAACAAAAACAGACACAGGCTTTCACTTAATTTGCAATCAAACGGGACAAAGCACATGTGGCCCACATGAGGACCAGCAATGAGGGCCTACTTCACACCCGTCAATGTTCCCATTAGCATTAGAAATGATTCTGCAATAGGTCCCATTTATAGCCGTCTGAAGTAGGGCGCCTCATTGGAGATGATTCATTATTAATGTGGTCATTAAAGTGAGCTAGCCTAGCTCTTTAATATTAGCCCTGGCTAACATTATTGATCAGACCAGTCAGGCATAAGGGGAGGCATTGGTCATTGAGGGAGAACTGAAGGAGGAAGGAGGGAGTAAGTGCTCTGAATACCTGGTCAGATGAAGAGCACTCCTGTTTGATCTTCTAACTCATATCTCAGAGAGAGTGACAAGCTGTCTCCAGCGTATATTACGTTAGCTTTGTACACTTATAATTAATTTGCTGCTCATTTGCTCAGATCAATGCTCCTTTTGCTCACAGCCGACTATAACCTGCTATCAACACTGGGAGGTAAACGTAGGTGACAGCAGGTTGACTATCTAAAGCTAAATCATCACTGCGGAGAGGATCATTTGTAAAAAATCATCACACTTTGCTCCTTCACACCACTTTTTCATTCTCGCCTCCTGCTAAGTAACATTACGAGCATGTGTTCCTGATCTATGGCTTCTTTCATGTCTGTCCCCATAATATCAAAAGGCAAAATGGGTCTTAGTCCACATCAGAGTGGTTCATGGTCACATGTTTAGACATATAATACTCAGCTTCCCTACTGATTCCCAGCTGGGCCACTCTTTTACACAGGTGCAACGGCAATCTGTTCTGCCAACTGTGTAAATATAATTTGTTTTTTCTTTTTTTTTGTTTCCTCTTGGACAAGAACATATTTCTCTGCTGTTTTATTGTGTTAACTGGCTGCAGCTCTTAGGATAATCACATGCAATCAAATGGTCTATTATTTTCTACCTGCCTTAGAAAACAATAATGTCCAATTACACCACTTCAGATGGTAATCAGTTTTATGTACTGTATATATTGTACTTCTGTGGGGTTTCTGGTCTCCACATGGCCCACTGCGTGTCACATCCATTGAATTAAAATGCCCCTGGACAGAACATATACCAGTGTGAGATCCTGCAAGAGCTGCAGGTGAGTCCTTTGTCATGCAGAACATTGTGCAGGTAAAGGAAAGTGAACAAAGCCCAGTGTGCTGATTACCCGGCGACAACAAATTGTGCTTTTGTCAGGTTATTTTTATACACATCTTAAAAATGACAGTTGTTTGCGTCATATATCAAAAGCAATCTGTGTCACAGCACAGAATCCAAGTAGTTTAAATGTGGCTTTTCTGACACTAATCAACAGAAAGTCCATTTAAAGTGAAACCATACCTCGACAAAGTGTAGACAGTATTAAGGAGGTTCTTTGCACATCTGCGTATACCCACAAATACTGACTCACAAAATGTTGAAACTTCCAGAGTTCAAGCATCTCAATTTAAGAAGATCTGGTTTCACTTTGACATTAAAGAGTCTTTTTTTTAGTTGGAAAAGCCACATTAAATCTACTTTGATTCAGTGTTGTAAGACAATAAAACACAATAACATCCAGGGGGGATGAACACTTTTTATTGCCACTGTGTTTCACTCTTGGCAGGATGAAAATACAGTGTAAAGGCTCTTATTTTTGTGATTTAAACTTGACAAAAATGGAAAAATCACTACTGTTGTCAAGCCTTTAAGACTACTACTCCACACATAATACCAGCAACACCTCTACAATGTTCCTGCGAATGTACTGTATGTAGTGGATGGTACCTTAGTTGGCATGTAGCCCAAATAAACACAAAGGTTTTGCAGTTTTGGCCCGTGCTCTCTCTCTCTCTCTCTCTCTCTCTCTCTCTCTCTCTCAGTCTCTTGCACTCTCTTAATCTCATTATCTCTCATTTCATCTTATTTTCATAAGATCATAAGTTCTCTCCAACATGAAAGTGAGACATAGAGACAGGATGAGAGAGAAAAGGGGAAACATAGGGAGAGGGGGATATGAGGGTAAGGAGGGAGAGATCCAATTTCTTTAGGCTACACTATCAGTGGTATTGACCAGACTGGCCAGTTTCTATCGGTGCTCCTTTTCTGTCAATCTGGGGAAATCAGAGAGCAATGGAGTGGGTTGAGAGAGGATACTCACATCCACTGGGCTCTGTGGTGTTGTGCATGTGTGGGGTGCAAGAGCATAAATGAATGAGTATCTGTGCAGTAAATAGCCCGTGGATATGGCTGTGGAGAGTGGGTGCGTGAATGATGTGTGGGTTGTTTTCCATGTTGATGCTTTTAGCACAAAACCTTCTGACATAAAGGCTAAGACACACTGCTACCTTCAACCTTTTCTTTGTCATAATCATAACCATGAAACGCATCCTCAAATCTGTGTATTCTTCCTAAAGTACACTAGGTCAAAATGAAAGGACTTCAGGTTGGAATTCAGGTTGTTTTTTCAGTACTCCTTTTATATTTGCGCTGGCTGCAACTCTGTAACTCTTATCTGCTTCTGTATCTTGTACTTGTGCTGCAACAATGCTGTTTTCTTCCACATAGTTCAGTGAAAGAGAATTCGAGAGACGTTTTTTTATTAAAAACCCAAGATGGAAAATGCAAGATAATATGTATGCCTAAACATTCACATTTATGTGAAGGAGCAGCAGCTGTCAGTGTGTTTGTGTGCAAGCATGCAGGCGCGTGTGTGTGTGTGTGTGTGTGTGGCGAAACAGCAGGATGAAAAGGGTAAATGCGATGTGATTGGTACCTGTGGGCGACAGAAAGAACTCAATTTCCAATACAGCAGCTGAATGCAGCCAATCAGTGCTGAGCTGTTGTGTGTAATGGCTCTGGTGCCTTTGGGGGCTGAATTCTGTTGAAAACAACCCTGCTGGAGCTTCACTACCTTTACTTCCTCTAGATGCTTACAAACATGTACACAAATACACACACTACAGAAGTAAGTGGTGGTGCTACTAAGCAAAAAGAAAGGAAGGACGGCCTCTTGAGACACAAACCTTTACGCAGATGATGCCACTGTATATGTATGTATGTTTTGATCAACCTTACCTCCTAGAATAGATGAATACACCTGAATTGTGATGGCTAGGAAAATGTTATTACAAAAGACATAACATGGAAGTCGGCGTGAATGTTAGCAGTCTTTTTAGGTAATGGTACTAAGGCATGATCTTGGTTTTGGTTAAATATAAAAAAGTGGATGCATCAGATGTGAGGCTTCAAGTTAACATTGAGCTTTTCAATTTTTAACTAATACAAAAATATAACAATAAAAACTTTTATTATGTTTTAGTTGCCAGATATTGTAAGGAACCATTGATGTTCTTGGTCATCCCTAGTTACCAGTTATGTTCAAGATGTATCCTTCCCTGTTATTTTTATTTTTTATTTTTTAAAAACAGTGGTTCAGTGGTGGATAATCTTTTCAAGATCTGTTTACTGACCTGAGTTCTCATCAACCCGCTCCTCCACAGTGTGCTCCTTCTGGTGAACCCACTCGCTGTTGCACTTGAAGTATATCTGGGTGGCCGGAGTGGCCTTGCAGTACAGGTTCACCGGCTTGTTCTTGACTATATATGCCTCCTCTGGTTCCATCAAAAACACAGGCAGAGGCTCAGGGGGATCTGAAGGGAAGGTTTCCGGCAGATCACCAAGACCGATGAAGTCATCGTCAACTGTGAAGAGAGAGATGGCAACAAGATGGGGGGAGGGAGGGAGGGAGGAAGAGATGAAAGGAAAGATGAAGGGAGGCAGAAGTTGAGAACGGAGGCAGAAAGCCCAAGATAGACAAAGAAAGAGAGAGAAAGGATGGGTTGGGAGAGAAAGGAAACCAGACAAGAGACAGAGGGACAGTGTATTATAACCACAGTCTTTGCATGGGATTATCCATTCGCGCAGCACACAGTGAAATCCCTATCATTTGATATTTTGGAATGTTTACACAAGTGTATTTTAGAGCGCAGGAAATTCTGGGATTCCTCTCAGGCAATAAGGCTGCATGGATTTACAGAAACCGGGCCTTGCTTGGTCTAACCACAACCAGCTACTGCTGAGAAACCATAGAGAGGCTCAGCCAATAATGAGAAGCAGAGTTCAGAGGTTGACTCTGAGGAACTGAAGTTATAAGCTGATCGCTCTCTGTCTCCCATTTTCTCTCTTGCTCTCTCTCTCTCTTCCTCTTTGCTTTTGTCTCTGTCTCTCTCTCTCACACACACACACACACACACACACACACACACACACACACACACACACTAGCTTACAGACACATGCACCAGATCTAATGACCTCAGGCTTTTGGCCCAGTTTGTGCCATTCCTCGGATACTTCTGCAGTAGACAGATACGCTTCCCTGTAATTACAACTCCCTTTCATCTCCCTGTCTTAAATCACATACACACAACTGCATTGTATGTGTGTATGTGCACTCACTCACACACAAACATGAACAAATGCACACAAAACATTGCAAGCACACAAATATATGTTGCATACACACACACACACACATACGCGTGTGCGGGCGCATGAGCGAGCACGGCTAACTTTCTAACTCTTTGAAGAGAGGAGGATGAAGCCTATTCGCCACCCCATTTGTCACCTCCAGAACTGTTCTATTCTTACCATCAAACCGGTAGACATCAATTATTCACAAGTGTGAAAGAAAGAAGGCAGAGTAATAGAGACAGAGATACAGTGGGAAACAGAAGGTGAGAGAGAGGGAGAGACCGAGGGAGGGAGAACAGAGAGAGAGGGACAGTGAAAGTAACTCAGACAGACATAGATTGAGACATTGAAATGGAGTTGGGCAGACAGACAGAAACATAGCACAGGAGGACAGAAAACAGGAAGGCAGACTGTTTGGATAACAAAAGAGTTTATCAGCCCATCAGTAATTCTTCCATGTCCTTCTATCTACCCGCCTCTCTATCCTGTGTGGACACGCTGGAGCCTTGTTGTCTGACAGAGGTTGCCTCCTGGATGCTTCGGGAGCACTAAATAATGTCTCGGCTGAGCAAATATCTCCCCACGATGTCTCTCTAATGTTATCTCTCCCTCCATACCTGCCACAGATTGAAGTTGATTGCTCGGAAATGAAAGGGCAGGGGGAGGGGGGCCAATCAGAAAATGACCAAAGCCATCCTCACCATGGGGAAGGAGGGACTTCTCTGTGTACTGTTATGAAAGTGTTCCTATGTAGTGCGTGGGTTTGCGTATGATGCTTGTTTATGCTGGTTTAGTATGTGAATCTGACTTTTATTTGAAAAAGTACCAACTGGCTTCACTCCTGACTCGGCTCTGCCTCTAATTGAGTAGAAGCAATAAAGCCTCAAGTGACCTCTGACATTTAAGAGTAACCACATCCTCGGACAGTTTGTGTTTGAGTGGGTCCGATGAAGAGCTGGAAAAAGATCATTAACTGTTTTGATCAAGTTTCATCTTTTCCTGTCGAAACAATAAAAAAAACTTTGAAACACGGTTGAGCCTTTCAACCTTTATGTCTTTATGTAGGTGATGACTCTTTAATGTAGAAGTCTATTTCAGCAGACCTTGGCTTAGTCTGTTTTTTTCTGCTCTATAGTCCTCAGTCCACCCACATCCTCAGCCAGGGGACCCTGACCCAGAAACAGGCAAAGAGAGCCAAGGAAACTCATTAAAGATTGTGTTAGCCTTCTTTCACCCTCCATTCCCATTATCTCTCCATCTCTCTCTCCCTCCTGGCTCCCTCGCTCTGACGAACTGTGAGGTAGAGAGATCTGAAACAGCCATGAAAGCGTCGCTGCCTTGCACATACAGAGAGACGCTCGCCTCACACGCTCACGCACACATACACCAGCGCAAGCATTAATGCGTGCGGAGGCACACACAAACTTGCTCACAGATATTCGAATTCATCAACTTCCTCAGTGCGAGAAATAATAAATTCAAGTGAATGGAACTAGCCCTCCAGTGAAAAATCAGCACAGAAATGAAAAAAGACACCACATGACAAAATGAAAGACCCTGACTCTTACCAATCACGCTGTTCTACCCCACAAAACCCAACAGCCAGCATCCCAGCACCTCCCTCCCTGGTGAACAGAATACTGAGAGCAACAAGAAGCTCAAAGAGAAACATTACTTTTTCTGGCACCCCTTCCCTCTGCTTCCACTCATATGCAATGAGAAGACAGTTCATGATAAAAATAGTTTAGAAGATTCTGCGTTGCTATGTTCAGGATGATGCAATCTGTGTGGATACATCTACAGTGTGTATAATCACAACCCTAATAATCAGCAAGTGCAGAATATATTACCATACTTCTATGTCATAATGCTTTTCCTTTTCTGTTTTAGTGTCCTACCCCTTTAATACGAACATTAATATGGCATGACTCCACTGTTTGATATGCAATATGGATTTTTCCAAGGAGTTGTAATTCTGTGGCTTGATTTTAATCAGAATTTGCCCGCATATTGAGTGTTTAAAATTTAATGAAATATGTCCTCACAGCCCTTTTATTCAAATTGTATTTTGCTCTATAATTGGGTGAGTTTTCCTAATTCATATTGTAAGTCATATTAGTGAATATTTTAAGACTCAAATTGAATATTAGTTGAATTTTATATCAGTTCCACATTCCAACCACAAAAAGTTTTGAGGGATAAATTGGTTGCGTATTGTCCTCAAAATCAAGCTAATGAATGAATGAAATTTGCCTTTGTGCATTGTCAATGAATTCATCAGGTAGAGGGCAAAACGGTCTGGGGGAAAAGGCACTTTAAAGAAGGATAAGAAATTAATCCCAGCTTAGCAAGTGGGAGTGAAAAGAGGTATGAGAGGGCCTTGGCAGTCAGCTCCTCTATGGCTTGAGTTGACTCCAATAGCTGTGGGAGTGGAGCAATATTAAGAGATAATTGCATTTTGGACATGAGGAAATCAAAGTGAAATCATAACACTGGTACAGCTACATATTAAAGCAGAGCCTCAGAGAAAAGACATAAATCATTTCTAAAACTAATGTGTACACAAAGGGGTGCATCAGGAGCTAAAAAAAGGAGTATCTGTAACATAAATATATCAACTATTGCATAGAGAAGTGTGCAACACCCACACCAAGCACAAATGTATGAGGTTAGAGTATGCACCCTGTAGCAGTTTCGTCTATTTAGTATGTGGTAAACAGCTCGCCGAGACCTGAGTGACCCTTTCCAAATAGTCAGTCCAAGTCAAAGTTTCCAAAGCTCCTCATTTCTTCTACAAGTTTGTATTGACAGTATTTTCTTTTAACGTTGTCTGGATGACCGTCATTTCGCTGAATCACAGACACAACAGGGGCTTAATGACGACCTTACATCAATAGTTTCCATTAGAAATAAGCACTGGATGTTTATAGAAGGAATCATCGAGCAGAGTCACAGTAAAACCTCCTGAAACATTATAACTTCTCACTTCTGTAATAAGCATATCACTATCAATATAAGTCACATTAATGAGGTCTATTGTGCTGAGAACAGTGAAAACTGATGACAGAACATCCACAACACATTAGACATCAAGTCCAGGCTGACCAGACCATCCTGGCTTCAGCTGCTTCTCTATCACATTTTCACAAAATGCACTTCAGACCATAAATGCTCTGGTAATTTTACATGTCGACATCATGTGTAAACAGAAACCAAAGTCGATTTTTCCACAAAAGATGCTCTGGAAATTTGCCAACTCAAGACCTGGAAGGATTTCTGTAGATTTCTCAAGAGTGAGCAGAAATAGCATTTCAAGGCAAAGAAGATTATTGTGTACTGACTCACCAATAATGTGAGTCCATCTCTTGCACAGTATGTTGTTACAATGGAGATAAGGTCTCCCATCCAAATCACAGGGGGACAATCATTCAAATCTATTCAAATACAAAGCATCACAGCTTGCTTATGAAGCTACAATTATTATTATGTGAGAAACCTTAAAGGCATTCTTTAAGTTTTACTGACATTGATGTTGGAGTTGGACCACTGACAGTGCAGAAGATAGATATATATATAGATATTATATTGCAAGAGTGTATGTCATAGGGAAAACTAATTAAATAAGTTGTCAGGGAATGTTTTGCAGATAAGTTCTGCATGAACATTTTGTATTGACTCATACATAACTGCACAAAGAGAAAAGTGTATATACTTGACTTATCTTTTACAACCAAATACAACTAATCCATGCAGACTTCATGGATTTGATTAAACATTAAACAGACAGAAGTTGAGCACAAGCAGTAGCCTGATAAACTGAAAATGGGATCATTTAAGCACTACTTCTATATTTAATCTCATATTTTACAGTTCAATTTCTTACATAACAAAATCAGATGTAACAGTTTACAGTGCTAATGACAAAAACATTGCATTAATTACAACTGTGTCTTTACATGTATGTGGCTAATATCCGCATTGATAAAGCTCCAACGGTGACGCAAAAACAAAGTTTAATGCTTTGACGTCTTCACCATCACCCCACGAATACATACACACTGTGTGCACTCATATATCTTGTCTGCATATACAGCATATAGAGGATCCATCACCTGTCTTCCTGTAACGTACATACGCATATGCTGAATATTCGTATATCATATATTCTGTGTGAGAATCTGCAATAACAGCTTTTGAATGCTGAGCTCTGACACCACTGTGCAAGATAAGCTCTCTCTATTTTATCTGTATCACGCAGATTTATTGTCCCAAGGAAAGCTCTGTATCAGTGGGACCAATGTTTCCTTTCAGTCAGGGGAGAGTCAAGCTGAACAAGGATGAACACTTTCATAAATCCTCTCCCTCTTCATTCCCATTTTATTCTTATATGTCCTCCTTACCTGCCTCCCTTTCCCTCTCCCTTTTTTCCCCGCTCATCCTTCTTATCACTCATACATACATTGCTGCTACATATAGCTTGGTAAGTGGCTGCCTAGATAGGTAGACAACCGGGAGTTTTACTAGGCGATATTTTTGCTATGAAGCAACAGGGAAGGACAAGAGGTGGTTTTCAGCTGAGTGGTCAAGCAGAATAATAAACCACTCAGCTGTCATGTCAATTGAAGCAGGATAAATAGACTGTCAATCAGATCCACCTATAAATGTGCACTGAGCACACCTACCCATTATATTGAGTGAGCATTAATCAATGGTAATGACTTCCTTTAGTCAATACTTGTTAGTATTGGACCCATAGATCCCAGTGGTTTAAATCAATATGTATGGCTGTTGTTTTAAAAGCAAAATCCTTTAGAAGCTTCATGGGAAACAGGCAAACAGAGCACAGGCCTCCCTTCCACTCTAATGTCTCTTTCCAGCCAAGTGCTTTATACACTAATGTGTCTACACACATTGTCCGCAGGGCCCCATCTAACGCTTGGCTGCAGCAGGTATTTATTGATTACTGGTAGGGCCCAGTGACCCCTCCCCCGCTCGGTCCTATCTGGTCCTCTCTGTTGGGGCGTGCTAAGCACAGTCATATTTCATCTCCAGGGAATCCTGCCATCACACAACCTAGCAGGGGAGGAGAAGTCACGAAAAAAACAGGCAGACATTCCCTGAAGTTAAAAAGTCAAGTTGCTCCAATGTTAACCTCCCAATCAGTTCACAGCTCATGGTCATTCATTTGCAGGCCAGAATCACAGAGCCCACACGCACACTAAAGCTGCCAAATAAACCAGATAAATAATTCAATCAGGGCATTATAGAGCAGTCCAATTCATGGGTCTTATCTTTAGTATGTGATGTAATTGGAAAAATGAATCTGCACAAATTGATCTATCCCACTGCGGTGAAGTGTAAACACACAGCTGAGAAGAAAGCAGCTGTAGTACTGAGGAGTGGGCCTAGAGATAAGCATTAGCATTTCTTAGTATCTACCAAGTAATGGAAATTCACACAATAAACATTACCCTATGTTTTCCCTTCCCCCCTTCATCTTCCGTATCTCCTGGAGTGACCTTAGGTTAAGCCTGACAGTAAAGAGGAGACTCTCATATAAAAATAGCACATAGTATAAGCAATAATTAAGTTGTGTAATCAATTTCAGAGCAGTACTAATTTTCTCTTCCCGTCTTTGTACAGCCAGTCATGTCTTTCTCTTTGGGGGTGTTTACATGTTCTCTCTGGTGCTTATCCCTGACCTTCACTTGGTCCTCTCTGGCTGCACTCTGGCAGGAGGCAGCTGGTGGTTGCCAGGGTCATGCTAGGCCTTGGCCACTGTCTGTCCAGTCACATCACAGCGCCAGCAAAGACAAGGTCAAAGCATCATGACAATTAAGGCTCAAATATTTGAAAATGATCAAATGGAAGTTTAAATTGGTTTTCATACTGATTTTATGTCACCACATGTGTAAATGTTGCAGTGTTTCCCGCCTCAAGAATAAACTGTCCGCTGCAGTATTAAAAGTCCTCTTGCAAACAAAGATCGGTCTTTGGGTAATTGAAATGGAAGAAAATAAATCTAAATGAGCTGCAGAAAATAAGCCAAATTCCATCTAAGTAAAAAATCCATACACGAAGAATCGAATCTTTGCACTTGATATTGCATTTTTAAAACCAGTTTTCCAATTTTCTTGGACTAATCTGCATTCTTTGAATTACAAAATAAATAATGAATCCTGGTTATTATGGGACAGAGTTAGGATAGCTATGAGATGGCTGAGTGATCTTTGAGATCTTTGAGAAGAGATAGCATCAAAGTGAAATTGAAGTCAGCACTATCTGTTAAACTGGTTAAGATGTACAAGATCAAAACATGGAACATATATGTGTGAAGACCAATGAAGGTTTTTCATCTCAGGAGAAAAAGGTCACAGTGCTTTCATGCACAAATAAGTAATTATCACTGGCAATTAGACAGCATTGAGCTGTTTTCCATTCCTTTTATTTAGTCTTTTATGTGTTTGTGTGTAAGCTGGTTAGCTGTACATCCTTAAAGTGGTCATTAATTGAAAGCTTTTTAATGCATGATGAAGTACAATCTTTTTCTATTTATTCTCATTTTGGGATCTCGTTATTTTATCACTCTTATTCCCATGCACCACAATCTGTTTTTGTGCTCACTCTCCAGCAGTTATGGTGTTTCAACATCCTCTCTGCAGTGTATATCCACCCCCCCTCCCCTATTTGCTCCCTCCTGGATGAAAAGCCATTTTGGTGGTTGATTGGAGAATGATGCTGCTACTTAGAGAGTCACTCCATCAGCACCGAGGGAGGAGAGGAGAGCGCAAGGAGAGAGAGAAAAGCTCAGGAGGAGTAGTGGCTCCCTGGGGCGCTGTAGCTGTGATGGGTGAGCTGTCAAACGCCCCATTGTCCAAATTACCCAGCAAGCACCATGTCACCACCCGGGACTAATTTACGGTGCGGTGCGGTACGGAACAGACATCGCTCTATGAGTACAGTCCGCAGGAGAGACAAGAGAGGGAAAGGGATGTAAGGGAGGAGTGGGGGGTCCAAACTAACACCTTCCAAAGAGGTATAACAGGGCTTCAAACACACAGTCCCAATAGAAAACCCCAATTAACTTCATGCAGGTTTTCTGTTTACTGTCTTTATGCTTCAAGTCCTCAATGACAGGTGTCAATATGAATATGTGTCATGCTCCTGTACCTCCCCGCCCACCCAGCGCCTGCCAAACACACACAGTCACTGATGCACAAACACTTTAATACAGTTTTAAAGCAGCCATTGCATACAGAAGCATCTTGCTTGACTTCACTCACAGTTATAACGACTGGTCCTTTTAGCACAAACTGGCATGCCCATTCACTTGTCACATGTCACACCCCTGGGTGCCCAAAGCCAGACAGGGCCATCGCCCTACCCCATACCGACCGGTGGGCTGTGGAGTGGAGCAGTTCTTGTCAGAGAAGACGTGTCACACTCTCTGACCCCTCACTGTGCCCAATAGCTTGATGCGATGCCTCTACTTCGGCTAATTGGTCCAGAGCAGCGGGCAGCCTCATTCTGCCACCAGTGAAAGGCCAAAGGATCAAAATGCAAAACATACAAGCAGAAGATGACAACAGCAACACAGAATCATCTCATCAAAAATAAGATTACAGATCACCATTATACCAACAGTATAAATTCTACAAATAATTGCAAACTGTTTATATTTGACAGAATATTTCAACATTTCTTTCATACTGTAACTGAAGACTGCATGAGAAAGGTTCACTCAAATTTATCTCACATCTGCATCAAATTCACATCTGGGATTCATTATATGGTGAGACAAAAACTCAAAATGGAGTTAGAACAGTGACTTTAACATTTTGGCATCAAAAATAAAATGTGGCACTCTAAACACAACCTGAACTAAAAGAGTAAAAACTGGCATTACCCACTTGTATTGGAAAAAGTTGTATTGGCACTGAAACAAGTATCACTGAAAAATAAAAATTCTGATGTATTGACAATCTGTATTTTTGCTCATGTTTCACTTGCAATGCCAAATTTTATTATGATGCCAAAATTTGAAGTCACTCTTCTAGCTTCATATTTTACTAGCACACCAGTGTCAAACATAAGAGCTGCAACACTGAAATAGACAAATGAGCAGATTCATAGAGACAGCTGAAAAAAGATCTTTCACCAGTCATCACGCAGATCATCACTACAAGTACTTTGCAAACAGGGGCTAAAATATAAAAAGTAATTTGTCTGTGTTGAATTACAACCCTGAATAGAAAATCTGGTGATCTGCTTAACAGATTTACTTACACAAAGCTGCAGAGGTGGCCTGTACAGTACAAGCTGAAGCTCTTTGGGTTGTAGTTACTAGCTAGGTTGCAAAATAGGTTTCCAGCATAAATAAATAGTATACAAAACATACCAATGCTCGTGCAAAAATTAAAAAGACATCACAAAAATGAAAGGAAAGGTTCACATTTTAGTGTTTATATCTCATTTAGCCATGCCTTGGCATGTGGAAATTGTTAATTTAGACAAATGTGTTTTCTGTGTTGTAGACTTGAAAACATGTGAACCCAGCCTTTAAGGCAGTGATCACCTACCGACCTTTCATCTGAATTTTGAATATAACAGCTTGGTGTGCAGCTCAGAACTCCACAACTTTGAATTGTATTGCTCCTGTGTGCAGCTGGTGTAAATTTCTTTCAGTCATCATGACCTAATGCGACATGCAACATAAACAGCCATTCTTCATTATGATTTTCATAGCAATACATTTACTTTTAATTCACATTTTAAATGCAGGACTTCTGAATTTAATGGACCATTTTATGATACTGATATTTTTACTAATTATCCGATCATTCCTCCATAGAATGTATGTGTTCTCAATACAAGAATGAGTATCAGAGTATGTACAGTATCAACACCCCCACGTATACACACACACACACTTCACACTTACACAACTCACAGATATATCCAGAAGCACTCAAACCTCCGACCGTCCTCACACAAAAAATCCCTGGCAGCACTTTATCTGAAGGACACTACAGACTGGAAGTGTGTCAGAATATGTGAAACGCAGTCCCCAGAGCACAGTCTATTCTCCATGTCTGTCACTGAATCTGGTTGCCTGCTTATTCCCCTGACACACACACACACACACACACATACATACACAACCTTCATACACAACCTTCATACACGCATCAACCTCTTAAATTGCATTCTCGCCATCTCGTCAATCAAATTGCAAGCTGAAAAACCGTGAAAGCGTGTTTTAAGAAGTTCTCCCTTTTCTTTAACTGATCTCTCTCTAGAACTGTATCCCTTCTCGTGACCCAAACCGTGCTGCTGTGCTGAATAAAAGGTACCTGCAGCCATCTACTACCTTAGATGGGATGGGAAATGACAAGATCAGGATTTACTGTATGTCGTAATACACCAAACATGGGTGTATGCTCTAATGCAGGCCCTGATGGTGCAACTGTGTGTGTGTGTGTGCGTGGGAGGGTGTTTACGTGTGTGTACATGTGTCCGTGTGTGATGGATGAATTAATGTGACAAGGCAGATGTAATGCAGAACCATAAATCTTAGCCCGGGGATCAGCAGAGGGAGAGCAGGGGGTGATATATTAAAGGGCACACACACACACGCATCCACACACCACCGTTATGATGCTGATAATAAAAACAAGACCCTAGCCGCAATAGCCAGCTAATAGACATGACTCTATATCTGGCCCTGAGGGTTATGACATGCACATGCACATGCACACGCACAGACACACACACGAACACATGCACGTGGCACCACAGACACACAAACACGCACAAAATCACAGAGTCTATCCCCTTTTCCAGCAATTTATTATGCTACATTGAGCCCAACAGCTTAAGTGTTTGATATCACTGTAATACTGTTAAAATCTTAATACTGTAACAGAAGCTTGCTATCGCGCAACGTGCTAATTCTTTTACTTACTGTGTAAAGGGCATTGTATGGGGTTCTACAAAAAAAGCATGACAGTGTGTCTGTTGAGAATACTGTTATGAAAAAAACACATATATGAAGCTGGCTAATGTTATTGTAAGTTCTAACAAGCCTTGTTATTAAATCACCCTGACCAGCTGATCTGTAATCAGATTTTCTCAACAGGCTGCTCAGAAAAGTCTGACAGCTGTCCCTATCAGAATCAGATGGTCTTTTATTGTAAATGCTCCACTAATTCATTCTTTGAGTTTTTTATTGTGCAGACCTGACTGTTGGTTCTTATCATGGCTGCTATTATTATATTACAATAAAAGCTTATCTACCTACATTTACCTTCAGGTAGATTCATAATAATTATTTCTATGGATCTCTATGGATTCTGGCACTGGAAACACATGCTTGTAGACAGTGCTTTCATGATTCTGACTTACATCAGAGAGTCATCACACTTGCACACATGTAGTAGGCTAAGCTCCTTTAGCTGCAGACTTTTTTTCCCCCCCGTGGCAACACTTGATATTCAGCGCATGTAGAAATACATCTCATTGGTTCTTGCATCCTTGTAACTGCAACATGCATTAAAGACATTTTCCCACGTATGAAGATACTTTTGTCTACAGTATTTTGCTATATTTGGCGCGTTTGCTAAGCTCACTAAAAACAGAAAAGCTGGAATTAAGCAGGAAATGCGACATGTTTGTCCGCCTCATAATGGTTTTTGCGGCGCAGAATTTTTCCCTTGTATTTCGTGACCACTTCTCTTTCTTCCTGCATGTTTATTCAAGGGTACCAGGATGCTTAATTGGTTTATGCCTAAAATGAAAAGGGCTTTGTAAGCATTCAAAGGAGTCGCTGCAACATGCTGGTTTCTGCACAGAGCCTACAGCAGGTACATGTACAATTGCAGGGGGGTTGTGGCTTTGTTGCCAAGGGTTGGAGGGAGAAACAGGATGCACTCTTATGTGCCAAAGCCTTTATTATTTTATACAATACTCTTCATCAAAATCACCAAGTCTTGTACCTCGAAATACTGTGCCGGGTTTGGCAAATCAACATACCATGCTTGTTATACTGGCTTCGACAGGAACAACAAGAAAGCTGTTGTCTCAGCTCATTTCACATGGTTCCTTTCCCTTGTAACATTGGCTCGCAGAGGAATGACAACATAGCTGCTATTACACATTGGATAGGGTATCATATTCACATTGGCTCTTATGCAGTTCGCTACATCATATCCAGCTTGGATGATCGATTGCATCCTTGCTAAGCCAAATAGACGCTTCTCCCTGATTTCACTGCCCTGCCTGCCTTCAGCTCCTATGTGTGGTTATATAGCATCCAGAAAAGACCTGTATGGACAAATCTAATTGTGCTGCCTTTAGAAATAAGCCTACACACACATAAACACAGATATTGTCACTGTGACCAAGTTTAAACATGGTATCAGAGCATCAGATATATCCGGACTCTGGCTGAATCTGGCTGAGATAGATAGAGGCAGGTCACACCGAGAAACAGAGTGCATCTTAAATATATCTTGCGACCACTTAGGATTGGATTTCACTGCCCAGTTTACGTTTACAGTTTTATTCTCTGCAGAGAAAACCTGTATACTAGATTCAACTACTCATTCAAAAAGCCAAAAGTAAAAGTTGAAAACTGAAGTGTGCTTTTACAAATCAGAGCAACAGAGAGAGGGAGAAACAAGAAACAAGATGGAAACTCGCCTCCGGTAAAGACTTTGTTTTTTTCTGCTTTGGAGCTTTGTCTTGCCGTGCAAATACTGCAAAGATGAGGCTGTTCTTTATATGTGGTCCCATGCATCCCCAGCCACGTCAGAATGAGGCTTGAGTGATCATATCACATCTGACGTGTTCTCATTACATTTTAGGTGCATTCATATTTGTATTTAGAGTTGTCCCCATGTGACTAGAGCCACAAACACACAGACTCAGTTACAGTTACAAACAGACAGTTAGACACATACAGATGAGTGTCAAAGAAAAGAGACCTGAATAAATGAGTCGAAATACATAACAAATGCAAATGTTTCCATACGGGGCACAAGAGCTCGCTGAAGTGTTTGATGAGCTTGAAAAAATATTTACAATGCCTTCAGTTCTCCAACCCAGTTGAACACCTATGAGACCGACTTGTTAATGCTCTCCACCACCATTGTAAAAACACCCAGTGAGGGAATACTTCTAGAAGAATGGTGTTCTTCCCCCAGTAGAGCTTCAGCTTCTGGCTCGTGGTTGTCTACCTGTGCCTGTGCTTGTGGTAATACCTTAGTTTACATAGAGACAGTGTCACTCACTTTACAATACAGTTTGGGAAATTTCCTGATATTGGTGCCTATAAAAATATTACAAACCTATAAACCTGTTATAATATACACAATTTTGTCACATTGATCTATAGTCCAAAACTGAATACACACAATACAAACTCTCACATACAATCTCCATGTGTGCACATGCATGCACACAAGACATACACAAGCCTCACACCTGTTAATGGATGTGTTAAGAGGCAGAAACGCTTGGTGGGATGGAGGGAAGTTATAGTGTGTGTGTGTGTGTGTGTGTGTTTGTTTTGTGTGTGTGTGTGTGTCTGAGGGGGGTTGACTGCATTAGGGAATCACACACCCAGCTCCACTCACCAGGGGACTTCTGTCAGCCTGTGATTTTACCCTGTACCCCTCCCAGCTCTCTCACCTCCTCTGCTACTCACTACCGAAATAGGTCAACCACATATAATGCAGGGGCAATGAGGAGCAAGTATGTGCCCCCCCTCACCCCCACTACCCACTCCGCCCTGTCCCTCTGCAATCTCCCCACCCGTTACCTTAACTGTCCGGCAAGCAAAAGCAAGCTATGGCCCCCCATGGATACACAGGGGCTGGCTGCGGAGAGACAGGCACAGCCAGCCACAACATCCCAATCTCCCAGCCACAACAGCCATTTACACAACCACGCCTGAACACACCGGATTCCAGCGTGTCGCATGGAAGGTGCACACTCCACAAGACAAATTCGCACCAGTGGTTTAAAATGCTCATCTCTGCTAAATTAAATGAGATGGGGAAAATTTAATAATGGATATTGTGTGTATTGTGTGGAACTGCTTGCAATCACAAAATGGTTCATCACTGTCACTCTCCTTGGGAGCATGAGATGGAGGAGGAGTGAGGTGGAGGTTAACTGAGAAATATCCAGCAATATTGCAACATTCAAGGGACACTCCACCAATTTTGCATGTCAAAGTTAATTTAATAACCACAGGGAGTAATACATAGTCTATATAACACAGCTGCATTATGTCTTCTGTGTCATCACCCAGGTATCTTGAACTTCTTGCAGGTCTAACAGAATACACTACTGAGTCACGTTATGGGAAATGTACGTTCTAGTGTTAGATCCATGTTGCTTCTGCTGTGTTAACTGTGACCCTTTTTATGTCTTTACAATTCCCCCAACTCTATGGAAGTGTAATTCTGAACTAAATGGCTAGAGTACTTTTTTTTAACCTAAGCATTGATGGTATATTAGACATCTATGCACCATTAATCAAACCAGGTAACAGATGCCATTCTATAGTGTCTTCATAGCCAAATTTTTACAGTGCATGTGGTGTAACCACAACACTGCTGGTTGAACTCCAAACAGGGACCTTTGTTGCATGTCATACTCCTCAGGTTTCCTGTCTGCCTCTCAGCTATCAGTCTCTTCAATAAAGGCAAAACAATAGACCATTGCTATGTCATTCTGTCTCTCTTCCATTGTTTTGTAATTTACGAGCACTCCTAGAAGAAACTCCCATTGTGGTGATGGTGTTCTTCCCTGGGGGAATCACATTTGTGATTCCTCACCATCAAAATCTACTCTCATGTATACTGTATACAAAAGAATTGTGTTTTTGCTAAATTTGCATCAAGATAGGCTATACCAGAGTAACAACACAACAGAGGTTTGGGGTTGAGTACTGGAGTGGACGGACCAGCGGTCATCATAGATTTGGCTCTGTTCCAGAGCATGTAAAAATGGGCATATGAATGGAGTAGTTCTATTCACAACCTATGTAAACAGCTTTATTAAACTGTCTTGTTGTTTACTCAGTAGGATGGTTCCTGCAATCCACGTTATTGATTCAAAGGGTAAATCAAATATGCTGCTATCTCATGTACTCATGTCAGATGCTAAACTATACACGTACAAGTATGCATCTATAGATACAAGTGTGCAAAGTCATAACATCAACTACAAAATTCTTCCCGATAGTCCAGATTTCTATCCTCCCTTTCTTCTACTTATCTTACTTCTATCCTTTGCATCTTCCTGCATTCTCAACTCATGTTGTCTTCCCTCT
This sequence comes from Larimichthys crocea, assembly GCF_000972845.2. Classification (NCBI taxonomy): domain Eukaryota; kingdom Metazoa; phylum Chordata; class Actinopteri; family Sciaenidae; genus Larimichthys; species Larimichthys crocea. The sequence goes on from NC_040019.1 coordinate 8,070,287, forward strand.
GCAGTCTCCACTGGCTGTGACCTTTTCTCCAGTGGAACAGGATACTGCCCATCTCTATCTTCCTCATGCATTAATGATCTGTGGTAAGCTGAGGGCATCTGTCTGACTCCCAGCCTGTCCGCTGTTCACCCACTTCCAAGGACGGAGCTCAGCCAGTGTCGAGCTCAGCCACATTCTCTGTCACCCACAGGGAAATTCAGATAAATAGCCACAGATAGCGATAGCTCCACAATCCAGAAAGTGGAGGCTACCCCTTCTCATCTGCACCGCAGTCATCTCTTTGACACTCCCCAGTGGCAGATATCTAAAATACTAGAGCAGAAAGATGACAGCAGGCAACAGACATAAAGAAACTCAGCCAATTATCCTGGTTTCGTACAGAACCTCACTGCAGATACAAGCAGCTGAACTAACATTCCTCCATGAGGTAGCAATGCCGATTGTTCTTTTTCATACCTTCTATTTGTCAGCATTTAACATATACTATGGTAATAAGAACTTAAATGCATTCATCCCCCCTTTCCCAAGCTGCCCTGATGTCCTTTTCCCAGCATATTGCTGTAGCTCTTCCTGAAAGATCCCCAAAGTGCTCTTCTGGCAAAAGCTCAGTCTTGTCAAGTTTGAGGAGGTAAAAACTGAGATAAAGTGATCTTGTAAATCCCGCTGCAGCCCATTCAATTGGCTGTACATTTGTAAAATGGTACCAGTGATTAGTTCTCAAGTTCTTCTTAATGTAATTTCATTGGTTAGAAAAGCCCTCTGCGTTTCCAGCCTTTTTCTGAGCCAAATCCATTCTCAGGACCTCAGTAAGCCTGATGAGATCATGTGCAGCATCTTGGCTTCTTGCATCTATGGTCAACTTTTTTGAGTCACGTCCAAAGCTCATGGCCATTTGTAAAGTTTAGCTCTCTGTTCACCACAACAATCTGACATGTCTGCCTCATTGCTGCTGCCAATGTACTAATCTCACAACGTTTTTCACTCTGACCAATCAATACGACTGTAAGATTCTTACTTTATGCACTAGCAGTGGGATTAAAGTGCAGTTGAAAGTGTTGCCTTCAACAGAAGATATTCTTGTTATTCCTTTTAAATGTGATGTTCAATTTTTAGCTATTGTATCTTCCACCTGTGCTGATTTGAAATTGTCTGCATTAGAGGCAATTGCACTACAGTATTGAGGGCATCTACAGGAGTGCTTCTACCCCCCAAAATCGTCTACCAGGACCCCAGGTGGACATTTTGAGACTCTCCTCTCCACTTTCACAGTTTTAATCCAGCTATGGTTGTGTTATCAGTGGAGTCAAAGACAGAAAAAAACTTTACAGTGACAAAGACTTTAAAAACACTCCAAAGTGGATTTGGGCTCAAAATGTACTAGCATTGTTGTCATCAATGTAAAATTGATGCCAGCAGAAAAATGTAAGTATTGCAAGCAATTGGACTACTTCCTATCCTAGCTGCCCTATCAGCAACTTATTCCAATTACTTTTTAGTTTGTTTACAATGATGTTTTTCAAACTAATTTGCTTTCAACTATACTGCACAGTAGATTGGTGTAATAGTAATTGGCTGTCTTCCCTCTGGTGCTCACAGAAAAGAGAGACATTTGCTGATACAAACATTCTTACAGTAGGTTATACAGCAGGAATATCATGGCAGGAGCTTAAAATTCACTAATATTTCTTTTTACGGGAACAATGATGAGCCGCTTGGCCTAACAGAGGGTTATTGTAATCAGTTTCTCTGGTGTATGTATCTCACCCTGTCACCTGCTAGGACTCATTCCCTAAAACCCTAAGATGCATTCTGACAGCTGCAGAAATCCTCATCTGGGGAGGAGGGATGAAAAGATTCCTTCTGTGCACCTCCCTGCCGTTCTCTACCCAAATATTTGACTTTGCCTGTGATCCGTAGCCCTTGAAGGCTTCTGTTGGGCTTTTCCACGCGACTGATCTCTGTTCTCAAAGCAGGTGTTTAAAACACAACTGACACAGAAGCCTCACTAGTAAACCAGAGCAGAAAAAAGACAGAGAGCAATAAAGAGAGAAAAAGAAGAAAAATATTTAAAAATGCTTGTAATGTTTTAACTATTACTATACTGTATGTTATTTATTTTATATATAAAATTCAATAAATAAGGCTAGGCTCAAAGGTTAAATTAGACATGACAACCACATCAGATAGTGCTGTGTCTAGCTGCCATGCTGATGCAACTCCCTGGGGTGCCTGTCTATGGCGAGCCCTTGATGTCACCGTTACACACTCCTACACAAATGGCCTTCAGTCATAAAATAATGCACACACAAACACACATGCATACTGCACATGCATGCCCACCCAGGAGCATGTATTTAATGGCTTACACTAATGCAGACACACAAATACACTAAGAACCTTCACAGGCAAATCAAGCTGACAGATCAAAGAGTACACACACAGAGGGATGAACCTTTCAGGACGTTTGAAAATCTACCAAAGGATGTTTTCCTAAAAACCAATTATCCCTGAGGTCGTGTTAGGAAATGACCACTGCTGTTTCCAGTTCATATCAGGATTCCACAGATCATTGTGGGATGTTTTTCCTCAGACCCGTGTGCGCTACACGCAGTGCACTTGACATCCAAAGCAGCTTTACCAAAGAAGGAAATAATTTTTCAAAAATACATTTTTATTGTTTTCAGCTGCCAGATGATATAAGTAATTACATGACAATGTCATGTAAGACGGGAGTTGAACTTCCACAAGACTACAGTCTTGCTTTTAGTCATTTTTATTTTAGTTTGATGACCATATGTTTTTGGATTTATCTAATTGGTTTTGAAATGGTTTCGTGAATCAAGGGTGTGTATGTTTTTTCCATCCCATTAGAGAGCATGTAATCCTTGAACCGAATTTAAAACATGAAAGGTTTTCACTCGACAGCTACGATGAAGAGCTGCTACAGTGACAGTTACTGTCAGATCATATTAGTGAGTAATTACAGAAGCGCACTAAATCTAACATGTAAACTTACTGTATACAAATACATAGACAGAAATATATAATTTTGGATGATATGACCTAAAATCAGCATCAAGATTATATTAGCTTCAAAAATTATATGTGTCACATTAATTATTTTTAGCCACACTAGCTGCTGAGCTAAGCTGTGTCTGTATAGTTTGAGTATTGACTGTATTGATAGAAAGTTTGAGTTTATAGACATTTGCTGTAAGAGTCCATTTAGTCCATTTTCATTAGTGCCCTTTCCACATATACAGTATATATTGAATATACTATACTGTATACTGTACCCACATATCAATTTCAACACAGAGACAGACTCAAAATTCAATATATCCTATCTCCACGTGACATGTGCGGTCTAACACACAGTAGTGTGAGTGACAGGCAGGCCCAGGAGATGCACACCAGGGGGTAAACATAGCGCCTAAATAGAGGAGATGAAAATGAAAACACGCTAGTAAGAGACAAGAAGGTGACAGAGAGAAGGAGAATGGTAGCTACAGTAGGGGAGATATGGTGTGATTTGGGGGTGGGGCTTCTCCACAGGCTAGTAGTTCAGCTCACATCACCTTGCCAAACTGTCACTGCCCCCTACACCGACCCCCCTCTCCTCTCCAGCCCTGCCTCCCTCTATTCTCGACAGAATGATTAATGGTGTATCTGGTCATGCGAGCGCCACTGTCCCTGAGTACCCTAAACATTATCATAACTTTTTTTTTTTTTTTGCTGTAATCACTGAAACTGAAGAGCCCAGTAACCTCCATGAAACACAGAAAACTAATGTTCTTACCAGAGGCATTGTAGTCTGTCTATTTGTCCGTCATTGTGTTAATAACAGGAGAAATAAAGAATGTGCACAAGATTAATGGCACAGTTCTGGAGGGAAGACTGATAAAATCAGCGTCACATCGTATCTCCTACACAGTGGAATAATCTAAAACTATTAAAATCCAAAAATGATCTTCCATGTACTGACAAAGGGACTGCAGCTCAGCACTGAGCCGAAGTCGTATTGTCTTAATGTATTTTTAATATAGTAATGTCATATTCCTGCTGTTCTACTAAACATTCTTACCTATCATGTGCTGTACAGTGTGTCAACAGTGCCATATTAAAGGCAATATACCATGAGAGTGGCCTACAAGTTTCATATTAGCTCAATATCCCCACAGGATCCATTACTGTTTATAGGACTGTACATTAGGCTCTGTCTGCTGCCATTATCTTCTACACACTGCAGGGGACACACTCAGCATATTGCACTCTACAAAGAGAGCTTTTCACACGATGCAGACATGCATACACAAAGAAACTCCATCGCACATACAGTATGTCTGCATTCATAGCACAAAAGTGGTGTGGAGTGTGTTGAGCTTCAACATGTTGTGTGGTTAAAAATGCAATTTAGATGTGTGGCCTTTCCAGACAGCTTGCAGAGATTTGTGTTTCACTGGAGGAATCAGTCTCTGTTGAGGTTAAGTTTGGGTTTTCCATTACTATCACAAAAGGGAGAAGAACATGCACCATCACCTTACATATGGAAAGCCTCATTTTAAGCCTGAATTGTAACTCTGTATTGGACTGTCACCATAGCAATGCTGCATGTGCAAAAATAGCACCAAATGATTTATAGTTCTGGGTAGTCCTTAACCTTTTATTGTCAAATTTCCAACTAAAGAACTGAACTGAAGTGTTCCTTTCTTTCAAAAAGCCCAAAGTAATAGCATTTACATTCTTTCATATTGACTTTGTGAGACAGAGTGGTAATAATAACTGCGAAGAGGAGATTTGCACTGGAAATTACTTTTACAGATCAGCAAAAGCGTATTTAGCGAGAAACCCTGAAAAGGGAAAAATGACCTCTTTTATATTGTGAGGAAATATAATGAAGACAAGGTAGACCAATTAAAACTTCTTGTAGCATGCAAAGGCTGTATGTGCAATTTAATGAAAGCAGACGTTACAAAGAACTATGGTGAAGGTACGCATACACATAAAAGTGTAAATAACCCTTTATAAGCCAAACTCTCTTTCTCAGAGGTTAAGAGGGAATAAGGAACTAAGAATGGAGGGTTAGTAAAACATAAGCTTAAGAGAGAGAAGATAGAGAGGCAGGAAATCAAAAGAAGGATTCTCAGGAAAGACACAATGGCAAACAAATCCACATAAGCCCTGGCTGTTTTTTCTTATAGGAATACATTTGTAAGGGGAGGAACTTAAAAAAGCAAATAGGCATTCACTTAACCACACAGGAGCTGAGGCATCAAATAGTTTACTCTTTTCAGGAATAGACAGAAGCATTGTAAATCCACTGGGGAATGAGCTGTGCAACAAACATACATCTTGTATGTTAATAATAAAACTCTACTTAAATATCCCAATGCAATAATGCTTCTGGGGAGATATATTTGACAAATACGGTTTATTGTGTCAATCCGGGTGATATGAGGCTTGGTATGATATTTTCTATTTGAGACCACGCAGTTTAATATGTTTCTGTGCTGCAGCGGTGACAGAGGAGTTTGTGTCCTCTACTGCCAAGCTGTGTGTTGCTCTAACTGAACCTCAAGACCCTGTGAATTTCGGTTGCCCTCCAGGACCTGATGCCAGACCGCAGTTTGCCAAAGGCCACAGCAGTCAGCGGGAAAAAAAATCTGTATGATCTGCTAGACAGGAGTCCAAACTCACTCATGCACACACACACACACACAGACACACACAAACTGTTTCCCCTGAGTATGATCACATCTGCAATCTGCTGTGAACATGAAAAACATCTTTTTAAAGGAAAACTGTATTCATGTATTACATCCATAATAAAATCATTTGCTAAAGGGCTAATGTGAGGTCACCCAGGAAACAAAATAAAAGAGAAGTCTTGCTGTGAAGTTAAAATCCAGTTATAATTACTTAACTTAGTCACCTACAAAGTGTACACCACCTGATTTAAGACCTTTTTTACACACCTGATAAAAATCTGGGCCTCCGTACTTCATTATGTAGTACGTGTATTATGTGTTGTATATTTACAAAACATTTATTACTTAATAAAAAACTAAGCCCAGTGATTTGAACATCTACACTGCACTTAGAAACAGTAGGATCACAGATCATCCTGCTGAAGTCAAAGGCATCTATCACACTGAGATCTGAGGTCATGGCCTTCATACGAGTTTTCAGGCATCACCGCACAAGGTCAGGTAAGAGGTCAGGGAGTATGCCACCTCCCCTCATCTTTCAACAATGGATTCATCCTAATTTAAATCATGTCTCACTAAGCTTTCTCTCCTTCCCACTCTTCTGTCTGGCTGGTCAGGCTATAGGCCAGATGTTGTCTAACACACCGCCTTTCCTCTTAAGAACCATGTCTCTTCTTCAACTCCACCCTTATTGAAAACTTGGCAGATGTCTGGCTGTAAAAAAGGCACCCTCATGATGCAGCGTGTACAGCAAATCAAAAACAACAACTTTATTTTCCTCCTCAGCTCATGCAGATGATGTACTCCACAACTTATAATTGTGCTACTGATTAGGCTCATCCCACTGCATATCTCCGCCACTTCACAAAGCTCATCAGGCACATCTGTTCCCAACAGCACCAAACAAGAGGCACATTAACAAACAAACAGATAACAATTAGTCACGTTTGAAGTCCTCTGCCCCATTAGAGAGAAAGCTGGGACTATTGGCTCCAAGGAAGCACAAATGCCATGCTACAGTAGGGGGCTTCCTGGAAACAAACTTTCAGCATTTTGCATCATGGTGACAATGCATTTTACATCATAAGATTGCAGGAAGTGGCACAAACAAGAAAGGTACAGTGCTCACCTCCCATGAAGTGATTCTCTGTGTCGCTGCTTTAATCTGGAGCTTAAATTTACATCAATCTGCGTTAGTCTTCTGTCTGCTCGAGACACAGACGTTAGAATATGAAGCGCTGCCGAGCCGTCAGTCATGCTGCATTAGGAGACGACTCAGGACACGGCTGAGAGTCAGAGGTTAAAGCCATTACGAGCTGGGTGGCTCCACTTTCTGACCTTTGAACCTCACTTCACTACACACTATCTGTCTTTTCTCTGTAACACTTCATGTTAAACCTGACCTGGTTTGGCAGCAAGTGTTTTAAAGCCTACGGCTCTTATGCTAAAACACATTCAAAGCTGCAGCATGAAGCAAAATTTTCAGAATTTCTCCACAATCTTTTGACTTTAATAATTTCTCGAATCTTTTATTTGAATAATTCACTTGTTGGCTAGTTGTTTTTTTCTCATGCTGTCTTCTTATAACTATTGTAAAACCCTTCTTTTTTTGCCCTTTCCTATTTCCATCTTCCAAATACTTTACAGTTGCTGTCCTTTTATTTTTTGATGAGAGAGGGGACCAGGAGGTCTGCCCCAGTGCACTCCCGGCCTTATGTTTTAAGATTTAATGAAGATGTGCAGTAATACCAGCAACACACACACACACACACACACACACGCTCACACTAATAATGTGTGTTTCTGGTGAAAGCAGGTGTCATTGGCAAATGCTAATTGAACTAGTCCATGGGTCAGTGATTCTTCCTGTTTTCCCTGTGCAGAAGTGTACAGATACATTCTGGCAGGGCAGATACCGTCATTGCTGGAGGGCACTCCCACTATACGACAACTGAGCTACTCTTAGGCTTTACAGTAAACTGGAGAGGAACCTCTTGCGAGTCGTGCGATGAGGGGGATTACTGAGAGTGACAACTTGTTATTTTCTTTCGGCTAACCAGTGGGATACAGATAAGGATGTGCTGGTGAATAGACATCTATATATCTATCACCAGATCCATATAGCTTTATTTATGTCTCAGTCACACTAGATGGATAAGGAAATCTAAAAAAAAAAATCCATGACCTATTCCTTCTCCAAATGGAGAGTTTCATTTGTGATGAAACACACACACACACACACATAAAAAACAGTCACAGCTAGCATTCCCATCTCCCTGAATAGACCTATCGCACAATACAATTGTCCCTGACACAGACATTACAATATAAATGAAAAAGTGTGAGTGATGCAGAGTGACACATGGCATGCAAGGGCAGGTTCATGTAGGCCGATCTCTACATCTCATTAAGTTTAGCCAGCCAGTGCTCATTAGTCTGGCTCTCTAGTTATGTAAGTTCAACCACCAAAGCAATGGCTTTTGGTGCGCATGTATAATTTATACTCGTGGACTTGAACTGCTCCAGATGATTCTTTTCAGATGAGGAATAATGTAGTAAAAATACATATTTAACTGTATGCTTACCTATATGCAGTAGACCCATCAGATGCAGGAAAAGGTGAGGCAGGGAGAAAAAGAGAGAGAGAAACATAAATTAGCACAGATATATGGTTTTTTTTTATTGCATCCAAATAGACTGCAGCAGATTTAAACATTGTAACACTTTCTACTTTATTAAAATGACATGTTAATGTAGGCGCGGGTATATGGTTTTATACTGTGGAGAATGTTTCTGCAGAACACGGAACAGATCAGAACATTTGATGAAGGACAAAAAAAGAGCGAGTGCCTCTGAAAGTCAAACCCCTGCCCCCTGTGCAGCCACACATGGCTCTGTTTCAGAGATGGGGAATTCAGGAGGAACACATGTTTCCGGGTGCACCGTCAAGTATGTAGAACACAGCAGAGTTTACAGAGTAGGGGAACCGGCTTTAATTAGAGTTAAGCAGACCTGGTTCTATTTGTTTTCATTTGCGTGATTTATCCCCTTTCATTTGGCAGCTGGCTAACGTGTCCCAGACCATCCGACCAACTTCGCCTGAGGTAAAAGGATACGGCTGGCCTTTGGAACGGATGGCAGACTTGGAAAGCGGGAGAAAAAAAAAGGAAGAGGTGCAGTCTTGCGGAGGTTATTGGGACGCAGTTGAGGCCACCTGTTGTGTGAACATACTTGCAGGGTACATGAACATCAATGGAGGTGGTCAGCTAAGATATTGCATGTGACCCAGCATATTTTCCTTTAGATAAACACAATTTCTCCCATTGAAGACCTCAGGGGAAAAGAGGAGATGAGTAGGATGAGGGTGGGATATAGCCTAAAGACCAAAGATGGGTTATTAGATATTTGGACAAGCACTCCAGACTACATAAAGCTCTGCGTGCCTCGGGGGAGATCTGCTGGTGGTTTTAAGGCTTTAGTCTGTCTCTGTATTACAAACAGTCAAGGAACACAGAGGGAGTATCTGTGAGCATCTGAGAGCTATTCTATGGTGAAGAAGAAATCAATCAAAAGCTAACATCTGCCTCTGAAAATACGTTCTTTACTGCAGTAGAATCTACAAACCATAAACTCCAATATGGAAGAGGAAATGATCCGAGAAGTATGATCTAGATGCCTGTCATTGTTCACTCGCAACGACCGTTCTTACACACTTTTCTCCCTCTTTTCTCATTTTTCCCATTTAACTCTCACTCATATTGCAGTGAATGGGACTCATAAGATTACAGCTAATGTGTATACATCTTAGGTTTGTGATCAGACTACCCATTGCCACTGAGGCTGATCCATTTGATGTCGAGACACAAGCGTTGGATGTAGCTGTAGCATATCATTGCCAGCTTGTCATGGAAAGCGTCTTCACAAAAAAACACAACAAAACATGCCTCAGGCGAGCACAAATTAGATACAGATATAAGGGCACACCAGCTGAGTCACATGCTCGTTTACTTGTTTTAACTTTTGTGTCACTGTGCAAATTGGCAAACCGCGAAATGTTCAGTATGCCCCATCTCCGGTGGCAGCAGGCACAAGAAGTCACAGCCTTAAAACGAACAAAGGGTTTGCCGGAAAGAAAAAAAACACACACACATCCACATCACGGTTCAGTTTGTGACAAATGGTTATAGTTACGTTTTTTCTTTTGTCTAATGACCAAGCCTGCCTTCAGTCAAAGCCTCCCTGTGAGCAGCTGATCAAGCCCAGGTAGTAGATTTACAGTCTGGTCAGCCTGCAGGCAGCTGAGGGGTCTAGGAACATCAATAAAGGGTTAACCAGCACTGTTAAGATTTAAAGGGGCAGTAAGTGGCTCCATTAGCCCGACTGACTACAGCAGCCGTAGGGGTAGAGGTGGAGGCAGGGTGGATGAAGGAGTGAGAGGAGACAGGAGATGAGGTGCCCCCAAGACATCAGTCCACGGCAGAGGAGAAAAAAGGGCTGGAGGGTGAAGTTAAAGCCTGCTGCTCAGGCATCAAATCAAAGCTACTGCTTCACCTTGCAGCCTCGAGACAGAAACAGCACAGTCACAAGGAAAAGAGGCGGAAACACCACAGGAAATGAGAGCGAGAGAAAAGGGGTTTCATACCACTGGGCTGACCAAACTTCACAGTCTGCACATCTGAGTCTGATCAAGAATCAGTCCAGTTGGCATTGAACTGCTGGCAAATCTACTGACTGAGTTTATGAGTCGCTCCAATCATTAATCAGGGATATTTCCTGCTCTGCTCCCTCTCTAAACTTTGACTGCATGTTGACATTTGTTTGGTAGGGGAGCTACCGAGGGATTCTCCAATCCAGCTAAAGAATGAATGTTTAGAAAGTTGACTGTTCCCACTTACTTAACGTTTTGTCAGGCTCTATAAATTAATTGCTTGTGTGTGTGGACAACTGTGATTGGCCAGGATGCCTAAAGGGTTTGAACCTGTGTCCATGTGTTTCAGCCAGGTTCACCCTTCTTTTGTGCAAGCTTTCTGTACAATCGTTACAATTTAATCCTCTAGAAAATACACTTACCTGCCAGTTTTATATTATTCCCTCTCTGTGCCAAATTCTGCCAAAATTTACAGGGACTTGTCAGTCTCAAATGGAGCTTGACTAAACGTCATGTAGCTGGGAAACAAAAGCTTGTGCAAAAAAGACAGAAAATGACACAAAATACTCCATGCATATGCAATCCTGTGAGCTAAGACCTCTTTGCTCTCCTCTAGTGTGTGACTGCCTTTGAAGTGACAAATGTTGATAGCAGTGACTTCCTGTGTGACTTTGCAAATACGCAGAAAACAAAGAGAAACTCTTCCAAATCACTTAGGGGAAAAGTAAAATGTATCTGGATGTATAGCGGCATGAAAATGCTCATCAAAATGAGTCGATACAAGTATAAATTTAGCCGCCTTTCAATGGTCTCTCTGGCCCTCGGTGTAAATACGTGGACGATACGAGTGATGATAGCCTCCTTTTAATTTTCCAATCTTTTAATTCGCTAATCTACAGCTCTCATTTCAATTTGTGCCTTTACAAAGCACATAACACACAATCCCTGCTCAGCAGTTCTGCCCTGTAATAAGTGGAGGTCTCAACCCAGCACTTTAATAAATGTGTTAATTCAGAGCTCACCAGGCAGAAACAATGCCAGCATGGGAGATAAATTCCCCAGCGTTCATTTCCTCTGTCTCATGGCTGATGCTGAGGCTGAGCTGGAGAGCCCGTGGGAGGGGGGCAATGACGATCATACATCACACTGAGGCATCCCTGCGACTCTAACATGGCTTTGTCTCCGCTCTGTGTCTGTACATCTGTTTATGTGTATTTGCTGTGCAGCAATAAGACCATATGGCCTTTTATAGTATATGATGCAAAATATATTTTGCATTCTGGCAGAGGAATTGTTGTTAAGAAACAAGGATAGAAGATTTTACATGTAGATGTGGCTTAACCTTTGCAGTTGAGGATGTCAAAACCAAAGATACAACTCTGCAGTTTTCTGACAGGGTATACAATGTTCTCCCTGTGTGTGTGTGTGTGTGTGTGTGTGTGTGTGTGTGTGTGTGTGTGTGTGTGTGTGTGTGTGTGTGTGTGATTGTCCACTACACACTGACAGGGGCTTTTTATTACTAAACGAAGCCCTGTGGAAATGCTGCCTCTACTCAACCTGAACGTTTCTATTATTAACTCTCAGCACCGCAAAATCCTCAAGGCGAGTGTTCCGCTGGTCTGTGAGGGAAAACATCTTTACTGGATAATAGCCCTTCGTCTAATTACAATGCCAGCAATCACAAAAAACACACACGCACTGCACAGAGAAGGAGGAGGAAGGAAAAGGTGACACACGTTATATACACAACTCTATGATGGTCTGTGTGTAGGTGTGTGAGTGTGTGTGTGTGAGTGAGCGAGCTCATTAGTGCATGCTGTGACTATGTGGATCTTTTGAGAAGCTTCAATCAAATTTACAGAGCTAATCACGACTGCAAAACCGGTCACAGAATTAGAAACAGCTTGGTATGTGACAATCATATTCTATCAGTGTGTGCACACAGCCCCAGGAAGTAAACTCACTCAGTGGACCAGGAGCAGGAACTAAACGGCTGATTCACTGGGTATGAATGAAGGTCAGTAACCAAGCTAAATGGAGTTAACAATGAAGCTGTGGTCCGGGACTTTCCCTGAGGTATGTTTAGTTGTCTGTTTGATCCTCAGGGAGTCTCTGTATTCTTTCTTTTTTCCTAGAATCTGTGTTTGCAATCTCTGATTGAGCTCAGTACACACAGGTCAAAGGTTAAGTTGCTCACGTCTGGGATTCTTCAGAAGGCTCCTCATTCCTGACCGACCTGCACCGTAAACACAGGGCACCATAATCTTCTTTCCCCCCACCACATAAACACACATGCATACACAAAAGACTCAGGTTCCAGGCCATCGATAAAAACTGCACACCACCCCTCTTCACCCTGTGTCACTTAGTGCCCCCCACCACCCCTTGTTTCATTTTAATGGCTTTTTGAAGGGGACTGAAAGCTTTTCTCCCGACTCTCGCTCCCAGTTTGTTTAAACAAGTTAATTAGTGCGGTTGATCTGATGGGACTCTGGTGCCTCTCAGGTCTGTCACAGACTGTGCTGCAAGTCAGGGGGACAAAGGGACACTAATCCCAGTTTAACTGACTGGCTGGAAGTGGTGAAGACGGGAGACATCTCGACTAAACATACTGTCAAATGAAAAGAGGATCTAGAGGGCTGAAAAAGGATACATCACAGTGAAAAAATACTGTTAACTCCTGTTGGGTCCAATTAACGCTTCGAAGCTAAGATTGGAAAAGAGGAATGACACGATTTATGATTCAGGAAAAACACTGTACAAAATCATAAAGCCCCATTGTGTAACTTTTCTACCATAAAATCACAGATTTTAAATCATTTTGATGCTACACAGACGTGTAATTTGGTGAATGGTGTCTCGGTCATTCCCACTCTGAGCCTCATGTGCCTTTTCTTGCACTATGTAAGCTTGTGCTCCGCGTGCAATCACCTGCGAGAACTACGTAACATTTCCCAGCACTAAGTGACGCTTTTTCACTGATAAAACAAAATGAGAAAGTAAATCTGGGACTGACTTTTAGTAGCTGGCGAGAGCTTCGTGATAAAAGGTTGAAAGACAGACGCCAAGCTGTGCTTCCTGGTGTTCGAACAGTAAGTAATATTAGCTGACTGCTGCGTCTTGTGTTGTTGCACTTGCTCGATGTTGTCAACTCACTAGTTTTCAAATAAATCTGCTTTAAAATCTTTTTCAGAGACCCAGATTGGGCCAGATATCAATATTGTCATCGCTCTTCTTTCATGAATCAGAGGACTCATTATCATGCATGAACAATTACTTTCAATCAATATATCACCAATGGCAACTCTTTCTGCTTGGTGAGAACACTAATTATTAGTCCTTTTCCCAAAAATCACTGAAAACTGTAGTTGTTGGGCAACATGGATCCTTCAATATTAAATAATTACAGACTCATTTCTAATTTTTCACTTTCTTGGAAAACTTAGGAAGCTTGTGATTCAGCAACTTCTTCAAATCTATGTACCGGTATGTCCTTTTGGACAGATTTCACACCTCACAGCACAGACACTGCACTGATAAAGGTGCTAAATGAAATTCAATATTCATTCATTCACTGCTATTCAACCTGTACATGCTCCCACTAGATCCAAATCATATATGACTGCTTATCACAGCTACACAGATGACACAGATCTCCTTAATAACTCTCTCACCGATTGACTATGGTCCCTCATACTATCAATGCATAAAGCAAGTAAATAGCTGGGTGCAATTAAATTTGCTTCAATTAAATAAAGACAAGGGGGAAATCACTGTGTTTGGCAACAAGGGGGGAAGGAAGAAAGTTATTGGTCAGCTTGATTCCAGAGCTATAAAGACAAAAACTCAAGTTAGTGAGCTTTGCGCTTTTATAGACTCAGCTCTGAGCTTCAGGAGCCACATCAGGGCAATAACTAAATCAGCATTTTAACATCTTAAACAAACAAACAAGAATAAGAGGCCTCATGTCCAGACAAGATTTAGTGAAACTCATTCATGCCTCCAGCAGAGTGGACTTTCTTTTGTTTGGTCTCACCCAAGAGGCTATTAAGACAACCTCAACTCATTCAGAACTCTGGTGCAAAGTTCTAACAAGAACCAAGAGGAAAAAACTCTGCAGTTATCCTGCGACTCTCACTGATTGGTTTCTCTACTACACTTCCATTTCTTCAGTTGAAACTGATGTAACTCTGTAACTGCACTACAACTGCATTTTTAGTTTATTATCATTTTAGTTTGTATTTCATTTATATTACTTAAAACTTCATTTTAAATTAATTGACTTTAATATTTCATTTTAATGCGTGTATGAGCCACTTTGAATTGCATCAGTGTTTGAAATGTGCTATATATAAATAAAGCTGCCTTGCCTTGCCTAATTATTGATCACAGTGAAAATCAAGATGGATTTGTTATGTCTGCTCCTTAGCTGATGCAGCATGTAACTCAAAACTACTTTTAGTGGTTTAAGCTGTAAGAAGTGCAGAAATAAATCATAAAGAGACCATGTTCCCCTGGTGTAAGGTTAAATTCATTTTCTCAAGGTCTCCCTGGGATGTTATGCATTGTATGCTGCACTAAACCCCAATGCAAAATTCATAACCTTTCTACTTAAAGATGTAATCAAAGTCATCAAACAATAGTTGTTTACTGATCCCTGGCCGAGACAAGAATTGGATGACCATGCAGTTTCTTTGTTATTAAGCTCGTAAGGAGATGTGACTCAATTGAGAATTGGAGGTACAAGAGCGATGAAGAGATATCGTAGGTGGAGAGGGGGAAAAAAAAGAAAAAAGAAGAAGAGGTACGTGGGGAGGTCACGTCTCTGGAGTGATGGAGCCGAATGAAAATGGCTCCGTATGAAGAAACACTGTCTGACATCCTCTTCAAAGGAGTAGTGAGACACAGAGAGCAGGAGGAATTGTGGAATGCTGAGAAGGAGCTGGGGGGTTATTGATTAAGAGAGCAAGAATGCATGAGTGGAGGCAGCCCAGCAAGAGAGAAAAAGGTAGAAGTAAGAAGGTGGGATGAAAAGGATGACTAAAACGGCAAGAGGAAACGCAACAAGGGGAGTTGAAAGCAGGTTCAGACTCAATCAGCAGGTAAAAGGGGAGAGAGAGAGGGGAAACGACTGGGTATTGTGAGTAAGACACAATTATACCCCTACATCTCCAAAGTAAGCCTCTGGTGGCTGATGAGAGGATGAAAGTGGAGTAGAGGAGCAAGCAAGAGAGATAGCAATAGTGAGATAGTCAACATGTTCCGAGCTATCCCCAGAACCCCTGCTGTCCCTGCCAGTCAGCAGGCATCGTGATTTCTTCCTAATGAGTTGTTTACATCCACAGCAGTAGATCAAAACCTCACCTCCAAGTCATGGTTGGCAGCATCAATACTTCCAGATACATTAAGAATCTTAGAGTTTCGCAGCAAGTCCCTATTTTATAAACAGGGGCAAACACATTATTGCAGTTATAAGCACTCCGGTTCATCCCTAATTCCCACGACTCGGATGCCTGGGGATTGTGTCAGTCTTTTTTAATGACCAATATTAATGTTAAGTAGCATTATGGTAATGGTGGTAGCCAGGCCTATTCCACCACTTTATTAAATAAAGCTGCTTGGAAATGAATACGATTATGGATTCTGCTGTTGTTAATGGAGCGTAGCAGAGAACAATGTTGATTTTTCTTCTCATTATTATTGTTTTGATATGATGATCAGGGTGTGTGTGTTCTGCTGCGTTTCATTCAGCTTCATGTGAACCCGCTCATGCACACGAGGACAGACATAGGCTTCAATCTGCATCTGGTAACGTATAATCTAGCATCACAGCGGGGACTTTTGCAAAACCTTGTGCGCGCAACAGAGGTGCAGAGCGAGAGATAAAGTAAGAGACAGCAAGAATTACTGTACGCTCCACTGCATCCCCCAGTACTCCCTTCAAATTTCACCAGCAACAGAATCATACGGAGCTTTGAAAAAGCTGCAGCGCTGTAGAAGCACCCCATGAAGCTCTGTAGAAGCCTAGAAATCAAAACCCTCAGTTAAAAATGCACAAACTTCTCTTAGATTACAAAAGCCTAAATATTATTCCTGTACTCCTGTCTGAGAGGAGCCCGGGGATCTTTAAAGACAGAAACATGAGAGCTTGTCTGGATTAGACAAGCTTTTGTTTGAGGCTCACCACCTGTATATGTGCATGTATCTGTGTGTACATGCACACGTGTGGCACTGAGGCCAATCTCATAAAACCTTCCCCCGGATTTGAGGTCTCCCCTCATGGGATGATCTTTTAGCTGTCCTCAGTCTCCTCTTCTCCCACCCTCAATTTCCCCCAGAACACACACCACCTTCTCTCTTCTCTCCACGTCCCCTGAGTCGCAGACACCAGAGCACTTAACCTCAACAGGCCTCCCTCGCTACTCAGTCTGCCCCCGACACAGACGCAGCGTCACATCAACTCGGCTCATATTTAGCCCTGGATATAAAAGATTAATGTGAAGAGAGAGGAGGGGGGGAAATCAGCATTTGGGCCTGCCAAAGGCTCTACGCTCCTTCAGTCAGGGGAGCTCTCACTTGGTGCTTCTGTGGAACTGTAGAGGGTCTGTAGTTTTAGCTGAAGTGCTGAAAGGAAGAAGGCATCATGCCGAGCTTTCCACCCCGGTGTCACTTTCAGTTTACCTTCCCCTGCTGAGAATCCTCCACCAATTATTTGAGCTACAGTACACACTGCTTTCCTTCCTGCAACAAACAGTGACATCAAATACTGTGTCTTCTGGGATCTTTGAATGAAAAAAAAAAAAAAACAATCTTTGAATTTTTGACAATTCTCCATGAAAAGTGTTGGGTGGGGGGGGGCTTACTGCAAATTCAAACATAGCAAGCGATAGAATTCGCTGTGATACCTGTCCTACAATACCTACACACTGTTAATTGAATATGTAGAGACTTTGTCGATAAACATTTAAGAGGCTGCTTCTTCTTACAATAAAGAGATATAGCCTGGAGTAAGGTTACAAAAGGAAACACAATTGGATAAAAAGATAAATCAATGATATAAGTAGATTACACAGTACTGTCTATTTCTTTAAGCAATCGTAAGTCTCTTTACAATCTCTGACCTGAGACCCAGTAAGAGAGGCAGAGAAGGAGAGACAGCGAGGAACATCCTGATGAAAAACACACACTAAGCTCCTCTCAGCACATCAAATATTAAGAGCCAATATTAGCCCTGTCTTTGTCACCCCATCACCATTGCCGGTGCAGGAAACCGCCTCATGAGAGCGCACGTGTGTGCATGCATGTGTTTTTGTATGTGTTGTGGAGTGGAAGTAATTGTGTGACAGAGGCATGAGTGGGTACGGTAGCTGTGAAAAGGGAGAGGTCACTCACAGGGCATTGCTTAGAAAAGGCACTCCCTCATTTTTGTGATTTCTTGAGAGTTGGGATTGAAAAGGATTTTTTTTTTTTTTTTAAAGGGAATATTTGTACTGCATGGTTTCTGCTCTCAGTGAAGGAGAGGTGGTGTGGGCAGCACCAATCCTAAGAAGCTGACCTCATCCAGTACAGTGGCATGACTAAAACTGGTGACCCCACCCATCTGAAAGTCTTTCCGTACTCTCCCTTCACACTCCAGAAGTGTCAGAAGTTCAAATCTGTAACATTTCACCCGCACGATTGAATGTGCTACTTTTTTTTTTCAACCCACATGTCAATAAAACATCCAAGCAAAACACCGCCTAAAAGCCAGCCGGGGGCGGTGGTGACAGCAGAATGCTCCCTGAGGTTCAGAGGGACTTAATGGTAAGTATTTGGGGTACAGAATAACTTCTTGCTCTCTCTGCAGTGGGAATGAAGGTTGCAGAGCGTTGCAGAGTTGTCTTGAGCTGACTCTCCCCAAAGCCCTCCTCTCTTGTTTGGCACTTCCCCTCTCTCCCTCTCCTCTCAACATCACCACCTCCACCACCACCACAACTACTTCCATCAATCCCCAAGACGCCTCAAACACACTTTTTCACAGAATAAAACTGAATATTAAATTGCTGGGAGCACTCGCTGTTACTGGAGCAGCTGAATGGGGTTTGGGGAACACAGAAAGCTCATCCAGCGGGGAGGTTTGTGGCCACTTTGTCCAGCTTCAAGAGCAATGCGGGATTCTTAGTCAGTCTGCTCAGGGTGGGATGAGGTGAAGGTTTATGGTTGGCATGGGGATAAAAGGTGTAGCCTACTTTGACAAAAGCCCTGTGTTATACTGCTCCCTGAAGTACTGTGCTAGACAGGTCATATAATCCTGATTCTAGATATGCTTCCATTGCTTAGAATGTTGCTTAACAATTAAACAAATAAACTGAAATTTTAGCAGAATAAAATAAGAATCAGTGTGTGTTTCCATCAACTATCTTTATGTTAATTTATTTACAAGAATCTTATAAAATTATGCATTCATTGGAGCAGTTGTAACTCTGATACACCACAGCATTTTTTGGCATTACTATAGGACCCAAAAGGAATGCAATGGAGACACTGGACCTTTAAGTTAGTCTACTTTCCACCACTAAGCAAATCTAATAACATTAACCTTAGGCTTTAGCATTGTCATGAACATGTTACGACACAAAATCATGCTAAACTCAAAGTGATGTTGACCCAAAACACACATTTCTATATCTACCTCTCACTCTCTACTCCATTTAGCTTAAGCCTTCCAATCTCTGGACACAACGCCGTATTCATTATTCAGCTAACACGGGACAAAATCGATTTCCGGCCCTCATCCCTCACCTCTCACCTGCCTCCCCTTCGTCTCAGATCAACATTCCCCACAGAGTGCAAAGGGCCCAGCCACACGAGTGAGTATTCAGGGGTATTTGGCAGAATAGCCCACATTTGAGCTGGTTTAGGATTTCACATAAACACACCTTGATCCGTAAATCTCAGCTAAGCCTGTTTCAGTTTCAAACAGCAGGACAAGAGCCTGCTCAAACACTTAGGAAGGCGGCCTGCTGAATAGATCAAATATGGAGACTTTATACATCCATACATCTGGCTGAAAAGACCACCTGAATGTAAATGTCTCTAAATGAATTAGTAGTACTTGTGCATGTGTGTGTGTGTGTGAATATCCAGGGTTCCACATGTGCAGTATCAATGTGTGCGTGTGCGTGTGTGTGTGTGTGTGTGTGTGTGTGTGTGTGTGTGTGTGTGTGTGTGTGTGTGTTCATAACCCTGTGCATGCATGCAGCTGCCCTCCCTACAGGGATCCGCTCCTTCAGACACATTTTCACCTCATCTGCGTTTAAGGGCATTAATATTGCACCAGCCGCGGTGGCAGGGTTAAATGGATGACTGGGGGGGAAGAGGGGGGCTGAATGTCAAATGCAATCCCTTCACTCCTTCCTTCCCTCTCCCTTCCTCTCCTTTTCTTTTTTTTTTTTTTTTTTCTGCTCTGATCCAGTACGACATGAGGAGTTCAGGGGGTGTTGTAGCTGGCTCTCCACTGAGACGAGATCCAGAAGCCACAGTGCCAGCGTGTGTTCTCTGTTTAGAGGATTGTACAATCCTTCTCATCAGCATTTACATTAGCGGCTCCTGCTGTTCTTGCTCTCTCCTTCCCTGTCGCTCTCTATCCATCTATGCATTAGCAATATCCAACAAAAGGGACCAAAAAGGAAAAAAAAGAAGAGGATAAAGATGGGGCGTGCTGCAGAGCTTCAAATGTTACCATTAACTTCAACAAATGTCAGCCTAATCATTAGTAATTATAAAAGGAATATTGTTTAAAATGAAAAGATATTTACAATCTTGTTAACATGTTTAAAGGTATCCCTAGAGACTAGGACGGCACACACAATACATTATCCACTCCATCCCTATCACATTAATCTGCCGTGCTGGGACTATAGTGCTATGCAAAGACTGAAGCCTTTCATGTTGCTTCTCTAATTAAGTCCCATTCCTATCACTGAATTTATCACTGAGACATGCAGTGGGCTGGCTGAGGAGAAAATAAGGGGCGGTGCACGGTGGCCCGGGAAGACTGACATCAGCGAGGTCACTCAGAGGTTAGGTTAACAGGCATACACAAGCTCCTGAAAAATTAAAAGCCTGAGATCACGAAAGCTTCACTCCAAGTACAAGTGGCATGACCTGGAGGATTTGTGAGAAGAGTGCAGTGTAGATGGGCACGCAGATACACGTTGCAAACACACACACACACACAGCGCTGGTGTTAATGCACTTGTGTGTTGATCAGCTTCCACATGGGTAACCCCTCCAACACACGTAGTGACACACACTCTCATTCCTCCTGTTCAAAGTCAGACAGAAAAATCCACACAAACCATTCCCAGTGATTGAGTGCTCAGTGGAGTGAACAGCTGCAGATACACACCAACAGGACAGATGCACCAACAATGCAGCTGACGGACAGATCATATCTCTTTCTCTCTGTTTTTTCGTCTTTATCCACACATGCACACACACACACACACATTCAGCAGTGGTTGTGCTTACTGAAGTGTGAGGTATACAGTAAGTGTTGTTATGCAGGGTCATAGGGCCACGGTGTCAGCACTTCATTCAAGTGTTCGAATGCCAATTATAAAGAGTGTTAACGTGCATCACTGACAGAGGTTTGGTTTCAGAAAGCGGGCATTTATGAAGTCTTCGCAATAAAAAAGATGTCGATGCTACTTCCTGCACTATTTACATTTATATCAATTGTAAACAACACTAAATTGATTATCATGCCACAATAAAAATAGGGTTTCGAAATTGAAATCACCTCTGCTGACCAAACAAGGAATTTCCTATAGCTCTAAATGTCTAAAATGAGAGGGGGGGGGAACAGATGCATATACAAAATGTATCTATATTTTGCTCTAATCTCTCTCATCCCCAAAGGGGAAACAAGAAGGGAGGATTTGCTAACATCGTCCTCAGTTCACCCATGAAACAACATACACTACAGGTCATTTTAAAAACCGTAAAATATATTTTAAGTTAAACACTTCATTGTGCTTCTTGCTTGATGGAATAACTTTGTCTCCTAGATTGCTTATTAAATACCTTTCACATCTGTCAGTGGTGGTTCGTGTGTAAACAAACATGTTTTGACAGCAGAGATCCAATGAGTTGATACAGAATAATGAGTCAGTTAGCAGGGGGAAAAAAAGCAAGCTGCCAAGCCCATCTTCCCTTATTGACTATCTGCCTCCCCTGGCTGTACAAGTACTCTTGGTCATCTCTAATGACATCTCTTAGAAACAGTTAGTAAACATGAGATTAACTTGGCAGAGCATCTCAAAGAATATGTTTGTGCGTTCTTTTGTACAAGAGCAAAAAAAAATAAAAATGCATGCATGCTTGAAATGTTCAATTTGAAGTGTACTGTATTCAGGATGTCCTTGAGGTGCTTGTGTAAATTCCAGATTTTCTTGACGTCTTGGACACATAAAATAAAATAAAATAAAATATGCCATTCATCATTCAAAGCTCTATCTGAGCTTCTTTTTTTCCGAATTCCCCAAACCATATGCCATTTCATTTCACGTGTTGTTAAAAATGAAAACGTTTGTTCCATTTTTCATCTCTTGTCACACTAGTTCTAGGTTTTCAATAAGAAGGTAGCCATTGTTACTGAGGTTAGGAATTCTGTAGTGTAAGACTACCCAGAGAGTTAGATCCTGCACGGGTTCAACAATCACTGTGGTTTGCTTGCTCAGATGTGACTGCATACTGTCCCTGTTCTACTGAATACAATGGAGCACAGACTGACTCATTTACTCAGTCTACACGTCTGAGCCTATGCAGATGTGACACGGACTGCTGCAGATCTAGCACAAAGCAAACATAACTTACAGTAAATGAGGGTGAAAAGCCTATATTCATTTGGCTGATTCAGTGAACTGGATGAAACAAGCATTTCGGCGTCTGCTTTCATCAAGGTGTAAAAGATGAGATGAGCACAAAGTGAACTCGGAAGGAGAAATATATCTTAGCGATTGAATCTTTGACACAGAATGTTACTTTATAATATGTAAGAGCTTTGTGATAAAAATAAACCAAAAATAACAAGTTTGATTTAACTAAAAAATCATATAAAGTATAATATTTGCCTAAATTCTCATTTGCGATCCAACAAGTAGAAAATCTGAGGTTTGAAATCAAGCAAAAAGACCAACAGCACACCGTGACGGAATCAAAGAAAAGCATACGGCTCAGTGGGGAAGAGCAACCTTGAAAATATCAGCAAAGTCAAATTTAAATACCTCCTGATTTGAAAAACATACATCAGTCTCTCCCTCTCTGTCTCCACTCACTCCACTGTGCATTGATTTGAAACAGGAGAAAAACAGGAGGCCTGAGTGCAAACGATGGGGGAGACGTGTGTCATTCATCCTTCCACCTCCAGGTTAATTGACAAGATAATTATAAGACTGAGGTGAAGGATGAAAACCGACAGTCAGGGGCGCATGCTGCCAGTAAGTGAAAAGGGCTAGATGGCCCCATGAACGTGAGCATATGTTTTAAAGTGCAATTCATTATGCTGGCAGCTGTATTTGTTTATTGGTAATGAGCAACTACATGGGTAATATTGTTCATGGGAAACTTGGCTCCAACCAACCTAATTTTGTTTTTTTTCCCCTCTGACAAACATGCCAGCAGTCTCTAACACAGTGGCCTGGCTAGCCAAATAGTTTAAAAAAAAAAACATTGCGAGAACATAATCACATGACAAGATCAGAAACAAATGTCAAGTTGTTAGTTTGTGTATGGTTCCAATGCCATATGAAAGAAGCACAATGAATGATGTAATACATTAATATTACAGAAATAAACTAATAAAATAACTTACCTAACTTTTTAACTAATTAACTTACTACTAATTTAAGCCACTGCACCCTGCATGTAATATGACCACAATAAAAACAATGTTCTGTTAGTTTGTCAGTTTTAATGAAGTAGCATAAAATTGGCGGAGAAAATTGGGTTTTTTACATATTTTATTGTTGACCGGTTGTACTCGTGTCTTGTCCAGTTTGCAAAGAGAACATTTCACTGGGCAAAGCGGGCTTAAAACAGACCACACATGTGGTGGAGTCCTTTGATCAGCCGGTGAAAGCTTACCACTGTTTTAGATTTGTTATAGTTACTCTCTTTAGAGCTCTTTCAGGCCCCTAAATGATGGTGCATGTAGTGGCAGCACATGGCTATCAAACTATTTATGTAAGAAGAAAATTCATAAGGTGATGACAAGATTTCACATGAATTATATTTGTCTTGAGCACTATAATATTAGATAAACTTTAATTAAGGCTTGTGCATCCTTGCTTTCTTTTTGATTCTTCTACATTTTGGGCACCTGACAGGTAGTGTCAACTTGCGGGTTAATTGCTGTGAATTACTTTAGAATGATTGACAGCTATGGGCTCTGTGATTGGCTTGACAGGTCTCCTCCAAGTAGACAAGTAAATAACAGGGAGGTTGATAGGAGGCTGAGCTTCATAGAATATTTTTCCATGGCAACACTTGATTGAGAGTCTCCTTATTTTAGATTCGCCTTATTTCAGAAATTCTAACATGGTTTTTATGTGACCCTGTTTTGCATTTCAAAAATAAGTGGTGTTTATCTTCTGCAAAGTACATACTCAATGGTCCTTAAAAATACCCTGAGATATTACTGTAAATCTCAGGTAATGCTGTACACAAGAAAGCCCTCATAGAATTAGCATAAAAGTCTAGTACAAAGAACTGAATGATAAATGTGGCAATAAATGTAGTGAAATGGAACTTTTTTCAAGCATTGTTCGGAGAAACTAGCCTTCTGAGTCTAGCCAAGAGGATGTCAGTGAGTCATTCATTTTGCCCCCTGGGACTACATTCAAGCTTTCTCATCTCTGGCGTCCATTCTCTCTGTGTCCTTCTTTTTCTTTCTCGCGCTACAGCTTTCTTCCTCCCTTGTTCAACAGCTGTGGAGCAGGGTTAAGGTCAAGGGAATCTCACACACACACATCCAAGGATGTGCTACTGTTCGGCTTGAATGCAGCTGAGGGTGTGGAGGCGCAGGGCTGGATTTTCCCATGCCAATACTTAACTGCTGGCTGTATTTGAAACTGTGGGGAGACCTCCACTGGCCTTTGGATCCCTCCCTTGGCCCCTGGCCCTTGGCCCAGAGGCTGTGTCCTCTCCCCTGCTGGGACACTCAATGGACTATGTGTGTGTGTGTGTGTGTGTGTGCTGGGTGTGTTAATGGCCAATCTCAGGAGGGGTTCTGTCATTCAGTCATCAGCCATTCAGCCACCAGTCTCAACATTGCGGGCCGCCAGCCCCTCGCCCAGGGCAAGTCATCTGTCTTTAAAAGACAAACTCTTTCCCTCCACCCTAAAAACTCCTTTAATTTCCCTAATGCTCCATTTTTCTTCACCGATTTATTTTCTGAAGTAACTGTCTCTGTAAATATATCTTTCTCCCTGTTTTTCTCCCCCCTTCTGTGTTTTAGTCTCACAAAATTACTGTTTGCCTTGCTATGTCCCTCCCTCCTTCCGTCCTCGCCGACATCCATCCAGTCCCGAGGTTTGTGTAGGACATCTCCTGCAGAGGGAGTTGAAAGCATTCCTTTGCCTTCCCTGTCATCATGGCTTATTTAATAACTATCCCAATAAAGTCAACAACAAGGCCCACGATGCAACCCCCACCATCCCCACCCCTTTCCACTGTGGGCCCCCAACCCTCGCCCTCAGGTCTGATGAATGGGTCCATCAGGCATGCCAGCTGCCCCGGAGGTGAGCAGGCTGCCCCCGCCGGGCAGCCAGGCCACCGAGCCAGGGGGAGGAAGTGGAGCAGAGCGGAGAGGGGCAGGGCAGGGCCGGCATGCCAGAACTCACACTAGGCAAAGCTTGGACAGAAAGAACTAGTGGAAATATGGAGAAACATGGGGAGGGCCGGTGAAGCAGAGGGGTACAGGATGCTCACGCAAACAGGGGGCCAGCCTGAGCGCCAGCAAAACAGTAGGTAGTATGGATACACTCACAACATGTTTTTGCTCACTGCTTGCTCATGACTTTCCACTTCTCTTGACAACAGTTGTTCCATATTCTACTAGGCGGTGCACTCTGTAACATTTGAAAAGCTCCAAAAAAAACAACAAAGAAAAAAAAATGGAAAAAGTCCAATTCAGAAAATTTGCATTTGTACAATGTGCTTTGCATTAATTAAACAAAATGTATCATGGAGAGCATGTGGTACACCAAACTCTGTAAGCTTCTCATGTAGCATTGTAGGTGCATAAATTACATAGTGTATGGTGTGGCTTTGCATTTGGTAGAACACACTTATGTATGTGTGTGTGTAAACAGAACCACAGAAAAGAGGGCGAGAGTAGAGGAGGCAAACTATGAAGCCACATTATGAATCCTTAATTGGGCAAACAAACATTGGATATGCATTAATCTGCAAGGCCACACTCATGAATTAAGAAAAGGTTGATAATTAGTGCGGCCAGCGCGCAGCCATACAGCACAAACAAACGTGAGTGACAACTGCTGCACAGATGGCGGTTTTAAAACTAAACCAGAACTATTCAGAAAACACAATGAGCCTTGATTATAAGTTGTTTCCATACTACCTGTCATAATTCCTCACTCTGCTCAAATTAACAGCTTATGTGATCCACTCCCATCCGCTCCTGCCAAATAGCTAACCATGCCCTCTATTCATTACACCGCAGTCTCCCTGTGCCACTCACAAAGCTGCTGCCAGCCTCGGGTTTGTTGTGCAGACACACAGAGATGGTAAAATGGTCAGAGCAACAAAGCTGGCTGAGAGAAATCTTGACAGAGTGAGAAAAGAGCAGAAGCTGAATGTTTCCCCACCGCACATGAATCGTCAAGTGAAAGGGGACGACATCCAGGATGAGGGAATGTTATTCAACTGGGACTGTGCATCAAGTCCTGTAAAAAGACATATGGCGGAGGCAAAAAAAAAAGTACAGTATCGACATCCACAACACCATTTTTCTTAATCTGAGTTTCTATGGAAAGACTGGCTAGATTTACTCAAGCATAGTTTGCCCACTAGAGTCTTCAGACTACCACTGGCTTTGATTTGCTGCTATATTCCCTAGCTGCTGCTGGGTTAGTTGCTTACCTACCTGTTAAAAAATCTTTTATCTCCATCCAGCTTACTTTCTGTCTTTACGTTCCCATCCTTCACCATTGGGGAAATCTTTATTTTCGTATCCAAGCAAACATTTTTATAAATGCAAACAGGCTCTCTGAAGACATCTTCAGAGGCGAGACTTGCCCTGTACCTGAAAGTGTAGCAGCATGTCTCTCCTGGCCCCGACCCTCAGAGTAAGCACAGCTGTGTTGAATATTTCCCTCACTCTTCAGTTCATTTGAGGGTGATCTGAGCCTGGTTAGCCCCCAGGACATGGAGCGGTAAACAGGCCTGACTATCAAAGCAAACCACCCTGGTCAGAAAGACTGGAATATGAGCCTCTGACCACTGAAGTTGTGGATGCAGGCAGTCAGCAGCTGGGCAGAGCTCAAAGGCACCCTGACTTGACCGAGTGCTTACAGGCTGAGAAAACAAGACTCTCTGCATCATCAGTGAGCAGCAGAAGGATTGTATGTCCACTGTAGCCATTACTGTAATCACTACACTCTAAGTGGGAAATGGCTTTAACTAATTTAATAATCACCCTGGCACTTGGAAAACTACATACATACAATATGTTATGACTTTCTGGAATTCTGTTAATAAGATAAGATATGTCTCAAATTTACATATTGTTAAATGCCCCCAAAAAATTGTGTTTACCTCATACCTCCGTACCTACTATTTCTAGAAAACAATATATGCTGGATCTCTTCCTCACTCGAATGTCAATGTGCACAACAAGACAAACAGTAAATGGCAAAAGATGGATATCATGAGGTGGCTCAGGATGGTTGTTAAATAAGGGGAAGGGGTGAGGGTCATCGAGATGAAGTTCTGTATCAGGACAAGAGCCTCCGCTCTAAACTTCAGTTCAACTCATCATCTGGCTCCAGTCAATCTTCAGGTTAGTCATTTGGCTGAGGGCTTGACCACACAAGTCACTCATTGAGGAAGAAAGACAAACAACTGCTTTAATGGCTCAACGTCCACGTGGCAAAGAGGCCGAGGAAGCAGGCAGCAAGGCACCAAAGCGGCCATGCTGCGACTGCCCACATCCTTAGTTCGACCCATCACCTAAACACAGACTCGTGCTCCAGGGGAAATGACTGGATGCATTTAGCTCTCCTCATCACAGAGTACTATTCATCTTCAGGAAATAGCATGCTCTGTGAGGAGTGTTTAACTTGAGAGCGTCAGAGGAGACAGAGCTAATGTTCTAACCACTAGCCTCTTGTTGGTTTTGAAGAAAAGTCAGTGGAAACAAAAAAATGGAAAAGAGTTCCTTTTTTTTTCTTCTTCTTCTTTTTTTTTTTTACATGAATTTGTAGCATGCATCTACATCTTGATAAGCGTCTCCATTTAGTGAACTTGTTTATGATTGAGATGTACAAACCCTGGGTCGGCGTCATCATTGCACTCTCATAACATCTCATTATCGCACGCACGAGGCCACGGCCCTGGGGACAGATCTTCACCTCTGTCAAGTTGTGTCAACCTCTATAAATGTCTCTCAGCACACAGCAGCATAATGCGTGCACATTATTGGAGGGCTAATGCTAATTAATGCTAACAGGTCCATCACAGATTGCCTAGAGTAAACAAAGATTAAGTTCAGAGAATTTATATTCCCCAGTCTGACGTACATCTGGAAACATCATTTGTCAGAGTAATCACAGTCAATTCTTTTCACACATAGAGCGTTAAAGAAACACATGTTTGATATAACCGTCTGCTTTTGTAAGCTGTTGAAAAGTATGGGGTAAAAAGAAGAAGAAGAAAAAAAAATCACATGGAAACACTGACTTCATGTATTTCTTTCACACACAGCTGGTCATGTTTTGCTGACTATGTCACCAAAATTAGCAGTGATGTCAATGATGGATGTCCCTCTGCAGGCCATACTTCAGAACCTCCCTTCAGAGGACTTGTGTTTCAACCTTCATCTGGAATGGACTTCATTTATAGACCGACAGTTTAACCACAGTCATTGTGACACAGGATACATTTAAAAGACTCCGAGGGTTGAAATCCCTTTCATGTCAAAGGAATAACAAGAGTGGTAGAGCAAAAGAAGGGAATATTTTAAGGGCAATGAATGAAGAAAAATGTATGAGGGGGCACTTCAGAAATCCACTGTCTTATGTGTCCCTCTGGCCCCGACCGATTCCACTCTTCACTGTGCTCAGCCCAATATCCTTTCATTTCTCTGGTGTTTACAATGTAATTCCTGCAGAGGACTTAACAAGCTTCATTGGTTCTGCTGGGAAAATGCAGAATGATCATCTCTCACAGAAACTGACAACTCCTTTTTCTATTTTTTTTTGTAACAACTTCCTCCTCCTTTTAGATCTTTTTTTTTTCTTTCCAGGTAAAGTGGCATTTCTTTGTGAATGGACACAAAAAGCTACAAAAGACACTGAAAACTAAAGAGAGAGTGGCAAAGAGAGAAAGATTATATGTGTGTGTGTGTGTGTTCTTGGTAAGCTCCTCAGAGGTGGGTAAGGGCTGTGAAAGGCCACATTGTTGATGTCAAGGCCAGTCAGCATCAAAGGGCTGATTCAGGTTGCGAGAGACGTCTCTCTCTCTCTCTCTCTCTCTCTCTTTCGTTCTTTCTCTCTTTCTCTCCCTCTCTCCACAAAAACAGACACACACACACACTGTTCTGCTGAAGACAGCCCCCTGAAGACTCCAAAAAACATCATGGTTTACTGTTCCTCCTCACAGCCGAAGAACAATATTTGGAATTGACGTGTAAACTCAGAGTGAGGTCAAGGGGCACACAGTAACACGGTTCAGTGCATGTTAGAGTGAAAAGTAAAGTGAGATATTTCTTGTCCCCCCGACTTCTACTTGACTGAAATATCTCCCATGGTATCGTTCACGAATGGTATGTTGTCTTTGATAATGTTTGTGAACTAGTCTACTTTATTTTCGCGCACACTAACCTCACATCAAATGGTTGTGTTTGGTTATTAAAATCATATTGTTGACAAAATCCTTATTCGTCACCACGCCATTCCGTTCAAGCCAAGGAGCGGAGAAAACCCCAGGGCTTACTGAGCTTTAATTACACCCACCAAAGTGCATTATATCTGTGACTTCTGCGTGTGATTGTGCATGTCTGTAAGTGTGCATGTGTGTGTGTGTGAGGGTATGAATTAGTAAAGTTAGACACCAGGAGCTGTGCCACCGTGTCAGGATGAGATTTAACGAGCTTTAATAACAAGCTTTAATGAGCTTAATTAGGAATCCATGCGATCCCCATGGAAACGCCTCAACCTCACAGAACCCGGCTCCGGGTCTGAGGAGCTTTCAATTGGATTACTGTGGCTAATGTCACTGAGACACAACAGTGAAAACAAACAGAGCGCTAGAGGAGAGGCGGCTGAGGAGGGAATGAGGTGGGATGAATGGTAAAAACAGGGGATGGATGTCAGAGAAAGACCTTTGGCAGTGGAGGAATACCTGCTGAGGGATGATGGGAGGAGGAGGGATAACCAGCAGAACCAGTAGGATTAGTGTCGCTCAGAGATTTGGCTTGTGCACTGTAGACACAGGAGGACAAGTCCCTACCTTAACACCTTTTTCACTCCAGTGATAATTGTGCTTCCAGACCCAATTAACCCCTTCGGAGTCTCACACTTTTTTCACTCACTTCCTTTCCCTTTCCTCATTTTCACACATTCTGACTGACCTGTTTCGCATAGACGTGTGATTAAATTTGAGGTTTTAAACATGTTAAAAAGAAATGAATTAATTTTTTTTTTTAAATGCTTCAACTTCTATTAAATTTCTTTATTAAATGTATTGATGCACATATGGATGAGGAGTGCTACAGACAACATGCTATACATGTTGTGACATACAAGTTATTTATAAAGGAGGAAATAAAAGTGGCAGAATCAAAGTAGCCCTTAAAAAAATGCGCCCTTATTTGCATTTTCTCTTACAACTTTTAGGAATTTCCTTCAAAGTGGTGCAACATTTCAACACTAACCTCATCTCTTTTGACCCTTTCCTTCTTCTGTCTCTCCGGGATCGGTTTGCCCCGCGGTGATCACAGGGAGGTTCTGCAAAGTGCAGTCCGACAATGACGGAGTGACCTTTCAGATAAGCATGATAAAGCTGTCCGTCCCAGCTCTTCCTTCTTCCTCCCCTCTTATGTGCACACACACACACACACACGCACGCACAAGCACAAATGTAAGCACGCACACAGACGGAGGTGAACACACACACTGGCATATCTGATGACCTACTCTCTGACAAGTCCTCCCTGAGGGATTTTTACACATGCACACACACATACACACAAACTAGTCCTCTTCTCTGGTATAGCATCATGGGGTGTCATCTGGCAGGTAGGGTATCACTAGATCCTGGGAGCTGGGAATATGGGGGGCTGACCTTAGTGTCTAGGTAGAGGTCACAGAGGTCTCTCGGACAACACAGTGCATCTATACATTGTCAGCCTTGAGCTGGACTATGTGGGGAGGTCATCTTTCACCATCTATCTGCTGGATTCTCCCATGCCCGTAGCATGTCCCTTCATGGTCTCGCTATATATAGTTCCCTTGCTTCCCAGGGTTCTTTGTGATGTCCTGCTGCGGTGGAAAGAGTCTGGGGCTCATCATTATAAATCAGCCCGTTAGAAGGAATAAAATTTTAAAGAGCTTCTCCCTGGATTCAAACTGAAGTCTCCATTAGTGAGGCCAGAGCAAATGGTTGCTTGCATGGCAACACACAGCAAATCAACACAACAACCCCTTTAATCACCCACTCAGTCCTTTTGTTCTCCTCCCTATCTCCCTCCCTTCTCTGAGATTTCAGTGATAGCGAAAGTCCAATAAAAAAGTCTTTAAAGAGGAAAATCATCTCAGGTATGCCTTTACTACACCGTGTGGTCAAATATATTGTTCATTACATCTACATCTCCTGCATCCTCACCCCTTATCGGCTCCTTTACCTTAAAATACATCACAGAGATATATTTTTCTAACCTTGCATAGGTCTCTATAATAGGTCAAGGGAGATTAGTGGGGAGGAGAGGAGGAGAGTGTAAACTCATCTTATCACTCTGTGGTCTCTGGCAAGAGGCAGGACTGCTGACAGTACACAGATAGCAGGCGGTGAGGATATCGAGAGGCAGAAACACAAACAGGGCCACACAGCGGGGCTGCCCAGAAAGGCACTGATTAGAAGGCAAAGAGGCAGATACAAAGAGTCTGACAACAGAGCTTTAAAAACAAAAGAAGATGCAACACAATATACCAAACACACATGAACACACACACATACACACACACACAAACACAGACTATGATTTCATTTCATGTCAGCCTTGAGGGAGGGCTGAACTACTCGCCTCATCATCCTCCTTCTAGATCGCTCTGTTCTTGGCCTGCTGCACGCCTCCGGGTCCAGCGAAAGCAGCGATTAACGACAACAGGGAGAGTGTGTATAAGTGTGTAAGTGTGTGTAAGGCCTGATCGTTAGAGCGGCCAACTTGTGTAATACAATTACAGAGGCTGCAGAGAAACTGCTAATGTGCACGCAGGCAGCTCTGTCATATGGATCAGGTATTGAG
This sequence comes from Larimichthys crocea, assembly GCF_000972845.2. Taxonomy (NCBI): domain Eukaryota; kingdom Metazoa; phylum Chordata; class Actinopteri; family Sciaenidae; genus Larimichthys; species Larimichthys crocea. The sequence continues at coordinate 8,102,391 of NC_040019.1, forward strand.
TTTTCTATGGTTAATTCACTTTCCAGCACACACATGGGTGCATTAGTTAGATTAGAGAAGCGGTAGGGGATGGGAGGTGGGGTTGGTCTACTGTCGAGTCGGGCAGATTTGTTTAGTGGTGGCTGTCAATTACAACCCTGACCCTTGCACTAAATGGCTGCGCATCTAGTAGAAAAAAAGGGAAGCAGACAAAAGCCAGATAAGATTGGTAAAGACATGGCCATTTGCTACAGAAGATAACAAGTGGCATGTTGTGGAGTAAACAATGGTCAAAACACTGTGCGTAATGCTCCACCAATAAAACAGAGTGCTGGGGCCTGAAAAGGCTATGTGACCATCAGTAAGATTAGTCAGCCAATGTTATCACTACGATGCTTCAGTAATGGGACGATACAAGGCCAGCGGTGGAGGGGTACTTAAATATATGAAATGGGGAAAAAAAAGATTAAATTTTGCTCTTTTGAAAAGTCTTGTGCAATTCAAAAGACTGATTGTGGATGCAATCACTCAAAAACTACTTACCTCCCTTTGCTCTTTATGGATTACATTGTGCTACATAAAAAAGGAATAAGACCACATAATTTATTTATACTCTATAAAAGTACAGTCAGTATTCTTATAGTACTCCCTTTTTACATATGGAAGTTATTTTGTTATATTTTGTGAATCATTTCATTCATTCAGAACTTCCAGATCAGATTAGACTTTGTTTCTGTTACCAAACTCCACTGTGAATGTATATTATAGAGTTTATATTACATAAAAGAGATAAATAATTAATAATCACATAGATTTCAAAGTATCTGCGAGAAAAAGGAACCCAGGGTCAGTTTAAAATTTCCAACATCTGTAACAAAAACTGTATATGGCGTATGCTTCTATTACTTTACAAAGCATCAGCTTATAAAAAGCAAAAGGAAGTACAGACTGTATTTCAGGTATTACTGGAGAGTTCAAGCTAGATAGGTCCCTCCTCACATTCAGACACATTCATCCATGCGTCCTTGCATCTGTATAAAGACATTATGGCTGTTTTTTCACTAAAGCTGGAGACGCTTATCTCAAGGGAGTGAGACCAAGGAAGACACAATTGTAATGCTAGTTAGGGGATCATTATGACTCTCTTCCAGAGATAATAAATAAATTAAATCTCACAGCAGCTCTTTTTCTCCAGTAGCTAAATGGGCTGCAGGAGGGGGCTTCAGTTTCCACAGTAAACACCTCCCTCCCATGTAAACACATAAAATCACAACAAGATGGCCAATGCGGCTCTGCTCGTAATTGTATCACTGAAGTGAGATGAGTGAGTTTTAGGAGGGGGAGAGTATTATTTCTGTTTGCAGCTGATTGAATTAAAATGTCTGTGTCACTCCCGAGAGACCACCCCAATACAAAGGACATGGATTCTCTGCATGTAACGGGGGGGCACGCAGCAACAAATAGAGTCTTTGTAGGCTCTGACAGTATTTTTTTTTTTCATCTGACACCCAGCTTCTTCTAAGAGACTAAGAGAAAGGGGAAAGACGAATCGAAATGAAGAGCAGAGTTGGATGTGACAGGCTGAGCAGAGAAAACCTTTAACCACGCATAGATGTTAGACAGCTACATCCCGTCATTGTGACACATCAATCAAAGCGCTGATCACTTTTGTCCTCCCACTTGTCCAGACCTTGTTAAGTGCCTGTGTGTGTCAAAACTGCTTTGACCAATCCATTTGATGCCATGACCACTGACTACAGACAGAGTAGCATGTTAGCAGAGTGACCGCTGACACTCCTTGGATTTGACATGCCCCGTCGAAATTCTTTAGACAGTCTACTGCATTCTGTCAAGCTCTTATTAAAACAAACTATGAGCAAAAGAAACAAAATGGAAGCTACAGTGTAAATATTACGGCTTGAGTTTCTCATGCCTTCACCCTCAAGTTCAATCAATGTGGAAACAACTGCCAAACAAGAAAAAGGGCAGTCAAAACCAAAACCAGGTTGCTCTGGTATCTGGTGTTCCACAGAAAAGCAACACAATAAGGTTCAGATTACAACGTCCAATTTCCCGAGAAACTCCAGGGGGAAATTCATATGCATATATGTGAGTTGGTAATTCTCAAAGCGGCCCAATCCTTACAACACATTGGTTTGTTCAACATTGTTGCATTTGTTTACCAGATTTTTGCCTCTTTTCCATGAACAAAAAGCCACACAAAGCAACCCAGAATAGCTGTGGGTTAATGTGCTTGAATCCTGGATGCTCTCAGGCTGTTCATCCTGTGGGTAAAAGCCACACAGCTTAGGAGTGGCAATACTATCTCTGTTTCATTCCATCCCTTGTCTCCACCTCCTCTATTCCTACTCTTCCTTTGGCCAGCATCATTGCTTTGGTTGGCGGGGTCTTGTGCTGGAGCAGGCTGCTAAATAAAACATTTGGCATGGAAAAACAGCGATAACAAAAAAATGTGCTTTTCGCAGAGCTAGTAAGACTTTGCAGACTTGTAAAAACAAAAATACCATGATTTAGTAATGTGCAGCGTTCTAAATGTGAGGGGCAAGGAATGCATGCAGTAGAATTTAAACAAGCAGCTACTGAAGGAAACTCATCAGGAGGTATGATTTACCAGTCCACTGTTCCTTCCTTTACACAGCAGAGGTTACCCCGTGTTGCCCTCCCCCTCCATGTCTCTCCAATGTAACCCCCTCTGTTTTTACCTGACAGATCAGCTTACCTCACGTCAGCCTAAAAACCATGGGAACCCCTATGCATGGTGTGTCACCACTGAATTATCGGTTTCCGCTGCACATGCTCCAGCATATCTGCAGCAAGCCATTATGGTGTATCAGTTTACAGTTAGTGTGCTGACTCCAGTGCAGCTGGTGTACTGTATGGGGTCATAGTTTATAGAGGTCTGGAATTAGAGAAATAAGCCTGTCATCTTGCTAAGCTCGGTCATTTTTTCCAAATGGAGATCTCATTTCTCCATCAACTTGACTTGGGGGAGAGTGGTTCTCTGAAACCCTTTCACTGAGCGATACTCCCAACGAAACTCAAAAACAAACAAAGTATTTCAGCATAATCCCAATAAAGTCCTGATAAAAAATTGTCAGTCTTGATAGTACTGAGGACTTCTTCTAATTTATTGGTATCATCACGAATCGTGTAAAAATAGGTTATTATTGATGTGTGATTCATGCATGAGGGTGATTCATCACTAATTCAGTTTAATAAAGAATCTGGCATGTGTGCTATTCTTGCCATTGTGATCAAAGCGTGGCAGTACAATATCATAAACTCCACTCACTTAATCTTAAAGGATTAAGTAGGTCAGGTTTGATCTATGTAAACTGTAAATTATTGTGATGAGTAACTTCAGCTACTGCTGATGAGGACTCAATCTCTTGCAGGCAGCGTGCCGTGCTCTGTTTTTCATTTAATGCTTATACATTTATTTGTTTATAGGCTGTTTTGTTATTTGACCTATCCGTGTCTTGCGCTAATAAACTATAGAATACAATACATCACTCTAAGCAGTACACACTACTGTGGCCTGCTTTAGTTCTCCGCTGGTTTGATGTGGTTATTAACTGATTATCATATTTCAGATGTGCTGACATATAAAAAGTGGGACTACACGCTTAGAGCCCTAGTAAAAAAATAATAATAATAAAAACAGAGCTCCCCTGAAAGCCACAAAATAGTTTGCACACTGGCATACGTGTAACGGTGAAAGTCTGTACCAATATTTGGGGGTTTCATGCCTGAACGGATTTGGAGTTTGTGGATGTTAAAGAGCAAACAAGAGTAGTGTTTACTGTAGGAATTTCAAGTGAGGGTGCTCATCTGTATACAAAATAGGACCAATTCAGACATTTGACCTGGTTTAGGAAAAACTCCCAGCTTTTTTTTCCCTTCTCACCGCATTTCAGAGCGATCATCACAACAACATCCATTATTCACCTTGTGCCTACTGTTTGGCTAGCTCCTTGAAAGGGGCAAATGCACAGCTGGAGGCTCTTCTCGACTGCCAATCCCTTACACAACTTGAAGCAGAAGCTTTTATTGTGCAACACATAATTCCTCATGTATTAAAGCAAACACCCTTTCAGCCGATGATGACATGCATACACCGCAGTACAGAAATATTGTGAATGCGAGGGCAGCTATACTTGACTTTGTTCAATCCTTTCATGTTTAAACATCATGTAGGACATCCAGGGACTGACACTTTAAGCTCATTAATAATTCTGACATTTACAGCGGTGAACTTTCAGAGCTGCGCAGACTGCTTTCTGTCATAATCAACCTCATCTCCATAGTATTCATTAACTGAAGAATGCATACAAATCAAAGACAACACAGCCACTTATTCTCCGCATGGAACCCCCTAATTTGGCAGATTGTGAATGTTAGCAGGGCATTTTGGTTCCCTGACAGATTTGCGAAAGAAGAAGAATTCAGTGCAGTTTTCCATCTCTGGCAAGCACACAAATTGTAGCAGCTATGACAGTGTGCTTTACATGTTGGGAGTCATAAAGTAACCATTCACCGTGGGGCTTCTGTCTGGGCCCCATTTAAATGAGACCCATTGAGCTTGCCCCAGTTAAACAGTGTCTGCCAGTACTTAGGTCATCAGGGACTGATCATGGAGATATGGCACACACACACACACACAGGCTCACAAAAACACACTGTACAAACCCAGGAAAGTGCTGACACCCAACAGCAATCTCGAGTTGCAAACCATTACTGGACTCACAGTAACAAAGCCCAAAATAAAGAAAAGAGGTCACGCAGCAGGGTGTTTGGGTTGGTGGTAGTGATGATGGTTGGGTCGGGTGGTTAACTCCGCTCATAAACTGTGCTTTTGCTTTCAGGAGTGTGGAAACAAAATATTTTGCAAGATGCTGGGGATGAATTCCACGGTGTTTGCTGAGACTTGTACGGAGTAATTACACAAAAAAAGACAAAAACACCCATTCATCACATGGCTTCAACAGTCAGGCATGATTTCAATAGCATCATTTTTTAAAGCATCTCTTAACACACATTTTAACTCTTCTCTGCTCTTGTCAGCAGAAGTACATGGAGAGTGGTGTGGAGGGGGATTAATCACAGAGTGCATACCAATTGTGAAGCTTTAATTTAGCACCTCATTTAACTCAGTAAAAACAACAACTTTACAGGCTGGCATTCTGACACACATTTAATTCTGCCCTCTGGTAATGGTCTGCTCTGTTTAAAAGTCTGTTTGGCAGCTCTGTAGATAACAGATGGAAGAAAAATGAGGGGAATTATGAGAAAGATTGATTTCCTGGGGATGAATGGTCTGCTATTCACACAGATTTATCTGAAACAGACTTTCTCGGACTCTGTTATTATTGAATAAACACACACGCGTGCATACACACACTCGGCCACCATATGTAGACAAACATGTGCACACAAAGACACACAAAGACACAACACTCTGCTCACAAGGAGAGCTAAGAAAACAGAAGTCCACTGAATGATGTGAGTAAGAAGGAAAATATTGCATGAGGTGATAAGAGGTGAAAAAGTGCAGACTGTTAAGGACACAATTATGAGTTTATTTTCATAATCACCCCTCATTTCCCAGATCTAAAGGCAGGCATAATTATTTCTTAAGCACAAACATAGTATAGTTGAATAATCCACCTTTTTTTTTCTGCCCTTTCCCCAATGCCTCGTAGAAATGTATTCTTTTAGAAGAACAAGAACAAGCATTGTCCTTTTAGGCGTCCCAAGACCATCTCTAAGGAACCATAATGTAAACCAGAGGCTGTAACTTCTCTTGTGGCATCTCAAAGCAGACACAGGAATGGAGCAAAAAAGGGTATGAAGGAGGGGGGACGGGCGGATAAAGTCCCTCATTTGAGGCCCATAAAAAACAAGGAGGCACAAACATTTATCTGTGGCAAGGCTTTCATCGGATGCTTTAAGAGCGCAGAAATAACAGAGAGCAAGATGCTGATAAAGTGGAGACAGGAAATGGGGAGCATGGGTCTCCTGCTCTCATGTTTCAATGGTCCCATACCTGCCCCCCCCTCCCTCCCTCCCTCCCTCCTCACCCCTCTTTCTGTTCTGCTGACATACATAGACCACAACCCTCCCCGACCAGACATTAGTGCAGCGTCTGGAAACCACCAGCCCTGTTCACAATGCAGAGATGTGACACATTCGACAACAAAATGAAGCAAACGCTTCAGTCTGCAGGTATATAAAATGTGTACGCCTACGAAATATATGTAAAATATATATATCAGCTTGGCAAATGACTTATTAGAGATAAATACTATTATTTATTAACCAAGAATTCCTATTCTTCACGAGGGCTTTTATATATTTGCTTTAGTCCCATTCCACTCATGAGGCTCCAGCTCCGAGCACAAGACAGGGCAAAGCCAGGATTAAGGGTTTAGCTTTGTCAATCAGAGCCAGAACAGAGGGAAAGATAGCAGCTGTATTTCTATTCTGGAGAGCCGGCTGGATTTCCATAGAGACATGAAAATTCAGGTGATTGCCAAAGCCTCCACACTGTGTGTCTGACTCAGGTGTTATGAGTCACCACTGATATCATCTCACTCATTACAGCCTCAGTGGTATGTTGGCCGTTCTCATCAGACCTGAACATATAGCCTGGCTTTAACATCAAAGGTGCGACGGTGACAGAGTGCAGGATTGAAAGAGCACCTTGAGATGACGATATTCATGCTCCAGACTCTTTTTAGAACACTGTCTCTGAATGATCCCATCAGCCAGGCAATGGCAATGTCTTCATTTAAAGTAATTATTTGTTTTATGTGTTTTAAATTGAGTTTTTATTACTTTAAAACTGTTTTCATACTAAAGCGTGTAGTTTGAAAGTGTGTGACTTATGTACAGCATTTATGTTATATAAGATTTACTCAATTACTAGATGTCTACAGGATCAACAGTAGAACTGGTTGAAGGGAGGGAAACATGTTACACTTTCTCCAATACTTTTTTTCACAATTGTTTTCACAATTACATACGAAATTCTGACAACCGATTATTCTGTAAGCCTAAAATCTGCCTACCATCACCTCTAAAGCTCACTAATTAGGAAGAAACCAAAACATTTTTCCCAAAATGTTGAACTTTAACTTGAATACCAGCCCTCAAGTAATTTAAAAGGTATATTTCTCCCAATTTAGCCCCACAGACTTGCAAAAATTTTGCTAAACTAGGATTATCTCACACCTGCACCAAGGGCATGTTTGGCCTAAATTTTCGTCCTACTGTCAGAGTTTCTCTCATCTTGTTTTGCCGCGTTAGGACTGCACATGCTATGAAGTAGCAACCAACCCTGTTCCATTCTACATGCTGGGCTGGGTGGAACCAAGACTGCAGGGGACCCTGTTAAAGGACATTGGGGAAATAACAACATTCCCAATGACTCTGCCTTTTACTGCTCATCAGCACTTTGAGTTTTTTATAGTGTCTGTGTGCATACATAAGAGTACCAACATTCCCTCTCTCATCTCCCCCATAACGCTCTCTATTTTGTGCCTTAATCCTCTTTGCTCGGAAGAATAGCATGTAAGGCAACAGTAACAGGACATTTAATTTTTGCTGTGTCCACCGATGATTACATGAGCTATTGGTGATGATTATCACACAACTATATAACATATAGATATATTACTTACATGTATGTTACTGCACTGTCAGGATAAGTGAAACAAAAATACAGTGATAACTATCAAGATGAAAGTACCTCCCACCTACTATCTTTTAGTCACTCCAATTTACCTGAATTTGTAATGGCACGTCCTTGACCGATTTCCCGTTAGCAACACAAAAATGCATAAGGACATTAGTGGTTGAGCACCAAGGGGGGGGGGACATGATGCCAAATTAAAGGGCAGGAGTGGAGTGTGTACTTATACTCACTCATGATGTGCTCTGTGAGCCCTGCTGCTTATAATGGCATGAGAAGGGCCACTTAACTCGTAATCACTTCTCTTTCTCCCCCTTTGGCTCTGTCCTCCTTTTTACCCCCCCCATCCCCTCAACCCCTGATTTTCTGACTGTCGGATCTGATCTCTAATCATAAATGAACTGTAGATCAAGAGCAGGGACAGTGGTCCACACCCCCCCCTTCACCCCTTGGATGAGATCCTGTAATCACAGTGCTCTCGGCTAGTAAGAGGCCAACAAGCCTTTGAATGAGAAATGACTGTACCTCTAATGCATCAGCCATCACAACTTTGAAGAGCCATTTTCTGGCAGAGGGGATATCACAGGTGGGAAATCAGGTCACCACCACTACCATAATCATCTTTACAATCATTATGCTCTATCTCATCCAGTAGCGTAATTGTAAATGGGGCCTTTTATACAATTATTTTCATTTGCTGTCCAAAGCCTAAAAAGCAAAACTTGCCACAATATGTCACAGTAATTTAAGCCCAGTGGTGCACTTTGACTTACTCTGCTCTCACAATAACTCTTAGCAAACACACACGCACACAGATACACACAGACACACACACACACACACTATCTAGGTGGTGCAGTATACATTGTGTCAAGACACAGGTCAGCCATTCTGGCACAGGCCTGCCTGTCAAGTGCTGCTACTTGTGCTGAGCTCTGCTAATGGACTGCTAATAGAAGTGAATGTTGCACTGTGAAGCTCCCCTGTAGTTGAGAGTGTCACACAGGGTGATTAATGACACACTCTCCTCTCCTCCCCTGTCCGTCCCTGTCCTCGCTCCATATCTTGCCTTCACCCTCCTCTCTTTCTCTCTCTCCACTTCTACCTGCAGCTCCTTCTCCACTTCACTCCTCAACACTAGTCTTTCTGTCCTGTTTGGCTCTTTTGTGTCCTTGCGATCACCCTCTTCTCACTCTTACCATTGCACCATACCATTTTTTTTTTTGTGTGTTCCTTTCTGCTTCTCTGGAAGGAGGCGAGATGATGAAATCATTATTACACTCCCCAACATTTTTATGTTTATTTTGCAAAGCTCTAGTTTCAAATGGCTTCACAATGCCTACAATATGAGAAATAACAAATAAGAATGGCAAGGAAACCTCCAACAGGAAACCTTATTAGGGAAAATAGCTCTTGGGTTTACTTTACTGGAAGTGGCATCCTTCCATCGGGCTGGTCAGAGAGCATAAATACACAAAATAAACACTAAAATTGCTTGGGTGAACCACTTATATCTGGTACGCATTGTTAGCAAGACGCCTAAACATCACAAGAATTGTTGACACTGAGGTTGTGTTCTCCATATTGTTCCCAGGAATTTTGTTGGTTTCAACAATCTCGGGATGAGTTCGCCTTTTGTTGCTATACACAAAGTAGACACTGTGGGTTTCTAAAGTTGATTAGGCTAATTATCTTTGATTGATTTGAGGCTAAATGTATACACTCAAATATTATATATACAAGGATTTAGAATTTCTCGACCAGAGTTATGCAGTGACAGTGTGGGGAGAGCTATGAAACAACATTTAGACCATTACGAAAGAAAGAACATTGCAAAGGTTTGTTTGGTGAGTGGTCAAATATTTCTGAGATAAATGAAAAGTGACATGATTTAGTAAAATAAAAAATCTAAAATAATCAGAACATTTCTAAAGCTCGTTTCCTAGCTGGTAAAACATTTCTGATGCGGGCGGGGTGGCACTAAAAGAGAATTTGGACTCATGACCTCAGCATTTCTGAAAATCCCAGCTACAGTGTCAGTAACACTATTCGCCTGCAACAGCACAACAAAAGATGTCACCCACCAGATGACTGCAGTACTGTTCCCAGCCCCAAAATAGCTCCATGTATATTTTTTGCCTCCGTAACAATAGTATATGACATCAAGTGGAGCTGGGAAGCAAACTCAGCAGCCACTTTTCACAGTAATTATCACTCACTACCACGCTCCGTCTGCAGCTCAGCTAGCAACCAGCATGCACCTCTGACCCCTCTCAGTACTGTCAGACCATACTGTACACACTGTTTATTTTGCCCTCTTCCTTCACCTGCGCCTAGGGGAGTGCGTTACTGAATCTTAATTTCCTTCAATTACATAAAATTGCTCGACTGTAACTGTGTCCTGTTGCCAGCTCATAGGTTCAGGCAACAGGCTATGATAGGAGGTAATGTATGAGAACGGCTCTTTACACACAATGTGCTCATTGTGCATACAGACCCTGTTTATAGAATGACCGCAATGGTTATAATGTTAGTGTCCCCCAAGGAGCCAGTTGTCAGGCCACAGGGAGGCTTGTTAAAAATAATAATGAAAGAAATAACCTGCATTATTGAAGCAGCGCTCAGATCAGTCTGAAAGAGAGTGTCATATGCGGAAAATAGCGACGTCTTACTGTGTAATGAGTCATGATATTTTAGAAACCACGTATAATAAAGATCCTTTCACTTTTCATTTTTCCAAAAAATAAACCTCAGAGGACACATCATCAGAAAGTGGAGAGGCAGCAGCGACAGAAACATGGAGTGAGAGTAGAAGAGGACGAGAAAGACATAAGAGCAGCATTGTGGAAAAACTGAACTAATTCCAGGAAGGGCAGCACCCCAGGCTGGACTTTATGTCCAACCTATCCACTGCCTAACATAGAGACACAGTATATAAATGTCAGCATTAAGGTAAATTATATGTAAGCCTTGAAAATAGAAAAGAAATCAGTAACGTAAAACACTTTAAAATGTGACCAGTGTATGTCTCTCGTCATACATTTAACATGCAAAGCTTTTAAATGATTTTGGAAATATTGAAGAGCTCTTTAGTGTAATCCATGTCTCAATTTGTTGAAGGTTTAAAAATCCTCCCTAAACCCATCTCCACTTCTTTTCAACGACCTCCTCCTGAAGCACATTTAATATGCGGAAACAATAAAGAAAATGCTTTCTCCTTAATTCACCGGCCAGTCTGTTTCATGAATAAAAATGTCCAATATTTCAGATTCACCCATCAGAACAAAAAAAAAAGTTTTTAAATTCAACTTCCCCTTGAAAAGGAAAAATTGTTTTAAACATCTCTTGGATTTTTTTTCTTACATATTATCATGAGGAGCTTTATCATATAGGCCCTATTCCCATAACAACTTGACATCCTCCATCAACTTTTAAAACAACATGCACACGGATACGGACACTGCACACACTGCACAGCTCTGCCGCTGTGCTGGAAATACCAGAAGTACATCTGTTCTTGCACCAAGGGTTTCCAATCAAGCTACTGTCACAGAGCTCTCAGCTACCTTTCTGGCAGCTCCCAGCTTATATCTGTCTCAACCTGTCTCCTTTGTCAAGAGTTCAGCAGGTTAATGAGCACTCTCATTTCCCAGTGCTCACTTCTGCCTGTAGATGGGATGAGAGCAGAGCAACTCCTCTCAAAGGCAAAGTCAGGAAGTAAAAAAAAATAAAATAAACTGCAATAGCCAAATGAAATGAATCTAAGTATACAACTATTGAAAATATGTTCTGATGGCTCCAAAACAAAATATGCAGGGAAGCGATGGTGTTACGAGGACTCCCTGGGTAAGTGAGCCACTTTAATCACCAGTAGTTTTACACTGAAGAAGTGACTCTCCAGCGATTTGGAAATGTGTAGAGCTCATCAGAGCACAAAAATAGCGGGGCCCATTAATTAGTCTCAAACAATGTTCTCCTGCTGTATCGACTTCTTAATGGACAGAGAAGGACCTTGTTCGTATTCCCATCTAGTCAATGACACAGCCCTCTCTGGGGTTTTGGAATGGGTATTATGTCATCTCACCCTGCCCTTCAGAAACCGGACCTGTGCTGTTTTTCATTCTTCCTCTCCCTCTTTTGCTCATTAACTATGTAGTAGTGAGATGAAGGTCTGGAACTGCTAGATAAGGTTGCTCACAGACCCTCACACTCCTGTCTACGATATGTGCTTGGACCTCCAATTTAAGCTTGTGTGGCTCTCGCATGAGAAACTTTAGAAAAAAAAAAACATGTTAGTCCATTGAAAAATCTGCTGCTGTGGGTCTTTCCTTGTACAGGTCTGTCTGCACAGCGAAAATCTGCTCATCCCCCCCCCCCCCGTCTCATCACGTCATTCAGCAATAGTTCATTCCAGAAAGAGCAGAGAGACCGTACTTAAATTCCACAGGCGTACACACTCAGTGGCATCTGACACACATGCACAAACACATACTGAATATTCGCCCTCACACAGATGGGCTCCTCCAAGCTCCCTTTGTTTGACAGACAATCCCACTCAGGAGAGAGTAGATTAAGTAAATGGCTTCAGGTGTTGTGGCATTATCTCAGTGCTTTCCATAACTGACAGCTACTACGGTTTCCAGAAAACATCTTTCAATTGACGACAAAAGGCTGAAAACACACTGAAGGTTAAGAAAAATATCCTTACTGGTTGAAGATAATGAGAAATGAAAACTGATTATATGTAAGATGTTGTGTTTGAAAATGAAAACCTCCCAAACTTCACCACTCCGTAGTTTTTTAAACATTTAGATTTTTCTGTGAATAGCAAAGGTCGATGCTGTTAAATGGCTTTACTAGCTTCACGGGACTGTAATGCCAATCACTATGAGATGCTGTGCTTGTTTCCAAAGCAAGGGGCGTCTTGGAATGAAACTATTCATGAGTCAGAACAAGATCGCTGAAGAATTTGGATTTGTTTTAGAATTATTGTTTACACCGGAAAATCAAACAGCTCATAAAAAAATTTAAATGAATTCAGCCACTCCTGTGCAAGATTTTCACAGTGTGAGCATGTCCAAATGAAACTGAGCATGAGTCAGAATTTAAATCTAATTTGGTTCAGAATAATCATAGTTAAGAATGGCCTATATGTTAAGAATTACCTCCTGCACTATAATTCAGAACGAATTAAATCTGTTTACATATATATATATTTCATATGCAATGTCATTTTTATTTTAAGTGAATATATTCTGGCACGACAATCTTTAAGGATCAATTTGGGGAGATGTAAAACAGCAGTCTCAAATGTGGGCTCAATTTCATTGTTGATGCTATCTCGGAAGCTTTGCTGGAGCACAACAACACTGCTTGGTTTCTTTTCTTGGAGAAACAGATGTGATAGTCTGTAGATAGACTGTTTCTGTTTACAATTGACAGTTGTGGTTTGCACAAATGAAATAGGAATCATTTAGTCTCCTGAATGAAAGTGGTGATTTTGTCAATCTTTTTTTTTATCCCATCATGTTTTTCCTGTGAAGCGACGGTGGTTTGTCATATTTAACCCACGTTATTGGAAGCTCATGACTGTAAGGCCTACACTTGCTGTGATACAGACTACAGGCTGAATTTATGCTTTAATATCTCATATAGCGCAGCGCCAAAAGGTGGGTAAACCGTTTTTTTTTTCGTTAGAAGAATGAGTAAACTTAAACTCAGGTGGTCCCTCCTATCCACTGCACCCCTACTACAAGCCATAGGAGTTTACAGAACTTTTACCGAGAGCAAAGCGTAAAGTTCACAGATCAAAAATGCATTTGCAACTTTACCTTGCGCCACTCCGATATCCAACAGGAGAAAAACCAAAAGCCAGGACACGGTCAGCATCACACGCGAAGATCTCGGCACTCTTCCTCCTTCTCTATCAGTTTGTGCACCGTACCCCATGATGAGGAGTCAAACTCCGCTCTGAGGCAAGTCCAAGTCACTGAGAAATTGCGCTCAAACACGCACTAATGTCGCTCGTTATTGTGCGCTGCGGTCGAAATCTCACCTCTCAAAACCCCGAGAGCAACAAAAAAAAAAGAAGAAGAAAATTGCCTTTGAGAATATATCCAGTTTTTTTTTTTGCAGTCATATAAAACTGTGACAGTTTATGGAACAAGAGGCGGGTGCATCGCCCTCCGTCAGGAAGGATGTTGCATTAAAATCTGTCTCCGGTTTCTTTTCCCCTCAAAGGTTCACTTGATTTGTCTGCAGATATGGATCGATGTCTTGATGGCAAATTCATGCTCCGATTAGTCCCCAGCACCAAAAATCAAAGTCCTCCGGTGAGTCCCTCTCTTGTCGCACCTTTCACGCGTGCAGGCGGAGTGTGTGAAGCCGTATGTGCGTGCGCCGCGCCTCGCGCTCCACTGACGGGACTGAACCGGGGGGGGGGGGGAAGGAGCAGTCTCTGCGGGCTACCTTGCTCCTTCAGCCAATCCAAGTGCGCTGGCAAGTGGCGGCGCTGTATCAAAACCTGGCCCGGACAGCGGTAAGGAATGGATGCCGCCTATCAAACAGATGATTAATGAAAGCTTTGGGTGCAAAGTACTTATGCCAATCATTGAAGTCAGTGACGCCTACAGCTGTAAAGTAGCATACCAAGTCCTCTATGGCTGACAGGGAAAAAAACAAAAAAACATTTTATTTTATTTGGTGTATTCTACATAACTAACTGAAAAAAACAGGTCTAAAAATGAATAATAAATAAAAATAATAACAATAAGATAATAATATTTTTTAAAAGGTGGTATGTATTGCTAAAGGCTGAGAAAGTACTCAGATCCAGTACTAAAAGTACTAATACCACAATGTAAAAATATATCTTTCTGCAGTAAAAATGTCCCCCGTGACTGCCTTATTATTATATATGACATTATTACATTATCAATACTGATGCATCAATTGTATTCAATTTAAACAAAGCATTTTATGGTTGATTTGTAACTACAGTCCCAGTCCACCATGAAATATTAGCTCCTTTGACCTCTTTGGCTCTCAAACAGTTATTCAAATGAAATTATTTGAGAAGTTTAGAAGGGAAGTGTGTCTTTGATTGACATCTGAAACATGAAAAGAAGTACTGACTAGACAGGGCTTGTCACAAGACAAAGTAACTACTACTACCAACGCAAAATAAATGTAGTGGAGTAAAAAGTGCAATATTTATCACTGAAATGCAGTGCAGTAGACGTTTTAAGTAGTGAAAAATGTAAACACTCAAGTAAAATAGCACTTCTAAATTATACTGAATTACAGTACTGGAGTAAATAAATTCCACCCTTGTGTATTGCAAACAGGTGCTTCCGTATTCTGGCCTCTTTTGAGAACATAAATCCTCATTAATTTAACGCAAGCACTGCAACAGGAAGACATAATTTATCTGACTGGGTCCTGCACCCGCCCTTGTTTCTGCCACTCTAATTGTTATTTAGAAGTAGTAATAGCATGTCACAAAACCTGATCAATAATGATCTCAGCCCAACAGACATACTTCCTGAACACACACACACACACACAGACACACACACATATGACTTTTTGCTTTGCAGAGGGAAACTTGTCCCAGTGATTCCGATAAAAGGCTGATGAGTAATTACATATGCATGACAGATGTCTAGGCAATGCCCCCGATACTTCGTGATTAATGTGAAATATGAGGCTGACACTATCTCGGCAGCAAAATGAAACGTGATAACTTTTCAAATATGAATCTAATTTAAAAAGCATGGTATTCTCCTCCCCTCCATCACCCTTTTTTAATGTACGGTGATGTCAATGGGCAGCTGTCATCTCACTGGCATTTCAATTTCAGGTAGGATATGCAGGAAATTGCTTTTATTCTTGACTAGGATGGAAGCGATAGCTGTGGTTTGGGTCACCAAAAAAATATATACCACATCATCTTACGAGCTACATAAATGCACAGTATGTGTTTAATGAGAAGCTATACTTTTTGCCATTTCATGCAAGCATGGATTCAACAAGGTGCTGTAAACATTTCTCAGAGAGGGTTGGTCCATGCTGACTCCATAGTGATGCATTCATTCTGCTATCGACACATGCCACATCATCCCAAAGGTGCTCTGTTTGGTTGAGATATGACGAGTGCACAAGCTATGGGAGGAAAACCGAGGTCACTGTGTCTTTTTCCAATCTTGCAATGATGTGTGCATGTCAAGTGGCATCATATCTCCCTGCATGTAGCCATTTGAATAGTGAACGGTGACCATGAAGGCCACATCCTGACACTGACACCATGTATGTCACTTCGCACACACCAGGATTTCTCAGATCACGCTTTATTTTTCCGCCTCTCAGTCATGCAATTCTGGTGAGAACTTACATAGCCTCATTTTCTTGTTCTTTGCTGACTGGAGTGGAAAGTGGCATAGCCCTCTGCTGCAGCAGCCCATCCAATTCAAGGTTAAATGATGTGTGCTTTCTGAAATATCCTTCTTCACACTGCTGTTGTACTGAGCTGTCATTTATTTGTGGCCTGTTAACTTGAGCAAGTTTTGCCATTGTCCTTTGACTTCTCTCATGAGTCACTGAAGTGCCTATTCTGAGAATAACAAGTGACATCCTGAGGTCTCAGTCTGCTTAAATTATCATATCCCTTCCACTGGTCCTGTTCAGAACTATTCAGTAAAGCTGAAACACAGTGGAAAATTAAAAACATAATTACATATTCTGTTATCTTTTGTTTGTGTATAAAGGTGTTAGGCCCAAGTTTAAAATTGGGTTCTTATTAACTGCCTCTGAGTGCCATGATATTTGGCAATTACTGTCTCTAGTCTGAGGGATACGAGGGCAGATGTCCTCACTTTATATGTACAAGAGGAAAACATTCATGCAACCTCCTAAAACATTCACCACTGACCTGTGTAAGCTTTTGAGAAGTGATGCAGTGTGTGCAGGAGTGAAAAGCCCTAATATCACAGAAATACCGAGGTGTAAATGCCCCCCCAGATTGTTAACATGCCTCTTTCAGCAAAGAAAGAAGTTTTGTTTTGTTTTGTTTTTTTGTTTTTTTTACCCTCAGGATCGCTGTTAGATGGATGTTTTAGTCTCGCAGGAAACTTGACACTCCAGTGCAGGAGAACCCCAGGAGGACAGCCGTGTCTGGTGATGCTGGAAGCGGAGTGTCTGGAGCAAACAACCACAGCGTGCTGAAAGTCACTCGAATCGACATCTTGTCCATTTTAGCGTTCCAGTCTAAGAGCAACTGAACCCGTGAACTTTATATGCATGCTTTATTTACTCATGACTCACTGCAACTTAGCTGTTTGCTTAAATTGGACGGTAATCTCAGAAGTTAGATACTGAATCTGTGTATTTCATCTGTACTGCCTCCAAAAAGGGAAGTGTGAAAAGTTCACCGAGTTTAATTATATTATCTGTGAAAAGTACAATATTCTGTTGTCAGTAGCTGTTAGTTTGAATGGGAAAGAGCGGGAAGCTGTGCCAAAGAGGAGGTTTCACATATATTTTAAACTTTACTGACGTTCATCAGAATAGTTCAAGGGTAATAGCTTCTCTGTGCAGATATCTTCTGATTTAGCATCTCTGTTAAAATTACGTAGCTCTATGGCTATAGAGCAAACCAACAACTATTGGTCAGTCATTCATTCAGACTTTAGTACTTTTCATCAATGGTCACCAATGACTTATCCTGTGAATGATCTACCTATGTTCACTGAACTACTACTAAATTTCATGGTTCTCAGACGATGAATTCTAATAACATTTACGATCCCCTGACTTCTCCTGTAATGCCAGCAGGAGGCTGGATGGATTGCCGTGAAATTTGGTACAGGCATACATGTCCATCTCAGGATGAACTGGTGATCCCCTGACTTTCCTTCAGGTCTAAATCTTAAATTGTCCATTACTCTGGTTTACGACCAAACCCCTGCAAAACTAAAGCCTTCCTCTCAGCCTCAGCTGTACTTTGTGCACTAATTCGAACATTTTAGTATGCTAACATGATAAACTAAGATATTATACTTGTTATAAATCCGCATCTTATTATGAGCATGCTGAGGTGAGCATGTAGCTCCAGTGCAGCCTCACATCATGGCTGCAGTCTCTCAGTCTTGATACGACATATATATTCTTTGTTGAGGGATGTGTCTCTCAGCACTGCACGTCAGACATCCTGTATTCCTGCTGAGCGATCACAAGACCTGTGTTTCTCCCACGAGGCTGTTGATCAATTAGACTGAGAGACAGACAGTCAGACAGATTGATAGGCAGACAAACAAACAGAGAGATATGCAGGCAGACTGATGATAATGCAGAGGCAGTGTAATGCAGTTTGTACGTGGTACCCACTCCCCGAACCCAACCCATCCCCCCTCCTGCCACCACACACATACACACCAACAGGCCTCAGCGTCTTTCTAATTTTAAAGATAAACATCACTGAGTGAAAATGGAATTGAAAATTAATCACAGCTATAAATTAAGTCACATTTAGGGGTATCCTTCTTCCTCATCCACAGAGTTACAGGTAGATTGCTGTTACAGCTGTACAAAGTTACTCTACCCAGCTGCAGGATAGAGAAGAATGTGAATGATGACAAATGGAATAATATAATTTGCACACAAAGCAGTGGTTTGGGGCTGTTTTTTTTCCTTCTTTTTTTTACAACTGTGAGCCACAGAGACAGTGAATGGTAGTGTCGACCATGTGTGCCACACAATAAAGCTGCTTTCCATCGCTTTGGGCACACTTTACTGCTGCTCTTGATATCAGTATTAAAAGTGATTTGCAGCTCCGTATGTGGCAAGGAATCAAAACTTAATTTAGGCAGATAAAGATGCCATTTGGGAGGGAGATAAAGTGCTGCATCATGGGAGATGTGTTCCCCAGCCTGCTCTCAGCTCCTCACCCTTACAGCGCCCTCAGATTTACTAGCTCTTTTTTCCTGCTCCATAAAACAGCAAATCTGCTCGCCAGGCGACACAGGCAAATGTTAATGGATTCATTTGTCAAGAACCTTCCACTTATTTACAGTCGTCTTCCATTACCGTTGCTCCTCCTGTAAGAGAAAAACCGGTGGCCAAAGTCAAAATATCGATCTACCTGTCCATCACGACTGTGAGTCACCCTGTAAAACACACGAAGCCAAAGACACTGCCGCCACCAGTAGTGTGTTTCAACATGACAGTTACACAAGTGGTGCACAAGCTGTTTTTTTTTATATACATTACATAATTACATTAGTGCAGTTATGTAATATAATAAGACTTAGATAAGAAATTCATTTGCAATTGTTCTAAAACATATATTAAGTTTAATTACCTGATTTTTTTTATTTTTTTATAAATGTATATATTTATTCTTTTTTTTCATGTGGTGTTCATAGTCAAGCACAGGGTTTTAAAATATTTTACATGGGGCTTATCTTACTGACACAGAGGCGCAAAAATGGAATTAAAAAAACAGCAATACGCCTGAATGTTGAACAGTTTTACTTGAAATAAAATTTCTGTTAAGCTTCCATGAGAAACGCATGAAGAAGATCCATTAGTGCTGTTTGTATTAACCACATATACAGTACAAAGAGTACTGGCTTTGATTATACTGGCGTGCTGCAGCTCCTTAGACCACCAGGGTTGCTCCAGTGTGACTGCTGACGCAAGCCAGACCTTGACCCTGTGCACCAGCCACTGATAGTTCAGACTTCTCATTTGAAAACTCAGCCTGAAGGAAGGTGAGAGCCCTGCTGTGCTACAGACCAGATACCCCCCCCACACACACACACACAACCTCACCCAACCCCTCAACACATCTTATATCTTCTCCACTGCCCAGGTTTGGCTGTGCTGTGTGACTCTGGATCAAAGCATCAAGCACGACTCTGTTTAGTATCTTTCCAAACCTTCCTAGATCAGATCTGAGTCAAGCCGACATCACAATCTGAGGAGAAATATGACCAAGAGTAGCAGTAAACCTAGTTGTTCTAGTAGTAGTGACAGTAGTACGTCATTAATCCTCCCTTGTAACATTTATTTGACACACAAGCATCAAAAGCAACATGAAGTTGCCGTGCCAAACATAAGCAGGTCACACACAAGCCAACTGCTCATAAATATGCACACCCGATATACTGATTCTAGATAGTGTCCTAAGAAAAAATGCTATAGTGCAAAGTTCATTCTAAAAAATAAATTGGTTATTTGTCATCTAACTGTTTTGTCCCTTTTTCCATTTTTGTTCCTCTATGCTTAATGCTTCTGATCCTATTTTAGTGAGAAACTAAAGCTCATTAAGACCCAGTACAGTAGATTATGGTCACTCAAAGAAGTCAACATTTAAATAGCAGCCTGTACTGGTGGCATTTCGACAGGGGAGGAGAACAACAATATCCACAAGGCAGTTACAAGATGTCTGTGATTCATTGTTTAATAAACATGGAGTACATCCTTGAAGAAAAGTATTTACTCTCATACCATGGCGTGCTGTGACTCAAATCCACAGAGGTTCCTAGACGGCCTTTGCTAACTATATAAAAGCTTCTGATTATCTCGTGCTAACCTCGTGCACACAGGCCAGACACTCATGGCATAAACAGTACTGCACCATCTCACAGTCTGCCATCCATACATCTGTTACATCCCCCTTCATTTCCTCTTTCCTACTCGTTCTTTTTCCTTTTCAACAGTCCCCACCTCCCATCCGGGGAAATGGTTTGGCCTTTCTGAAGTAAACAGGCATTAATCACTCCTTGAGAGAGAATTGTCCGGGGGACAGCCCAAGGCATTTGAAGGGGGCCACACAGAGGCACATGGGACCAGGAGATAGATGCTGTAGGGGTGCGGGGTGTTATGGCCCCCTATGGGAAGTGTACAGCACCAGCTGATGGGGTCAGCGTGTCCACCTTGGGTAAGTGTGTCAAGGACAGTGAGAGGAGGAGGTGGGACTTTGGCTCTGGGTGAAATACACTGCTGCAAACTAGAGCAGTGGGCTGACAGAAATTTCTTTGTTTCATCTTCAGTTTCTCATTTTCCCTATTTTACAAAAGTACAAGGAGTTCACACATGTGGATAAGCATAAATTAATGAGTGATCTGTCATGAATATGACAAAAAAACATCTCACACTTTCACTGGTAATTGTCAGAAAAAGATCCACTGTTTACTGTCTCGTCTACAAAATTAAGATGTGGATGTGGTATTATTTTGTATTGTTTGACATTTAAAATCTCTATTTGCCACAGAATCTACTTTTAGCAGGATGTTTATGGATATAGCTTCAAAATAATGTAAACTCCCATCAAGACAATGAGGACAAATATTTATGATTTCTTAGTTTTTGATGTACTGAGCTCATTAGTTCCAAGACAGATGAAAACAATCTAACACAGCTTATGAACTATGAATGGCAAGTACTATTTGAATCATAATTACTTGTTCTCAAGTCTTTCCATATTTCTTTATGAAAGAAAAAAACAGAGGATATTGTTCATGTCTGTATGACTATTATATGAGCCTAAAATCAATGTTATTTGGGTTATCCATGCAAAATGTCCCACTGTATTAATCTTATATAACTATTGACACTGCACTCAAAAGTATTGACACATGTCACTCTCCCTCTATTGGAAAATATGGGTTAGGGTTAATAAAGTCAAGCATATTCTGACAATAACCAGCTAACACTGACATTAGCCATCTCAGCTAATTAATTCCAGTACAGTCTTGACATGTTTTATGATACATTCATGCATAAAGATGCAACTAAGTGACCACAGGCCGTTCTCTGTCATTCACTCTGATCATCTGCTGTTTAATCAGAATCCCCAGTGTTTGCCAACCAAGCTGTACTGTATGCAACCCAGTATTATCCATTGCAACAGCTTTGAGGGGGATTACAGTCTAGGTCATTGTGGCATTTTTGCTGTCAAAAAATAGACTTTTGTCAACAGTTATATAAACTTAATCAACAGAAAATCCGGAGAAAAACACATCAGGCCCAAGTGAGTCACACACAGATGACAGTGGTTAATTTGATTCTAGGGAAGTAAAATGGTGCAAAACTACCAAAGCAGTTTTCTTTCTTTCAGTTTCATCATAGATGTTGGAGTTTATAGAGGGATCTGAGTTTTAATAATTAAAAATACATACTAGTTTTCAAACCGTGATAAAACTCCATGGCGTGATGTTTCTGCACTTTAATTGATCTTGCTTAACAAATTATCCCCAAAAGATCTCTATTAGTTTTTAGTTACGCTAGCATTGTGGCACTTTAGATGGCGGACTGGTAGTCGGTTGGTTGATTCACCACATTGGTACAGACTGAAAAATCTCAACAATCAGTACAGGGGTTGCCATGAACTGGCAAACAAACCTGGTTTCCAGGGGAAGTATCATACTGACTTTGGTAATCTTTCCCTTAAGCAAGTCAGATTCATCTGTAATGCCTCTTTTCAAATGTATTGTATCTTTAAACAACATTTATACACCTGTGTGTACTCAGAAACAGTTTTTTGGTCACTGTCATCATTCCTCCTCTACATACTGGCCCTGTAGAGATTCCTTTTGAATTTGTTTCCAAGTGATGGTTGACAAAATCCACAGTCCTCTTGCAAAAATAGCCTTAAATTCAGCTCAAGTTTATATGCAGCTTCAGCAATCTGGGACAAGCAAATAAAGATGGTATCTTCCAAAATTAGAATCTTGTTAGTATGAAATTTCCTCTTTGTGGGTACTGTTTGTTTCCTTCCTGAGTTGCAGTGATTGTAAAAGAAATTGTGCTGACCTGGAGCTGCTGGTTCTGTCATCCGTTACAAAGAACACGTTTTTATTGTAAATGTGTGCATGAGTGTTGTTTTAAAACAGAAACAGGAACCTTTCCTTTAAGTGTTATTTACATTGTGCACTGTTTGTTAAGTTTTGTGATTTTTTTTTTACAAGTGCATTGCATGTCTTAAAGCCATAATGGCTTCTGTTTCTCTTCAGCTCGTTACAACCATAGCACTCAGCTAGACAGCAGGGAGACATATGTTCCTCATCTTAAGTGGTGCTTTAAAGGGTATTGATGGTTTAAAAGCAGCTAGTAAGTGATCAATGAGGAGACTTTTCTGTCTTTTTGCGTCACGATGGCAGTATGGTGGACAATATTCAACAGTATTGATGGAAACTCTTAAAGAACTGCATCCAAATGTCCACAGCACAAGTGATGCTGGACACATTTCAAACTGCTTCAAATGGCCCAGCCTTAGTAACAGACTTCACTTATGTTGCTATATATAGAAGGTCACTTATCAGAGTAATATTTGTATTGCCATAAAATCACTATGGAAATACACAGCATTAAAGGGTTTTTGCTTTAGGTGACAGTTGGGCAACAACTGGAGTCTTGGCAAAGCGGGAGCAACTCTCTGATTCCAATCAGCCAGATGGCTGCCAAGCAACGTTTGGGTGTAATTGGAAAGGATGGGAAAAGCAGATTTCATACTTAAATTTATCTCTCAAGTCTTTAATAATCTAAAGCTCCCATGAAGCTGTCAAATGTTTTCAACATTTTACATTTTCAACTTTTCAATTGTCTAAAATGTTTACGCAGAACTAAAGCCACACTGGAAGTCAGCCACGCATTATGATATGATTGTATAGAATTACATTATTTAATACTATATAAATAAATTAAGAAATGACTTCCAGGATTTTTCACAAATAAATGTTTTGGGATATCTTAAAATAATATTTTTTCTGTTGCCCCCTCCTATTTAACAACCATTTAATTAATAGTTTCACAGTAGTCTGAATCACTTTCATTTGGCAGTCTCCATTTGGCAGGATCGTACTAAAATCCAAATTCCTGCTAGATGAGAGAAGAAAGAGCAGCATAATGTTCTGAGGCATAAAGGCTCTCCATTTTCTCTAAGATGCTTTCATCTCGCACGACTGAAAAGTCAGGCCTGTTGTCCTTTGTTAGGGTGTGAGTTTCAGCTATGTTTTGAACTGACATGACACAGCCAGAGATGTTTGTACATCCAGCGTTTGAATTACGGAGGAGTAAAGGCCTGCGTGGTGATGTATGAGCAGGATGTCAGGTCTGTCTGTTAACAATGATTTATGAACGCTTGAGGGGAGAGCAACGCCAGGTTGTGGTAATGTAGTCAGACTGAGAAAGCTACTGTAAACACACCTAATGAAGGCTCACACAGGAATCCATTACACCTTTTCACATTCCACTCTTATGATATTGCATGTGAAACTGTCTCATTCCAGGGCAACAAAGGGCCAAAATACCTTATTCAAACATCTCAGAGGAACATTGTATTGACAAATCCTGCCTGTGTAAGTGAGCTGCCTCGTGGTAGAAGAGAAAATCCAAAAAAAGAATCACACAGTAGTATTACAAATGTTGCCCTAGTAAAACTCAGATATTCAGACATGATAGACCTCGAATCAGTTGGAATACACAGATCATGTTCTTCTGTAACCCGAAACTCAAACTCATCAAGGAAATTCCAATAAGCAGTAGAGACATTTCCCAGAGAGCATCCTGTGGGGTTCCTGGTGGTGAGCAGCACTGATGGGAAGGGTCACTGTGTCAAACTCCAATTCTGCCCCATTACTCAGCACAGGTCCCATTAATGTATCAGCCATCTGATCTGCACAGCTGCAGAACAAGGGGGGGACATGTAAACACAAAAAGCGAGGAACTCAGGGAGACGGGGGTGAACATGGAGAGACGGGCAAGCCATTACAGCTCCTTACTGCTGCAGCGTAGGCACTGATACAAACTGTCAGCACAAGGTCAAATCAATCGAAGAACAGCTGATTTACTTTGGGATCTCTAGAGGTCAAGAATGACCGAAGAGAAGCACGGGGAGAAGGTTGTACTGTATCTCTGCATGTGTGTGCTAAATGTGTGTATCGTACAGATGTGTGAGAATGATCGTGTGTGTGTGTGTGTGTAGGTGCAACAACACAAAAGAGGGCAAAAAGCATGTGCCTATTCATGTGTAGTCGCATGGTAAGCATCCTTTTCTGGGAATGACCTGCTTGTCTCATTAATAGCTTGTTGCCGGAGGGGAACAATATGCAAACCAAGCAGGAAAAATGTAAATCAAAATATTTCAACCCACCCACCTTCTATGGTCACACACATTCACTGACAGAACACACACACACACATTCAGTCACAGTGCATTAAATTATTCAGCTCATAAAGTACTTACAGCCCTGATAGGTAAGGATTTTAATTTGTAAATAAACATGTGCTACTAACGGAGACAAGACTCAATTAATCATATTTCTTTGGTATATAAGCTATTTGTGCAGCTCCATTCATGTGAAAGTAAGTTACCGTTAATGGAAGATTTTGTATACCAGGCAGGGATTTATTTTTGTACCTTGTGCATAGAGTATATTGTTTCACAAATCTGTTTTAGTGCTAAGCTTTAATGCACGGCACCGAGTAAACACTATGTTTATATTGACTTCGGGAAGGAACAAATCAAAAAAACACCATAAAGAAGTAAAAAAGCAAATGTTCCTAAATCCCATTTGCCTAAAACAATTAGGCAGAATGTTTTAGAGCAGCATATTTAAAAATGCTGCAGACAAACTGGACAGTCCTTTATATTTATATTGAACAAAAAGCAGTAGTATGGAAACAAACAGCTACTACAGAAGATCATGTTATCAATCTGATTATTCTGATATGGACCAGACAATGAGGAGGTGTTAATGACAAAACAAAAGACTTTAATTCAATTCTTTTTGTTGTTTCTCTGCACCAGATTGAAGCCCGGAGAGCTTTTTTACCAGACCCCTGCTGAGATAGGCTGTGGTGGGAGCGCCCTAGTGTTCAGGCAGACTTCTCTTCAGGCTCAGAAATGCAGGAGACAGGATCTAGTGGGGGTCCTTTTCGGGGCAGGGGGTGGGTGATATCCTAGGACCCCTGCTCTGATTGTGCTCCAGGTTACAGCAGCTATAGCAGGGGATCCTCCCCTTCCAGTCCCTGAAGGGTCTCTTTACCCTCTGGATGAACTTCAATTAAAAAAAAGGTTGAAATCAAACACTTAAGCCATAAAGAAGGAGTTGTTTGAAAATTAGGATTTTATTCAAATTGTCTTATTCTGTGTTATTGAAAAAAATATCTATTTATTTGAAGGAACTAAATGATGTCTGTCAAGCATAAAATATAGAAAACGCACCTGAATTGCAATCCTAACTGTGCTTTGGTCATACAGCACAAACATTGTTGCAGCAAAGTATCTTTTAATTTTCCGTATCATATCACAAAATTCCTCTGTGCTTCGAAGGCAGTTGTCATACTCTAATAATGATGGTGGAAATAATCTCACAACCACTTCTTTCATCACTTCTTTTTTTTTGAGGTTTGTTATTTCCATTTGAAAGCACAACTTCTGAAAATGTGCCATTTCTTTGCAGAGAAATGCAAATATATGCTTGCTTGCAAGTATTTCAAGTAAATAATTTGCATTCTGACAGTCTGGTGAGTTTTTCTGCAAGAGAATGATTGCAATAAAGCTTCAGTGACCATGTTGTAGTTTTTTTCTTCCCACACATCTTTCCACTGTTGGGGTTTGCTATCTTGTAGGTACAATGCAAACACCACTGGTCTCAATTTCATCGACATTGTTGCTACACTTAAGTGCAGTAACTTAATCCCCTCAGAAACAGAAGGGTTTCAACCTTAGCCAGAGGGCTGGGAGGGGAGGAGTGCTGAGTGGAAGTGGAGGAGGGTGTTGTCACTGCACTTTACAGCATTATGGTGTACTGTAGAAGTAGCAGGGGCCTCGGGGTCATTTAGATAGGGCTCCTCTACCCCGAGGTGTTAAATTCAAAACCACATTTATTATCACAAAAAAAGCTTTTCTTTCAGCATCTGCTCACTTAACTTTAATTATAGCTTCCTTTCATGGGAGGAAGGCCATTAAGCTTGCTTTGGCACTTCATTCTCTCTTCTCTCAGTGCAGTGTGAAGCACTGTGTCATGGCTGGATTCAGCTCTGATATATAGAAAGGTGAAATTTATTCTTCTCTTTCACTGTGCCAGTAAACACTCCGCAAGAGTTAGTCCGAGTTCTACAATCCCCGAAGGACTGAGATAAGCATTTTGAAGTAGAAATTTCAAAAGAAAAAGTAGTGATATGAAAGGCTCTCAATCCATGTATTAAAGACTATAGTCTACTTGGGTATGTGTGTGTGCGCACACTTTTGGATTCACTAGTGCACACTTTTGTTTGTGCACATGTGTGTTTATCTGTCTACAGTATAGGCCTCGTGCACTTGGCCCATTTT
Source organism: Larimichthys crocea (assembly GCF_000972845.2). Lineage (NCBI taxonomy): Eukaryota > Metazoa > Chordata > Actinopteri > Sciaenidae > Larimichthys > Larimichthys crocea. The sequence continues at coordinate 8,129,420 of NC_040019.1, forward strand.
TCCTCATTGTGCTGAGAGTACCCCACTGGGGAGGAAGACGAGGGAGATTAAGTATGTTTCCTGTTGGTGAGGCTTTGATGTTAAGTCCTGGGGGAAACGCTGTTCAGTCACATTTTCCCTTCATCTGCTGTATGTCATTCAACATGTACAACCACCTCCAAAGTCACCAAGCCCTTCATGCTGTTCGCTGCCTGTATTTAAAGACATCAGTCATGTTATAAAAGCAGCCCGTAAGTTTGACCTCAGCATGGTCAAAAAGCTTTTTTTTTTTTGTCTTAGGTGGGAAAGTACAAGGAGCTTTACTGGAAAACAGGAACTGGGTCTGCACACATGCCTGTGCATGTCACTGGTAATATCACTGACATACAGGATGCAGAAATGATCTCATGACCTTACTCCACACAATAGAGTAGGTTCATCTGTCAACAAAAGTAAATGACATGCAGTACAGCACAATACACAATGGCAATACATTTGAGTGATGTCTAAGTCCCCCTTTAAAAGGTGTATCCACTTGAGTTTAAAGCAAGCAACTGCAACAACACAAGACACAGCAGTCAGCTAAGATTACTTACTAGTCCAACAGCAAGAATCCCAGCTTGGCGTCTGTATGGCAGCTTCTTTCTTGGTCCCTCTCTCCTTTTCCCTTCTTAGCTTCATCCATCAGTGTCCTCTTCGGTTTCTTTTCCTTGCCATTATGTCCATAGAGGCTGCTCAGGCTCTTTACACTAGTCCAAAACTCCTGTTGTACAAACCCTAACACTCCCCTGGTGCTCTGAGATCACAGTTGGGCGCAGTTAATAAACATAGCTAACATTAGGTAAGAGCAGCTACAGTTCACAGTAGCTTATTTTACTGTCCATCAGGAAACTCACAGAGAAGTGGGACCAACATTTTTTTTTTCATAAAATATGATCCAGTTTCATGAAAATAAGTGAAACAGTTGGTGATGTGTGACTTACTGCTGGGAGCTGAGTCCGAATGGCAGTGGAGTCCTTCAGTCAGTGTAGCATCAAAGTGAATCTGTTATTTTATGGTAGAACAGTTATAAAATGGTGCTTCAAAGCGGTAGGTAAGAAGTTCCACACAGTGAAAGAGACATCTGTCCAAAAGAGGATTTACCAAAGGGTATCTTATAGTTCAGGGGCCCTGCTGTGTGAGGGGCCATACCTCACACAGCAGGGCCCAGTATCATGCTGGGGATCTGAAGGCCCTCTCCCAGGAAAATGTGTACATAGTATTATGCAGAGAATTTCCTGCATTCTGGTGACATTTTATGTTAAATAGCCACAAAACCTACCTAACAGAAAAACAACAAGAGTACAAGTCTTCCTAATCCATACGCCTATGGTGCTGCTGTCTACACTACTGTATTTTTGCCCTCTTGATGGCTTCATTTCACAGAATGTTGGACACACACAGCCGACTAAAGCATTTTTATATATGCACATACTGGTATTCAGGTACTGCCTGAAACCCTGACAGGAACCATCACATCACTGAGCAGATTGGTTATTAAGTTTCATAGCAGCCTAAACCTAAACATATTTATTTTATTTGGAATATAGCAGGAATATATCTTATCTGTTTCCTGGCCAAAATTAGATTAAAGCATGAGTTTCTACATCAAAAAGTTTAGTTTTGAATATTATATCCATGTTCTATAGTAAGGTCTTTGAACAAAAGTATGAAAATGTTCACAGGATCATTTTAGAAAATAATACACAGAGTTAATTATTGTCTTTTGCTTTCATCACAGACGCAGTTAAGTACTTAACATAAAACCGCAACAGAACATCACCTATTAAAACTAAACACAGTACACCTTGCTGGTGTGAGTCTTGATAATGATCATTACATGTTTAATCTTCTGAAGCACCATCTTGCAGAGACGAGGGATGGTATTTTAATTTCGCATCTCAGCTTTCTGCACTGGGCCCTGAAACAAAGAGGCCACAGAGGGGAAAAAAAAAAAGCGACTGTTCTTCTGTGTTGAAGAAGCATGTGGAAAATATTGTGGGTTTTTTTTATTATTATTATCACGATCCCTGAATACTGTACACTTCATGTCAGAGCATGTTGAGACCATCAAAAGGTGACAGTAAACCGAACACTCTGTGGTGCAGATGCGGAGGTTTGGGATCGAGTGAGCATATTTTATGTATGTGAGTGTTTTTGTGTGTAATTGTGTTTAGGGAAATCCTACCCTGGTGCTGGTAATACAACTGAACAACAGCTCAAAGTCTGTATTTGTACAGTATTTTTTTTCTTTCTTTCTCTGTTTATGTTCCGTTCTTTACATTGGTGATAAACTCCTTTTTATAAGCTTAATATTAATTTAAGCAATATTTAGAATTATAACTATAAAGCGTTTGGCCTCCCTGGCAGCTGGAGTTCTCCTCTCGGGCTGTCAGTATGATTGACGATTGAGACGGTACATGAATTTTAAATCCTAGAGGAACATACAGGGCTGGCAACATAAACAGGTACAAAACTCCAGTAATAGGACTCAAAAGTAGGCAATTAAAAGCTCTAAATGTAAATCAGCTGCATCCGTCATACTCCCACTTTTCCCATCTAGTGGAGGCTGGTGAACTGAGGAGACCCCCCCCCATCTCCATCCGATTGTTTGTCCAGTCCTCCTGCTCAGTCATCAGGGACTGGCTGGAGGCAGTGGGTGGGGGGTGTGGGTACTTTGCATTCAATTTTGGGTCATGTTTAAATCTCCCAAGCCTAAAACAAGAACACAGGAATCCAGGATGGTGGCCAGCTAATGTAGACTGATAGACAGACTCAGACCCTGTTTGGATATCTGAGCACTGGAGTGAAGCCAAGCATGGCTGTGATCGCCCCTTTTCACACATCAGCAAACACCATTTCTCCTCCTGCATGAATACTGACTCCATGTTCAGCAGCTACTTTCAAATATACTAGTAATTTATGTTGTGTCCTAAGAGAGTATTCAAGAGCAAAATGAACAGCAAGGGACGAAATGACAACAAGGCATAAATAATCTTGAAAAATATTGTTTATTCTGTTTTTTATTTATTTTACAATCTGTTGGATATCACTTTAAGATCTTACCCTCCGGTCAAAGTAGTTTATTGATGTCATTTTTTGAGAGACTCCAGATTGGGCAGAATTGATGAGAGGACTATGATTTACCAGATGGCACATTGTGTGTTCTTCTTTTTTTGGCAGTCTGACCCTACTGAATATTGAGATGAGAGACCAGCTTGGATTTTCTGGGGGGAAAAAAAAAAAGTGTGAAATTTCTTGGAGTGGGTGTATTGCCTATCTGTCACCTTCTGTATTGGACTGGATGTGCAGTCACTGACGGCAGACATCCTATTGTCATTGCGGAGCTGTGATTTGGTATTGTCATCGAGAAATAACGGTAGAACGATTCGAAAAAACATTCAGATGCTCACTTGAAAGAGGCAATTTGATGGTTACGCAAGAATATTTAAATGATTCAGTTTATATAGAGTACGTCTGTGCTTTGCTGAGCTGCAGGTCTAAAGAGGTCAAGCATGATTTGTTCAGTTTACACACAAACATCAAACAAACAGTAAAAACTGTTATTACATATTGTGCTTAAAGAGATAATCTCCAGTTACTCTGTTGGAAACCAGAACACAGGTATCACCATGACCATTCCTCATTAAAGGGCAAGTTTTTATGGCTAGGAGACCCCTTCAAGTTTTTCTTAAACTATCTGAAACATGGATTTAAGCTCATGTTTTATCTTTTCATCATGAGCTCTGGACTCTTTCATTAACCTCTTACAAACAGTGTAGGAGACAACAGGCAGCTGGACTGCATTTGGGCACAGATTGGAACCAGCCATGTGTTTTGGCCGGGAGTTTGGTGTTGAAGAGAACTCGGATGTGGAGAAGGAAGTGTCCAAAAATAAAACACTTGCCAATTAACTTGACCACTGATTCCCAGTGTAGAGCAGTGGAGGATACATTATGCAGCAGCTAATCTAGTTGACGCTTAAGGACACACTGTTGTTCCAAACCGGAAAGCAAAACAGACTTGGTCAGGCTAACACATGTACTCGACCAAACTGTCTTCTTGAGAACAGTGATTCAGTGTGTGTTGGCAGATAGAGATTTGACTGTTTATGAGATGTTCTCAGTGGGAAGTAAGGCAGTGGCTGGGCTGCCACCTTGAGGTTTATAGATGTACTTAAATCTATTTTCTTATATAAAATCAGTCACCATCATAAAATGGTGACAGAACTGGAAAAGAAACACAATGTTCATTAAAGAGAGATTCCCATTATATCCCACATAAATTTGATTTCTGCACTGCAGTAATAAAATAGAATACATCTGTTGCTCAACATTTTGGAGCACGGTTTGATAGCAAACATTAGATTCAGGGGGATTAAAATGAGGATGACCTATAGTGGAACATTTAAATACCAAAGTCCTTGGAAGAGTCAGTGTATATTCCCAACTTTAATAACTCAGTGACTTTGCTTGTTATGGTTCTGGCCATAAGAAGACAGTGAAAGCGCACTGCATAATGCACTGTAGATGTACTGCACCCTCCTCTATACCAGACACAGTGAGGGCTGATGGGAGAGGTCTGGTTGTATGTCACAGTTAGAGACAGTAGGAAATGCATCTACGGTTCAGCCTCCAACCGAATAGGACACATGCTGGCAAATTTATAGAAGTATTAAACATTAAATGCTCTGATGCAATTGCGATTTCATGACAGGGAAATGGGATAGTTAATAACTGTCTCAGTGAGCAGCTTTCTAGCTTGAGATGAGCCACAATTAGGTCAAACTGGCTGGTGCATTAGCAGAAGGACATGAGGCAGTTTCAGGACTTTTCTTCTTTGGGATGGGTGAAACGCGGCATTAATCACAGTAATGTTGCTGCAGTGGCGGTAGAGACAGCCCATGACGCCTTCTCTGCATAATATCCTAAGTGAACACTGCGTTCTCTTGCTAATTTATGTACTGCCAACAGGGCTGTACAGTAAAGCCTTCTGAAGATGCTTATTGCTCTATAGCTCACAGAAAGGATGAGAATACATTTGGCTCACTGCATTGAAACTTTGCTGTATTGTTTCTGCTGTAGTTTTATATCTGCAGACTCTGATGAAGTCTGCAGTGCAGCTGAAGGTTCTGGAAGTGTGAGATGTAAGGAGCCAGTACCTAAGTTGCTGTGGATCACCTGTCCACAAAAGATTTAAGGAGACATAAAATGAAACGTAAGACGTGAAAAAGCACAAAAACTTCAGGCATCTAACTGTCTTTGTTACTGTTCTGCAGCAACTTTCCCTCCCATACTTTAATCACTGTGCCATTTCTGTTTATTTATTACTGCTTATTTCCTCATTTATTTTAGTGCAATTTAGCAAACCACATAAAGCAGTGTGCTTTTTAAAGAGAAAAAATATCTGTCACAGCCATTCATTCTTATGGTCTCTACATCCTTATAATTCAGATGTTATTACGGAGGGGGGAGCAGTAAGTAATTTAAAAATCATGGCATTTGTTTTTCCATGTTGACATGTTAAATGAATCAAATCAACCCCCTGCCCCCCAAAAAAGTGCATATGCAAAACTAAATAATTTAGATGCTTTATGAACATGATAGTGATGTAAATTTGTCATTTCCAGTTCACATCAACGGTACTTAATTATTCAAAATGTCGCTTTTTTTATTAGAAGTTGTGTTATACACTGATGCCGTTCATAAAATCAATAAAACAAAAGGAGAAAACTCCATAAACAACTCGTGTAACTGAACTCATGAATAACTGATGAAGAAATTAAAACTAGTGACTGCTTTTATGTTGCTTCTTTCACAGTTATATGGTCAGAAACGTCACAATAAAAATGGTTAGAAAAGTATTACAAACATGCTCTTTCATCTTCACAGTAAACATTGTGTGTCAACATACAGATGGCTTCAGCTACAGGCTTATGGTACAGATGGGACAACATGAACACAAGGCGATGTAGATTAAAATACTAGATCCAATAAACCATTCTGTGAGTTACACAACATTGTACAGGGTGAGAAAAAGTTCCTTGACAAAGACACTTTCCTCTTCTGCACGTCTGCACGGAAGAAGATGATACAGTTTGTGCTATCCATTAGATCTGCTGAAGCAGCAGTGTACCTCTCAATGCTTCCCATCTCCCATGCTGACAGTCAGCCTGATATGGGAACCAGCAAGCAAGAAAGAATCAATTAGTGGCCCATGCGTTTGAATGGCAGCAGGGATGGAGTAGATTTAGAGAGGGATTGGAATATTCTCTGGAAAATGTCAGTGAAGCAAAAATAAAGGCGATCAGATGGAGTTTTATCTCGATTCCAATCAGTGTCAAGAAGAAGTGACAAAAAATCGGTAACATGTGCAGACACACACGCACACACACACACATACTATGACAGTGTAGCCTACGACAAGTGGCTGTACTCTGCATGAAAATCTAATTGTGTGGTGAGGATTTGGTGGAGGTGACACAGCAGCGATGTAACCCTACCACTGAGGATAGAGTTATGATAATAAGATTCATGTTTTTATGACAGTTTCTTATTTCAAGATACGAACTGTTCAACTGATGTCATATTTCTATATATGATATTGCAACAGAACAAGGACCTGTCTCATTACAAGGTTAACATTACAGAGAGACAGAAGAAGAAACAAAATGACAAGATCTGCATTATTAACAAACATAAAACAGAATGTGGGTAGAAAACACAAGAAATAAACAGTGACAAACAAAGATAATCAACTTATTTTGAAATAAGGATCTTCTAAAATAACATATCATTCTATCTTGTTAAAAAAAGAAAATTTTCTCATTCTACTAAATTAAATTAAGATGTCATTAGAGAGATCTAACAAACGGTTACTTACAAAACACCATATAATGCAAATGTCTAATTTGTTTAAAAACGTTTACGTTCTTCCACCGGAGACTCCAATCGTATCAATGAATATTCTACAATGATATTCAGTCCTGGCTGATCTGTGATTTGGAAAACCTCATCAGGTGTAACGTTGGCACTGAAGAATGGATGGAAATAATAATAACTGATGTCTTACACAAATTTAAGGACATGTCAACGCTGAAACCCTCAATCACCTCTGTGATTCTTGCTGCATTAGTGTTGCGAAATAATTCACTCCTCTAACTGTATATGAATTTGAAAAAGTGCAACTGTTTATTTCCAGTTAATGACAAAATGCCGAGCGGCTGTCACATGATGCATTGTTATGCGCTGCCCACCAAGGTTCTGTAAAAGCATTTACTGCTCAGTAAATCTCTTTAATAGATGAAAAAGTAGGAAAAAATCAATACTAAAGCTAAATACAAATTAGAGAGTGTTTCCAAACACACACATATGCACACACATTGTATGAATAGTCCATAATGTAGCTTAAGCTCTTTATTTACTGAATGCAAATGTAATTCATTAACAGATAAAAGCTTTAAAAGCCACAAGCCTGTTTGTGACTTTATGGAAAATAAGTCATTAGAACACATCCTCTGGGCACCACGCATATGTAGTTGCCCAACACTCTAAATTATGCCAAAGTTGCTATAACTAACTCTAGACTTGAAAGATGGGGTGTTAGTTACGAAGGGGATGTTGATGGAGGAAGAGAAAAAGAAAAGAGTGACCGAGCAAGAAGCAGCCAGGCGAGAGTAAATCTGGGACTGACTTTGTCATTGGCGAAAGCTTCATGAAATAAAAGAATGAAAGACAGACGCTGAGCTGGGCTTCTTACTGTTGGACTGGTAAGTAATATTAGCTGGCTGCTATGTCTTCTCCCTATTTCTCAGCCCTTTCAATATGATTTTCCCATATCTTAGCAGACTCAGATCAACTAGGCTTTTTAACTAGTCTCTAAATGCCACAGTAAGCTAAAACACATACACACAAAAATAAAAAATATAATATATGCATGAATATGACTACAGCAGGCTGATACTGGAACAAAATATTATAGGAAAGACTACAGCAGGCTGATACTGGAACAAAATATTATAGGAAATGCATAACTTATATTTTCATTCAAATTTGTTCCGAATTTACAACAGTTCGTACATTTATAACAGTTTAATTCAGCTGATAAATACAGTGAACCTGTACATATTATTTAACCATCTCATACACCAGTGTAAAGGGATAATCTTTGAATTAAAATGCACATCACGTTATCTGAGTTACACCTAAATCATCCATCTCGTTGTGCATGCTTCCTGTCATTTCATTAATGAAGAGAATATTGAGATTTCCCACTCTGCTAATGCACTGGCAGTAGCTTCTTCTTCTTCCCAGAGTAGGAGGAAGACAGACAGTAATATTTATAGGGTAGTGATATGACATGCAGATGACTGGAGTGAAACCGTGAGTGATGCTCACAAGATCCGCTAAAGGTCGACTTGTTGGTAGAAGAATTATGTACAGGAAGTGCCCTCGGTGGACAGTAAAGATCTGTCAGCATGGTTGACATACAAAATATTGGTGTTTATCGTGACTACAAGCTTTGGCAATAATATACAAAATACTATATATCACAACAATGATGAAAGCTTGTTAGTGAAATGAATCTCTCTCTGACTGAATCAAAATCAAAACTCAACATTATTATCTTTGTAAAGGCAGAAGCTGTTGTATTGTAATACATTAGATTATACAAGCGTACCTAATGAAGTAGCCAGTGAGTGTATATCCCCATTGCCTTTTTATGCAGATGAGTTAGGCCATTGCTGTCTGAATAGCTAATCTGTTTATTGCATTTATCAATTAAATCCCCCTCTTTGGGGAGCACAAGCAGATGGGAATACAGCTGTGTAAAGTCAGAAAATTATCTTTTTAATTACTGTTAAAATCTGCAGGGCAGTCACAGGTCTTGTGATGTACAGAGCACATAAGACCACCCAAAACTAAGTCTAATCATGTAACCAGCGTCTTTTTTTATTGTGCCTGAGCATTTGCACAATATATGGACCAGAGAGCCATATCAATTTATCTGTACCTTCTCTGAAAGAACTCATTTTCTCTTCGGGTTATGCATTTCTGCAAATGGTTGGTGTTATTTTTTTTCTGTTGTTTTGACTACAGTGTACGAGAAACACACCATGCTTGTCTGAGTCAAACCCAAGATAAGGTTGCTCCATTACAGGAGGGACAGCTCAAAGACTATTCAGACTGACCATTTAAGCACAAACATTTAAGCACATAGATAATCAGGAATAAACAACCCCCAATTTCATTATAGGTGGAACTGCAGTGCATGGGCAAAAACTGCATGCAAACACAGCACTATTTAACAGTTTGAGACGAGTTTGGAGCCAAGGAGTAGCCATAAAGGCCTGTATATTTGGAGACAGGTTAAATATGGACACAAGCTATTATCATACCAGTAAGATACAAATCAATAGTGATTTTATGACAGTGTTTTATGACCGCTATTTCACAAAGTTTACTAATGAATTGCATAATTTCCTTTTCCATTAAGTTCGGTTCTAAGGAAGTGCTGAGGCACCAGTTGGGGAGTATGTGTGGTCTACATGCTAATGATGAGGAAATGGCACAGCATCAGAAACACTACGCAGTCCTTTTCTGTACACACATTACACGATGGTTGGTCGTTTTACAGAGATGTTGTAGCTTTTTTTCTTCCCATCCAGACAACTATGAGTTCACATTCATTTCCATTGGTTTAGAAATTCATCAGCCTGTAGAAACATGAAACTTGGTTGAGCCAGGGAATCCATCACTGGGACTGCCGCTACACATTTACTCTGGTTAAAATTACATCACAATGTAGTTAAAAGGTAGGTTTATTTAAAAAGTATATACTGCATTATGCAATAATGTAGCAATGGTGAGTGCTAGTATGTAGATAACTGTGGTAATTAGCTGACACAAGCAAGTTTAATGTCGCTAAAGATTTGAACGTGTAGTGGTATATGGGTACCTGGAAGGAACATGTCAATAAAGCCACATAAACCTTTATGTTTATCTTTATCTTAAAGCCTGTGTAAAGTAAAAATAAAGATGTGTTATTAACCACCCAGCCAAATTTGAATGATTTAAAAAATTTTGAGTTTATGTAATTAGGTAAAAATGAGCAGTATTCTCAGCTGCAGGACTGTGGGGGCGTGTCCGCTGAATGTTAAAGCGACTGAAACGTGTCAGATGAGTTCAGAAAATGACATGACTAACTCTGAAACACTCTGAGTGAGATGAATTAATGTCTATCGCTCTGCTCGGGGTGCAGGGGTATGCTCAGGGTGGCCTCAGTGTGTCATCGAGCCACCCTTTAAGGACCGCCCACAAAATCCTGGACTGAAAACTGGTGAAGACTGTTTCAACCTCCAACTCCACATTTCAGTAATATATCATTCAAAGTCTTTTCACATGTTTTCAGCAACTATTTTCCAACATATTTAATGTATTTTGAAAGTCTCAGAAATGCCTTTACACAGACTTTAAAATAACATATTTGTTCACAAGTTGCTGCTCACCCAGTGCAAATGAGGCATGTTTGCACATCTGCGGACACCGTGACGTTTTTGGAATTTTATTCAAGTTAGATTATTTTTCGGTAATCGGTTGTGGCAGTTGAGTGTGAACTCTTTAAAGGGCTAACACTGTCATCCGTTTAGTTGGAATGATTCATTAGCCTCACTCATCGTTTCTCCCTGATACTACACATGTTCCCATTCCTTCACAGAGTGCTGGGTCTCCTCCTTTGGAAAGTTCTTTTGGGACCAGTCACACTGTCCCTGCTCTACCAGACTAGGGTGAAATCCACTAATCGGCTTTTGTGGCCAAATGTGATAAAGCTGCAGCCAGGATCAGGCCAATTTACAGTGTGCCAGTTCTGTCTGTCCCGTGTGAGCTGCATATCCACAGAGCAGCAGCTCAGCATCCTCCTCTTAAAAAAGCTTTCATTACTATCAGGCCTGGATTGGCAGAATCTTGAGGAATAACCCCATTGTGAAGAAAAGGCCTCACTCATTTCTACAGCTGGTGGCTCAGTGGAAGTGATGAGCTAAGATGGTGCTCTTCATACGCTGTCTCAGTGTGGGGTCCTTCCAGCGGCTCCACACAGAAGTAGAGCCAAATGTGAATGTTACAACACATCTGTGCAGATGTTGGCTGGTCATTATACTGACAGCTGAGGACATGATATGCTGTATATCTAATAAAGATTATTAAAAAACTGTTGAAACATGTTTTCCTTTTGATAATAAAACTAAAAGCACTATGAAGCAATAAACTTAAGCAACATTATAATTTACTATTGTGGGAATAAAAATCTCAAGAATGAGGATACATTTACTCACACTGAGCTCTCTCTCATGAGTGTGTGAGGAAATAATCATGCACTATCTTTGATTTTACATGGTTGACATTAACTTGAAATGAAAAAGACCTTTGTCTATCTGAAAAAAATCATATTTTCTGCTATTTTACAGCTGAGTGACATTTTCTTCACAGCCTATAGGTTGCTAAGGATTTCGTACCATTAAATGAATTTGTATTTCATTTACCCTGTAACAAAATTTTAAAAAAGATCCATGCAGGATGACAATACATGACAGCCAATTGGAAAAACTATTTTGGAAAAGCTCAAGTTTTAAGTTTTAAGTTTCAAACAGCAACAGGCAGGCCTAGCACAACCACACAACATTAATTCATAACCCCTTTGCACTGAAAGACCTTCAACCTCAGCTATGTAAAAGCACTATTAATGAAGCATTGAGAAGAAAATCATTTTAATCATCAGCATTCAGAGACCTGAAGGTCTTTCAACTCACTCAGAATTTGCTACCAAAGACTTCCAGTGTACGATTAACCATGGTGTGGCATATAAAGATGAATAACGTGGTATCCCTCTGAGTCTCAGCATTCTCTAAAAACACTTCATTATCATGTCCAACACCTAACCTGATGAGGCAAGTTTCTTATCAAAGGCAATTATGTACCTAGGATGTTTCAGTTACCTAGGGCAACATGTTATATAACTCTGTGAGAGAATATGTCAGAGCAGGGATGTACCTGGTATTTTAATCAAGAAAGAACTCCTGGTAACAAAAAAGCCTCCAGCAACTGCATATTACAAAATACTCAGAGGGAAATTTAGACCCAGGACAACAAATTAGTTTATAACACCTTCGGGAACAGCAGCAGAAGGTGTAGATCAACAAGGAAGAGAAGCTCTTTATTTGGCTCTTAGACTGATTAATAGTCACAGAATGCTTAAAATCTAGACGGGTTTAGGAGTGCAGTTAATCACAGGTTTTACTGTGGGTCTTAAATCAAGGGGGGCAATTCTGGACTCTGGACTAATTTTTAGAATATTGCTATCATTATTTTTGAACAGTTTCTATTTTTCCCCAAAGCCCTTTTATAGAGAGTAGTTATCTACTTACAGTCGCTGGAGAGCACATGAAGCGTCTCCTGAAGGCCTGAAGGTGCCTGAAGGTGCCTGCTGACTTAGATAAGGAGATGCTTAAAGAAATATCCTCAAAGACAATGAAAATGAGGACATTCTGTGCATGTTCTGAAATAATTGTAGGTCTTACAGGAGTAATTATTATCTGCATAAAGGTCACATGGATTATCATTAGAGAGAGGGGAACAAAGAGGAAAAAAAAACAGAGAGGAAAGGAGCGAAAATAGAAGGTATGGCTGTATGGTATGTGAACAGCAGGGCAGCACTCTGGCTCTGACATCATTTTCAGATGGTGTGCCAGCTCTGCTGCCATGCACAGATTTTCTGCCTTGCCCCGGAGCACGAACATCACATGTGTAGATGTAAAGACCCTGTGCCCTGTGGGTAAATATACTGTAAGACCAGACTGCAAGTTAATATCCACCACACATCGAGTAATATCCGCTCTGGTCTCATGGGAAAATAAGACAGACTGTTGACTCTTCACTTTTGATTTGGCTGTGGATTTGCACTGTTTTCCCTCTCTTTACTGTATGTGTTCAAGTGTTGTACATTGTTAAAATTAGATTTGAATTAGATCTTGATAGTTAATCACTGGTGGGTTAAAAATAATAACTAAACTGATAAAAAAATGTATATATAATATGAAAAGATCTAACTTTCACAGTTATGTGTAATGTGCTGAATAAAAAAAAGATGGATGGAGGTTTTCTGTTTTGTTTTTTTCAGTGGTGGCAGTTATGAAGTAATGCTGCTTGGTCAGTGATTCTGCCTTCTGTCTTTTATACACGCTGGCAAATTTAACTACCCAAAATAACCACAAATTTAACAGGCTTGGGACTTTGCAGTCAGCTGACTGTAATAACAATCAAATTAAAAAAATAAAAATCATGGTGACCATAATAACTATCTGAAACATTTCTGCCTCTTTGCTCTCCTCTCCTGGTTAGCTCTCTATTCCCATTCCTGTTCTCCTCCAAATAACCACCACTTTACCTGTGCAGTCCTTCGACCTCTCTCTCTCCCTCTTCACTAACCTTAATGATCCGTCTGTCTCCTTCAGTCTCATCGCTCCATGCCCTCCCATTCACAAAGACATTGTGGGTCCAGGCTCAGGGGCGTCCTTTTTGTCATTGGCAGCGGTGACCTCCACGTTCCCCCCCCCTGGCATAGGGTCAATTATTCACTGCGCGGGAAAACTACACCTGTGTCCCTCGTGAATCTCCCCGACAACCAGCCGCCAGAAAAAAATGAGCCTATTACCATGGTGGTGCCAGGTGATGGATTTCATGTTCGCTAGTGGAGTGCAGGTAAAAACCTGGGGAAGCCACTGAAGGTGACCTTCACAGCGAAGGCATCTTTACCGGCCGTGCGTGCAAACATACAGACTCCCATGAGGAACTATCAAAGGAGGGAGAGGAGCATTGGTTTCCATGTCAGACTTGCTTGTTTGTTGTGGGGTTTTTGTTTTGTATGCTGTAAACCTGAGCGACCTTGAGCTGTGAATTCCTCCATAAGACGTTCCCTCGTGGGCTATAATGCCTGTGTAATATCTATTGGACCAGTAAAAACATTCTTCACTGGCTTTTTGCATGAGACATACTTGAACTGTGACATAATAAAACATGTATCACACAATCTTGTCCAGTCTGAACTGTATGAATGGTTTTACTGTTTGCTTAGATTCACACTGATATGATAAAAAAAAAACAACCTTTACGATCATCATAAATGGCTATTGTGAGCAGTTGGAATTTATTTTTAAAGCCGGGGTCTTCTAGCAGTGAAGTATCATCACCTTTCACAACACATTCCCAGTGCCCACTAGTGAGGTGGCATCTGCACTGCTCAAGGCAGGATGGCAGCCATGCAGGATAGCACAAAACCAAGCTGTTAGGCCTGCTGTCTGCTAATCCATTCCAGTGTGGCAGCACAGTCGGTGAACCCCATGCAAGCAGCACTTCAGGTCAACAGATATGGTCAATACATGTGGTCAGAACATGTGGTCAGGACAACAGTTCTATTGGACCATGACTAACAGACTTGATAGGCTTGTTTTTGTGCGCGTGTTTGTTTGCCTCCCTGCCTGCTTGTCTGTAGCTATATTTCCTCGTGTTTATGTTTGAGGCTGTACATCCTTTTGTCTTTGTGCACTAATGCATGTTCGTATGCAGCATGCTGCCAGGAGACTTGGCTGCATACATTGGAGACAGGTGAGACATGTAGCGGGGACAGGCAGGTTCTTGGAGCAGCCTCACCTCTCTGTAACTTTGGACCGTTGATGTGTCTGTCTTAATACCAGCGTGTGTCAGCTGTCCTCAGCATGCAGAGGCACTGGAGTGTACAACTCCAGTCTGCTGCTCCTCGGCCTCACTCGCTTCCCATTCGCTCCCGGGCCCGCCAACCAGGCTAGATATGGCACAAGACGGAGGACAAGCTCCACACGACTCAGGCTTGGTCACCCAGCTCTTGCTTTTGTTCAAAAACTAAACCTGCTCTTGGTTTTGCTCAAAAATTAAGCTATTCACTGTAGATGACATCACTTTAATCTTAATAATGTCAGTGTATCTTATTCAGAAACAAATATATTATATGCTACTATTTCAGAGCATATCTTAAGGTTTTATAGAGCAATAAAAATATTGAGGAGTTGGTTTTGTGCTGTCGGGTCAAAACACAACAATTATTCCATGAAGTTTGGAACCTACTGTGGAAATAAGACCACCGAGTTATGAACTACACATACTGGGGGTTAAGAAACACAACTGTGAAACATTTATAGTATGCTTAGTGTTTTATGGGAGGTTTTATTGCCCATCTGCCATGGGCATAGTTGTAAGTGCTTGAATTCACTGATATGTTAGAAACTCTTACTAAAAGATAAATTAATTGCTCAGTTTATACTTTAATTATTTGTACCTATTTTGTATTTAATTGTCGTAATGTGTATACATGTATATATGTATATGCACAGCAGTAATTCATGCATCGTATCATATAGTCCCCCCCCCCACACACACACACACTTAACTGTATGTTTTATACATGATAATAAATGTTTTTATACACTATTACAAAAAACGCTTTATCCTCTAATCTTGTCATGGTTAATGATGTCTAATTTGAGCATGCAACTTATGACTAATGGTTGTGTCCATTAATGAGACAACAAGCATACGCAGTATCCCTCTGCGTCTGTCATCAATCACACAGGCCAAGGTCATGTGTTTTGGTTTTATTCTGAAAAACTGAAAGACAGGGCATGCAGGCAAGAGGAAACATTGACATTATATTGTAAGATAATCCAGCGAGGTGGAGATTTTTCTTTGGGGAGGAACTTAATGTACATGTATAAACATTGTGGAGTAATAGTTTTGACAAATGTATCCTGAGATATTATAATGTTGTGTCTTACTGTCAGCCACTTCTAGCTTATACAGGACTGTGGGGAGGTGGGGTAGAATTTTGAGCTGCGTTATATAGTAATGGGTAAAATAGCACCCCCTGAAGGCACAAAGATAAATTATGAATCTAAATCAAAAAGACAAAGCATGTCTCCTCACAAAGCCACAGCACAGCACACACCCACTCACTGAGTATTATGAGCTCAAACAGCTGTGTGCCCATTTATTTGGTGCCAATATGTTCTTCTGATTGTGGTGAAGTGATCCTTTAACAACATAAATATTGTTGTTCTCCAATCTGTTTGGCAGTAATAGCAGATTTAAATCCTGTGTTTTAAATATTTGCGGTGAGGGCTACCCTTTTATTTACGTTTCGCAGATTTGGGCCCTTAAGCCTTGTCCCCAGAGTTCTGATAATGAACTTATGTGTTACGACATTTAAACAAGCAGGCCTGGACAGCCTCTCATAACTCAGAAAGGTTATTTTCTGGCAGCAGATATAGATAAATGTCAGCGACGTAGCTGAGGCTTTACTGAAACAGAGCAGACATGATGCGAGCTGCTGATATTTACACAGCAGCGCCAAATCTGAAGGATGGGGGAAGACATGGCCTGCTGACAAAATGGTTCTCATGGTATTTCTTACCCAGCGATGGAGTTTGATACCAGAAACAAACAGAATCATCTGCTAAAATGTCAATCAAGATTAACTGAAGGGTTTTAACAATATGTCAAGCAAATTAAGAAATGCTTCTTCATTTTATTTTCACAATAATCTGCTGATAAACTGATAAATAGAAATTAATTTTTACACTTGATTTAATTCACCCATTCCTTGCACTTTTTCCCACTGTACCCAAGTCGTAGTTACAGGGGTTGGAGACCCAAACTCACCTCAGTCTGCCGTCATTAATTCAGGGAGAACCTGAGGCATGTCTCTGCAAGAGGTTACCCCCAGAACTCAAATGAGGGATGGAAGGAGGAAAAAAGGAGGAGAGAACAGAAGAAGGCCAATTTGTGTGTTAGCCCCAGCAGCAGGGCAGGCAGGCACTTAATTCTGTGGAAGCGCATCATTATATGCACCATTTACCAGATGCCCATTTAACATGCAATAATTAGATCACTCAGTTTGGAGCGAAAAAAAAAAAGCGGAGATGTGGGCTACTTAAATAGGGTCCCTTGCCATAACATTAGCAGCCCCCCACAGGGTCACTTGTCAAAACAGTTTGAGAGATTAATTCTTTGGAGTGTCGAGGAGAAAAATGTATAGGCCGGCTCTACTTTTGTTTCTTTCCTTTGTTCTTTGTTCTACAGTTTGCCACTAAAATGAAACAGGCAGCACAATAAAACATTTTTATAATAAAGTACTCCATATTCTAACAAAATGAATAAAACATGTAAATATCGTAAGGTTATGATTGATAAAAGAATGAATAATAATGAAGACTGAATTCCCTTTGTGTGAATTATGATGATCAAAGGAACAGCGAGAGGCAGAGAGTTCAGAAAATGCTCTTTTCCCCCTCTGTGATTCATTTAAATGATTTCTGAAAGTATGTTTATATTTTTTGTCAATCTTTGTGAAACAAATCCCATAATTGGATTTTCAAATATTTCCTCTACACAGCAAACTTTTGTCTTGTATACCGATACTGATCATAGCATTTTCCTTTACTTCTAAACCTATTTCAACTCACTATAAGCCTGTCTCTCAATAAATTACTTCTACGTAAGTACACTGTGTGACTTTTATGGTGCAAACCAGACAAAATCCCTCTCCGTTGAGCTCTGTTTCTTCTATTTGGTTTGTGTTAATAATGCCCATCCATTTCAGATGGAGAATCATTTCATTTCTCTCTGAAGTAACTTCAGCTCATCACACGCACAGCCACCGTACAGAGTCCATTCTCTCAGCCAGGGAGCAGATAATAAACTGGAGAGAGACTCTACGCCAGGTAGACCCAGTCGCTCTTGTGTGATGGGCCAAAACCTGTGCACTCTTTCAACCCTGAGAAGTAGATGCTGAATCCTCTGCCTTACTGGTGCTGTTATGGAGATGTTAATGGAGTAATTTATGGAAGATATAAAGTGAAATAGGTCATCATCTGCTCTCAGCCCTTTCATTGTTACCGTGTCTGTGTATGTGTGTGCCCTACAGTATGCTTCCTTTCAGCTGAGGGCAGCCATGGAGCACTGGTACATCTCCTGGGCCGAGGAGAGTGAGTGGTACCTGAGGAGTTAAATGGCCTGAGGAGGACACGGTCCACCATGCCTGTATTCCGTAAAGCTCTATAGAACAGACTATTACAATGGTAGGGGAAAGGGTGTGCTTCATTTATGGCATACAACATCTGAGGCGCATGCAGTATATATACATATAAATGTGTGTGTGTGTGCGTGTAGGTGTGTGTATATGTGTTTTTGCTTTGAAATGAATAAAATGAAATGTTATTCCCTTAACATCCTCCATATCCTCTTTTACATTCTCCTCACAGCTGTAAGTTGGCTTCACAAGCCAGTATATTGTAGACACTGAAGTGGTTTGATTATTTGCTTGATGCTGATCAATAATTGATACTCAGAATAACTCTACTAACTATTACTTAACACAGCTATGAACAGCTTGTTTACTAATGCCAACCAAGGTCCATTCTAAAAAAACGCCACCAAGCTCTATCACTGTAAGTGACAGGAAGTCAACTCTTCTTCACTTATAAATTAACGTTGTTTTGTGAGTAATGCATGCCATTGTCATCCAAACTGTCAGTGTCAGCCAGAGATGATATACCCATTTAATAATAGAAAGAGCTTTTATATGACTGTGTCCCTGGGATTGGCAGACTTTGATTGGCTTGCAAGACCATTTCACTTTGCAGATAAAATGAAACTACCTTCAACATAATTTATAGATGCAATTTTGTGGGACAGTCCCGAGCTCATATTTGATATGACAATCCGAAGGTGGATGTGTGTGTGTGCGTGCGTGCACGTGTCCACAAGTAAAAGTGTAATAAATACAGAAATTAGATTTTAAGCCAGTCATAATTTCTACAATTTTTGAAAGTCTGCTTGATCGGTAAGAAACTGTTTCAATCTGGGCAGGTTGAACCTCAGATGACCTTTCTCAACACAGACAATTAGAATTATTTCTACACTGCAACAGCAGTTATACACAGTCAATCACAGTTATACACAGTCAATCACAGTTATACACAGTCAATCACAGTTATACACAGTCAATTCCCCTTATTGAGTTGCTGCAGTTAGAGTTTCCTATTGAGATCACTCCTCAAGGTTAACCAGGGTATAACTTGAGGCTTTAAATAACAGATTTCAGAGAAATATGATTTTTTTATGGAGAGTAAAGAAAGTATTAAAATGTCATAGAAGGCCATTGTCACAAAAAAGCACCACATCAGTATGAACTACTAATGAAAATACAACCTAATGCAGCTCTGTCTGCAAGTGGTGGACAAGAGGAGAAGCCTCCAGGCGGCGACTGACACTTCTTATGTGATCCATTAAAGTTCAGGTGGAGCCTGCTCAGGTCTCAAATCAAAGAGGAGGAAATTGACCAAAATATCTGTGAGGCAGAAGGCATTCATCATCTGTAGATGAAAATGTGTTCTCTCAATGTGGCTGTAATATTTTACAGCCACAAAGAGGGGCTTTAGTGTTATGTCTGGTTCACAGTAACATGGCTGCAACAACCAGTTGGCAGGACACCGGAATGATTAGCATGTGACCTCTTCAGGATGCCTCCCTCTTTTATAAGAAGGTCACAATGTTGTCGGATTCTGCACTTTCACAGGCACCACAGTGGCTTGTAGCAATGTACTGACAAGCAGACTCCTTGCAAAGGATCCATTATGTGAGCATTAAATGTCAAATAACATGAATTTTACACTAACATGCTGGTCCGGAATGTAATGTGACAGTATGGTTTCTGCAGGGTTCTCTTTAGAGACTGCCCTGTGGACCAAAGGGTCCTATTACTTAAATGAGCTCTATTAGTGTCTCTGTGGGGACCGCTGTGTCGACCAAACTCACAAACCTAGTCACAGACTCAAAAACAGCTTTTGTTATGCCACCCCTCTATTGCCCTCCAGTTTCTGACTGATTTACATACAAATTGATCTTGAGGTAAATCAGATGTCATTTTTCTCCGGGTCACGGAGAACACGCTGAGATAATGAAATCAGGGTCCGCTGAGTGCTACACTTGCACAAGCTACCAGATGGGTCTCTCCCTTAATGCAATGCCTCAGTCTGCGTGTGTGTGAATGGGTGGGTGCACTCACATGTTGGTGTGAATGAGCATGCACATGTGTGTGTGTTTGCGTATGCAAAAATGACTTAACATCTTCTATTTATTTTGCCAATAAAAAAGTAAATGCGTGTGCTCATGTGTGATCATTCCTTTGACAGGTCTGTATAGAATACATGCTTCCCCTGTGACTTTAGGGAATTGCTCTGTTTTGCTTGCTGAGTAAATTTCTGTGGTTACAAACTTACTCTTGCTTGAGAGAAAAATACATTTTTAACACTGTGGCCTGCAGTATTTTATCTGTTTGGTGGCTTATTTTCTTCACACTGTAAATATATATTAGTCTAGCATGGATAGTTCTTTACCATAGACCAATTAATCACTCCTTGAATGGATTCCTCCGGGCTTCCCCCCCCTCAGAAGAATAAATGACAGACAGTTTGCCTTGAAGAAGGAGGGACCAGAAAGGTGACAATTAGAAAGACAAGAACCCGATGGACCATCACATCCCATTAATGCTGTCTGGGGAGAAATTAAAGAGAACAGTAAAATGCCATGTTTCTGTCATGGGACAGACTGACTTTGGGGAGAGTGTAGGTGTGACTGACTGAAGTGTTGATAAAAGGCAAAGATTAAACGCATATATTTTCAGCATGTTATTCTAAAGATAAGAATGACCAGTGTTCTAGCACATTTATAATCAAGTACGTATGCAATATCCAATTTCCTCTGGCAAACTGCAATGTTTTTTGATAGATGTACTGTTCTAATGTTCTAGGCAGCCCTTGGCATCAATTAATTTCTTTGCAGTGAGAAAATTAACTTGCTGAAACACATTTAAATTTTGGTAACCCAGCATAGTTACCAAGCATAGATAATGTACTTTGCATGCCTTGAAATGTAGGCAAAAGATTGTTGTGACAGGTCTGTCACCACAATGCGTCATCCTTACTATGTTTACTCAGTATTAGATAGTCACAGTATTCTGCACCTTCGAAATCCTGCACCAAATTGGTTAGTTTTTGTCATCTGGGTCACCATAGCTCATAAATATAATGCGTTGGGCAAACAATTCTGAAATGCCAGAACCTGCAGGAATGTGAATTCACCGCACTCTTCAAATCAGTGCACGAAAATACTGTGATACTGGAGCTTTGAGGACAACAAAACCAGAAATTAAGTTCATTGTAATGGATTAAGCTAGTTTCAAGTGAATTTCATACAGTAACTTTACTGAAGTTAATGAAGAAAAGAAGCATGAATCTCCACCTCAAGGACAATGAACAGATCTAAACCAATGTGTTAAGCTTCTGAAAATGTTTAGAAGTATAAAAAATTTATTAAAATGGACAAGTACTTGGACAGTTCTTTCATCTGTTTTCATAATGTTTAAATGTCTATGTCCTTCAAAGAAAAATGTAACTACCTACAGCTGACAGTCAAAGGAGGGTTTAAAATAAATGCAGGAGATTCTGCAGACCTTCCGTGTAGTAATTCTTCTACTTTAAATCATAAATACAATGAAAAGAAAGAGAGGAATGATGTGAGGCCCAGAAGTCATCAGTCAGACTGACAGGCTTGAAATGGAACAATACCGTAGTCTCCTCCCCTCCTGGGCTGCACTCTGGTTTAGTATTTGTTAAATAACTCTTGTATTCATGAGACTGCTTCCAAGCACTGCCTCTTTGCTATCCAATGGTAATCAAATGCATTGTGAAAAATTACTATTAATGTGTTCACTTCAGACCAAAACACCAGGCCATTACATGTGAAGTTATGAGTAAAATAAAAACAGACATGTGCATGTGTGATTAATGTATACTTTGTGGAAATACACGGTAAAGTTAGAATGTTATAAATATTTAATGGCTGAGATATTAATGACAGTATCTTATACTACTTTAAGGTAACTGAGGTAAAAATTTACTGTGTATCATGTGTTCTCTTCCACTGGGTTTTTTATTAATACATTTTGCTATCAGATGAGCATAGAGCAAGTTTCTACAGTTGAATGAGTCAGTATATCTTCCTCCTTCATAATACTGTCATCAGAGGATAAGAGAGCTCATAATGGAGCAGTAGTTTATTTTACTCTCAGTGGGCAGTGGGGGCAGTCTCTGGCCAGTTCCTGTGCTATGAGGGACATAAATCAAAGGAACAATAACAAAAATGACCAGAGACCTCTCAGGGACCAGACTGCACTACTAAGGGTAATAAAGGTGGGGCCTGATGAGCTCTGAGCCAATGGCAGTGCAGCCTTGGCATAATAAATTTAACACAAATTACTTGCTTTAATTGGGTTCATGATCTGTGGACTGGAGTGTCAGGAGCCTCCAGTAAAAAGACCTGACAAATGGGACACACTGATTTTCAGCACCATTTAATGCAGTTATAAAGATTGAAAAAAATATTGTAGACGTCTGCAGACAGAGTTGGAGTTAGTGCTAGGCTTTGTGTCAACTAGATGGGTAAGACCGGGGAGGCCTTAAAGGGAATGCAGAGGTTTAAAGTGGACCAGGACTTATTCTGTCCATATGTTATAATTTTGGCTACTAACCCACAACTGCAAAATCAATCACAGGCCACTGATGGACTCCAGAGGGTTAACATAAAGTACTGCTATTATGGCATCAATAATTTATGTATAACTTCCAAAAGATTGAGACAAAATGCAACAAAATGTAAAAACTATAGACTTTTCTGTTAATATACAACATCCTTTATTCTCATTAACATAGCAGTTTCAGTTCAAATACAACAAGCATCTATAGATCCTGGTGAGAAACCAGCACTTCAATCAATACCTGGGATGGTATGTAGTCATGTGCTACAGATTGATCTCTGCAACAAGCCTTGTGCGTTCATATTTCTGTTCAATGTGCAGGGTTGTAGCCATTGAGCTTGCATTACAAGATGTATTTCTTGTTCCTGTACTACATCCTTGTCTTTTATTGTACGCGACACGTTAACAGAAAATTTGTTTACATGAAAACTCTGCAGGGTACATTTTCATCCATCCTACAGGATCTGTAGTTTCATCCATGGAATAGCCAGTGAAATAATTAGTTTCTGATCATGCTTATAATGTTTATTTGTACACTTGCTTTCACGCAATGATGTTGTGGCATAACCACAATGAAATTTGTTACCTTTGGAAATATCTAACAGATCTAATTTGATACAATAAACTTTTGATTAAAAGTTATATGTGATAATCTCTAAAATTGTAAGTCTACAATAAGAGAAGCAGAGGATAATTCTTGTGTAGAATGCATAAAATGTTCATACAAACTTAAATGATAGCCTTACCTTTGAGCAGAATATATATAGATATATATATAGATATATTGTCTATAAAATATCACAACCTTAGCCTTTAATGCCCACCTTTAAAAAAAATTCTACGTGTTGGCTGGATTGAAAGTGCTTTGACATTCACAGACGAGAAAGAGGAATGAAAACATTTTTGAAAGAGTCAGTGTGCCTGGACTGTGCTAGCAGGAGAACAATCAGAGGCATGATGACACACAACATCTGGAGTCATGAGGGAAACAGCATGTTTTCCTACGCCCAGAACCAGCAGGATCATCGACAGACTGACTCACAAACCAGAACTGCTGCCCGAGCAGGCACCAGCAGGCTGCACATGCAGCCAGTTACACACAGCTGGCTGAGCCAAAAAAGGTCAGCTCAATCACATGTAGAAGTTATGACAAGAACTTGCAGAAGTCAGAATGACTCGCCTTTGCTACTTAAAAGAGGAATGTGAGATCACAACATGTTTATATATGGCACCTTTGTAAATGGTCAAAGAGGTGCTGTAGAGGTTTGTAAAGTATTTTTAATTATCGTGAACCACATACAATTCCATTCACCTCCATCGTGTTGGGGTGGGTGCAAAAATCTCCCGACATCTCAACATTTTAGGAGAGATAAAATTATCTGCATGGCTAAACTTCACCAGGGTAAAGTGATTTGAGTGAACCGATCCTTTGATAAATGGGATAGTGTGCAACATGATTATAGTGATTTCTGTGTGTTAGTCTTATTGCAAATGATGTCAAACAACAACAATGCTTAGCTCTGTGTCCAGACACTGCACAGTAATTTCATTTAAACACTCTGATGGAAAACAGACTGTGTGATAATGATTAGATTTGTTATTATGTATCACTGCGGGGGACATCATGTCAATTTTGCAAAGCCAGAGACTCTTGTCTGAAATTGTCACAACAACAAAACACTATCTTTGTGGGCATTCCCACATAGATAGACTAACACAT
This sequence comes from Larimichthys crocea, assembly GCF_000972845.2. Lineage (NCBI taxonomy): Eukaryota > Metazoa > Chordata > Actinopteri > Sciaenidae > Larimichthys > Larimichthys crocea. The sequence goes on from NC_040019.1 coordinate 8,153,835, forward strand.
GGAATCTAACCTGCAGTGCTCTTGTGCCCCAAGGACCAGCTCAATGTCAGTTTTACTCAACAACACACACACACATATACACTTGCACACAGACAAACACACAGAGCCTCGACAGGGGTCCTGGAGGCGAAGAGGGATGAGATACGGAAATCCCTGTCCACTGATATCTTTCTCTGATAACCATGTGTGAAGGTCATTTGTCCCCTGCTTTGGCGAGACTCTCCATAAATCACTGTGGAATTGGCATGATGGGTATTCATTGAGGCAGCTATTGCCTCCCGGACTTTCCCTCCCCATCTTCCCCATCTTCTCCTTGTTGCCTGTAACCAAAGCAGATGTGTACAATAAATAATGTGACATCTGGACAATTTCATCTATTACAGTGCACTTGCAGCAGATGTACAATGGCCATCATCTTACCTGAGGTCTTCATTTTTTTCCCCCCCAGTATCTTGACATTTCAGTGTATTAAGTTATAGGAGTCTCCACTGACAGTATCTGCTGATCCAGATTTAGTTTGAAAAAGGTTTAAACAAGCATATAAATCTAAGTCCTTAAAGATTTTAACACCGAGAGATAGTGGTGTTATAAGCCTATTAGCTGGGATCAAGGATGACACAGTTTTTCAGCAGACTTCTAGGTAACATTAGAAAATTACTAAAACAGCCAAATCTACAGGAAGATTTTTTGTAATGTAAATGAAGTAGATACACAGTGGTATCAACCTTCTCATCTAGTATTCCACTAGTAAGCAAATAAACAAATTGCCCAAAATGTCTGATTAATCCTTAAACAACTGACGCAACATGCTCACTAGATTTAAGTACCGGTAGTCCTTTTTTTATAGTTGCCACTGCTTACACTTTAACTTTGAAAAAACCTTTGCTGTGAGACATTTTCCAGTTGTCTCTGTCTGTCAGATGTGACATCTGGTATCTCTGGTGGCTCGTTAGATCAGAGGAGAACTGACTTATTTGTACCCCAGTGTCTGAAAGAGTACGCTGATTGGTCTGGTGGGTACAATTCAAGATCTGAAATTACATCATTACACTCGTCATGAATCTAGTATGATTGCATTTGGAGGGACAATCTAAAAAGTGAAATATCACACGTATTGCTGTTAAGGGATCCACCAGAGTAAACAAAGGTTAAAATGTTCTATCCTTGAAATGCTGCTGCAATACCACTGCTTTGATTGAAACAAAACCTTGAGGAATGATGCATTCTGGTGGTGTGTGCTGACATTTTAAACCTATTTTACTGTCAACAGTTGCCTGACACATATTTCAAAATAAATTGTAATAATGTTAAATAGTCCTTTATCTAACCTTTGCTTCGTTGCCTTGTTTCACACACAACACAAAGACACACCAAAGGCATGCAACCAGGCTAAACCAAAATCGTTTTTTTCACATTCTCATGCAGATGGCGGTTGTGTTGGCGCGCGTATTGTGCACGTGCGCGTTGTGCACACACGCATGCACACATCTGTGTGTCTGTGTGTGTGCATGTCTGTGTGTGTGCATGTCTGTGTGTGTGCCTGTCCTCCTATGTGTGTGTACGGGGTGTACTTTTGAGAGCGGCAGGTTTGGCCCCCGAGGCGATGACAAAGCGATCAAACTCTATGTGTCACATATAAATTGCTTTGACCTTTTTTCCTCTCAGACTCATGGCTCGATGGCAACAAGGGACATTTTACCCAACTGGAAAGAGTGCTCAAGTCCGCAAAACATGAAGAAATGGCAAGCGAGGAAATTAACGGTGGTAAATGTTTGTCCTCTACGGGGTCAAAACATACCACTTTGTTCCCTTGTGTTTATGCTTTGCCAATTTCCCAAAAGACATCTGAAAAACCCTGAGCATTTATTTCAACACTTTGTGCTCTGGAAGAAAATTGAATTTAGTTATGATAACAGACGTTGTGATTGTGAAAACAAAATGTTTCGCTGTTTCACAAATTCTTGCTATGACAAGCAGACAGGTCAGCAGAGTTAACTCAGGTGCAATGGAGCTGCCCACTCATGAGGCATTTACCATTATGCCTCTTAACCCCATTAAATAGAGTGGCCATTTTGTTTTTGGAGCTCTCAGTTGTCACACTCTTGACCACTTTAATACATTTCAATTCTTGATGGCTGCATAAGTAGACTTCATAAATGAACCTGTTGTCTGTGGTGGCCATCTGGCCAGAAGTCATGTATATAAATGGACCTCCAGACACTTGACTTCTGCAGCTATCGGCCGTGATTACTCTCTTGGCCTAATACAATATTCATGCATTAGAGTAGGCATGCATTACTTTCTTTCTCCTCCTCATGCTGCCGTCGGTAATTGAAATTTCTGAAGTGCGGCATGTTTAATAATGGAATTAATTTCCCATGCAAAGTGTATATGATTGACCATGCACAGGGAGCAGAGAGCAGGCTCCATTTGCAGAGAGGAGGAGAAAATAGCAGGCTGTTAGCCATATTGTTAGATTTATGAATTCATGACAAAAAAAATAATGATAATACAGTAGCATTATTTAAGATGATTTTAATTACATTGTATATAATGTATGTTACATTTAATTGCTTTAGTACTGGATGAAAAAATCTGCAATTTGACAATGAAACAATAAAATATGGGCAATCGATAAATTAAAGGTTGAATTAAATTCAACAGGAAACACAGCAGAGCACCACAGCCGGGAATTTTGAGGGGAGGAAAAAAAAACATAAAGAGGAGCAAATTAAGGCGCAGAAATATGAAAAGCCCTTTAAAATAAATGTAAAAGATGTGGGAGGGAGACCGAGCCTCTTGTGAAAGCTAATGATCAAGCTGGTTTGACCTCTCAAGCAGTTAATGTGGAACAGACTGTTCCTGGCAAGCCAAGTCCAAATGACAGGCCATCACAGGGAAAGAACAAAGGAACTGCTCTCACAAGAACACCATTCATCGCTGCATGGCTATGTTTTATGAAGGCAGGGAATAAAGGGGAGTGTATGTCCAGCTTCAAGAGCATATTTCTGATGCAGACAGGAAGTGTGTCCCATGCTGATTTCTATTTTAAAGACTCTTTATAGCTTTTTTTTCCCATACGCATTTTGATTACAAACTACTTGTCCTCCCTGTTTCATTACTTATTTACTCCTTTCTTAAACTGCAGAAAGGACAGCTGACCCCCATCATGGTCAAAATGTGATGAAAATAAAAAGTGTAAACACTGAAACTATGCAGAACAAAACTAAATCAATGCCATCTTTAATGGCCATAGACGGACGCTCACATAACTTAATTTGTGAAGAAAGCATAGGACAAAAACACAATTAATTCAGATGCTTTTCAGTTGACAGCGAGGGGTGAGGTTGGCAGAAAGGGAGGGGTTAGTGCAATGATGAAAACAGTAGGCTCAGCACAATAATACTGTATGTCCCAGCCAAGACATATTAAGTTAATGAAATGTTCACAGGCTGTAATTGTTGTAATGAGTGGACAGATTGCAAAGAAGGACGAAGGAGATGCAGCGGCAGTCAAGGACTGCGGAGAAGAAACCAGTCAACGGACAAACAGCTTAAAAAGTAAGAATGACCTTAGGTGAAATCTATCAGTATCAGTGTTTTTCAGGTAAGCTAGCCACACAGTCTGACGAAATGTGAAGAGGAAAATAAGAAATGTCGTGTTATAATTGATTAAATATGTCCGAGACCAAATAAATAGGAGGGAAGGAATTAAAAATAAGATGGTTTAATTTGTCCAATCAACTGGTTGGTGATAACGGAAAAGAAATTAAAAGCTGTTTGCTTTTTTATAGCAAATGGAAAGCTTCGTTTGAAGTTTTTGAGTGTTATTTATTAATATATTTAGTCATGTTTTTAATCTGTCTGTGTTTATTACATTATGCTACTTTCTGGGCCATCTTCAAGATGAGACTTCTTTAAGTAACTTTTTTTGTCCGACCAACAGACTAAAACCCTAAAACATTGAATTTAACATTATATAAGATAAATAAAAGCAGCAAATTCTCACATTTTGTGATACAGATAATGGATGTTGGAAGACCTACATACTTTTCTCTTAGTATCAACTAAGGTAGCTTTAAATACTTATCAAAACCTTTGACTATCATTAGCTAAGTTATCTGAAAACTGCACTTGCTGCGACAAATTGTGTATATGAATGTCTCACACATTTACGCTAATACAGGTCAAGTTAGCCAGTGACCCCTACCCCTAACCTGACTCTCAGGGTTAGACTTGATCTTAAGGTTCCCCGAACTGCCAAATCCCACTAACCCTTACTTATATCACTCGCTCCCTACGGTCTTCATCAGTAGGTCTACACCAGCCATAGAACTCAGCCCAGTGGGTGTCTACTTCTATGCTGCACACAAACAACATAACTAAATAAATAGGGTTTTTTCATCTTCATCTTTCTGAACATACAACAGATATTTTATGAAAGCGAGAAAGAGTCCTGCTCACGAACAAAAACACAAGAGAAAACTAGTTACATTTAGCAAGTAGGAGCTACAATCTTGTGCTCTCCAATAAATAACCTCAACCCTTCATATTATAAAAGATGCTACCTTCACATTCTCTGACAATTCCACAGTTCAGGAATGAACACAGATCACGAACAACACCAACAGATCACAAAATGCAAGGATGCAGGGAAGAACACAAGTAATTCAAAATGGGAATGAGTGGGTGGTTAGAGAGAGAGAAATAAAGTGAACAGGAGAGGTACACAGAAAAGGTGAGGAAGCATCAGAGAATGACAAGAGTGGGAGAGAGGGAGTTACATAGAGACATTTAGGGGAGAACTGAGTCGAATTCAAATACCCAATGATTACATCTCTTAAACTGTCAAGTACATTTCCATTTAAAGTGCTTGCTTAAACACCCATGAAGAGGTATTCTCCAGCTGGTGTGCACACGGTAATGACTGGGGAGTCTCCTAAGACCCTCAAGCAATGCAATTGTCACTTTCTTCCTAATCTTATTGCCTCATCTGCCTCAGCTTTAAAACAATATATTGTGCCTGTAACAGACCCACAACCAAGGGCCAGATGGCCCTAAGACACAATGCAACCTCAAAGTTACTATATGTACAATCTGAAAGATTTACGACCACACTTTAGTGGACACAATGCATCGACTACCTCAGGACACTGAGATGATTGGGCTGAACAGAGACTGCACTGATTTCCACTAGTACTACGAAAACCTATGACAAGTATCTAAACTCACATAAAATTGTACACATAGTGACTTTAAAGCAGCAATAATTGTTAGTTAACGGCACCAGAAAAAGCTGTAAATTGAACACAGACATGCAGTCCTATCGCATCGGACAAATGTAAGTTCAATTTCCATTCTCCTTCTATCTCTGTTTTGGTCTCCACCCACTCCTGAGGAAGAAAATCTGTCTCTGTACCCGCTAAGTGTTCACCAGCTAGTCACTAACATGTTTTTACATTAGGGATTTGTCAGTGAAAGCACTGCTGATGAGAGTGCTAAGTAAATTTAAACAGCAAGTTGCAGTTGCAATGAGCTGAAACTCTAAAACGCTCCATAGAGTCACGAGCAGGGTGATAATTCTTTCTCAGTACAAGAAACCCCTTTTCACATCCCACAGTCATTTGATTCACTGTTTATCCTCTAAAGTAGGATACCTGGAAAGCAGACACTAAGACTACAAATGTCAGTAATGGTATAATCATTTTAGGGTTGGGTGCAGTAGCACAAATACAAACAAGAATCAACTCACTGAGCTGACATTAGTTAACGTTAGCCATCATAAGATACTGATCATACCAAACAAAAGTAAGGCTCTAGCTGCAAAAACCACTGGCTGCATATTTTTTGCTTATGAATTCAACTTTTCATTTGTAAATGGCCTTGTCTTTCAAAAGTTAAATAGTCAAATACACAAATGCTGCACCAACAGGAAAATGTACTTACACATATCACACTGTATAAAAGAAACTTAATGAAATGTGATTGACTTAGACAGATGAAATTTGAGAGAGAACTAATTTGGAACCACACTGACCACAACATTTCTGCTGACTACATTCAGCATTGATAATCCTGTCATTCCTCAAAGGTCCACGTATTAAAATGCAGCACTGATGTTTGTCTTTGTGAAAGGCCTTTATTATTAAAGTGCCCTCACCTGCTAACACATAACAGCCCGTAAACAACATGAATGATGTGCTGAGCACTGCAGCCTAACACACATTTATTAAATTACACTTTTCAGCCACACATCAGCTTTCTCCTTTGATTCATTTCCTTTAATGAGTTTGCTGATGTAGACTGGCATGCTGTAATGAAAAGGTAAAGACAAGCAAGCAGGAGAGCCATAAATAAGTCTCAGAGCATGAGGAATAATGACAGGAGTTTAATGTCCAATTAGATTAAAAGGCTCTCTGACACAAAAGCAGGATGCTGAGTGCACTGCTCAATGAGCCTGTGAGCGACATTGATTAACGCTAAACGGATCTATTACTCTCATCCATGGTACTGATCAACAGCTCTACCTGCCACTTCTCTAACACGACTAATGTGTGTCTGTGGTTGCACCTATATCGTATGTATGGGGGTTATAGATGAATGAAGCTGGCAACTAATGTCCGAAAAAATCCATTCTATGTATTTCTCAAGGACATCAAGGATTTTGTGTTTCCACTGCATAAACAAAGGACAAGCTATCCCAGGCAAATTCTGCAATCTATTATCTCTGATATATGAGTTTCCTAAAGCACAGGCGAGATTTGTACTTGCAAAGACCTAATAGCGCTCCACATTATTGGCTTTAGCAGAAAAATACATGGCAGTGGGATGCGCTGTCTGTCCATCATCATATTTCTTTTCAGACACTTAGTCTTCGGGTTGCACCTTCCATTGGAGCTGAACATTAGAGATGGCGAGCAGTGGTGTTTAAATCTGCTGTGCTGCAGGGAGAGGATACCACCTTGTAGTTGTGGCTCCTCATTATTCTGCTGACAGTGCTTTGTGGATCTTTTCCTCTGTTGAGGTGAGATAGATGGGATGATGAGATATGTCCTCCTGTGGAGGAGTGTGTCAACACCTTTGACATATAACACAGCCTACATTAACATTCACAGTTCATAGGAACTGGTGTGCACCGCCGAGATCAAAGAGGCAACATTATGTAGCAGACTGTATTGTATATGTATAATGTGTAGGTTCCTTTGGGATCTGTATAGCATTTATTATAGACCAGAATCCATGTGTGACTCATTATACATGTGAAAATGTTAGCCGTCTGCTGTCAGACTTTTCCATGCAAATGTGCTCTAAATCTTTTAAGGATGACATAATGATCATTGTTCTAAGCCTCATTTCCTTATAAATCCAGTGTGTGTCATGTTTCATTTACACAATTCATGCATTGAGGGAATATTTTTTCCCTCAGCCTACCGTTACACTAAACAGCAAGAAGGAAAAGACTGCATCTTGCTTCTGCTAATGGGACAAACCGAACTGGGACAGTAGAAAATTACAATGAATAATGTCAAGTCACAGCTAGTATAGTCTTACTGTCAGAGTCTCTCCCAGGCAAGAAAGTAAAACAGTTTGGAGTTGGCTCACTTCCTTAAAGCACTGCCTGCATGATGTGTGGTCCTCTCTAGACTGTAGTTGTTTTGAATAAGTTAAGTAATCTTGTATAGACCACTGGCCTCATTTGCAAAACTGGATGCTGATTCCACATTAAATGAATATCGTAATGGCCAATATTTATGAGCCTAAAATGCTGTGCAGCTACTTATCGTGTAAGAAGAAGGGTTAATTAACAAACTATGTGTATAGCTTACTCGAACCTGGAACTATGGACTCATACCTCAATTGATGATCTAACCTATCTATGTCTCAGTATATTATGATGCACTGTTTTTCTGTGATCTGTCTGCACTGAATCTTTTTTTATTCTGTTTATTTTTAATATTCCATATCTTTTTGTTACATATTTGTACCTGGAGACGATAGCATCTTGTCTGATACGATAAAATCTCTATAAATAAAGAGAACCAGAAATTCAAAGAGTGAAAACTTTGAGTAATAAACAGAGGCATTTGCAGAACTCAAGGCTACATGGCTTATATAACTGTATAACTAAGCCAACACAAGGTGTGTGTCTACGCACTGGCAGGCATGTGTGTGACCTGTGGAGGTTAAGAGACACTGATCTCAGTCTCCTTGACAAGCGTGTGCCTTCTGCAGTATAAATGGAAATCGCTTCATCAGCAGAGAAAAGAAGAATGGAGCCAGTGTGGGTGAAACAGGTAAGTCAGATATTCCTGCATGCAGGTATGCACTTTATAGATGATATACATGTCATCAATAACTTCAATCACATTTGTTTAATACAGTTGTAAATAAGAGTTGGAGAAGGAGAAGTTGCAGAAAATATTAATGAGTGCATTCAAATTCAGACCTGTACACTCATTTACATGCTCTCTTGTATTACTGATTAATTACAGCATGCCAGTCACATAATGTTCTGATTACATGTTTACATCTGAAATTGCAGCTGCCACACTTTCACGCTCAACAAAAGCCTGAAGCCATATCCACATCAACCCACTCTGGAAAAGAATTTGATTGGTGCAAAATGCATTGCGGTTTGTGGTTTGGAGCATATAGTCAATCACGTCTTTCTCCAATATCTATAAACCAGTCTAACTTCTTCATTCAGACATATGTATTAAGAATGTGAGCTACTTTTAAGATTACAGATTTTTGTGATTGCCTCTAGCTTTGTTTTGTCCAGTTTTATGTTTGGCATTAGATGTGTGTATGGCAACTGTGTGAATGGGAATCTTTCACCCCCTTGACTCTTAAAGCAAACAGACAACTCTTGGTCACAGGCCAGCAGCAGAAAAATCCATGATTTCTTCTAAATATCCCCAAAACAACTTCGCTCAGATGGACTTCTCTCTTATACTGGGAGGAAAGTCACCAAATTGTTCATTCAACTTTTGAAATATGGTTAAACATTTATGCCTTTGCACTGGTACTTGATGGTTCATGGCAGTTTGCCCATCTAATCTAGTCCATCTTGTAGTCCATATGTTTTGTGGACTCATGGCTATGCCCCCCATATGTCCTTTGGGGAATACTTCAGAAGTACTGCGGTCACTGTTGCATTGATTTGGTCTCTATAGTAAGAGCTCTGTCCATACCCAGGCCAAGGTTATGCCTTGTCAACTGTTCTGTTTATGGTTTACAGAATTTAATTTAAATAAAATGTTCCTGATGCCCACCGTGCCATGGTTTCCATCTCCAGCATAAGAATACATCATGTATTCACCCTACACTCATTTTGATATATGTTTGATGTCTGTGTGTTTTTTTTTGTGAGGTTTGCTCTCATGGTTTTTGGTTTCTTCTTGAACTAAACCATGACATTTGCATGGCTTCTGTCATTAAATGACAGTGAAAGCAATTCTAGTTCCTCCTCATTCTATTCATTTATTTCACCCAAGAAAAACACAAGCCACTGCTGATTCATGAGTTCTAAATGCCTTTAAAATACTTGGTGTGCGAGACCTTGCTTCTCACCATGTGAAATATTGAGCAATGTGAAATAATTCCCAGGTGAATCTGCGCAGGGAGTGCAAAAATAGTGCCGTATTAGCACTGTTGCAGCAGAAAACCATTCAGCTACATTTTTCCATACAGGTTTGAATCAACTTGTCTTTTCACTTTGCAGTGAAAGTGTTTCACCTAGCCAGTGTTAATGCTTATTTTAATACTTTGTGGTGGATAAAGTCACATAGATACACCCACGTGTTTCTATATCTGGATTTTCCCCACCTCCTCAGAGCATTCAAACTGCCAAGACAACTTCACTGCATAGTTCATACTCAGCAAAGTTATTTTCACGGTCACATTTGTATTATTCTTTTTTTTTTACTTTACTGACGGGCAAATTTTTCGGTATAGTGACTACTTACTATTCATGTATACACAAATCATCTGATAATATTCAAATCAGGTATAAGTCATATCATAAATATTATTAATGTGTATCATGTCATGACACGATATGAGCAGGCCGCAGTATTGTAATTGCTGTTATAAAAAAGACATCAACTGGCTAATCTATCCTATTTGCTGAGCCCGGTTTCCTTGCCTGCTCGGCTGGCTCTGTTTCTGGTGCCCACTTCGGTGTCTGCATAATTCCTCCTTACTGTGCCTGAAAACATTCAAAACAGCTATCCCCCCCGTGCCCTGAGCTCACTGTTCAAGCAGGTAACAAGAGCTAACATTAGCTTTGGCAGCAGTTTACTGTACTGTCCATCAGGAAACTCACAGAGAGTTATTCACAGAGAGTTGAGGCAGCTGAAGAGGGGAAACCACAAAACATTTTCTCCATAAAATGTGATCCAGTTTCACCAAAAGTGAGTCAGGGTGTCAAAATGATTTATAATCTGCGATTTTATAGTAAATAAAGTCACATTAACAATGTGCAAGATGCTCTTTAAGACCTAAGACTTGAAATAAATGCTGATACATCAAAGTTAATGCTATTTGCAGAACCAGAGCTAGAGAGTATAACGACCTTAATATTTCTATATAAACAGAATTATGATTGGGAGAGTCACAGAATATAAATCTGGATTGATGAAAAACTAACATTCAAGTTTCACATAAATAATACTGTGTAGTGTTTCAGGCAAAAGGTTGGCTATTTTCTCAAAATCCATGTTTCATAGAAAAAGGGTTGTTGAGACAGTCAGTCAGTCTTGGACTGCAGTGATGTGATTTACTGGCACACATCCTCTTCAATTCTTCTTGTGGACTGTTTCTATCACTCGACCTTAAGATTTATTACAGATGATGTCTATGGTACACATTGTATTTTATATGATAGGGTTGGATGGGCTTCTCACAGAGAGAGACGTTGACATGCTCTGGTATCTTTTTATCTAGAAAGCCTTTACTGGAAAATTACCATATTATCTTTCAGAATTGCTTCGTCACTCAGATGGGTTTTATCATACTCGCTCTACTTCATGTTCCACGAAATGAACTTGGAAGGACTGTTTTTAATTTCTGTGCACCTGACTACTGGAAGAAAACTGCACCTCCTTAAAATCAATACACTTTTGGACATTTTAGAAATCATATAAAACCTCAAAATCTTGTTTTGGGATTGTTTTTTATTTTACATTTTAATTATCTTTATTTAATAAACAAAATTATTACTACTGGGAAAGTTTTAATGCCTTAGCATTAGCTTTTCTCTGGTAGTACGTCTTGCTGTTTTTTTTCTTTCCTTTGTTTTTGCAATTGACCCAGCATCATTATAAATGAGGGAAGGACCTCTCAAGTATAAATAAAGGTTGGATGAATTAATTCATTCATTAATATGTTTTTGTTTGTCATATATTCTGCATAAATAAGGACTCCCACCAAGGACAAGTAACGTCTATCAAACCCCTTTCGGTCGTAGAGAATTAGCTTTGTGTTGCAGTAAAATCACAAGTTACATCATTCTAATAGCAGGAAAACTTAATTAACTAGGTGAGCCTTGGGGGCTCTTACAAAATGCCTCCCCAAGCAACAGCAGAGAGCAAGAATGACCCCCAGCTACCACAGACCTGCTTACTGATACAGAAAAATATGATTGCTTTTCATATTCCACTGAATTTTCAACATTTCCCATTTTACCTCAGGACACACAGTCGCTCAGAACACATTAGAATAGGTGTATCGCAGGAAAAGGGGAAGTGCGTGTGGGCGTTATTAGCTAAATGAATTTTAATAAATAACACTGAAACATAATGAAATATAAGACAATATGAAAGGCGAAATTAAATGCTTGTTGGAGTATGCAAGGCAGATAATGGGATACAGTAGTGAAACAGATGAGTTTAAGGAGGTGCGTAATACTGCATGTTCAATTTATATGTAAATCAATCCACCTAATAGAATGACCTCGACCAGGTGCCAGAGGATAGGAAAACGATCCCACCCAAAAGCATTTTTGAATTTTTGAAATCTCATGAGCTTTTACGGGAACCGGGTGTCAGTCTGGTGCTACAACAACCCATTAGAAAACAGGCTAATGAGGTGATTTATTTGAGTTACACCGGGAGTACCACACAGCACCCACAACACACATTTGTGGCTTAGTCTGCATAAGGTGGATATACAGGAAGCAAGCTGCCCTTTTCACCCACGTTTGTCAGTATGAGGTGGATGGATGGGTGACAAACATGCCACCACTATCTGCCACCGTTCCATGTCACCTTTTAGTCCTGCCGGAGTCTCAAACAGAGATAGTATATGTCTGGCACACTGACCCTCCTTGTTAGAGAGAGACAGCAGAGGATAATCAGGAGAGGACAAATGATGTGCTGCAACCCCCTGCTGTGTGACCTTTGACCATGCACATACTGTAGACATGGTAGCCAGCCTACCTGGGGTCTGTGACATGCGTCAATTACTGGACACATAAAAAAGTAGATGGTGTGCAGTCAGAAAATCTTATGTATATTTCAACAACTTGTTTAAATTAAGACTTTTTTTTTTTTTAAAGGTATGTGGGCGTGTTCTGCGGAGCAAAGGCGCTATAGTGCCACTGTCTATCAGTCACTAATGGTGTGGAGCAGTGGGAGGCCAGGACACCTGCGACTGCTGCCTGATAATGAATATGATGAAGATGGATAATACTTTACCCTGTCTGAGACTGTGCTCTCAGCTAGGGAGTGATTACTGCGGTAATTGGGATCCATGGTGGCTGTCGCTGGAGATACTGATGATGAGGCTGTCTCGACTAAAATGTAGATAACATTGACATTACTCATATTGGACCCAAGAGTTACAAGTTCACAAATCACCACTGGCAACCTGTGACCTCTTTCTCTGTTTTACTGGACTTTCACTCTATATTTGTGTTAATGAATGATTCTTTAAACATTAGTATAGACAAACATGTGTTAGGTTGGTAGACACTGGGTTAAGATATTTTGGTTCAACTCTTTTTTTAAGTAATATCAGCACAACCCAGAACTTATTCTACAGAAAAAATGGTCCAACGATTATGTAAATGATGTTTTGGGATTAAATATTACTGTTGCATTTATGTATATTTTGCATTTTACTGCTTTAGATTACAGTTCTGCTTATTTTTTTTGCATTTTACTGCTTTAGATTACAGTTCTGCTTATTTTAACTACTTCATATACTGTTTACATGTACTGTATTTTAATCTACAGTAATACATCGTAATCTATAAAATCATCATATGTTTTCAGTGCCACTTTGCTCCTGATATCTAATGGCAAACAAATAGTATAGACATGTATCCTTAAGTACAGTACTGGAATATACTGTATATATATTTAGTTACATTCCACCACTGGCAAAAGGTGGCTGCAGTGAAGCAACAGGACCTAAGTGACTTTGACATTGTGTGTTTATCAACCCCAGATTTCTATATATATATAAAAAACTGCTGATGTCCTCATTTGTCCCCTGCCACACCTGTCTGAACAACAGTGCAGGTTGAAACAACATTGATATGCCAGTCACATAAAAGACACAGGGAGAAAAACACTTAACTGGAAAAGGAAACAGAGCAGGAAACCACTGATGATATTATTCACTTTTTGGGTGCCATTAGTATCAGTTGTGTCGCCCTGACCACCCCTATCTTGTGGCACTGGGTCTAACATATTGATCATACTGCTCCATCTCCATACTTCATGCTGTTATTTTGAAAGATTTCAAAAAGAGATTTATGAAGACCCCAGAGTGATCATTACCAGGTGGCCTTGTTGAGCACCACTTCTTCTTCTTCTTCTTCTGTGAGATTTTCTTGGATTCCTGAGGGATGATGGGTGTCCTCTAGGTAGTGTCCTAGTGCATAGAGGGTGTCGGGACTAAAGAGGAGGGGGTGCTCTTAATGACCATCTGCTCAGAGAGCAACCTTTTTAATGAAGACGGATGTTAGGAGGATCTGACCAGGGGGCTCCAGGCAGGGGTCTAATGACACACCCTCCTACGTCTGGACCTTCTAGGTTGTCTTACGTGCCCTATCAGCCCTTACCACCACACTGGCACCAAGAAATTCAAACAGACCTCCTGAAGCTGCACCAGTGCTATCAGAGTACTCACACACACCCCACAAGCATGTGCTGTACCTTTTAACTATGGTAACTGCAGTCGTGAAAGATATTCACCCTGAGCCATATGTGAGTCTGGTTAAAGTCACACACCATTTGTCAAAATAGTGAAGCATGAGGTGCACTCAAGAGCAAAATGAAGTACAATAAAGAAGTGGATCCATGTTTTAATCTTCAAGCAAAATATGAAATGTGTCATTCATCCTGAACATTTTTTCTGTTAGTCTAAACGATATTGAAGCCTTTTGTAATCTCGAAAAAAGCTCCAGGTCTGGTGTCCAAAATGTTCAACGTTGATGTTCATTAAAGCTCTACTCTGCAAGCATTATATCAAGCTGGGTCCTTGTTATTGCCTTATGCTTTGTCATTGAGCCACATCGTGTTATGGTTGAGTAACTCACATTTAATTGGATCTCAGTTACTTAAATTAAATTCCCTTTCGCTCTTGAGCCATGTCTTTTGTTGTCCGAGCTTCTTTTCACCCTTTGTATTCATATTGAAGTCTTGGGAAATGTTTATGTTGATTTGGCAGACTCACAGTCACAGTGATTATGCTCCAGTGCTCAGGCCTCATCTTCCTAGATGCAATTCCAGAGCTGCAGTGTTAATAATATCCAAAAAGGAAAGAGGGAGCTTACTGCGCCTACATCCTTGGGCTTCACCCCCGAAAGTGTGCTGAAATTAAAAACAAGCCCATGGCTTAAAGGCAGTTCTAAACACAGGGGCTGATGTGTCAGCAATCTTTTATTAGAGTCATCCTGTTCGGAAACACAGCAGGGAAGGAGAAAAGACAGAGCTTGCCTGCAAAGACACGGGCGTCTGTGTTCCATACTGTCCTTGCCTCTTTTTTTTTTCATCAGACATCACTTCTCTGTAAAGGTTATTAGACAAGTCAACTAAGATTGATGGATGGAGATGGAAGAAGCTCAGAAGCCCATCTCTCTCACACTCATCTTCATCTGAGTGTTGGTACTGACAGTGGAGGAGCAAAGGAGGAGATGGATGGATGGGTCTTTCCTCCCTACTGTATTTTATGTACAGTGGATAGGGCTGTATCTCTAAGAGCACACTATTTATAGTTTTTTTTTTTTTACTTGCGACGTCTTACAAAACATTAATTTAACACTACTGGCTGCAAAACAAAATGAGTGATTTTAATGCTTATGGGAAACTTTTAATGTGATCTCAGATACGGCCGTGTGTAACGCTGTATTTGTCTATTAATATGCCGTGAGTAAGTACGCGAGGTGCCGCAGGCTAATAGGAGCCGTTATAATGAGGGATGATACCAATAAATTGATATCTCCTACACTCACCACAGTCCTCTCTGCAGCTGCAGTTAAAAGGATTGACTCAGCCTTCACTAACCTTGCATTTGACTTGAACTGTCATTAGCAAATCAAAAGCAGATTAATTAATCACAGGTCCGCTGGAGTGTGCATTACCTTAAGTGACTATTGTAATATAACTTAAAGAGAAATCACCCATGGTTTCTCATCCTGACACTGGAATGAATGCTTTGCTACTTCCAGGAGTGCTGATGCTGTCACCAAGAGGGTGGGGGGGTGGATTCTGTAAGTGGTGGAGAATCTATTAGAGCATTAATTCAGCTACAAATGGAGCTCTTTACAAATGGTGAACACTTATATCTCCCCTGGTCTTCTTCAAGTGTCTTTTTACCACTCTGCTGTAGCACACTTTCTCTCCTCAAATCATTTCCTTAAAACTAACTCTGCTTTAGATACAGAGGAGACCTTGGACCACAAGACAAAAGTGACATTTTGTTTCAGTTTGACCGAGAGGGTTGTAAAACTGTAAATGTTATCCAGTATGACAATGTACATGAAAGCACTGCTCCAAGTGTCAGTGTTTGTCGTTGAGAAGAAGAGCAAGTGGCTCTGTCCGTGTTGTTGTTCTGCCTCAAGCTCAGACACTTTACCATCCTGTTACACTTTTGACATTTTGGAAATGCACCGTGACTCACTTAGTCGAGGGAAGAAGAGGCCAAATCACAGTGGGTTGCTGGTGGATTGCTTCTTGAAGCTCAAGCAAGATCCCTGGTATTATTTCAGATTATTTTATGTAATCATGCGAAAGAGAAGCAGTCTTGACCTTCACGAGTTCCACATGCTGTCCTTTCTTTACATCTTCATGTCTTTTCTTCTTTTTTCTGTATCTGAAAATGTATGGTGCTATTTAACCAGACTCCAACCACCCCACTGGTGTACTAATAGTATCCCCTGCTGGCAAAAAGGGGAACATTTCACACAGAAACAGATGGGTATGAGAAGGTCTGCAGTACACTGTTTTTTAAGACAATGGAGAAATGTTTTTAAAGACATCAGACTAAAGGTGTGAGAGTGAAAAGTAATATTGTGATTAACTGAAGCTAAACAGTATTAATGTAGGCCCACTGACTTGCTTTCACAGGCTGGGAGTGTAGTAATTTAATGTTACCCCACCAGAGGTCACTACTACTTTATATTCAAAACCATAATTTCTTTTATCTGAAATCTCAAGTGATCAATCTCAGTCATCAAATGGCAACAATAACTCACAGTCAGTGTTTTCATGTTATCAGGGTAAAGGTTTTAATTTGGCAAATAATATGGCAGGTATCTTAACAGGCAGAGCTCCTTCGTTGAATTCCAATTTCAAATGATACAATGAATTAAGCCACCGAACCTCATGCAGCTCCAATACATTCTGATCAATGCAAATTCTCAGTAGTCATTATGGCTACTTGCAGACTCAAATGAGTCATCCACCACTCACGACACAGTAGTCAGCATAATATATTACATATGTAAAGTGAATGCTGTCTGTCAAGCCATGCGCTCCTCATTATTATAGATTGTGAAGCACAGCCCCTCTTCCATGTATGTTCCCTAAGAACAGCGACCATCCCTCCTCCTATAAACATGCTGGTTTCCATAGAAACCTGGAGCAGGATCTACAGTGCAAACACTCCAGCAGCCAGGAGTAAAGTGCCGAACAATGGGGTCTGAGCTAAGGTGGAGGGTTAGGGAGGAGGACATTGAGTGGCACTAATAAAAACTTTATCAAATAGGTCTGTCCGAGATACAAAAGACAAACTTAAGAATGGCTGTAATTTTGGTCCAGCAGTTTCCTTTCCCTACAGAACAGCATTTTAAAGATATTTACAGCTTGACAGAGAAGGAAAAAAAATCTATCAGTATATTACATCAAAGAAAACTGAACATGTATTCTTAAAGCTAGGCCGCTGAGGCAGGAGGCTCATATTCATTCACTCCCTTTCAAAGAAACCTTTTTTTTTTGGGGGGGGGGATCAAGTTATTGGCGAGTAGGTTTTCACATACAAGGAATTTGCCTCCGGGCAGAACAAACATATTAAACAGAAAAT
This sequence comes from Larimichthys crocea, assembly GCF_000972845.2. Taxonomy (NCBI): domain Eukaryota; kingdom Metazoa; phylum Chordata; class Actinopteri; family Sciaenidae; genus Larimichthys; species Larimichthys crocea. The sequence continues at coordinate 8,171,366 of NC_040019.1, forward strand.
GTAAATATGAAAGAAGATGAAAAAAAAATCAAGTACTAACACATCAGGAAGCATAAGCAGATGTTGTGAATATATGTTGAAAGAAAGAGAAAGGAAGAGCTGTACAGTTTGTGTAGGAATGTGCAAAAGTTTCATGTGTGAGTGTGAGTCTCTCTCACCATAGATAACCAGATAATATGTAAATATGCAAATGAGAAAAAAGGGGAGGGGGACATGGCATGATGTAGCACGCGCTCACCTGAGGACTGCTTGTGCGCTCACACGCACGCGCCATTATGCATTATGAGCTACAGTAGAGGTAAACATTTTTATTTTTTATTTTTTTAAAATCTCTAATCGTCACACTGTCATAGTCTACTTAGTTTGAAATGACGTCGTTCACATGAAGCTGCGTCAACGGCAAAAAAAAAAAAAAAAAAAAAAAAAGGGGTTGAAAGAAGAGAAAGAAGTTCCTGGAAACAGAAGAATGAGGCGGGACGGCTCGGTTCAATCTGAGAGATTCCTCAGAGGCTCAGTGCACTCCCATCACACACACACACACACACACACACACACACACACACACACACACACACACACACACACACTCTGGCGGTGTTATCCAGATTACATTCACAGCTCGGCGGACTGAAGGAGCCATTCATCCTGATATGTCACTTTGGGAAAAGTGTTTGTGACAACAACAACAACAACAACAAACAGGTGAGTGAACTTGCCATCGACAACAGCAGTGTGATAAAATAATAATTATATTCAAATTAGACAGCAAAGGTCATATGTGATTTTTACTCTTTAAGGGTAACATCATTTTTAGATTGCATTCAAATAGATTAAATTGAGCAGCTGCTGCCTGTATGAATTAAAGTGAAGACATTTATTTTTATAGCCTGAACTTATCTTGGTATTAGCATGGTTTGATCATAATAATGCAGAACATGTCAGATAACATGCACATTATTTAAAAGAGTATATATTTTTTTTTAATAGCCTTTATGCTGGCTAATACATATTTATGTATATAGTTGTTATCTAGTATTATATTTTATAATCGTGGTTTAGTCTTAACAGTACATGGTGTTGCCTTGAAAGGCCTTAGAAGCCTTTTATGTTCTTATTTATCCTTCATCTTGGGGACTAAATGTTTTATGTTTTGTCATTTTTTAATCATTTCCCAGGTGTGAAGAGTGGATTATCGTAGCCTATTCTGTGCTAAGGTTTTTGTTGTTGTTGTTTTTACAAACTGTACCCACTTGAATCATCTTCCTCATCAGCCGAGAGCTCCTGATGAATCATCTTCAGCCATGAGTGGAAAAGGTTGTCAGCTCCTGGTGTCTCCTTGCAGCATGTCCCCATCACTGAGCATGACCAGAGGACACCAGGCCCAATCCATCAGGATACCTATGTCTTCTCCACAAAGGGCCAATCTTAGTCCCTCTTCAGGCATGGAGAAAGTGAAAAGAGGAGCCATCCATACGTTTTCTTCTGGGAAACATGGTGGAAGCCATGTTCTCCTGCCAACACTGAGCCTCCGCAGACAGGTGTTGACAAGTGGGAAACTTTCAACCATGCCGACCCCGTCTCCTCACCAGCAAGTGCCTATTCATCGTCCTTCAACCACAACGGTGACCTTACAGACAAGACTGTGCTCCTCTAACAACAGCTTCAAAGGTAAAAGCAAAGCTTTAAGATATATAGGTAACCCAGCATGTGTGAGCAAAATATGTGTACAGTAACTGCAAGGGTAACGTTAGTTTCCAGGACAGTATTTTAATACTCATTCAGCTATTCAGGATCTAAACTCATGTTCAAAACAAACTGTCTGCTATTGATAATTAACCATGCATAAAACTTGCAAATTTTTCTACAGAGGAAAAGTGGAAGGAGGTGAAAAGCTCATTAGGGATTAACAGAGCAGAAAGTGTCTTTGCCTGCTCAGGTTGGCAAGGGAAATTCCACAACCTATCGTATAAATCGTAGTTAATGCAGATTGAATGTGATGCATCGGAGTTTATTTTGCTAATGACTTTTCACAGATAGTTGTGTCATATTATATAACACTTTCGACTGATCTCTGGAGATTTGTTAACTGTGTATAAAAGTTGTTCTGCTGTAACCTATACTTTAATAAATCTCCCGTATGGATATTCATTATATTAATTCAATGTTGGGCTTGTGTCCAGCAGGTTTCTCTGTGTCTGAACCTACCATGGAAGTACTTGGTCAGCCAGCTGCTGCTAACCTGACCAGTAGTCCCTTGACTGTTGTCACAGGCCAACAGTATACTGGAGGGCCTGCGCCATCACATCCACATAGTGTGCAGATTCCCCACACTGATGCCAGGTGGGCAATATCAATAATAGTATGTGATGATGAGCTCAGTAAACCTTAAGAGTGACACTAAACTGAATAACAACAATCTGTTTCAGGTCCTTATTGTCCAGAGAATCCTTGGCATCCACCACGCTGAGTCTGTTTGAAACACAGTCAATATTTAGTGGCAGACATGACTGGACATATGGCTACCGTGTGCTTCCTCCACTGGGTCTACCGCAGTGCTCCACCCAGGCCAGCGAAGGAGGTGTGCAGCTTAGCCTTTCCCCTGGCACAGCCATGTCCGGCACGACCATGTCAGGTGGCACCAGCACCTCTGCTTCCCTTCCCTCATACCTATTTGCAGGTGATGCTGGAAGTCCCAGACAGTCTCGTGCGAAGAAGAGAGCTCTTTCCATGTCGCCTTTGTCGGATGTCATGGGTATTGATTTCAACTCCATCATACGTACTTCACCTACCTCACTTGTGGCCTACATAAATGGTTCACGCAGCTCTCCATCTTCACACCCGACACTCTCACCTGTCCAGTCTGAAGGTTACGGTCACTTTCTGGGTGTGAGAGGTCGCTGCATCCCCCAGGTCCATCCCTACAGTATGCCAGGCTCTTCGCAGGGTCTGCCCCTGCAGACAGAGTGTGGCCGTCTGCAGATGCTTGAAGAGGGAGGGGGTCTGGAGAGCCAGATGGCTAACATGGTGGTGGAGCAGCAGTGCCTCCCAGAGGAAGGAGGGGCACTGGGGAAGACTTCAGAAAGCTGTAGCCAAACCACCAACAACCTGCTGCCACATCTACAGTTCCAGCCAGCCCTGTTGACTACTATCCAAGAAGCTGTTACTCCACAAGGGCCTCCACCACCCTATCACTCACACCAGCACATCCACCTCACTAGACGTCACTGCAAAATAAAGCCCTCTTCTCAGGACCCTCTTGCACAGGATCCTATGGTTCCTCCAAAGTATGGGGTGAGCTTTTTACCCCAGGTCCCAATGCTGGAGGAAGAAGAAGGAGAGCTTGAGGACTATGGGGGCCATTGCTGCAGGTGGTTGAACTGTAGTGCAGTCTATGAGCAAAAGGAGGAGCTGGTAAAACACATAGAGAAGCTTCATGTAGACCAGAGGAAGGCTGAAGATTTCACATGCTACTGGGTGGGCTGTCCACGCAACTTCAAGCCCTTCAATGCCCGATACAAGCTGCTTATCCACATGAGGGTCCATTCAGGAGAGAAACCCAATAAGTGCACGGTACTATGAAAAACACAGCTGTGTGTCTTCTGATGCAACTAAAGTCTATATTTTATTTTCCTCTTAAAAAATGATGTGTATAATCTCACAGAATAATATACAGATGCCAGAGCTCAGTCAGAATCAGATGAATATTTTTTTACTAATTTCTTTCCAAGAAGGCTGAGTTAATGCAGTCAAAGCAAGACATGATGAATGTCAGGGGCTCACAGAGTTCAATACTCGGTGTTCCATTCAATGCCACAGTATCTATTTGAAGGTTTTCAAGCCTCAGGCTGCAGAAAAAAAAACCCTTTTGAGGGCAAAGTCCTTCATGTGCTCTGTGTTTATGGCCAAGGTTTAGATCAAGAATATAGTCTCTCTTTTTTGTCTTAACTTTAGCCATGGGGTAATTAGCAGAGCGGTGTGATAATTGACATGGGAGTTAACTCAATTATGTAGTTATCAAATCAGCACAAAGGATGCCTAGCACTTTAGATCTGGCATGGCACCATGGGTCTCTAGTAGCTACTGGGTCTGTCAGCGACGGGGGGGTTTGCCAGGCCACCGTCTGACAAACTTGGCCATCGTTCTGGGAAGGTGATGCCCCTATAGTCTGGCTCTCTACAGGTCTGCATCTGTGGCCAAAGAGTTGGCGTTTTCCATGATGAACTAAGTAGCTTTGTCTGTCCAAGATGGATGATCTAGTTTTTTTTAGATGTGGCATCATTTAATGACGCCTTTTTGGTTTGGTTGTTTGGTTTAGTTTTTTTTAGTTTGTTTTAAATATAATGTGCGTCCACAATATGGAAACAAAAATAAGAGTCTATAGCTGTACTGAAACACAGCAGTGCTTTGAGCTAAATGCTTTTGTTAGCATCCTAACATGTCTACAATGGCAAGCATGCTAAGAATTGCTCATTGGCGCCAAACTCATCCATTTAATAGTTGTTGAAATATTCCCTAATAACCATACAGCCATGCTGCTACCAAAGATTATATACACTTAGCTCTGTCCATGTCTTTTTCTCACTCCCACTGGGAAAATATTTGTGACTCAGCTGAGTAATTGACAAACTACTGACCAAACATGCTTCATTTCACTCAACAAGTCAATAATTAACAGCATGCATACCTGCAGTCGACCTTTTGTACCAAAATACTTACTTATTAGTTGAAGCACACTTTGTTGCCATGGGGCTGCAATTGTTGGTCGGGTCTCTGTTCCATGTAATCATTCAATAATGAAGAATGTATTCATGGTCACAACCCCTTGCCAAAATGCAAAATTTATATGAAATGGCACTTGTGTTTGTGCTAGTAATTATAGAGGAGGCTAATTTTGAGTAAGAAAGGAAAAGCCAGTACTTATCGCTCCTGCACTCAAGAGAGACATTATGACTCTCTCTGGATTTTCTTTAGGTCAACCTTCATTGTTACAGTCAAAAACGCAGGCTTTCTCTCTCTTTACATGAACATCTTCAAAGATCTTAGCATGAGTCTGTGCCTGTGATTACATTTACTCCCACTTAGATTAAAAGGTAAACAAAGGAAATGCTAGATATGAAAATTGTGAATCTCGCAGAACAGTTAAAATGTCTAAAAATACTTTAATATTTAGAGAAAGCTAATTTCCCTTGACAGAGCCCACCTTTCAAATTAAACAATATTCTAATAAGTAGCGCCCGTTTTTTTTCTTAGGAAATGATTGGCAGGTGAATAACGTGATGTGAAGTGTGAGCCTGCAGTAGAACAATGAGGTAGCTCATGTTACACAGTGAACATATAGGGCAGGCCCAGGCTTGTACCTGTCATCTCATAATCTGTTTAATGATGATTGAGCAGTGAACAGTTTGTTAGCAAATCCTTGACTTGTCTGTCACTGTGATTTAAACATATGAGTTTTTAAGAGCACATTTTAAAACCCATACAAGGGATTTCTACAGTCATTGTGAGTCAGCAGGGTTTTTTTTTTTTAGATTTTTTTGTATGATCCTTCTGTGTCATTACCATTTTGCTAATTGCTCCTCGGGTTGTGGAGAAATACCTTGGCTCTTTGAAATTATTAGCTTGTACAATGTGGCTGCCACATTTTCTACTCACACTCCAACACTGAAAAAGTCCACACTGAAACTTACACTTATATTTCAGTTATACTGACTAGAAAAAATGTATTTTTATTTCTGGTTACTTTTACTGAATTCGAATTTTTCGTAAAACAATAATTAGCATCAGTGAGCATCAGCTATTGTCAAAGTTGGCTAAGATTTACTTGATCTAATTTCTCTCAGTATGAATTATTCATGCTTTGATCAATCATCAATCTGTGCATTTGCATAGAGTGAAAATGAAATCTTAGTCTCTTTGCTAATCCACTAAACTTTCCTCCATGAGCAGCTTGTAATTCAAGCCTTACTAATGCCACTAAAGGCAGGCCTGATAAGATTTCAGGTTTGACAACATTTTAAGCACCATCCTTACAATTGTTTGGAGGGAACAAATCTGGTTTTGGCGCCAGGAAATTATGCTTTAATACCTGGAATATATTTTTACTTCACAGTGTCTGTCATTATTCTGCATCAGTTAACAAATCATCACTATTGTGAACTTTAAAAAAGGTAAACAAAAGATGCTGATGAAAATGTTTATGAAAATTTATGACACAGTGTCCTCTAAAATCTAGGTATGATACCAATTACTGACAGATTTTTTTGTTTTCTGTTGAGTAGTTAATAATTAAATAATTTCTTCTGAGAATTTACATAGCGATGTAAGAACAGAAACAGAGGTAGAAAATGCTGAAAATATACCGCATAATGAAACAGGCGAAACAAAAAGAGCAAAGAGGATAGAAATATTGCTGGTGAAACAGGGAAGAGTAGAGTCCAGAGTGAATTGACCTCAGAGCAAGACTGGGCACTAGACTCTCTTGGCACAGACTGCAGCTGTCATTGTTCAGCCAGAGCATGAGTACCTGCCAGGACCTGTCAGGAGCTGGCTGTAACACTGATCTACACTGAGGAGCCATGCTGCTTTCTTTTCAGCCCAAACGTCCCTCGCGACAAACTAAAAAGCCCTCCGTGCTTTATGAGAGCTTCATGAGACAGAGAGAGAGAGAAAGTAACACAGTTACCCACCCCTGGCTAGTCCTCGAGTCTTGGCAGTATTTTAGCTTTGCGCTGGTTCTCTCTTGTCCGTTCACTTTGGTTCTGAGAGACTATTTATCTCTGTCTGTGCTGTTTTTTTTTTTCTTGTGGGTCTGCTACTAACTCTTTTCTTTAAACTATATTTAGGTTTGGTCCACTTTGTAAGTACAAGCCTTATGAAGGAGCATTGAATTGGAAAGAGCTCCTGAATGAAGTGTGTGTGAAGAGGTTATGAGAAGAATTTCTCATTTTGTGCCACTCTGCTGTTTTTGTTCAGTTTCGAATTTAGTCATGATAAAATGTTGAGATGTTCTTCATACGCTCATCAACCTTAGACATTCTGCTTTGGAAAAAAAAGAGTACAACCACCTTCCATTTGACATTCAAAAGAACAATTAGTAACACAGAATTGTAACAATGGCTTTGCTGTGAGCAAAGTTGAATTGCAGAAACATGATGGGTTTATTTTAGGTGATGTTGTCAGGAAATAGCCGTGTTGTGAAGTATTTCCAGGCATAATGCAAAGGAATGTTATTAGTGAACTATTAAAGGGAAGAAAAACACTTTTTAATTTGGCATTCAGTGATGACTGAGAGGTATCAGTATGTGAGGAATCTAGTCTTAGAGGAAAAAATAACAAAACTGGACATGGTCTGTGTGTTTTCTCCGTAAGGCTTAGTAAGGACATTCCAAACCCCCTGTGAGCAGGAAAGAGTAGTGTAAAGCCCCGACCTTACAAAAGAAAAGCTTTGATGATTCACATATTTTAACAGTGAAGTCACTGCGGTTGCATGATGCAGCAAAAAAAAGAGCTGTTTTTATTGGTTTTGGTTACTCTGGTATTAATATTTTCCTGAAGCCTCACTTTGAATTTCTCAGGAAAATGTATCACAAACAGTCTACTAAAAGCGAACTTTTGTAACTTAACTGCTGTCAAGGTGACGCAAGATGAAGGATTCAAAGCACGAATGACAATACAGTGATGTGTGTATAAACACTGACCCCTGGTGACAAACACAAGCATCAGAAATGTATAACTTAAAATAAGACTAATGATTCTATCTGTGCAAACTATTTTAATATTCCAATATTACTGTGACAGCACTTTCTTATTTTATGCATCAAAAACATGTAAACGAGTATCACTCAGACTAATTCTGATATATTGACAGGGAACTCCTGAGAGCAATAACCATTTAATTTCTGTTATGTTATTTTCTAAGTTACATGCACATGATATTTTGGCAATATTGTGGTTGTATTTGTCTCCAGTAAAAGAATCTTTAAACCAACATCCAAATGTGTGCTGACAAATACAAAGGCACAGTATTTTTATTGGAAGTACAAATTCACATAATGAATGCAGTGTAGCAGAAATTGGCTCATAGTAAGAGCATACAAGCGATACAATAGAGTCTTCTCACTGCTAATATAATAGGCAGGACTTACAGTTGCATCTAGATAACATAAACTTGCCATAAAACTATAATGCACCAGTCGCTCCCTGGGCTTTGCTGCTTTACAGCTGCTTACCTATTAACCATGAAAGTACTGTAGCTGAATAGTTGAGGCTTACTTGAGTGACAGTCAAGAGTAAATGACAATAATTTTACCATTCAAAAGGTTTTCTATATTTCCTCTTCCACTGCCTCCCACACACTGACTGAGGTCAGCAGGCTTTTGTCTGCACTGACTTCAAGCTCATAGCTGCACGTCTTATGAGCATATATTTAATATTGCATTGGATGTAGCCAAAGAGCTTAAAACACAAAGGACTTCAAATGTTTTTAAATTCATGTTGTAGAAATACTGATGATCTGCTTGTACTGTGTTTACGTATGGTTACAGTTCGAGGGCTGCAAGAAAGCTTTCTCTCGGCTGGAAAATCTGAAGATCCACCTGCGTAGCCACACCGGGGAAAAACCCTATATGTGTCAGCACCCAGGATGTCACAAGGCCTTCAGCAATTCAAGTGACAGAGCTAAACACCAGCGTACACACCTGGAAACAGTGAGTGGCAACCTTGCATAGACACGGACAATTATGGATGGTATTTAAAAGTTTGCGCATGTGTGTGTGTTCTACAAGTTTTCATGTGTCTGGTTGTACAGAAGCCGTACACATGCCAGGTGCCTGGATGTGCGAAACGTTATACTGATCCCAGCTCCTTGAGGAAACACGTGAAATCTCACTCTACTAAAGAACGTCAGTTACGGAAGAAGGTACGCATTAAACACACAACTCAGTGAACATGTCGAGTTTACTGACTGTATTTCTCAAATACAAAGGCTGGCTCCAGGTTTTGCAGAAATAAATAACTTTCCACCTTGATTAAATCACATTAGTGATTATTGCAAGAAGACACTTCTTCAACAACTGAACTCAAGAAAGGCTACATTAACACATTTTATGAGTTGTGTTTTCATTTCTCCTAATTAACTATGGTTTTGAGTATATTCCTGTGATGTGCTCTCCATTACACTCCGTTACACTGAATTTCACTAGCCTAACATAGGCGTGCACGCAGTCAGATAATATCCAGTGTATATATGCATTTAAATTAACACCTACAGAGTTATGTCAAACAAAAACATAATTATGTTGTTTGTCATGTGTATGTTTGTCCTGTCCTGTGTTTACCTCCTTAATTTTCCACTTAGGGTGACTCCCAAAGTTTCACATTGTGGCACTGCAGTGTTGTCATATTTTTTGCATGTGTGAGAGAGATTTATGCTCTTTAGCACTTACGGAGGGTGATGTCACCATAGATACAGACAAAGAAGGTGGGTAGTTACTAAAAAAAATGACATTTTACAAAGTCTCCCACGTGCACAACTCCTTTCATCTGAAACGCAAATATATGTATTTGTGATTTGACTGATGATTCTCAAGATGGTGTGCATTGTATATATGTTCCGTACCGTGACCCTCGTAATTTACATGCTGTATTGCAATGCTCATAAGCATTCATAAGTTGTTTCTTGTCTTGTCTGCAAAAAGTCCTCATGGTAGCAAACAGTCTTTAAAGCTTAAGATTTTCATCATATTAAGCTCAATATTCAATACAATTTATGGCTGGTCTTTATTCTGCAATAGCAGTCCACCATTCCTGCATTGGATTCAAATGCCATGCACATGCTCAAGTGATTTGCAGGAAAGAACGCGTTCAAGTACTCGACAAAATTTTGAAGACGGGAGTCAACGCGTTAACTCACAGTAATGACATTATCTAGTCTTTGTGTGGGTAAAAGTATAGCTCCCGCAATTTATAAAGAAGACATCAAGTTTTCATCACGGCTGAACAGAGTAGCTGCGCAAAGGGCGTTTCCCACCCCCAGTAATCAATAAATGTCATTTCAACTGAGAACAGTGGGACATGTATTATTAACATGTTCTTACTGTTACCCACAGAAGTTGTTAAATCAATTACAACTGAAATATTAAGGATTTCACCTTTAAATAAACCACAAGAAAGAAAAAAGTAATATGACTTTCTCAATTTAAAAAAAAAAAATCTTTGTTTATTTATTATTTACTATATTTGTTAGAAGAACAAGCAATGTGGTAAAGGAGCGGTGTGCTAGGTTTTTTGGCCAGATTCCCATCAAAGACACTTACTGTGTATGTATTTCCAGAATAATTTTGAATTGAGTCAGTATGTTTAGTTTTGCAGACAACAATTAATCTTAATTAACTGACAGCTAATATAGAAGAGACATTTATGCCCATATTGAGATCGATTAAGGATGATTTTTTAACATCTAAAAGCAAGATGTTCTCAAGGTGATCTGCCAAAGGAAGCATAATAACAAAGTCAGGTGTTATAGTTTATTTATAGATGTTTATCTGTCAATGCAGTGCACAACAGCAGAGCAAAAAGGCAATTATGAAGAAAACTATGACCATATTATCACTGTTAGAATCATAATAGAAGACTGCTGTTTACCGTTTCTTTTCCATGTGCCCTTTCTTTAGATGAAATCCACTGCTGATGTGACCCAGGACACGCTGACAGACTGTTTAACCATCCATCCTTTGCAACCAAACCTTTCTCCTCTGGCAAGGATAGACAACAACAACTTGAACTCTTCCTCTGGTGCATCACATGAGTCATACTCTGGTATGTCTAAACCCTGGCCCTTTTGTATCAAAATGTTTGACATGAAAACTAGACCTTTAAGTAAATCCCTCTGCAACTATGTGCACATAATAGGTTTATCCATTAGATTTAGGCTGTGGTGGACAGTCCTGAAGTGTTTGTCATCCCTGTTCCTTAGCTGCTTCGCAGGGACAAGACTCCTCCAGCAATCCTCACCTGGCTCTGCTGCACTCCTTACAAGATGATTACAGGTACTGAGGATTTTTGTGTTATTCTCTTAGTTCTGATGATTTTATAAATAAATACATAAATAAATAAATGTCCCCCAAAATTTGAATTGTCAATTTCTGCATATTTACATAATGTGATCGAAATTCCAACTACATTTTTAAAAGAACCTTTGGTGGTGTAAAAGCATACTGTGTTATAAGCAGCAAAAAAAAAGAAAAGAAACAAAGCCTTTTCATGTTAATCTTTTTGAAATACTGTGAAATATAACCATGTGCAGCAACATAAGAGTCAACAGTTGGAGCACTTAGCTTTTCTCAGCAAGCCAACTGGTATTTTCTTTTCATTTTGTATTCCTACTGGCACTGTTAGAATTTTAACCATGACTGATTTAAATGCTCTTTTCTCCCTTTTGATGATCTGAACCAATCAACTTAAACATTGGTTGTCATGGCTTCAAGTCCATAAGCTTATAATTAGAATAATCAGTTTAAACTAAAGCACTATTTAGTTTCCTGATAAAAGAATCTAAAGGGTTGTTTTTTTTGTTTTTTTGGTATGTGTATGTGTGTGGGTGGATGGATGGATGGGTGGGTGGGTGTTACGCCTGGGAAGAGGCTTTACAGGTTGGGGATAGCCAGCAACACATTTCCCTGGTCAACCCATAGGAAAATAGCTGTTCATCTATACACTTCAAAGCATGTGATAAAGTATTTCTGTGGCTCTGAGCAGCCAGATGCTCATGGCTCCTCACTGGCTGTGATTGTTCTCATATCAGCGGTAGGCCAAAGCATTCACTGCAGGATCCTGGGTAGACAATTGGCCTGTGAAAGCAGACCTTGCCTTGCCTCATTGGTCTCGACCGCTGGTATTAATGGATGCTATAGCCACCGACAAGAGCGGCTAAGGAATTCAATAAGTGAATCATAAAATCTAAAAAATACCATTTAAAGTCCACTGGGAAAAGGGAGATTCTGTAATTACTTTTTTACATGTTAAATCGATTGTAAAATCCTTGTTGCCACTTTCTGTTCACTTTTCTGGGATTCCTTTCGGTTTCCCATTCAGTCCTTGTATATTGTCAGCAAACTCTGGCATGTAAACATGTTTCTTGGCCAAACCTAACAGCAGGGGTGTCAGCTGCCATGGCCACTGAACAATTTTTAAATTTACTGGTTTAATCCTGTGTATTCACCAATGAGCTACATGAATCTGATTATGTCCTAGATTTTTGGTGAGACCTCTTCGGAGGTGAATAGGAAAAAAAAATAAAAATAAAAAATAAAATAAAACAAATACATATCAATCTGAAAGTTCCACATTTGATGACTTACATTAAGACATTTATGTTACAGGTTTTCTGAAATTGTATGTTTAAATATGCAAATTGGGCATTATCTGATTTTAAAATCCCTAATTTGCATTTCTAAGACAGAAATCTGAACAGTGGATAAATCCAGTTGCAAAATTATTATTATTTTTTTGTTGACATATTAGAGTCTAATATAAGAATGTAGGGAATTTTGGATGTATTTTTGTATTACTCCATAAATGGGAAAATACATCAACAGCCATAAAGAAAAAATGTTATTGTCATAAAAAAGTGTGAAAAGAAGACATAATACAGAAGAAAAATAGCCTGTCTCACTTTTATGTTGTTATCTGGTTACACTAAAGACAGAACTCTTGATCATTATCTATATAAAATAGTGATAAAGGAACAAATTACAGGTGTACTATTGTGGACTATTATGTTGGAAAAAGCCATCAATGGGCTTGTGTTGCATGGGTCATAGTGTGTAGAGTGCAGACTGTAATATATCATAAAATGCCTCTAGAGTGCCTCTGTTGCTACTTATATCAATTGCCAAGCACAGAGAATCAATCTTGTGGCCATGGACTCCATAACTGAAACACCTGAGATGGCGCATTTTTTTTTCAATATTCTGCAGAAACTATATATTTTATTGCAAATAGCAATTCCATATGTGCTTTTAAATTCAGTTTATATGTGGTGAAAGCATGCTATGTAGGGAGTACTGTAAATCAGTGCACCATGATCCAGAAGTGAGGCAGAGGAAGGAATACGCAGTCATTCTTTCCTCACTGCATGGATGTAGCATAGATGAGCCTAAAGAGTTTTCTGCATCGCTTTAATTAGTCATTTTAAACAACGTGTCATGCTGTCCATCGCATGTGCATCACTCAAGCGAGTAAAGATTGTCTAAAGGCAGAGACAGATGATGACAGTTTTATCTTATGTGAACGGTTGTGGAGCAAGCTCATGCCTATGTCTGTATGTGTGAAACTGCCATCATGTCATTACTTCATGATGGATGGACTAATCAGTGCTTCATTTGCAGACTAACTGATTATCACACTTTGTGTGGAAGTGGAGCAAATATGGAATAAGACAGTTGTTTGTTGAAGTGCAATTAATACTAATATTAAAACGAATAGTTGTTGTTTTTTAAAGTCATACATTTATATGTTGTTAATTACCTGTTATTTATTTGATTCCACAAGCACAGTATTTACTTCGATTTAAATATTTCAGGTTTGTTGATCCTTCCCCTCACCAGCTCTTCCCCGGGGACCAGTGTGGGTCTTGCTCTTCCACCTGCCTCCAACATCCTCCCAATGGGACGTCTCTGCAGAACAACCTGAAGCACCCCAGTCAGCCTCCTGATCTAGCAGAGCACAATCCAGGTACTCATCATGTTTATCATCAGTTGACTCTTCACATTTTTCAAATTAATGTCAATACAGTTGTGCAGCAGAGGGAGGTTCTGAAAAATCTTTATAGTGTAGGATTCACGTCTGAAGAGCCTATTAGCAAATATCTAAGCGGTTTGACAATCTGTTTAAACAGATTTACTCACACATTGATCATACAGTGTATCTTTATGATCTGTAGCAGGTGGCTGGTAGTTTTTCTAGTTAGACAGAATCAGGCAGCTCCGCTCTGTGTACCTTTAAATAGATATCACCTCTTTTCCCCTCGGAGTTGACAGCTACGGTGATGTTGACAAGGTTTTCAGAAACACACAAATTAGTTTTAACTGCTGACATAAAGACAGAGTTTGAGTTTGAAAAGGTACAAGTTGTTTCTTTTCTAAGGTCTAATGATGTCGTTCTGCTAGAATGTTTAATTTAAAGATATAAGCTTTAGTTGTTTTGTTCTTTACAATAAAGACAAAAGATTTTAAAAGGCTTTCATATCTCCCCTGTAGAGCTCTCAGGACAGATGAAGATGCTATATTGTCCTCCACAATATGGTGGGATCACAGCACACACCAGCGCGAGTCACCTGATGCAAGATGATGCCTTTGGTGACAGCCTCCCTCCAGCAGTCAGTAATCCCAATGGGGTGGCCCCCTTACAAACAGCTCTTCCCTGCATTACAGGTAATGAAAATACAGTCTAACCAAAATTGCTCTAGGATGAACACTTTATTGCCATTGGATTTCACATCTGTGCATTAATGTGTGTGTGCGTGTGTGTGTGTGTGTGGGTGGATGGGTGCGGGTGCAGCTGCAGGATTTGACAGCCAAGCACAGGCTGCTGCTCCTAATCAAGAATTGCATGGAGGGGATTTCTTCAGTGTGGTGGACCACTGCGCCAGCCAGGTCTCCTGCATCTACACAGAGGGATGATATCAACCAATTGCCAGTTTTGTTATTTTGCATGTTTTTGTGTCCCTATGTTGAATAAGAAGAACACTTTAGGCGGCACAAATAAAAGGATCTTTGATAATAAAATGATCTAAGATGCTGCTACCTGGATTGGATAACATTGAAGGATTTCACACTTGCATTCACTAAGTTTCGCTTCAAGTGAACCTCTATAAATGACTCAACACTCTGGCTTCTGCCCCCATAATCAGTGTATAGTAATGACTGAGCCTACAGGATTTTAATGTTTACTTTCTTAGTTTTCATACAGTTTGTATATAACATGTAGTAAGTACTTCAAGGGTGACATTTCACACAATATTTAACACTGCAATCAAAGGAAAGTATGCAAGGAATCATTTATTAAGGTTTTTCTTAGAACCAGAGCTATGTAACTATAGTAACAAGACAGCCTTATCATTTCACTGTAATGCTCATAGATATAACCTGATGTTTGAATATAGTAACTTGCCGTGAGTGCTCCTGTGCCTAGATCATGAGGTGGATTTGTGTAGGTGACCATGCTAGTGATTTCTGTATGTTTTAGTTTATTTACTGCAAATTATATACACTTCATATTGGAAGTGACCCTTTCTGAAAGCATTGTATAGTGCTGTGTATTCTTGGACTTGTTTTCCTACAGCCATTCATTTCAGTTCATTTCCCTAAGATATGAAAATAGATTTGTGTAGATTTGTTTGAGATAACATGCTTGCTATAGGTCAGCTATCACAGGGATTATCGCTGCTTCTTTTTTCTCTCTTTTGCCAGTTAATTTAATGCTGCATATTAATACAGACTTTCATGCAACCATAAGCAAAAAAGCAGCAAGGTTACAATTCCAGCACTCTCATTGCAAAATAAAAATGGAAGGAGATGTTAATAAATGCCTTTTTAAACAGCCTGTTGCTCTGTCACGCTGCTCTGCGAGGCCAAGGATGCACTGATATCTTTGTTGCTCTTGAAAATAATGCAACAAATGATTAGTATGGAAAAGCGTTTCTATGAAAAGCAGTGGCATTGCAGCACATAAACCGCATTCTCTCAAGCAAAAATAAACTCATTTAATTGCTCAAATCACTATAAATCTATCTCTATTTGCATGAAACAAAACATGATAAAGTTAAATGGCACAACACAGAAATATAATTAACTTGGCACACAGAGGTTCTAGAGGCAGTAAGCTAACGTAAATCACAGTTATAATTAACAACCTCTGTTATATACCTGAACAGTATGAGAAGCCACAGGTCCAGCAGGCACCAGTCTTCATAGCACTACATTTTTCTTGTTTGAAATTGAAAGGACAAACTGTATTACTTGGAAATAATTCTTTTAGCAAACGAGTGTCATGCTTCAGATGGGGGTTTCAGTAGTTGCTTAGCAACAACAACAGCTTTTCCAAAAAGCATCTGTTTAGTACTGCTAACCAAAAAAAAAAAAGTGTTGCGCAGTGGACACAGTTGGTTAAGCTTTCTATGCAGTAAGAAGCATCTTAACAATGCGGGCTTTGTTTGGTCACCTTTCCCAACTGAAAAGTTCTGCATGTGTTTAGCTCTACTTGTGCTATGTGGTAAAAAAAAACAACTTTATACTTAATAACTTCTTAAATATCTACGACAAGTGTTTAACTACCAGTATCCACTGGTTAAGTAACGTACAATAACAACTCTTGTTGCAATTATTTAAAGCTCAAATATTAGGAATAATTGTAAAGTAAAGGTGAACATTCAGTTTTTGTAAAGCAATGCCCTGATAAGTCAGAGAGACGAGGTTCAGCCTGAGGATCAAACAAGGAACTCTGATTCAAAAGCCCTGAGGCAGTCGTTAACACGGCCAACTAACACCTACAATGATAATATTTAACTGTTCGGGTAAAACAATACATTCATTAGAAGGGGATAGCGTGACAATAACAAAGTAGGTTAATGGGAATAATTGGCAGAAATATGCAATATGATGGTCAGCAAATACACAGCACAGAGGAATGGTATTCACCCCCGACCTTCTCAGCCATCTGGTATGATGAATACTGGCCATGGCCTGCACACTTGTGGTTAGAAATTCACACAAGGACTGTGATGTATAATCGGCTAATCATTCAGTCAGCGTTCATTTGAAGTGATAGAGGCCTAACACCTGTTTTCTTCCAGACTTTGGGGCAGGAAAACAGGAAAAGAAATCTGAGACAATGTTTAGACAAAAGTGAGATCTTTTCCAGTCCTTTAACGTTGATATTTTTGAATGTTTGAGTGATTTAGCAATGTCTGAATGAATGCAAATGATTTATGGCCCTTATTATGGAGGTTGGCATGAGAAGTCTGATAATAAACCGTCGCTGTTACTATGTTGTTATTTAATTGTGCCTGATTATGTTGTCTAAAAAAGTAAATGTTAAGTGATACATATAAAAACAAATAAATAAAGCAACACCCAGATGTTGCTGAGGCCAAGACAAAGACAAGAATGGGTTAAGACAGTAACTTTAGGAGCACAACTTGCTCTTTGTAGCAGGATGACAGGCCTGTAACCTCTACACTGATATTTAATCATATTTAACCATATCTATACATTGTCCCTTCTATGAATAAAATATAAAGAAAGTTGCCATCTTCAGAATTTTTGCATGTATAATTGCAGCAATTATTTGTATATGATCATAAATAAGAATTAAAATCATTTGAAAACTTGCAGACTTGTATTGTTTAGACAATGGTGCACACAAAAGGACTACAGTCGAAATCATTTCTCACTTTATTTATTTCTTGATGCATCTCCAGATAACTCCAGGCTAATCGCACGGGGCTCTGCTGGTGTTTATACGGACAGCTTTGTAGCATATTCTCCATAATGCTCAAATACATATGTTTCTCGTTGTGATCTTATTTCCGTTAAGCCTGTGTTAAGTGCGCTTAATCTCCTCCCACCTGACTGGTAAGGTTGCGCGCTCCCGGTGAGTTTTATAGCAACTGTTGCCCAGTGAGGCAGCGCCATAGTCACCGTAGTCCTGGCGACTGTAACCCACCAACAACAACCTCTCGCTCCATCATTACCACCTCCTCCACCATCCTCATCTCATCAACCAGTCCACAGCTCAGGTTTGAATACATATTTTTTTGTAACTATTTCTAAGCCTGCTTTTTAACGCCCCTTCTCGCTTCAAAGGGGGGATAATTTTAAGAAGAAGTATATTAATGCTTTGTTTTTTTTTTTATTTTAATGTTTTGTCCGGCTGCTGAATGAAGGCTCGGTGGATAGCTGGGGTAGTTTGCTAGCGAGGGTGTTTCTTTGTGACGTGGTAGCCTCGCTTGCTAACGTTGCCTGTAGATACCCACAGCTGTGAGAGGTCCTTGCTCGCTAGCACAAGCTAACTGTGTGCTCTCAGAAGGGTTCAAACTAACCCGTTTGACAGAAAAAAAACGAGTCTGTGTTAGTTATTAGTCTAAACTTAAACCATGCTGAGCGGTAGCATAGGTCTGGGCTAGTCACTGATGCTAGCTGGTCAGCTGGAGCAGGAGCAGGTGTCTGTTGTTGCTAGGTTGCTAACGCCAGCGTTGCCTTCTTACAATGCCTGTTGGTATCCCATATTTTTTTTTTGGGCTAATGTTACCGGTGATTATTGCACGTTTTTTTTTAATTTTTTATGTTTTTAAATCTTGTCGTTTAACACAGTGTGACTAACGTCGATAAACATTGGGCAGTGCTGTGAGCTTAGATGTCCATACACTAACTGCTATTGACAATAGCTAAGCCATTACTTTCCCTTTTGTCTTAGGGAGCAAGATAGCTTCGCTAGCTTTCCATCTGCCCTCTTTGTGGCATCAGATGGCTGTGATAAGCTGTCTGATAACAAGTTTAGCAGCTTTGAGTAATAATAATAATAATAAATTAAATAATAATAATAAACCTGCTTGATTTATGTTTTTAAATCTCAAGTGCCACCGTTTTAATCATTTCGCGTTTGTGCAAACTGGGCTGGTAACGTCAAGGTTCAATCACCGGCTCTGCAACACAGACACACAGCAGAATATCAGTGAATAGATTGCAATGTGTATTTTTTATTTATTTTGTTATATCTGTGTGTGTCTGGGTGCGCAAGAAAGCAAAGGAGAAGCAGTGTCAGTGAAGAGGACGTTTTGTGCCAGATTTAGTTTTTAAGCTTTACTTTAATTCATTTAAAATATGCTATATTATGTATTAAATATGCTATTTTTTTTTTTTCCTCACTCCAGAATAGTAAACTTCAGATTTTAGGGTTCCTTCTTTAATCCTGGATGGAGGTTCATATAAAGGCAGAGGCTTGGTTTCTTAATGTTGCATCACAATTATTCTCGGGTCCATTGGGTCTCCTGTGCAGCTGCGACCTCTGATTCCCGTTAGGTTACAGAACAGGTGTGTGTGTGTGTGTGTGTGTGTGTATTTGTGGAGAAGTGGGTGGAGGGCAGGTGCACCTCAAGTAGTGGTGGGACTGCTGACCACCAAAGGCCTGACTGCATGCGTCCACCGCAGTAAATAAAAAATAAAAAAAAAGATCTTGCACTTGTCATCCATAACAGTATAGATCTCTAACTTACTCATGTACCTGTGTTTGTGAACAACTTGTTATGTCAAATCCTTTTTTTTTTTTTTTACACGCGCTGTAGTCAAAGCCCAAAATGATATAAATATATTGATCTAACCCAAAATAGGTCATGCACAGACACCCCTCACACACACAAAACAGGATGTTAGGAACTGCTAGTTATCAGATCATGTTACCACTTACCTGTAGTCCGGTAGTGCAGAAATAGTACCATGCCACCTGCTGCCTGGATCCTGTTACATTTCCAATCACTTAAAGAGGGGCTGATTAATTCAATTATTCAGTCATCCATTTTCATGGTTTAGCAGAATACAGCATGTCTGGTTTGTTATTTGCCTCGGCCCTGCCAGACATAATGTATATTGTTGATGAAAGAGGAGACTCGCAGGTTCTTGTTTTTTCCCCTTCCTAAACCCACATCTGGCAATTAGGATGAACAGGACACATTTAGACACACTTTAGTAACCTATTTCATGATGCTTCAAGAAATTTTGGCACATTTTGCATTTGGTCTTGTTATGACCTAAAATCAGATTAAATGCTGAGCACTAACTTTGTTACTTTGACCTATTTTTAGTTTATTTTTTTTTATTTATTTTTTTTGGCACAACTAGCAGTATCCCATATGTTGATGTAATGTTCCTGATCTCGAACTCAACATCAGCACCTTTTTAAAAACACACAAGTCACCCACAGCTTTCCTTATTATCTGAAAAGCCAACTCCTAAACACTTTGACACTTTGCATACTCCCCCACCCCCTCCCCTTCATAAACACAAACACACACACACACACTTCAGCTCCCAATTATGTCTCCCTCCACCTGTTTTTCTGCTGTACTAGCGCCTGATCATGTTCCCGTCTTGCCTTTGGTTTGCATGTACTGTACTGTGTGTGTGTGAGAGGGAGAGATTTTGTGGTATACTTTTCAACCTTGTTCACCAGCTCTAATTTCTTCACCCGGCATGTTAGACACCACTTTTTATCATACATGATCATTAGGGAGGCAAATTATGGTCCTGTGTATTTTCTTCTAGCTGCGACTGTGAACCTTGCACTCTTTAGTCTTTGTTGCTCGTGATGTTAGCAAGAGGAATTGAGGGGAGAAAACGCAGGGCAAAATGCTGCCCTCCTTGGTGGCTTTTGTTCCTCTGTGTCTTTGTAGGGCTTGCACTTGCTCAGTGGAGCACAGTATTTAAGTGGGCCACAAGGGAGTGCCTGAATGGTGAGGCAGGAGGTGTGTTAGTGTGTGTGTGTGTCTGTGTGTGTGTGCGTGCGTGCGAGTGTTTGTGGAGGGGGTTGGGGTGAGGCAACAAGAGTGTGTTGTGATGCAGGGGCTCCTTTCCACGATTAGGTGGGCTCAGTTGGGGCCATGTATTTTAGCTTTCAGACTGCAATGTGGAATATAAGTCTACAGTATATTCTCCTCCCTTCACAAGTCCTTTTTTTAGCATTTGGATATAGTATGCTGAAGGCTACAGTTTGACATTTTTATCACTTTGCATCAGCCTGCATCCAATAGCTTTCACACATCGGGGTAAAAAAAAAAAAAAGTTACTTCTGTGTCGTAGGATCTTAATCATACGTCAGCTTTGTCTTTATTGTTTTTTGGATTGATTGTTTACTGACCAAATCGCAAGAATAAAAAAATATTTGAACCGGATAGTAGTTTTTTTTTCATGAGCCAAACTGCAGCCTGTCTAGCAACAGCCTGCTGACATTGTCTGACAGTGATAGTATATACACACATCCCCCTCCCCAAGGTGTTGAAAATAGTCATGCTGAAAGCAGAAGGCGTTGCGTTAATGAATCTCGGTGCTCCCGTATGTTTAAAGAAAGCTTCTTTTTTTTTCTCCCCCCCCATTGCTTTACCATTCATCATACTCCGTGCACCAGGAGATACTGACTAAACTTTATAGTCCAACTGTGAGGTTTGTCACCCCAACACGAATAAAACGATAGCCTTCATCCCAACCAAAAAGGCCTGTATGATATTGAAGATAAAGGGAAGGGGCAGGCTGTCCCTGGAGAGAGTCGAAGCTGTTAGGAGACCCAGCTTAATTAACCAAGAGAGGCTTGTTCATGGAAACTGTGATGGGGAGGAGGTGGCCTTCCCCTGGAAGGAATGGGTGATGGTAGCCATACTATTATTAACTCACAAACACAGGTTCACCATCAGTGTCTCCTCACACTATTATTCTCTTCAAAATAGTTCACTTTGTAGGGAGATGCTGATAATCGTGATATAGCTCTTTTATTAGTAGCATTAGGAGATTTAAATAAATTTAGATAACTTGTCAGCTCAGCTGTTCTTACTGATCCGGGACTTCCAGTCTCAAGTAATGTCAAACCTGCAAAAGCGGGCACTGACAGAGCGACGAGAAGCAGCTTCTATTTGGAGTTTGTTAAATATTAACTTGTTTTATGGCTGTGAACATGGAGACAAGACCATGTGTCAGTGATGCATGAGGCTCTCAGTACATTGAGTACCACAAGGCAGAAACAGGTGCTGGGGTAGAGTTGCTCTTGAGCAGCTTTAGTAGCATTGATTTGGGTCTGTGGTAAAAACCTTGTGTTTTCTATCATTTCTAGATTAGTATCTCATTTAGGCATATTTTAATGTCTTTAACTAACCAAGCCATGTGGATAAGTGTTGGATGTGTTTTCTTCTACACGGCTTATGTCATGTGATATGATAGATTTGTCTCTTTGTTATTAAATTCAATATCTTCTAGACACTTGTCAAAGATGAGGTAAATAATTGTTGAGCTTTTAGAAATTACTGACACTGACTTTATGATTTTTATTTTATTTTATATTTGTTATTATATAAAATGTAAAAAAAAGTTGTTAATTATAAGTCTGGTTTTCAACTCAAAGAAATCAAACGTGTTTGATCACACATGCACAGTTATGATATTTGATGCTACACAAATTCAATGATCGCTGTGCTTTTAAGTTGTTTTACCAGTCTGACCTGTAGGTTGAGCGTGTTCTTGGTTACCAGTAATTATGATCATCATCTTATTTATAGAAAGACTTTGCTCTCTGTCTTATTTAGGCGCCATGCAGACCCCTGAAGCAGGCGCTGACTCCACCTCCACTGTCCCTCTTCAGACCACCGTGCCTGTCCAGCCTACCGGCTCCACCCAGCAGGTGCCTGTCCAGCAACAGGTACATCCACTTTGTCTTGTGTGTGTGTGCATTCAAGTCTGAATGTTCCTGCATACTGTATGGACATATGTGCATGTATGTATTTGCATTTAATAAGTATTATCATTCGTATTCAATGCCTCCAATTTGTCTTGCCAGGCCCAGACTGTTCAGCAGGTTCAGCATGTTTACCCAGCACAGGTGCAGTATGTGGAGGAAAACAGTGGCGTCTACACCAATGGCAACATGTGAGTCAATCTGTTACCCAGCTCTGCTCTTATAACACTCCACAAATATTAGCGCTGCGTCTCTGCAGCCTGTTCTTTCTCCTCTTAAGTCTCTTCACACCATCATTCATGTCACAAGCACATGATGTTGGTGGGAGTGCCTTCTTTTGTGTATGTGTGAGTGTGAGTGTTTGTTTTCTTTTCTGAGGTGTGTGCGGCCATGTGTACTCAGTCACCTGAACATGACCAGAAGTAGGTCTGTCTTATAAGTGCTGACGCTATGCCAGAGTCCCCTGGGTCTGAGAAATGGGGTTACATACCACTACCCAGGCCAAGCTGTGTTTGTCTTACTGTGATACACAAACACGCATCAGAGCATGTATAGAAAAAGAAAATACACAGGCCATGTGATCTCAGCTACCTATGAAAACAGTCACTAGCAGTGCTGCTTAGAAATACAATATCAATCAACAATAACATGTTAGAGTTATATTTAAATGGTCATACAAAAGCACATTTTTAAAATGCTGTGTTACTTTGGAAAAGAAAATGAACCATAACCATTAAAAATAATGTTACTGTTTTGGATTGTCATCATTATGGTGATTGTTGTTGAACTGTGCCTTCACAGGCAATCAAAACACATACTGTCTAATTGTTACCATTAGAAACCATACTGTAATTAAAAAAAAAAATATAAAAATAACTTCAGACCAAACACAAAATAAATTACACAGCTAATTTGAAAGTTGCAATAAAAATACTTAAAAGTACTTTCCAATGTTTAATATCAAGAAAGATCTATTGGCAGAAATGGAATATAATATTCATAAGAATGTTAGTACATTAAGAATTGTTTTGTTTTCATTACCTTAGAATGAGACTTTTATATCTGCAGAGAGAGCAGGTCCTCACACGGAGTCAGCCACGTTGCCCCGCCATGTTTCATTGCCTGGCCACCTTAGTTATATGCTACATGCTTGGAAGGCGAGTGATATTCAGTTGGTTGTAATTTGCAGACTCGCCGCTAGATGCCACTAAAACCTTCACCAGACCATTTTTTAAAAATAATTCACACTATTGTTTTCTCAGTTATAGTTCATATATCTTGGGCACAGTGACTGACTGCTAACCTCTCTTCTGAACAGAAGAACCTACTCATACTCAGAGCCACAGCTGTATAGCCAGAACAGTGGAGGGAGCTACTTTGACACACAGGGAAGCTCATCGCAAGTGTCCACTGTGGTGACATCTCATGGCATGACCAACAACGGAGGAGGGGGCAACGGAGGAATGAACATGAATCTGGCAGGGGGTCAGGTAATCAGCAGCAGTCCTGGGGCTTACATCATGGACAATGCTGGACCCCACCCTGCCACCCAGACCGCACGAGCTTCCCCAGCCACTGTAAGTGCAGTGCACCTACTAATTAGGCCCCTCACCTGCCTTTGCCTGCCTGCTTTTGTGTGTTTTGTTTGTTATTTATTTGATTTATTGTAAGTAGTGACTTTGTAGTAACTTCTGCCTCTTTCCTGTTTAGATCCACACAGCTATTAGTTTGGCTAGACTCTCCCCGTTAACATAGATGCTCTGTTTGTGTCATACTTTATTGATCTTTGCGCTAGTTTGATCCAAAAAGTAGGACACCGTTCTCAATAGTTGTGTCATGTTTTCCACATGACAGTGTGTATACATGCTACACATCAATGAGAAACAACTTTTATACCCACCTCCTTCATGATTGTGTATCTCTCGCGATGATCCTTTGCTGATGTGCTCCATGCGCTGCGTAGGCTGGGCTTGGGTGACCTAACTACTTCCAGCAGTGTTCAAAATTGTAACCCTTAATATTTAATATTCAGCTGATGCAGGGCTTTGTTTCTGTCCTCTATTTCATCCATCTGTTATTCCCACTCTTTGGTGTAGAAGAATAGAGGGAGAGACAGGTGTATTAAAGAGGAGAAGCGGGGAGGATGGTCTAGGGGAACCAAAGCTCCACAGACTCACCCACTCCTCGCCAGAGCCCTGCTTTTGACAAAGTGGTTTGCTCTTGCTTTTGCAATAACCCAGATGCCCCATTTGGCATTTTCATATAGTCAACCATGGTGACCCTTTCTGTGAGGAATTTAGCATGATGCTTAGCTGTCAGTCACAGCAGAGAGTGCAGCATCAAATAATGGCTAAGCAAGGGAAAAATGTTTTTGTTTTTTTTTGTCATCAAAATGTGTGCAAGGGTTAACGGCTTAAGCAAATTTGCAGCTCATCTTTGTCTAGCCTAAGTGATGTACTTGACAAGATAAATGGGCCCCAAAGATGGGGCAGTAAGGTCTTCAATCCCAGATACCTGCTCAATAATTTCACATGTATCAGAAGCAGTACAAACTAAGAAGTGGACAACCATTGCACAGAATCAGTACCATGCGGTCTACCGTCCCTTTGGTAGAGCCTTCCTAACTACAAATGAAATAATAATTGGGCAGAAATATACATAAAAATAAAAATTAAAAAAAAAAAAAGTAAAATGAAATATCTAATTAGGCTTCTCCCTGTGAAGTGTGAACCAGCTTTTGAGATTGATGCGCAGGTGTTACTAAAGCGTCTTGGCACACTGCCCCACTCTTTTGTTTTTGTAATGGAGTCTTCTCAGCACATGGTATGTGTTATAAGTGGAAATCTTGAAGAGTTGTGTGTCTGCAAACTAGCCTTCCTTGAATCCTGCTCTGCTTGGGTTTTGTAGCGCTTGCTTTGGGACACTTTCTAGATTCTCTTTATTTTCATTTTTTCTAGTGGCCACAAATGTGTCTACATCAACTCTTTTATTTTTTCTTCCTTTTGTTTTTATTTCCCCCCTTCTTACATTTTGTTGTCCTGTGCTTCATGGTTTATCAGATTGAAATGGCGATTGAGACGCTCCAAAAATCTGAGGGTTTATCCAGTCAGAGAAGCTCACTGCTCAACAGCCATGTAAGTTGCTTTTATGAATGCTTGCCGCCTGACCTTGACTTTTGCTAGACTCACTCTCTTGCTCTTCTGCCTCTCTCAACTCTGAATACATTTGAGTTTGATTTAGTTTTTGCTGTTTTTGTTGCCGGTTTTAATTGTTACGATTGCTTTAAATTGACTGGCTGCTATAGAAATGCTTTTGCGGAGGTGTGACGCTGCAACATCAAGATTACAGACTGTCAGTCTGAAGTGTGTGAACCTCTTGAGTGATAAAGCATATGTTCCCTTGTAGCTCCAGTGGCTGTTGGATAATTACGAGACAGCAGAGGGCGTAAGTCTACCACGATCCACCCTCTACAATCATTATCTGCGCCATTGCCAGGAGCAGAAACTGGACCCTGTAAATGCAGCTTCTTTTGGCAAACTCATCCGCTCCATCTTCATGGGACTCCGTACAAGGCGCCTTGGGACAAGGTTACTTTCCGATTTTCATCTAATGGCAGTGTTCTTGATCCAGTGAAAGTCTTATCGGTTCTTCTTTCCTGCCCTTCGCTTTAATCCATATGAACTTTTCTGTGCACCTCACAATGGGACTGTGTCAATGTGTATCCACTTTCTGTTCTGTCTTGCAGAGGGAACTCCAAATATCATTACTATGGTATACGTGTGAAACCAGACTCTCCACTCAATAGACTTCAAGAAGACATGCAGTATATGGCCCTCAGACAGCAACCTGTTCAGCAGAAACAGAGGTAACACAGGAAACGTGTTCCAGCTGTGACACAAGTCACCCTTTTTATAGATACTGAGGTGTGATCTCTTTGTTTTCAGGTTCAAGCCAGTGCAGAAGTTTGATACCTGCTCTGGGGAGAATTACTCAGGTGGAGGCCAACCCCATCCTGGTGCAGCAGAGCAGACAGTCATTGCACAGAGTCAACACCACCAGCAGTTTCTAGGTCAGTGGCTTTGCTCTGTTCAACCAGAAATATGTGGGATGCACTGAAATATACTGAATATTGTGTGACTTAAATTATTTTTATTGCCCCAACAGATGCATCGCGGGCACTCCCTGACTTTGTAGAGCTGGACCTGGGACAGAGCAATACAGAGAACATCAGCCCAGAGGATGTGAAAGCTCTCCAGTCCCTTTACAGAGAGCACTGTGAGGTTAGATAACATGCATTCTTTTCATACTCGCTGTCACCACAGCTCACTATGGCACACAAGTGCAATTCACAGGGGGACCAGGGGGTCGAGTTGCTCTTTGGCCTTCAATGAAAGCTAAGTAATGCCCTTCGATATTGTAGAATTTATTGATGCAACATTATCAATATGACTATGTAAGCATTGTGAATGTACATCTAATTATTGATCTTCCAGGGCTAGCTGCATTTCACCACCCCCTAAATCTATGCCACTTATTTCCTATTAAAGATTCCCATTTTCTCCTAGATTCAAGTCATTTTTTTTTTTTGTTCCCCCTTACGTATATATGCCTTAATCTGTCAGTCTCTGTCATGACGGCCACTTACTAGTTTAATCTTCTTTAAGCTATCTTTAATGAGAAAAGGCTGGGAAGACTCAAAATGCTGCCAAGTCTTCCACATTTTGAAAAAGAACATGTATTTAAAGTTTGGTTGGATTCAGAGAAACTTTGGGAAAGGTCATGTGTGCTTAGACTGACAGATATTTGTAAATGCCAGCTGCTGGCATTTTGGAAGAGAATTTTCTCTCCATCTTGTAAAGTTTTCAATCACAGCTGACCTAATGTCTGGAAAACCAGAGATTGGGTCATCCACAGATGATGCTCAAAACCTTATGGCTGTTAATCTTCTTCTCATGATCAAAGTTAGTTCAACCAAATTACAAAAAACTAAAATATTTCCTCATGCGCCTGTAGTGGTGGCTGGCCATGCAGATAGTTTGGGGCCAGTAGATACGTTACTGACAACTGACTGGATAATCCACAGACACACTTCTAGTGTAAACCATTCACTGTTTTTGTTTATTCTCTTGTTTCAGGCTATCCTGGATGTGGTTGTCAACCTCCAGTTCAGTCTAATTGAGAAACTGTGGCAAACATTCTGGCGTTATTCTCCCCCTGACTCTGTAGAGGGTACCACTATAACAGAAAACAGGTGAGGTCAATACACAGTACAATTTTTGTCTTGGATGAAGTCTGTCAGTGTTTTGCCAAAGAGAAATAGTAGCCACCAGAACATATTTAACCAGTATATATTTGGACTGAATTCATTTGAGGTCTCATTTGAAAAGTCAAAGGCAGCTTTCTAAATCTGGTTTGTTTATTCTTCAGCAGTGTGAGTGAGATTGAAGCACGGCTCCCCCGTTCACAGCTACTGGTGCTGTGCAGAAACGAGGCTGTACTCAAATGGATGAGCACCTGTGACCATCTAATGTACCAGTCCCTTGTGGAGATCCTCATCCCTGATGTCCTGAGACCCATTCCCAGTGAGTCACAGTCACAGACACCTCTCCTGTTTACTTGTTTGTTGTGTTAATGCTCAGTTATTAAGTTGTTGTTGTGCTTGTCGGCTTGTTTTTCAGGTGCCTTGACTCAAGCCATTCGCAACTTTGCCAAAAGCCTGGAAGGTTGGCTGAATAATGCCATGAATGCCATTCCACAGAGAATGATCCAGACCAAGGTAAACTTCAACAGCATTCACACAGAGTGCTGCACATAAAAGTCACCTGTTACTTTTCAATACAATGAATGCCTGAGAGGAACGTATAGAGGAAGTGTGTATACTTACAGTTGGTAACCACCTGGGCTTTTGTGTGCTCTCTCCTCACAGATTGCCGCTGTTAGTGCCTTTGCGCAAACACTACGCAGATACACATCTCTGAACCATCTGGCTCAAGCGGCACGTGCTGTGTTGCAAAACACGTCACAGATCAACCAGATGCTGAGTGATCTCAACCGTGTTGACTTTGCTAACGTACAGGTCAGAACAGCTCTGTGTTTTGGATATGTAGCTGTGGTGCTTTTGTTGTGTCTACCAAACTCCCCTCTCCATTATCTGCTCTGTCTGTAACCTCCAGTTTTTTTTTTCTTTTTTCTGTGTTGCCGTATAGGAGCAGGCATCATGGGTGTGCCAGTGCGAGGAGGGAGTGGTTCAGCACTTGGAGCAGGACTTCAAGGCCACACTACAGCAGCAAAGCTCTCTGGAGCAGTGGGCAGCCTGGCTGGAAAATGTGGTCACTCAGGTGCTCAAGCCTTACGAGCACCGACCCAGCTTCCCCAGAGCGGCTCGACAGTTCCTGCTCAAGTGGTCCTTCTACAGGTCTGTAAAGACACAACAACCATACTGAGAAACATATGTGAGTGTACAGAACACTTATTATGTTTTCTTCCATGTCTCTGCAGTTCTATGGTGATCAGGGACCTGACTCTGCGCAGTGCTGCCAGCTTTGGTTCCTTCCACCTGATTCGCCTGCTGTATGATGAGTACATGTTTTACCTAGTGGAGCATCGTGTGGCCCAAGCTACTGGAGAGACACCCATTGGTGTCATGGGCGAGGTATAAATGTAGCTTCCTATCTTCATAGTTATGGTTAGGGTTTTAAGCTCCCTGTTAAGGGCCAACCTTCAGTTTTGTAAATCCCCAGTTTATTCCGTTTATTCTCGTTAATACCCATGGAAAGTTTCCAATGTTGAAAATTCACAGAATCTTTATGGTGCCATCGTGATACACTACAGTAAATGATGGATACACTGTATGTCGGATGTGAAACTACCTCTGTTTGCTTATTTAATTTCTGTTCACCTCAGGAGAGATGTTTTACCTACAGTGTAAACCACTAATGTTTGTCTCTGTTTTCAGTTCGACAGCCTCAACACTCTGTCCCTCACAAACATTGACAAAGGTATGTGGCAAAGTGTATAGTGTGCAAATACCTGAGAACTTTAGAGGTGTGACTCTTGAGCAGTAATTGTGTTTTTTTACATAAGTTTTTGCATCTTCTCCAGCTGTGTGAATCTTCCTTTTACCAATGTTTTACACATTTATACACGTGCTGATTTCTTCTGTCTAGATGAAACGAGCGGGATGGACAGTGACTTGGAAGACGACACGGAGGAGTCCGGGGAACCTCTTGCCAAGCGAGAGAAGTCAGAGCATGAGGTGATCCAGGTGATACAGGTCGGGGCCCTAGAGGACGGGTCCCACCCTGTGGTAGGGGTCGTCCAGCCAGGTGTCCTCCACTCACTCCCCCAGCCCCCGCAGGACCACACTGAGCACATACTGACCCCCTCCGCTGGCACTCCCACCATCCGCCACTGCAGCGCTACAGGCAACACCTACGCCTCAGTTTGAGGGTCTGAGGGCACGGCTAACCTTGTCTGGCCTATTTTTGCTATCTCACTCTCCACATATCTTTCTCTCTGTAAGTCTAGATGTTTCCGTCTTTTTCATGCATTGTCTCTGTCTGCACTCGAGTGGACACCACTCTCCTCTCCCAATCTAGCACGGTCAGTGGGGGAGCGCTGAAATGATGATACTCTGGCCGAGATGTGCTGTCCGTGTCTGACTGCTTAGATTCTGGATGTGTTGTCATCCCGTAAGTCTGTGCTCTACCACAATGCAGCAGCTGGAGGAGAAGGACTAATTTGACCCGTTAAATGTTTCCTGCCTAGGCGCGATCTAACGCCTCAGTCTGTTTATGCAGACGGGTTTTACCTTTGAAGGAAAGTTAAACTCCTTCAAACTACTGATGTCTCAGAGCTCAAATCCATGTCACTAGTCCCAGTGGAGCAAAGTCATTGATTGACTTAAGACCTTCGTCTATTGTAAATAGTTTTGCTGTACTTTCAATTGGTATTACCCAAAACTCATGGTGCTATCATTGTGTTTGGTTTTGTTTTAATTTCCACGTATCCCTTCTAATTTTAGTATGGTTTATGTCAACATGCATTCCGACTGCTGATAAACTTTTGGCTGAACAAAATATTTTGAGTATTGTATGTAGCTAAAAAACAAAGGGATGACTTTCTATGTATGTATGGCATTTGAAAAAAGGATCATGGGGCAGTTTTGTCTCTTCTTTTGGAAACTTATATGGTAGCCACCCACCTTTAGCCACTTCTAGCCACAGAAAAAGAAACCCCTAAAGAGATATCTGTGCTGCTACTTGTGTATATAGAAAGGAGATTGAGAAGACCGGCTGTACAAAACCACTTCCTCGATGCTAGCTTTTTCTATGCACTCTGTGCATAACGCTTGCCTTTGTTCATTTTTGATGCTCTGTAGTGTCGTTTACA
Source organism: Larimichthys crocea (assembly GCF_000972845.2). Lineage (NCBI taxonomy): Eukaryota > Metazoa > Chordata > Actinopteri > Sciaenidae > Larimichthys > Larimichthys crocea. The sequence continues at coordinate 8,202,245 of NC_040019.1, forward strand.
TGACGAGCTGTAATCTTGAAGAAACAACTTTACTGGACACGTTCCCCTGTTTTTTGCAGTTTCTGTCTTAAATGAAATTTCTTAAGTTCACGAAGGACCAAAACCAAACCAACAAGAGGAAGCTGAGAGTGAGCCATTTGGGGCCCACCCAAGAGCTGTTTCCTGTCCCACAGTGCCATGTTGCAGAGCAGAAGGAATGTCAGGGATTTAATGTACCTCGGCTTTATCATAGTGCCTTATCCTTAAATGCAGCTGTCCTTGTAGTCCTGACTGTGTGCTGTAGAGAGCCCACGGCCCCTCTGCATTGTCCCAGCCACAGATTTGGCTTTCTGGTGACTCGTGGCTGGATTTGGGCTGGCTCATCAGTGTTGAGACCAAGGGGATGCAGGCACAGACACACCTGTTGTTGTTTTCTCTGGATCAGCTCTACTAAGCTTACTTATCTGAATCATGGTCTTTTAGCCTTGCTCCTGCCCTCACTCTGCCCTCTTGAGGCCAATTCTCACATTAGCCTTTTGTTATCGGGTGAAGTGTGTATGTGTGTGTGCGAGCGCGAGTGTGTCTGCGTGAGCACGGAATGCGTCGGTCTGCACCGTGTTTTTAATGTGCATGTGTGTATATATAAGCCTGTGCGTGCGCTTGCGTGTATGTGTTGGAACACATTCATCAGTCACCCTACCTCAAACCAGTGGTGCCAGCCCTTTGACGCGTGCAGCACAGTCACCAAACCTTATTGCACACACACCACTGTACTGCACAAATCTCAACGCGATAGAGAAAAACTGCATTGCTTTTCTCTCACCTCTGATACATTTTCACTTCAGTTTTTAGCCCATAAAATGCTTTCATCCTTTGTTCCCTGTTTAAAGATCACCTTTGTACAGTGGACCAAAAGTAGATATTTTGTGATATTCAAAGAGATATATAGATATATATATGTATAGTATATATAATGACGATACACTACATATATTTGTTGCTTTTTATGTGGTTGACCTGATTGTTTATATGTGATGGTTTCTTTTGGTAGCTCCTCTGTAATTAGTTCATAGACTGTGAAATGGGAAAGGCATGGGGACTAACTTCTGATTCATTAGACTACATCTATACTTGAACTGTTCTAGCCTTCTATGTCGTGGAGAATATTGAGATTAATCCTCTGAATAGGAACATTTTGTTACTAAAACACGTTTTTTGTTAGTTTGTTTTTCATCCTCGTTGAAATGGTATGCGCCGTTTCTCTGCAGAAAATGTTTATTTATTGATATTTATTGTGTTCTGGTTTAGATGCTTACCCATTACAACATATTAATAATGGGTACTGAAGATGAATCATGAGACCTACTGTACATGAGGACCAGAGGTTTTTTTTTGTTTGTTTTTTGTTTTGTTTTTCTATGTAAGTCATGTAAGTAGGTTTAAAAAAAAAAGGTTTGTACTGTATTTGCTGTATTCACAGTCCTTTTTTAGGTTCTATCACTGGTCAGATTTCCTTAAGATATTAGGAGTACACTGGATATTTGCAGTTTGTTTTGGTTGTGCCTGTGTAGAAAACACTGACTTTCGGTATTGAACTGTCGAATGCAAGTTGGGAGAACACAGCAAGTAATGAAAATGTCTAATAAACAAATGAACAGATACAAAAACTTAAGCCCTAGATCATCTCGTATACTTCCTCCAGAGCTGCACATAAATCTGTGCTCCCGTTATAACCCGCCCCATTCCTAAGAGCTCCACATGACTGACTCCAACACTCGCTGAATTTTTTTTGAAAATGAAGTTGTAAAAAGTGATGGGGTTCTGTCTGTGGCTTAAAACCACATTGTAAATCTGTTAGTGTATGCCTGCTACCTTCTCTTGCCTTTGGCTCTTTTTTTGTTTACTTTCTCATTTAATGATTTTTTAATTATTTTTTTTCTAACATATGAATCTCAGCTCCCTTCTCATATAAATTTAACTACAACATTGTAGATGTAAACTTGTATTATTTTGTGCCTGAAGTGAAAATGGCTTATAAAATGTTTTCTTTAAATCTTAAATGTGTGCTTTAGGATCATAAGTGCTTTCTGGTCTTGCACGCCTACCATGTGCTGCTCGAAACTGTTTGGTTTTTGTCGATTTTTGTTCCCCCTTCCCTCATTTCATTTTGTTTTTTTGTTGTTGTTTTTTACATTAAACTGATGTGCCAGACAGTGATTTAGCTTTCTGCATCTCTAAGCCTGCCTGGTCAACACTGGACTGATGCTAATGCTGCCAACACAATTGTACTTTATTTCTCGGTGTCTTTTAAATTGAGCAGTAAAGATTGTTTTTGTATCAGCTGTTTGCAAATGAGCCCGTTTCCAACCAGAAAACAACAACAACAACAACAACAAAAAAGACATAAGCTATTCCTTAACTCATCATAGGAGCGAACGATAAAGAGATGCCTCTTCACCTGGACAAAACGGCAGCTTCACTGACCCATAGCAGACTCCAGTGCCTTTAATTTCACCCCGGCCAGAGCAGATGGCCTGGGTGACTATTGGGTCTCTGGTGGGCTACAGATCGAGGCTATCAGAGCAGACATTTCATTGCACAGGTGCTGCCACTGAGAAGACACCAGGGTTGAGGAAACAAAGACCTGTCCTCAGACTGGACTATTTATTATTTACTGGATGTGACGCCACAAACACACACACACTTACACACACTTAGTAGTGTACACGTGGTAGATTATCTGCAGACGGCTTTTTATTGTATAGAACTGGTTAATGAACAAGGAGAGTTACTGTAAGTAAAATGCTCTCTTATGTTTCCGTTTTCTCTCATGATCGTGATTTCTTTTGTCAAATGATATTTTCTGAATGCTGTGACCTGTTTGAGATTTGTATTTGGATGTTTTCAAGTGCCATTTGACAGTCTAGTGAGTCGTGGCCATCTGTAGCACGCTCTAATGCAAGCACAAGCATTTGGCAGTGGCATTTGGGGAAGGTTTTTATTTTGATTCACCCTAGACAAAAATATGTATATATCAAAAACTGAAAAGGTATATTTATTTGTGTCCTAATTATTTGATTTGTTCTTTTGGTGAACATTTTATCAGATATATTGGCTAAAGTGCTTTTGTGATTTCTTTTCCCTTTTTTTTTGGATAATGTATAGTATATGATATAATATATACACACAAATTTCATGTGACTTTCTTTTTGTGTGCCATTAAGTTTTCTTCTCAAATTGGCAAGCAAACCAATGCGTGTAGGGTGATTTGTATTGTGTATTTTACATAAAAAAACAAGGACAATTGGGGGACTTTTATATTTATAAAGACATTATCATTTAGTGTGTCGTATTGATGAATATAGAAACTATTAAAGACACATGTAGTTTGGTTTTCTGAATATTTCAGATCTCAGCTCAGGCTAGCTTCTTAGTGTTGTTTTCTTAAAATTTGTGACTTGTCTTTGCAGTAATAAACGTTTTCTTGTTGAAGGTCTGCGTCCGTTCTCATAATTTCAAAATTAAGACAATTTCACAACCCCCCGAAACGATGTGTTAGCCCGTTAAATTTTATTCAACCATATTCATACATATAAACACCAATATCATTCAAACTCCATATGTATTCAGAATGTATGACACAATTGTAAAGATCAAGATGAGCATGAACTTGCATTTCCTCAAAATTGTACAGCATTCTTTTTTTTAGCATTTTCAATTATGACCAGAGTGGTACATCACTGTAAAGGTAGCAAAAGAGTACAAAATACTGCAACAGCTGTAGGTAAACAGAGCTCAAAATACCAAAATATTGTTTGATTGATAGTGCTGAGCAAAAACTAAAATCATTCAGTTGATAATTGGGCTTTTACAAGCGACATAACACTGAAATGACTGCAGACTGACAACCTTTCTTCACTTTTCATAGGGTATATTTGGCATCAGTATGGCTTAGACTTCCTCTCACAGTTCATTCCTTGCTTCCTTTACTCAGCTGCGGTCTAGAATATGTTAAGTGTCATCCAAGTAATACTTCAATTAAAATGAGTCGTAAAGTGATGCCAACCCAAAATGTATCTTTTCAGAATCAAAGTTTTCATGAACCATCAATCAATATGTTTTTGCCAGAAGAGAGTCAAACCTGCTGCGCTCGACACTGAAAACATTGATTTTGGGCAAACACTTTAAAGTTTTCATTTTTCATGGATCTCACCAATAAAAAATAAAAAATTCAACTATGCTAAGAGACCCTATGAATACAACGAGTAAAACACACATGAGACTATGAAACGAGACGAAACACTTTTGGAAATTAATAAAGTGCTAATGGACACTGTGGGTATCTAATCAAAAGAATTACAATTACAAATAAGGTTATGCAGATGTGTTATAATAACCTTTTGAAAATATTTGATAATGTCAATGAGGTGGTGAAATAATGAAAAAATTCTCTGGTTTTCAGAGAGAGAGCGGGAGGCTGAGGTCGGTTTAAAATGGGCTTATCAAATGTTCGGTCATTTAAAAACAACTTCAAAAAAAAGGGAGTAGAAATAAAAAAAAATGTTAACCAAGGACTGTCAGCATTTAAACATGTTTAAGACTACATCTTACAAAAAACATGAGTAATGTAATGAATAACATGATTTTACATAAATGTTGTGATCTGTGAGGGCAGAGTGAGAGTCGGGGTCCACTTACATGAAGCCATATAAGCACTGGAAAGCCAATGAAGGAGGACTGGACTGGCAGTATACTCCAGCTGAAATCACATTGTGTTTTTAGACAGGTTAAATAACTAAATTAACTTACTAATTAGTCCAAAACATGATCAATCAGTTATGGTGGCTGTATACATCTTAAAATCTTAAATATCAAAATGTTCACACTGAAAAAAAGGCAACAGCTCAATATGAATCATTCCTTGTCTCACACCCTTCACTCATGTGGCGATGCGTTTGTTTTGTCTAGCACTAAGGCTAATTAAATAATTGATTTTTGTACAATTTAATCACCACGTGGAGTATCTTTGAAGTACTTGAGGTTTGAGAGACACAATAGCAGAATACTTTCTTCCTTCTCACACACAGCCTCTTGGCGGCATGTTAAGTACTACGACTCCTCCCAGTGTGACTCACATGTTCCTCCAGCTGTTTGGAAGTCAGTGAACTTACTGACTTGGAGGCTCGCTCGGTATACTGCCAACTGCTCACAGTGCTGGATATGAAAGCAGTGCGTTTGGGAGTACGTGTCCTCGTTCCTGCAACCTACTCAGCATCCCTGTCGTCGCAGTCCTCCTCTTTCAGCGGCACTCCAGGCCTATAGGTGAAGTGGTCTGTTAAAAGTACAGTTTTAATGTGTACAGTTTATGTCTAGTCAAGAGGTTGAGGGTCAGCTATGGGCATGGTGTGCAGGACTTCATCCAGTAGCTGTAGAGCTCGGTGTAGATGGATCTCAATCCAGCAGGGCGTCTCTTTGATGCTTTGCCGCGGGTAGTCGGGCCCCCAGCCCTTCACGAAGCTCATCCGCAGGATGCACAGCCTGCGCAGGTCGTCGACACCGATGCCTGCGGCGGCAGACAAACCTGGAGGGAAATGACAGGCAGCAGCTTTTAGATCAATGTGGCACTATAGACCAAATTGGAAATATGTTGGCTGCATATGGTGCAGAGAGATGTCGGCTGAGTTACGACTGCAGTAAAAGCTGGAAGAAAACCTACGACTCCGATCAGGGCTTTGGGCTGAGGCCCAAAGTACATACTCAGTGCTGTAGCCTGTAATAGTGTCAGCTATGTGGAAATTCATTTCATCACCTCAAACTTAATTGTCATTGCTAAGTAGGCCAAAGCCAAAACCATTTTCTACAGGAGTTCAACCAAGGTACAACATCACTGAGTACATTAACAGTATGTACTCAATGTTCATGTGGTTATTCAATCAGTTTGCCCTAAAGCAATAACTCCAACTTTCTGATTAAATGAGAACATTTAAAAAAGGAGAGGAGTGCAGAGTACAACCACTATTCTTTCACCTCAGCTGTATTTTTCTACTAACTTGGCACTGAAGTTTGAATAAATACATTTTTAATATCAAGGATACCGCCTTTGTTCATGAGGCGCACGCTCTAGCATGCCCCGAATATGAACTTTCTAACACTAAAGGGAAATATTATGTAAAGGCCAATATTATGTAAAGGCCAATGTATATTTTCTGCAACAGGTTATGAGTCTGTTCATATCTGTTCATAAATGAGACACTTGTTGAAAAGGATGTGCAGCAGTAAGAACACTCACTGATGGCAGGGGCGATGCCACCCACAGATCCAGGCCCGGGAATGTTCCCGGCCACTGCTGCTGCCTGGGCTGCAGCTGCTGCCTGAGCTGTCGCCGCCTGCTGCTGCATCTGCCTGTGGCACTGACGCAAGTCAAACACCTGGCATGGGGACAAGACAAAACGCTTAAATCTGATGACAAGACACACAAATGCAAGCATCTGACTGCCTACTAAAATGTTGAGGTCCACCTTAAATGTTCACAATGTATCCTGTGCTTAGACTAAAACAAATTTGCAAGTTTCTAATAACACCTACTTGAAATGTTTCTGCTTTTTTATTGTATGAACATTATGCTGAATTTTCACCTTGATGTAAGCGCTGGGGTAGATCTTGTGAACTGCATCTCCAGGTGCACGTCCGGCCTCCCGATCCAGGTAATAGCTCTGCACAAACACTGCATGATCGCTCAAACAGCGCACCCAGACGTCTCCTTCACCTTTGCACTCCAGCTGCACGCCTTTGCCAATGTGGAGCCTAAGAACAGAGAGGAGGGGATAAGACTGGTAAACACAGTCAGAGAAGTGAGAAATTACATCCACACACTTAAAAGGAGACATACAGTAATTATAAACTGCTTGAATTAATTGATGGTGACAGATCGCCAAGTATGTGGCGGAGTACCTGGCTCTCTCTATGTTTTCTGTCCTGTGGACGTTGCTCAGCTGGCCCAAGCAGAAGCGATCCCCTCCCGACGGATCCACATAGCCGTCCACGGTCACTATCGGGCATGTGGATGGGACCTTAAACGTCTCCCCAACCTGGACATCCATCTCAAAGTATGCAATGGAGCACCAGTATTCTGGAGCTAGAACAAAGCAACAAGAAACCACGGGTCAAATGAGTTGCTCTGATTATGTTAAATACGTGGATTGTTTTCCCATCTGCAGCTTGATACTCACCAGGGTGATTGGATATGGGGGGCTGGAACGCAATTTCATTGGTAACAGGCCCTGCATGAACATTAAATCAATATTAAATATGGAAACAACACCAGCTCTCAAGATATGACAAATTATTCATAAATGAATGTAGATCATGGCGGTAATGAATCTGAAAATTTCATAAAATGTCTGGGGGTGGAGGGTGATCTTTAACATCTAAGGCTAGTTTCATTTCAACCACAGCAACACATTGTCACTTTAACTCATGACGTGTTGATGAACACAAAGTGTATTAATATATCTGAACATCAGAAAGTCTGCTGGAGATCCATCTACGTTTTGGTGCTGCTGCTATCACCGTTACATCTTAATGTGGAAATCATCTTAAAAAGGTTCCATCAATTAAAAAGAGGTAACACTGGAGTCTTCATAATAAATCAGCCTGTGCCTGAGCTGCCCTGTCCTGGAATCGGTGAACAAACAGCTCCGTGCAGAGGTTAATAATGTCCTCCAGCCACAGCAGTCAATGTTAGGCTAAATAACTAATTAACAGAGCTCATTATTCTAATAGCTCATTATCTGCAGCCACTTGAAGGAGATAATATACTCATGAATTAAACCATCTGTGAGTAAGGACGTGGACTGTTTTTAAGGCTTTGCATGAGTTCTGTATCCACTCACAGTAATGGCCTGCGTGGGGCATGGGTGGATGATGCTGTAGATGCCCATTCTGATGTTGAGGCACTGCAGGGGTGAAGCTGCTGTTTCTGCTCCAATTAGAGTTCGGATCTGTAAAAAAATAGACAGCTTTTACTAAACTATGTTTCTACAGCAGCCCAGAAGGGACAAACCAACCACTCTACATAGAACAATTTATTATTTTCCACAGGTTTCACAGCCACTGTTGTTTCTCCTTCATGCTTGAACCGAGAGGAAGAGGTGGCCGGGTTTTAGTCGGTTGCAATTTGAAACTTCACCACTAGATGTCACTAAATTCTACACACTGGACCTTTAAAGCTAGATAATTAATAAAAAAAAATTGATTATTTCTGACCGGAAAAAAATAGCACAGAGGTTATCTTCCACCATGTTTAGCATAAATGTATTGTCTCACTTGAGGGTCCAGCACTGATGGTAGAGAAAGCAGAGGTTGAAGCTGAACTGCTGCTTTCCGACGGGGGGAGCAGAGTGGGGCTGCTGAAGCTCTCCTGTGGACCAGGCCTCGAGGGGGGATGTTGTATAGTCTGCAGGTGGCTTTCGGTGCTTGAGTGAGATTGCGGGTTGTCATAGTCGTACTCGTCCTTTACCAAAAGTGGAGCTATGCGAAGACAACAGACATGAGTTAGAATGACTTACATCCACAGTACAAGTAGCAGTTAGGAAAATCTGGCACCTCCCTACCTGAACCAGAAAGCGTCAGTCCTGATAAGTCTGCAAAAACATGAAAAAGAACAGATATTATCGCTCAGAAATCTGCAGCAAGTCTAGTCAAGACCAACAACCGTGATCCCTCTTACCGATGCCCGGAGAGACAACCCTCTCATAGTGGTACGGGTTGACACAAACATTGTCACATTTCAGGTCAAATGCATACTGGCAATATTTCACGTGCTTTAATTCATTCTTGTGTAGATCAGGCCATCGCCACAGTCGGGCATAGACGACGTGAGGAAAACCTTTACGTCCCGCAACCTAAAGCACAGAGAGGAAGATCTAATGAGATCTCATCAGACAGGTCATGTTACTGTGCCAATTTCCTCTTACAACTACAAGGAGTGTAACACTAAACCAACTTGGTACTGTGTATCTGCTACTATACCTGTAGGCGTCCATCCAAAGTCCGCTGTATGGTTACACACTTGCTAGGATGAGCTCCGTTTGTAGTGATGGCTGTGATAAGAGAATCCAGCTCATCTTTCTTCTCCTTCAGCTTCTTGACAAGACTCTCGATAGCCCGCTTGGCGAAGCTCTCGCTCTCTCCTCCCTGCCGATGGCACATCAGGCTATGCACAATGCTCAGGCAGGCATCGTTACTTGTGGGAGTGTTCGTGATTGACATCTTGCTCCTTAGGTTTCAACCTTGGGGAGGCTTTCCAGACGTTTCCTCTATGCCTTTACCAGCAAGAAGTGTCAGCGTCAAAGAACTGTTTATCTTATGCTGTCCAAGCTTGGCAACCTGAAAAAGAAAGAGCAGTGTCTTATGACTGATTTCAGACATGTATTTCACATTGCATCACATAAAGCAGCACTCAGCGTACAATCTGTGTATCACCCTGACTTAACAGCAGGTGTAGGAAGAGAATTATCACGTTCAGCTCTACACATTAAACATGCAAAATTAAATAAAATGAGAAACTAAACCTAAGCAAAGAACTTAAGTATGTGCAGAGAAAAAATACACTTAAAACACTAAAGATAACACGACACACGAGACGGTTTGATAGTATTAATTATGTTCCATTTGTTTTTTTTATGTATAGTTTGAAAGTGAATTCATAATTTTGAAATAACATATTAAATAGTACACACTAATGTTGTATTGGATCATAAAGTTTACTGTTAAAACTATAAGATATCCTCCACTGTGTAACCACAAGTGAGGGAGCATTGCAATCGATGTACTTAGCTACATTAGTGTGTCTGTGTGTATGTTGTATATGTATATGTGTCTCTGTACAGTATATGTGTTGTGTGTGTGTGTGTTGTGTGTGTGGTGTATGCTTGATTCATATAATATGTCTATATATAACTATTTATCTATATCACTATATATATATTTGCTTGTGTGTATCTGTCTCTGCCCTAAAAATCAAGTATTGTTGGGCTCTATTTTCTTAAGATGATGGTAAAATAATAGCTACCATACCAGTGAAGCAAAGGGGTTTCCCCTGAGGTCCCAATCACCATCATAGACACAATATATAATATGACCTATATACTACTTATAATATATATATATATATATATATAATATTATATCAAATACATAAATACATAAAGTTGTGATTTTTATTATTATTATTATTATTATTATTATTATAACTTTTGCTTTGTACTTTGTACTAAATTGTGAATTAAAGCTTATATTTTATACATGTAACAACACTAATTTGTCGTCATTTAGCAAAAATATCACCATTTTATCTCATCTGAAATACAAGATAAAACACTTTTATAGCACCGAAACTGTGTTTTCTCATTCCCTGGTTTAGTTTTATTATATTAAAATTAAAATTAAAATTAAAATTAAAACAGCCAGTCTGTTTTTGAGCTAACGTTAGCCCTGACACAGACACAGGGAGCGTACCCTTCTTCTTAAAGCCTCACTAACGTTAGTATGCAACCCAACTTGACCTGAATTACACTTCTTAGTCATTACTTAACACTATTCAAATTCATACACGTGTTTACTCAAAGTGTTGTTGTTGAAGAGTACTGGCTAACATTGCCTGAGCTAACGGACGTAGCGTTAGACACGGTTAGCATTTGTTAGCCGCGGCTAGTCAAGGAAGCTTTCGTCTCCTGTCACTGAATCAAACACACACTGATTTGTGGACTTACCGTGATTTCTCCGCACAGTAACGCCAGTCCCAGTGATGAAAGATGGTAAGTGTGTGGCTTTAGCTTCCTATATGTTCATATGCTATCTGGCGTTAGCACATATGCTAACAGCTAATGCTAAAAAAAATCATCAACTTCACGTTAGCTCGCGAACCTTCCTGTGATCCTCAACAATGTTACAAAATCACAAGTGCTTTATCTGTTGGCCTTGTTTACGCTAAAACTATTTTAAAAAAGGTTGATTGAAGCTAACAGCAGCACGTTTGCTGGTTAGCTGGCCACGAAAATAAACACAAAAAAAAAATCCTCTCCACCCACCCACCACGCTCCGACTGAGCATGCACGCGTGAAATGTGACAGGCGTGGCGCTGCTGTTTGTTATCGTATTTGTTTAAAACACCGTGCCAATATACCACGCAACAAACAGCCATTTTAAAGCGAGCGGTGCATTATTTTACAATAATGAACCAGTTCATTTGTTTGCAGTGTTTGTGCGCTGCACCAGATGTTCCAGTATCAATGAAAACTTACAATATGTGCTGTTTTTTCACTATAATTATAATGAACCAATATCCAGTAGTAAAAATAAATAATATTAATATATTTTTAATAAAGTAATTAAAAATTAAAATAAACAGTGACAAATTATGGACTGGATTACCAATTGGCCCCAAATCCTCAGTGGGCCCCTAAGCATCCCAGGTGGCGGGGCCGTGCCTAAACAAGATTTTCTTTTGTGGGGCCCCAAAAAACTCCTAGTGCAGTCAACAAATTGAACACTGTGCTATAAACTGAACGAGCACACACGCACACAATTGGAGATGGACAAATCAGTCAATATCAGATGTCTTTGTAACAAAAATAATTCCCCCCTGGGATTATTAAAGTATTTCTGATTCTGATTCTGATACCATCGCAGACAAGCAGCACTGTGCAGCATTTCAGACCATCATGACGAATGCGACAAATATGAATTTGTAAATACTACAAATTTTAGAATGAAAATAAACTATGAGATTACTGGAATGCAAAATAACTTTTTTTTTTTTACATTTCCTGTAATATTTTGTTTCAATATCAGTTCATGCACACACATCTGTGATTAGTTACAAGCTAAAATGTGACAGCAAGATAGTAAACCTCAGTAAAATAAATGCTTCAAAAACACTGCAATGTCTCCAAGCAGGAAATATTCAGAAGAGATGTGCGGATCAGGAGTTTGTTTTGTTTTTTTCTTATTCTTTATCAAATTAGCTCTGGTTCTCGAACCAGTTCTGTTCAGGATTCAGTCAACAATAAATAATCTTCTTATTAAGAATAAACCACCTCCTGTGTGAACTAATGTAGCTGAACAGGATTAGTTACGCTACCTGTCATAATGGCGGTACTTAGAGAGCCTAATTTTAACTGAGGCGGTACGCAGTGTGAAAAGTTTGATAAACACCAAAGCACATTAAAAGTGGCCTTGAGGCTATATCCTCATCTTGTTACAGTAACGTGGAGGTGTTCTGTATCAAAAACTTGTTGTATAACCAGTGTTTTACTGCAAGTTGATTTCTTTGACAGAAAACTGCAATGTCTTGTGTGAACTGTACCTGGTGAGTACTCAAAGGTGATAGGATACTCAGGGAAGAAGTGCTCACTGCTCTTTTCTACCCCAACACCACAAAGTGAGTTAATAATACGGCCACAGCAACACGTTGTACGAAGTCTTTAACTCTTACATATGTCCAATTTTATATATGTTATAGTTAGTATAAGGAATCTAGTTATCTAGTTAATCTTGTTATTACAATGAAATACAATCACATTGATATCTCCAGCTGTTCTCACCTGATACAAATGCTATGTTTACTGCATATATTATATCACTCTAAACAGAATTATTGTAGTGAGAGACTGAAGAGATGTATTACACAGTGTCACAACGCCCACCTGTAGAGTGTTGGGACTGATCTGTTATAAAGTACCATTTCATAATGTTTAAGCATCTTTTTTCCATATATTTCCAAGTAATTCTCCACTTATACTGAAATAAGTTTGTTATAATACGGTTTAATATTTTGTGGATTGATGCCAGCAGTGTCGTCTTGGTTTTTTATCTTGACAAGATTTGTTCAAATTACCTTAATCTCAAGAAGATGTTCTCAAAACACACCATCAGGTGTAAGAGAGCATTTTACTGTAATATATAGTCTCCCCCTTGTGGCAGTGTGATATCACAGCAATGAAAACATCCCCCGTCCAAATCTCTGCTAACGCTCTGTCTTGCGTATCGCCCAATGAGATTAACCAGCAGTGTTTATGATTTAAAGTTGACCTCGCATGAACGACTGTAGCTTTGTTGCTAAAGGGTGATGAACAAAGCTGCCATCACATGAACCTGCTCAAGTGTGTTGTTGACACAAATCTTTTCCAGCACATGAATAAGTTAAGTAAATGAAATAATACACTCTGAAACAGCAGCTTTTAAAAATTTAGTTTCGTAAATCTTCAACAGTCAAAAGATTCATATGATTATGGTTAGTTTGACCTGTCATACATTTCTCTGCATTTGAGGAAATAATAACCCAAACACTAAATTTTACAATTTCATGATTACTCACAGTGTTTGTTCAGGTTTTATTAATTAAAATATTGTTTAGGTGTGAAATGTACACTCTGTTCAAACAGACAGCATGGTTGTATGCTTCTGTTTTCCAGAAAAATAAAGTCAGTACCTACAAGAACACATTGTGAATATAGTAAAGAGTGTCGAAGCTGCCAAAACAGAAAAATCCAAAGACCATAAATTACATGAATTCAGAGCTTCCCCTAAGAGCTTTGAGCTTTGAGTTGATATGGACTACTTAGTGGGGGCAATTTTTTCTGTCTTTCTGGCATTGTAAAATATTTTGGACAGCAACGTTTTCACATTGGATGAAATGAAATATAAAAGCTAATGTGCGCACCGTGAATCATCAAGCTTTATTTGCATTGGAACATTTCTGTCTCTTTATTCAAGGAACAGCATCATTTTTCATCAGCGCACAGCAGCTCCCACTTTCTGCATTTTTAAGCAACTGATTATAAGTAAGGTGCGGTTGGATTTATTTTTATTATTACGTTACGTTTGCCATAAATCTATTATTTTGAGATATTGCGGGGGCAGTGCTGTATTTGTCAAAGTCAAAAAAAAGTCAGAAGAAAATATTGAAGATGCTGTTTTTTTTCACAGCAACAAGCCATTACGAACAAAGAAGTCAATGCATACTGCTGTCTTTAAGGAATGTTTTCTACATATTGGAACTTTATTCTTGCCTTAAATAAGCTCCACACTAGGAAATCAATTTGTTCACTGCCAGTCGATATCTCTGCCCTGCACACTTGGCCTATGTAAATCTGTGTGCTGAGTGAGGATCCTATTAAGTTAGAAAGTTCCACAGTGTTATTCCATTATTGTTATCTGCTTCCGACTGTTAACAGCAGAAGCTAGGTGATGATGTGACATGTATTTTTTTCCATTTGTACTTGCAGCCGTGGCCTTGATAAGGGCGTCAGCATGCCCATGACAGAAAAAGGAAGTGGGAGGGTTCAGAGTCAATAGAGCATGTTGCCGTTGGAGACCAGGAATCTGACACCACCTTTTCACAAATGCTGCCACTTGGAGTGGCGTCTCATCCTGAGTGACGGTCTACAAGTCTCCAGGCTCTGACACCTCGTTATCACTATGGCATGGAAGCGGGCAGAGAGAGGCCCGCTAGGCATGTGACGCTAGAGGGATGGGGATTAAGGTTGTTAGGTTGTGATTACCTGACAATGAAACAAGGGTGTACAAGAGATCAAACATTGCGCAATGAATAGATTTCTTTTCCAGATGTTTTATTTTAACAACCATAAATAAGATTAATGTTGGTGTGAGAACCAAAAGCAGGATATAAATGGCCAGTGTGTAAAGAGAGAGATTTCACAGCAGTTGACAGAAATGTTAGGTAAGAAAAGTTGTGCATTTTTTCAGACAAGAAGCCCCCAAAGAGCTCCAAGACACTGTGAAAATCCTCAAAAAATATATTTTCTACAAGTTTGGCAAGCAAATAAGCGGAATAAATGTCACATTGTTTAAATTATTTTGGTGGCTCCAACACACCATAGGACACAGGGACAAATTACATCATTTAAAAGTCTGCAGCATTCAAGTGACTTTTCATATTTGGAAGAAAAAAAAACACACAGCATATTATCAGTAGTGCAAATCATTGTAATCTGGCCTTAAATCCTAAAAGGTTGAGTGTTATGAAAGAACATTTCAGTTTCAATGAACTCAAGCCTCTCCACTTCTGCAAAATATAGATTTAGAAAATTTAGATGAAAAGGCAGCCAGCACCCACAAAGCAGAAACTTTTCTGCTTGTATAGATCTAAAATACATGTTTCCAAATTATTCAGAAGTCTGTAACTGATGTAAGTGCTGCAGTATTTAACACTTTTACTCACCGCTAATTACATGGAGCTCAGAGCTCACATTTAATATCAGATCTTTCTTTTCTTTTCTCTTATTTTGTCTCTTACTGCGCCACATGGTACTGATGCCACATTTGTAAGAACATGTTTTGTCACTTATCTAAAAACATTCTGCAAAACAAAATTGGGCAAATAAAGATCATAAATCATGTCAGACTGTTTAAAAGGATTTGCAGCATTACTTTGAAACCTTTGCATTCTATAATCATATAACAATAACTGATTTAACTTTATACAATTATACATTTACATCATGTAGCACAGATTTGTGTCCATCCCTAATTTACAACTAATTCTAGACACGTGTTTTTACACACCACTGTATGAGATCTTAGATACTGTGGAAACAAGATAAATAGATTGATAGATAGATGTTTTTGAGATGATGATCATTTCTTTTGCTTCATCAGTGCACAGTCTATATCTCTGTGGCATAGCATCATTTTCAAGACTATCTACAGCCACACTCTGCCACCACCATTCCTTCATACTTGTGGTTGAAAGTGATCACCCCGTTATCATGATAAAGCAGCGAGATCGGCTCCAACTTAGTGGGTACACAGCAGGCACGCGATGCCCTCTCGGGACTCTTAACACTCAGCAGTGTCTGCACTATGGCATGTTTGGTAGGCGAGACCTCGGAGGTCATAGGTGGGTTGCAAACACCGTTGCACTCATACGCCTCATAGCCCAGAGGTTGGATGATCCACGTATCCCAGCCAATGTCTTTAAAATCCACAAAGAGTGGGGTCCTCTTGCATGGCTCGCTCTTAACATTGCGACGGATTCGGGGAGGTGTGTCATAGATAAGGTTGGACTGCAGTTGAGTGAGAGACTGTTTGTCCAGCTCGTCCGGGTTAGCACGGCCAGTGTTATGATTAACATGCCCCCAGAAAGCTTGCTGGCTCCGGCCCATGTTTTCAGGAAGGTCATCCTCATGTTCAATCATCAGGTTGACCTCTTGTTTATCCAATTTGTGGTCTCTGCTCTGATCATCTGAGAATACAATCATCACTGCATTGTTTTTCCCATCCGAGCTTCTGTCAATGTCAATCTCAACTGACTTCCCTGTGATCTCTTGTGTGTCCTCTTCCTCCTCTGACCCCAGACTTGCAATGTGAACCTCCAGTCTGTGAGTTGCACACCCTGACTTCAGCCAGAGTGCAACCACATGAGTCAGGTCAAACGACACCCAGCTGTTATCTTTGGCATGGATGTGCTTTGTCACCAGTTCCTCCAAATCCTTCATCTCCACCACCTCCTCTTCATCCCTCCTTCTCCCTTCTTTCCTCACCTCTTTTGTCCAAACAACGCCCTTGTGTATTTTGTAGATGGTCACCTTGCAGTCAATGCCAGCAAATGGTCTTAGGGCCTTCTGGACCACGGTGAAAAGGCGAAGCTCAGCTAATATTATGTGCTCATGGTGGCGCATTGAGATGTTGAACAGTAGTGGATGTATCCTTACACCCCGGGTTGTTGTACTGTATGGGGAGGAATCTGAAATCAAAATATCAATAAGCTTGTCTCAATGTATTTTGTATGTTTCTGAGCTCAAATAATAATAAATATTAAATACACAGTTAACATGAACAGTTGCTCAAGTGCAGCCCCATAGTTTCAATTAAAATAATTAAAACTTCCAAAATAACAGAATTTTGACTTCCTTGAATAAAAGTAGTCTAATATGTTAAATTAGTAGAAACTCGATCCCAATGATCAGAAAGTTCACCATACGGATGTTGTTTCTTAAAAATGCAACACAAAGTTTAACATCTTTAATGCAATATATACATTTTCCAACTAAATTGATCAGTGATAAACAAAAACAAGTTTGTACCTTCGTTCTTGAAACTGCGCACAATGTTGGCTGACGGCACAGCAGTGTGGTCATGGGCAAATCGGTTGTACAGCTCCAGCATGTAGTCTGGTGGCTCCTCACGGGCAGCGAGGGGCCTGGGCTGGGGCCTCAGCTCTGTGAGGTTCATTGTGGCCCGAAAAAGGCTCAGAAAGTCCTGTGTATCAAGTAGGGGATTATCACCCCTTCCGACTGATGCCCTGTGACGGTTCTCAGGAGACCTGATGGGACTGCTCAAGCTCAAACCAGTCAACGTCAGAAGTAGGACACTCGGACAGCGTATAAACCCAAGACGGGAGTAGACTGAAACGGTCATGGTTGAGCAGATGAAAGGTTTAAATCCAGAGAGTATCAGATGAGAAGATGTGATGGATCCTTTGGAGTGGATACCTGCAAACTGTTCAACGTTTCAGAGGAAGAAGTCTCCCTCATTAAGGGACAACAGGTTGCTGTTGGGGGCAATGAGAAAACAGCTTTGCCCTTGTTGATCTTGTGGTTTGGTTCTGAGGGCAGGGCTGTGCTGTCCAATGTGCTGTGCTGACATGTTTGGAGATGTCACTAAGGCCCTGCTCGGCCCACCTCTTTCTCTCCCCGCCAAGAGTGTATGACTATCCATAATTTCCACTGATATTCTGTCTCATTTTTTGTCTTCATTAACCATCGGCAAAACTTGCCTTACTGTGACTTTAGATTAAGACAATGATTTGTGAACAGATTTATGCTACATCAAAAAAATTGTTCTTAAAGAGTTCTTACTAATTTAGAAATAAGGAGGCTATCTTAATTAAGTTCACCAGTAATGTGGGTCAGATTAACCATTATTAATTATGTTCTGTGCCCTAACTTCCTGTCTAATGCAGGTAATCAATTACCAATTAACAATATTGTTCATTTATACTTTGCAATCTCCACAAGAGGCCAGTGTAAACTCAACATCTATACCTCTGCCTCATCTGAAATCAACCTGAATATTTTCATGGTGGTGAAGAGGCTAATTGTATCTAATTTGCATATGAGCTAATTGGTTTTGTTTTCTAATAGTGGCTGTCAGACGACTCACATATGCACTGCAATCATTTCAGTGTACACCCACTTCAACAACAAATCACAAACACAAAGTGATGAAACCTCATTTTAAAAAATACACATGTAATAGATTATTATGACTTAAACAAACCTCCATACAGCATAGGACATTTCAGCTTTGTTATTATATGCAACATGTGTATCTAAAATGTCTAAAATATAGATATATAAACCCACAGTATAGGCTTGTATCTAAAACACCACTTACGCAAGTGAACTCTGCAGCCTGCAGGAGGTTACATGACTAATGCCGACACATTTTAGCCCTCTCAGGGGCTGTGTGCAACATGCAAGTTCATAAATTCAAGTTCACTGTTCATGGCCACTGCAGATATGAGGTTATGTGAATGTCTTAAAAATACACTAAACAGATTTACAGTATTTTGGTCTTAATTACCAAATTACTACAGGGGAGGAAATGTGAATATAAACAAAGCAAGATGTTTAAAAACCTCACTGTATGCTGTTGGAACATATCACTTTCCACATATGCTGTGGATTGCTGAGTCACTGCTTAATCACTAGATGCATTATGTTGCAAGCAGAAACCCAATATTGTTTACTCTTTTGTCAAATTCTATCAGTGAAAGTTACAATGACATGTTTATGTTATTCTACATATCAGTGGTATGTCAGTATATTGCAATATTGTGTAAAAACAACCTCATATACTGAGGATAAACAAAGTAATCTGAAGGTCATATTACAGTGGATTGCATACAAAATAATTACATATTTGTTCAACCTTTCTAAAGGATGTCCAACATATTCCTGTTTCCAGGTTCATCTTGTGACTGCTGGGAGTTGGGCATGTTTTCCAGACTGTTCCCTTTAAATAATTAAATCATTTTTTAGTGTTTTTTGGCCAATGCACCTGCAGTTTGGCACAGAGCTGGAATCAGTTAGGCTAGTGGTTTGAAAACGTGCATATATAGTGCCAGCTTTTACAGATGACGAATAAGTATCTTGCTCTGGCATTCAGCCTAACATGGCCCACATTTGTAGATGTGTTTGTAATTGTGATTGAGCCACTTTAACAGTGGATGTTTATCATTTTGTATCCTGTGTGTACAATGTGGAGGCTGACTAGTAGTGGAAATTAGGCCTGGCTGTGAAATCATGTACATCAGACAACAACAAAAAATGCTCATCGACAAGGTACTGCCTATAGGGATCGTTTATTTTATCTTTTAATTTAAGCCTGTTCAGCACAGGGTTATTTAACTGGCCAGTGGATGAATACAAAATAGAGAGAATACAAATAAAAATGAGAAATTATGCACATCATTTATTTTCATTTTTCATTCAACATCGCAATGCAAAAAGGACCACTGCAAAGCAGAGTTGTACTGAATGTAGGATCACTTACTGGTATTAGCTAATACACATCAATAACCTTTAATTAATAAGATGGGTATTACAATAAATATTACAATATAAATACCTTCATTTAGAATATTAACAGTCCTTTGTTACACATTTACAATCCCATTTTTCCTATCATGAAAACAAATGGAATAGAGAGGATTTGCTAATGACCGCACAGTAGTCTGATGGCAGGTTTGTCAAGAATAAACTGAATTCCAAATAAGTTGGATGTTTTTGATGACGAGGCCAACGACAGCCCTAATCCTAATTATCTCAAACACGGACCAAAAATATTTTTAAAATGATTTTATATTAGAATCTTCTTTAGTCCATTCTTTATCCATGGGAATAGATAACAACAGATCTACATGTCACTTTAGGCCTTAATAGCTTGACAAACTATAAGTATTATAAATGATCTCATACTCGTGTAGCAGTAAAATTCAAATTGTATCTGTTATATATTCTTTGGAGTCTTGATTCTTGCATATTTAGGCTATTTCGGAGTCATACATAATCCATCATGGGTTTTAGATAGACAGTACATTATCCTAAAAGACAAAATCCATCAAATCTATTTCCAAATATTCTCCGTAATAAATACATGTAAGTGTTTGGCACATTATTTCCTGTAAACAAAGGAAATTACTTTTAATTCAATGTGTTTCTCTTTCTGTACAAGAATGATCCATGGCACAAATCTGTATTTCACCAGTGTAAAGTGTCTCTACAGGATTTTTCCAGCTTGACTGGCTGTGTTGTCGTGTTTACACCCAGGAGTCCAGTGGTGGAGGTTTGTTATCCATGAGGCCCACTGCAGGCCTGCCAGCTCTGATGAAGTGTTTTCTCTCACTTGTCGCCTAGGACAAGAAATATGCAAACCACTGCATTGGTTAATTTGCATGAAAAACAGTTGCAAACACACGTCACAAGAAAGTAATCCTGTAGCATAAAAAACACTGTGTCCGCTTATGCTCCATACCGGGGATAATGGGAATGAAGTCAGTTTTAAGTAAATGAGGCTATATGCAAATTATATGTGCCGTCATGATGTTGTTTATATGCAATCAGTCATCATATGGCAGATTACCTGGAGAGCGTCTCTCTCTGCAACAGGCCCTTTTCCATCTCCAACCCTATCATTTGGCTCTAAGCTGGAATATACATCTGCAAAAGAAGATTATAATCATATTGCAGTAGACAATTTGCTAAAGATGTATAATAATAATAATTACTGTATTGCTCCCTTGGGGAAATTCATTTAGCAAGATGACTAAGAGTGAAAAGGAACAGATGTAGGGATCAGTTTGTAGGGAAACGTGTCAACCAACCAATCTAACGTGTTTCTGAAAAATGTCACTTCACTCAGGGTTCTATTTCACAAATTAAAGAGTTTCCATAAAAAGGTCAATTAAGTGTTAAATTAGGTGGATATGGTAGGTAGAAAGTAACTATAGAAACAGATTTGGATCTGTTTCTATAGTCATCAATACCATACCCGTAGTAGCTAGAGAAGCTGGATGTTATGTAGGTTATCCCTCATTTTACTGTTGCATGTGTTACTCAGGGTTATTAAAATGGTGTATTTGCTGCTTAACATACAATTTTGTTATAGCTTATAAATGTAAACAAACCTGTCTAGCTATTAGCCAGAGCTTGACAAAACTGTAATCTTTCAGTAAATAAATGTGGATCATTTTTAGCATAAATGTAGTTTCATTACATCTTACCTGAAGTAAGATGAAACCTGAAACTGCCTGAAGGCTGCGCTTCTTCTACCCTAAAGGCTACCGCTCTTGTTGTGATAAAAGACAATTTTCACTATTCACTCCAGTCACCAATTTCTGAAACTTTACAAATATGCTATATATTTTCCTGCTTCCAGGCATCAAAGATGCTGTGAAGAACGCAGCCCCACATGAAAAAACTAACTTCAGCTGTAGATCAATTATTAAAATAGTTGCAAAATGTTAATTTAATGTTAATTAATTTGCATTCAAAGACTTTATTTTGTGGTTCTGTACTCAGGGATGCTGTATAGAAAAAAGGTTCGACTTGTTGAGTGTAAACTGCAGACCTAACCTCATAATCATACGTAGGGTGCGCACATATTGTCCTTTTAAGTGAAACACATTTCCAAAAGGCCACATCAATTCAGGGTTAGGCAAGAGTGCACACCGGAGAGAGATACAGGCAAAAGCAATGAAATAATTAATTGAAAGCAGTTTATACCTATTACCCCTTCATTTATATTTCAAAGGGTGTTAAAGTTATGTTCATATTTCAGAGGGAAGCCTGTTTCAGCGGGAAGCTAGAGGTCGCTCTTGACGTGGGAAAGTGTGCGCCCTTTTGTAATAATGTTCAAAATGAAATGTGACTGGTGATGCGTGAGCCTGCCCTGCTTCTGGCAGAGAGTGTGTAGGCTAATAAGCCACGTCTGTGCACTGATAACCTTGGCAGCACATCATTGGTTTAAGGCTATGTTTCAGAAGAATGTGGTCAGGACTAAAAATGCCCATTTTTTGTCCCTGACATGACAAAAACCACAGTATGTTTTAAAGCGTTTATTTATTTATTTTTTTTCTTTCGCCCTGAGCTAGAGGACATTTTTCTCATTTAGATGAGGATTTAATGAAATTTTGCTGATGGAAGCCATGCAATGATTTGCTGACCTTGGTTTTTGTCCATGAGAGGCAAGGTGATGTCATCGCCGCCTTGCTTTCCACCCTTGGATTTTTTAGTCACTCCGGTAGTTGTTGGCTTTGAAAGACAAAAAGGTTTAAGTTACCTGATGACACTCAGAATTTTATACTTTCCTGTTGTTCTAATTTCATAAATGGACATTACATTGGCTTTAATTGGATGCGCTTGTACTCATTCTTGGAAATTAACACACCATATATTTTTCTTGATGTTCTGGATGCAACAAGAGATTATGAAAGCTGACCTACAGTCTACTGTACACGTGATTTTCAGGGTTCAAATCAAGCCCAAATGTCCATGTCCCCACTTGGACATAAGCTGTTTGTTTTATGTTACAGTTAAACTGTATCTTGACACACGTTACTGTACTATAAACTGGTATAAAGGAGTTTGTATAGTCATTCCACAGCAAGATAAAAGATGTGTTACCCTTCACCATACATGCTAATTTCATCTTCTTGACCAGAAAATAGTGGCAAATACCTTAAAGTGGCTCTTGTTCCAACCTGCCTTGTTCAGAGTATTTCTCAGGTCCTTGTAGGCCCATATTGTCTGGAGGACATGGGAAGCTGCTTTGGTCTCCCGTGCTGATTGGCTGACAACAAATCATTAGAAACTGTGGTAAACAACAGAGGACCGCTCTGAGACAATACTGTCCCAGTGATTAAAATCCATTTCTGATTGCCTCGGGATATGATGCTTATAATATCATGAGCAACTGCATCGAGGCTGTGTCAGAAGTATAAACACAGACATTAAGCTGTCGCAACAACAATTGCTGTACACTAATGCAGTTTTCTCTTTAAATAAGATTTATCTTGCGGTAAATTGCTGTGCAGAAGCTGCAGTACAAATTATTTGTAGCGCAAATATGAACAAATATTTAAAAAAATACAGATTATCAATAAGGTGCAAACTGAGTATATAAATTGTCAGGTCAACTGTACACGTTAAGGTGCATCTTCCATCTTATTTTATCAATATATGAGACTTTAGATTTGAAATACAACCTGACTGTTCAGCAAGCTTTTTATTGTTTGGTTTGGGGTGCAGTGCATATTTAGACCTTTGTGTAAAGGTATGTATAAAGTTTATTTGAAAGACACCAAAGGATCAGTGTGTAGAATTTAGTGAGCGGTGTAGTTGTGGATTGTAACCCCCTACATGCCTACAGTGACCACTGAACAAGTGAAAAACACAAGATGTCCTATCTAAAGACAGTGTTTGGTTTGTCCAGGCTACTGTAGAAACATGGTGGACACCGTGGAAGAGGACCTGTGGTGTCTGTAGATATAAATGGCTCCTTCCAAGGTAATAGAAACAATGTAATTCCAACTTTCAGGTGATTATACATTAATGAAAACATGGTCACTACATTTTCTATTCCATTTCTGCCTCATTCCGTTAATAGAGAGCCCTAAATCTTACACACTGGACCTTTAAAGTACCTTGACTTGTTGATGGCCACCAGTTTCTGCACAGCATGACCCTGTATGAGGGCTCTGGCATTCTCTGGGTTGTCTGTGATGATCTCATGGATAGTGTTAAGAATAGACACCACCGTATCTCCCTCAAGATTCTTCGCTGGATGCTGCTGTCCACAAGGCAGGTTACCAACAAGGTCCCTTAAAGCATAGCTTCCTGTAACAACATAGTAAAACTGGTTTGAGTGTGCAGGTGTAAGGCCCATGGGTTTGTAGACTAGCGTTACAAGCTTGTACCTATTAGGTCTTTATTCCTTCGATCCATCGCCAGGTTGCGAAGAGCAATAGCCACAGCTCGAACCACTTTGTCCACATCTGAGCGCAGAAGCTCCACCAGAATAGGCAGCCCTTTCTCTTTTCGCACTGTGGCCCTGATGTAGCTGGACCACTACAAGAGAAAACACAAACACACTAAGCTGTCTCAGATTTGACTTTCAGGGTCCCCTTTCATATCTCCACCTTTATAAAAACCACTCATCTCACCACAAGTACACCATGAAAATAAATAGCCAATGCCAATATATCACAAGTAAGAACTAAACTCTACTGTCTCAACTGCTCTCTTTGGTATGATGTAACTGGATTTCAAAATCTCAGGATTTCAAAACTCCTTTAATCTGACCATGGCCTTAGCATTGATCTTAAATTATAGTGACATTCATGGCACCGTATATCTTGGCAAAGTACATTATTTGACAAGCCTATGGATCCGCTTCAGGAACATAGCAGTAAAAGTGATTTTTGATCATGCAGGCTGCTGATGAAGTCAGTCTGCAGAGTCTAGTTAGATTAAGATGATCAACCCCACATTGCCTTTCTTCTGCACAGTTGAACAATGATGCAGCCTTAGAGACGTCCCAACCAGCCAAGAAAAACCTGTGGGCATAGAAGCCTCCGTATATTATACAGTAAGCCTGAGGGAGTTGTCTTGTTTGACCCTGCACTGTGCAGATCCAAACTGAACTGATGCATCTACATCTAGCTTATGATGTTATTTATTTAACTCTATTTTAAGCAGCAGCAGAGACCGATAGTGATTATGTCATTTGGAGACAAATCCTGGATCTGCTCCATAGACAGCGTCTAAGGGCACTAGGACACTATGACAGCATTCATGGAAATCTATTATGAATACACATGAGTACACTAAGAATGGGCCAACAAAGTGTCACTTAACTACATCAAGTCTTATAAATACCATTTTGATGTTTGGGATACACTCCAACCTCTGTGTAATGTCATGAGGGGTAAGAAAGAGCTTGCAGCTATTCCATCCACTCACAGCCCACTGTCCTGCAGCAAGGTTCTGCAGCGCTCCCGCAGCTGCCTCCAGGGTGTTGTGGTTGTGACTGCAGGTGAGAAGAGAGAGGTAGAGCCTCACCACCTCTGGCTGGTACAGCAGCTCCAACCCTTTAATAAGAAAAGCAGAGAATACATGACCATCAATTATGTTATGTTTTTGTCCGTGTTATTAATAATAAGCAATCAAATCAGTTTGTATAAATGCAAATATGTTAACATTGTTCCACAATGTAGGTAGGCAGATCTATTGAAAAATGCATAGATGAATTTGATTAAACTCTCTATGCAAGAAAATACAACTCTGTTGGACTCCTGCAGAGCTTTTGAGCCAGTGGAGGCTTCTAGATGGCTGACAAGTAGTATAAAGCTGACCTGGGACCATAACATGCTTGTCATTCTGATTTGCATTCACTGGCTGGAGTGTGGGAGGCATCAGCTCAGCTCTGATCTTTGTTCTAACAGCAGCCAGATCCAGATACACAGTATTCAGCCCTACATTAATATGGAGACATTTTTACCCCTTTAATGCCTACATACAGAACACATTCATGGCTAAAAACAGCCATAAGGCTATGACAAAAAAGGTACCAGATATATATCAGTGTCTTTGGGTCATGCAGAATTTCAAGCAAATACCAGCACCTGCTAGAGGAAATTGCTCCTCTAGATTTTGCCAGATAAAATTGTTATCGGTCCTTGAGTCGGTGGGTCATTTTGTTTTAGTAATGAAACTCTCCTCAAGTGGTGCGAGTGCTGATGCGTGGCTTTGCATTTCAATTAATTATCTTTCAGGCCATGCCAATGTCATGCATACAAAGCAAATAATGTAACACAGAAAGCAGATACTGATGCCTACTATCGACCATTAATGTTTTAGTAATAAACCTAATGTATAACCTGCTTATTGCCAAATGTCAGTGTAAGTCAGTATTTGCAAATCAGTGTATACTGTAATCAGTATATTTTAAATGCAATGTTTTATGTGAAGTTTTATGTACCTTTCATTTGTTCTGTACGTTTTGGTAAGTCCAATGTACCATATTTTCTGTCCATAAATCCATTTTTCCAACCTGTACATCACAGACACAGACATGCACACAAACACCAGTTTTCATTATATCAGCACACTAACAGATAATGTCAGCAAATTCAATGTGATATCCAATCACAACATTACTGCCATGAAAATATTCCAACATAACGAGCAGACTGACCTTGATTGAACCACTCCTCTGATGAATATGACCGAAGGGGTGGGAACAGAAAGAAAGAACAACGTCAGATATTAGATTATGCTGGGAAAGGACACAGCAGCAAAAACAGAGATTCTTCATGTGGGGAAACACTGGGGAACTGACAGTATCAAGTCAATGTTTGGCTCACAGAGGCATTCGTCAATACTGTGCAATTAGCTGAAAGGTTAACATTTGTGAAACGCCATAAAACTTTAAATCACAATTAAATTTGACCCTATTGTTCCTCCATTAAGTTTTTTTTCCGCAGCACAAACTGCTGCAGCTTATTAATTACAGAGTATCAGCTTACTTATCGTTACTTAAATAGGTTATGCACACCACCAAAGGTTTTTCACAAATTCAGTTTCACTTCTATGATGTGCAAATCACAAAACTGATGTAACAAAATATACAGATGCTTTTTCAATAACCCTAACTCCTCCGTATATGTATCATCAACTCCTGCATGAAATATTTAGGTTCACATAAAAGGGGAGCAAGAAATGTGAAACCCATGCTTGAAGCCAAGATCTGCTGAAATTAAATTAAATTTGAAAACAAACATTTGAAACATCCAAGATTAAAATTAGTGTTTTCAATCAGAGCAACTCAGACTGAAATAATACAACCAGTAAGGATTGATATGATGTGATCACATACGATGGCAGACCAACCTTTGGGTCTTTTCCCTCCAAAACAATCAGGATCATTCTTCTTCTTCTGGTGCCCCACTGACCTCATCAGATGATTGGCATGGGGTTCCTGAAATCGTTCCATTCCTGGTATTTCTTTGTGGACATGATAGGACAGGTTTCGCAGGATGCAGACGCAATTTTCCACCGACTAAATGGAGGACAATCAAAGATGCTTTACAGGAAGTTGCACAGCGGCAGGAGTTGTACACGTGCTTACACTGACTGAGTACATTTCTGCTCTCTGCAATAATGAAACTCAGAAGCTGAGAAGCTTATCTATACTTCAATTACTTTGGTGACTTGCATTAAATGTCTAAATCAAATGCAATTCCGTACCGGCTACTAATTTATTTAAAGAGAAATTCACTCTTCACTGTGCATAGGATTAAAACATTTCTGAGTCTCTAAATTAAAGTCGGCGTGATGACTTCAGCAACCTTATTGTCAGTGTCTTTGTTGACAACAGCTGACTGAAGGGCATGGAGGAGCGCATCCACCAGCCCCTCGCACTCCCTCAACCTCTGTCGAGCCTCCGCCCCATCTGAGCTGACGTTCCTGCAGAAACAACTTTGTTAGCGAAGCTACGAGAATTCGGTCCATCACAAATTCATCTTTTAGAAGCTGTTGTAGCATTTGTTTCTCACGACAGCAGCCAAGGTTACCTCAGACATCCAGAGGTGTTCTTGAAAACGGTGGTCCACTCAGCACTCATCTGTTTGGAGGGGTCAACTGAATCTTTCCTCCAGCCTGAGTGTGGGATGATGATCTCATCGGTCAGTGTTTGAAGCCCATTGTTGATGACCATCATCTTCAGCGGTTCATGTGAGGAGAGGTTCCACAGAGTGCCTGCAGGCGAAATAATAAAAAAGCTGTAAAAATAATATGAAGTTGAAGGTTATAGCCCCAGGAAGAGACAAGAATTGAGCTGTACCTGTGACTAACTCTTTGACCTCCATGCTGCTACACTTCCTCAGGAGCCTGACTAAAGCTTGGATACCGTCACAGTTCTTGATGGCCATTTTGTTGTTGTGGTCTTTTCCATAGGATATGTTGCGCAAAGCACCACAGGCCTTGCGGTGAACCTCAGGTTTAGGGTGGTCCAGTAATTCCACCAACATTGGCACCCCGTTCAACTGGCGCACCTCCTGCTTGATGCGGTCGTTCTCGTAACACAGGTGCTGCAAATAGGCGGCAGCATTAGACTTGACTGGGTCCATTGGGTGGCTGAGCATTGAGATCACCTCATGCAAGTTGGGGTCTCTCCAGCGTGGGTCTCTGCGGATGCTGTCGAGGCTGACCATGCTGCTGCGTTTGTGGGGAAACTGCAGGGTCTGTGCTCGGCACATAGCCTGAAAGAAAGGATTCAGGTTTCCCTCCAGCTGGGCCATGAACGCGTCATCATAGCCACCTCTGAAGAGACAGAGAAAGTCATGCATGCTGGGGTCAGGACAAAAATTACACAACCATCAATTCTGAATTTTTAAAAAAAATTAACATTGAAATCAACAAAAATGTTGTGAAATGTTGGCACAACAGTAACATCCTGGAGTCTCCACAAAGAAGGTGGATTTTGTTACTTTTGGACAGATCCAGGCTGTTTCCTTCAACTTCTGGCTTTCAAGCTAAACTATCCTGACTATCACACAGATTGTGGTATTGATTTTCTTATCTAATTGTCAGCAAGAAGGTGAATAAGTGTACGTCCCAAAATGTAGAAGTATTCCTTTGGTATTCAACAGGTCAGATGGCATTTCTGAGTTTAATAAACTGGTCTCCAGTGAGTTTAACAGCATAAGTAAGTTGTTTGTATCTTTTGTAAACAGTTCTGTCACTTTATATGGGCTAAGGAAAAGCTTCTGGCAGGCAATAACAGGTGAAACCTCCTTATTTATTGACTCTGCAGCAGGCTGCCATTCCTGATTGATACCAGCTGCTACTTAAGTGCTGTCCATCTGTCTTTCTATTGTCCGGGCTGACTTACAGGAACAGGATAGAGGCGACTACCCGTGTGCAGCTACAAAGTTTTAACAGTAGTATATTATTATCACAGCAGGTGCTCTGTGATAAAATTATCCGATGTGTTGATTTGTACATGCTTGTTACTGTGGCACTATATAGCACTGCACTTTCTTTGGGCCTGCATTCTTCTTGCTTGTCAACAAAACAAAATGGAAACTCAACTGGATTTTACTAGTTTGGGTGGCCAGACATAATAAGGCACTGATGTGTAGGATGTTTATAGATATTTCTGGGTTATAGTTTTTCATAGATTATCCACATTTTCATTCAAAGCTTTAAAAGGCACACCATATCACTGACATTTATGCGTTATTTTGTGTCAAACTCAGAGTTAAAGCCCCATTATGTAACTTTTCTACCATGAAATAACAGATTTAATATCACTTAATTGCTACATTGACTAAGATGACTGGTCTCTCTTTCATTCCCACTTTGCTGTTTTTGAATTATGTAAATTTGTGTTCTGGGCACGGTCACTCGCAAAAACTACGTAATGCTTTATGGCACTAAGTCAAACATCACCAACTTTTTCACTTATTTTTGGTGAAACTGGATCATATTTTATGGAGAAAATGTTTTTTTGCTTTCCCTCCGATGACCTTCAGCTGCCATGCATCAACTCTCTGTAATTACCACTTTCCTGATACACAGTAAACTACCACGAATTATAGCTGCTGTTAGCTAATGTTAGCTCAGTTTGTTAGCTCATGGGGGGAACAGACCCCGTGTTATGCCTGAAACAGAGCTGAGCCAGTGGACGAATGAAATGGAATGTAACCGGTCTTAGCAGCCTTCATGGACATAATGAGACGAAAAAGACCAAAGGGGACGCTGATGTTGTGTTCCTGTTTAGCTATCAAAACTAAACTGTTGTTGTTTAGTCTTCCTATTAATGTCAAAGGTGAATTGACTTTCTAGTGCCTGTTAAAGGTGAGCTCATTATCAGGGACCATATTGATATTTCAGTGACACAGACTGAGTGTCCTTTATTGTCTCTGTCTGATTTCTGGCCAAAAAAAAGTTTAATGGGCTCAAAGCTAAACAGACCCTGCCACAGAGGTCAATGTTAGAGAAATCATTTTGCATGGACATACTTTTAAAATGAATATTTTTGTGCTGTTTAGAGACTGTGTATCAAAGCAACGAATACATTTTACTGATTCATTTTCACATATCTGGGACTGATCTGTGTTTGACCCTACATCTAGGTACGATAAAAACCACAACAGTCTTTTGAAATGCATTTACACACTCTCTCCTGTGGGATCAATAAAGTTTGATCCAATGTACCGGCCTCTTACCTGGTTCTGGAGGGCTCCCTGAGGAGCTCCATGGTGGTAATTGGTCTGAACTGATGAATTCCCCCCAGTGTTGGGTAAGTGGCACCTGGGTGGTCAGTCTTCATGTCCAGGGGGTTCTCTCCTCGCTCACTAAGTCCGTCCTCCTCTGTCTGGCTGCTGAGACCTGCAGGAGCGTAGCTGTCCCTGAGGAAGGGTAAGGTGGTGTAGTGAGCCCCGGGCTGGAAGTTCTTGGCAGGCCAGTAGTTGTGGAGGGAGGCACGGGACAAGCTTCCATATCCTGCACATATTTCACCCCCGATGCCTCTGTAGTTATCAGGGAGGGTATACACTCTGCTCTGCCTGTCTGAATTCACTGGCTGAGGCTCCCCAGACTGTGGTACCACCTCAGGTTGTGGGGGTGCTGTTGTTGTTGTGGTCGGTGTAACAGACTCAGAGGGTTCATTGTTTGCTTCACGAACCGGTTGCTCAGTCGGAGTGTTATCTTGAACCTCTGGAGTCGATGTGAGATCAGGTGTGTCTGATGTCTCGAAGTTCTCCTGCTGTATCTCTGAGGATTCTTGGCTTTCAATGGGTGCATGTTCGCCCTCTTGCTCCACAGCCTTGGACTCCTACAAGGATTGATGCACCACATCTATTATCTCCACAAAAGTCTAATCAGAATCTCTGTTAGTCTTTAAAATCCCATTTGTCTGAAAGGTCACAGGTTGCCTCTATCAGATTAAATGCCACCAAATT
This sequence comes from Larimichthys crocea, assembly GCF_000972845.2. Taxonomy (NCBI): domain Eukaryota; kingdom Metazoa; phylum Chordata; class Actinopteri; family Sciaenidae; genus Larimichthys; species Larimichthys crocea. Next base: position 8,233,278 of record NC_040019.1, read on the forward strand.
TGTGTGTTTACAGATAGAGCAGGAACTATTTGGTCTTAATTTACTTGGAATAGACCAAACATGTTACCTACAGTGTGTGTGTTTATCGCTCATCTAAACTGTACAGCCCACCACAGCTCATTTCTCATAGCGATGATCAATCATCATCATTTCAGCGGTTCCCTGGCTTTCAGAGCCACCAGTAAATAATGAATTCTTCTTTCCTGCCAAAGAGTAATGAATTCCCCTTGTTGAAAATGAGTTTAGATTGGACTCTGATGAAACAACTTGAGGTCCAGGCCCTGTTTAGAAGCAGAGTAAATTGCGTGAAATTTAATTGTCTGGCTTAGTAAATTGATTTTGATTTTATCTCCTCCTTCCTATCATACTGTGGGCACACCCTGTTATTTTAAGCACAAAAACATGTAAATATAGTAACTCGGTGAAATAGAACCTAATAGTAATAAATTTTATTGTATCATTGCACAATTGAAACTCAGTGTTGTATCTGTTGAAGAGAACTTTATATCTGAAGTGGATGGTTCATTCAAAAATGTCAGTGACCAGATTTGTAGGAGGTACCTTGTAGGTTGCATATTTTTCATATTAGTTGAAAATAATTGTTGTGATAGTGAATTAAAAAAAGATAATATGTCGGTAATTAACAAAGGAAGTTTCAAGAGGATCAACGGTCACAGAAGTGAGAAATGGCTCTTGTGGGCTGACAATTCAATTCAAATATGGTTAAATATGTGAAATAGCAGAAAAATACATATTTGATTTTGTGGGAAAAAATGTTTTAAAAAGGTTTCAGTTGATTCTTTTACATCAAATCTAAAACTACACTTAAAAAATACATACTGTTTTCACTCTATAACTCCTCCTTGAATCACACCATAGAAAAATCTATATCAAACATATTACAAGTCATAATTCCTGTAAAGTAGAGTAGACTTAGACTTTTTGAGTCTGTTGTATTTCCCACTCAATCAAAAACTCTGTCATAACAAAGTGTGGGAAGTCGGTAGGTGGTGATGAAGTGCGACCAAAAGTAAAGTCATGAACCTCAGTGTCTGTCTGCAGCGGGGTGTCGGTCTCCGTGGAGCTCTCATTGGTCGAGGTCATCATCGAGGCGATGGAGGTGGGCGTGTCCAGTTCGTCATTGGTGGATGGGTTATCCAGCGTGGCCTCTTTAGCATCCTGGGACAAAGATAGTGGAGGAGGCCCCTCTGAACTCTGCTCCTAAACCACACAGACAGAAATAAGTGAGGCCCTTCGGCATTATTTGTGTGTATTATGTACAGCACAACATGTCACTAAGGCCGTGTTTAAATGATAAAAGAGCTGCTCTTTATGCTCGGTTGTCGACTCTGAGAGTAAAACCTATTTCCACTGTATTATTGAATCATTTGAAACATGAGCGGTTGAATTCATGCTGAAAATGCCAATATACACACTTATTTTTAAATCAGATAAAATGTGGCTGGATTTTTTTTCCCTACAATCTAATTGGGCGATCTGTCTTTAGGAAAATAATACTGGTTCAAAGCAGTTCTGCCAGTGATCAAGTGCAGACATTAAAAAACACAGAGTTGTTTAATAAATGGATGAGAGATGCCATTTATCACTTATTTAATTAAGTGGTGTCTCAGGTGTCATATCCGTCTGTGCAGACTAGGATGCACAATACTGTGCATCAGTTAGCTTATCTCTATTGGATAATAATTGCTTTACAGTATGTTATTGGTATAACAAGTAAAAATTATATCTTATAAATCAGAATCAGGTCAACACAGTGCTGCATTGGTTAGCGCTTGCCTCACAGCAAGAAGGTTCCTGGTTTTAATCATCCAGTCGGCTTCCTGTGTGGAGTTTCCATGTTCTCCATGTGCCTGTGTGGGTACCCTGGCTTCCATCCACAGTCTAAATGCATCCACAGTCTAAATGCATGCAGGTTAATTGGTGATTCTAAATTGCCCATAGGTAAATGAGAGTGTTAATAATATGTGTCAGCCCTGTGATGAACCGGTGACCTGTCCACAACCCTGATAAGGATAAGCGGTTACAGAAAATTGATGGATATCAGAATTATTTGATATATAATCATTGATTAATTACATGTGCACCTGTGTGTTCTCTGATTTACTGCAGCCAAAATCAGCTATTTCTGAAGTTACAGGCTCTTTAAAAGCAAGCAGCAGGCAATTTTAAAAGGATAAAGTCCTCTTCAAGTCCAACTTTTTAATGATTTCAGGCAGCATATTTACTTCCTTTGATATGTACAAACACTGGGAGGCAGCATCTCACAGGAAGGCTTTCATAGATCAAAAAAAGGAAGAAAAAGAAGTATAAAAAAAATAAATAAAAAAGTAAACACCGCCGGTGTTTAGTAATAAATCAGGACAAAGCAAAGCAGTGTTTTCCAGAAGTATGCATCTATGCCAGGGCGCCTCAGTTAGTTTAGTAGGTCAGCTTGACTGCTGGGAGCATCATACAAGAGATGAAACAATATCTATATTGAACATTGAAATTATTGATTATTATTGGTTATATCTGCTAGGGCAGACCTATTTGCTAAAATTTGCCATTTCATAGGCATATTTATAGGTTTTAATGCCTCTAAACAGATGTTGCTGTCCCCAATTGTGTTATGTAAGCATGTATAAAAGTCATTGCAATTTAAGTTATTTGGCGCGAGTCCTGATTTGCCACCACTGACGCTTAAATCAGCAACCCAGCTGTTGCTCTGCTACAACATGTGGATATTTCTGCAATTTCAACTTGTTTATTTCAAGAAGAAAATAAGTTCTCTTCTCTTTTCAGCAAAATGGGTTTCATTAACCAGAGTGGATTAATTATTCAGTATCTTGGTCTGAGAAAGAACTGGAGGCAGTATTTGACTGTAAACACATTTTATACTGATTTTCTTGCAAAACTTCATATTCATTACAGTGTGTCTACAAAAAAAAATGCTTCGCTGTTCTAATGATCTCAATCAATATCTGATTATCTTATACACCCTTTGTGGCCCTCTCGTTAAAGCAGTTGAGTTTCTCTAAAATCTAGGACAAATAGTAGCGCAGACAACCCATCAAAACATTAGAGAGTATAATTAAAAGGTTGTATTGTGGAAAATCAATTCCACTAGCATCATTTATGGTCCATTTTACTACCTGAGTTGCTTATCCACTCTCTAAATCAATTTTCATTTCAAGAAATATGACGCAAATGCATATCTCACCAAATATGTAGCACCCAATAGCACAGACACAATATGCCGAATGATGTACCGAGATAAGAACAAATAAGCTGTTATATCTCTCCAAACTCTATTCTTTTTCTGAGGCTGCAGCATTAAACCGAACAAGTGCTGAGAACTCAACTCCACTGCATTAAATCAGGCTGCAGTGAACAGCTGACTGAATGTGGAGGGAGAGAGCTTGATTCGCTTTTCAAACACCTCACCGAACACAAGAGCCCCTCGCATCCATGTACAAAATGTGTCAGCGGGACGAGGAGATGAAAGAGTCACACAGGAAAAATTGGCAGCATGGAGATGATCCTGGCTTGAACACCTCATGGGGGGGTTGATTGGATATTGTGAGGCAGCACTAAATGAATGCCTGGCCAAAAGACAGGTACTACTGTCCTCTACAGACAGCTTGATTAAGGATTTGGAGGACGATAATAGGCTGGACAGGGGTCTGTGTGTTGTCCCCGTCTGATCCAAGCTCCGAGGGAGGCCAGGCCTCTGTGAGTCAAAGCTCATTTAAATAACTCACTGCACCATCACTAACTAAGTGTGCTCTCAGAGCCAAATAGGTCGACATGATGGTTCTGAGTCCGACTTTAAAAAAAAACAAAAAACAGAGTATGGTATATAGATGTTAGGTGCAGCGATGCAGGAGACAAATGACATGATTAGCATCTTGTTCCCGTCAACTCTCAGTATTGAGGCCAGCTGCAGCCAGGGTATTATTTTGGGAGGAACAGAGTCTGATCTAATGCTGAGTGAGTTCAGATTTTGGTGACCAGCTCAAGGGCACAAACAGCAACAATCCAAACTTGTCACAAATCTGTTTCATAAAGGAAAGATGATTTGAAAAATGGCTACCCTCAATTTCAATTAAATCAGCGGAGCCAAGTCATTTTGTGGTGATCAAACTTGAGAATAAATCCGTCTTTAACAAGCAGTTTGTCTTTATCAAACTGTGGGATTGAAAGTGTAATGCATCCAGTGGATAATAAAACATGACATCAGCCCACCAATGTCAGAAGACATTAGTCACAACTTTGTCACAACTCATCTGCCCTCCACTATCTGTTGAATCAGTGATGCTCATACTGGTCACTGTACATTTACAGAATGATTCACTGTACGTTGTGAATCAAAATGGCACTGAAAAGACAGATGCATTAAAGGCTCGTCTTTTTTTAAGACTTGTTTCCTGCAGACGCACTAAAGTCCATTATGCAACACATCTTGTTTTAGCCAGAATTCGACCAGGCTGGTTTATGAGGATGAAAGAAGGGAGGATGGTCATACTCAAAGTTTCTATTTGGAGCATCCTTCCACTCCTGGTTCTGCTCTGATCCTCAAATAGTTAAATGCTGCATGGTCAGATTTAATGTCTCCCTGATACATCATGGCAATACACTTACCAGAGTGTGTGCAGCATTTTCCCCCTGGAGGGACAACCTCTCCTCATAATGCAATCAAAGATTATCCCCCTTATAAGCTTGCCTATGCATTTGTACACATGCACAGCCATGCGCGTGCACACACACACACACACACACACACACACACACACACACTTGATGAAGATGTTAGCATCATGTCCCCATGCGCGCAAGGAGACTGCACCGAACAGCAGTGAGAGGCAAGGAGGTGAAGCGATTGATGCCTCCTTCATTCATCATGACAGAGGCTGAATGCAAAGCTGTGGAGGGCTACAGTTCTCTGCAGGAAGAAAAAAAAACTGATAGGCAAAAAAAAAAAAAAAAAAAAAAGAGGGAGGGTACAGAGCAAATAGAGCCATTCCACCACACACTTACCTCTTTCACTTCAGCGGGCATTGCCAAATCTTTTCTGCTTCCCCACAAATGATGAACAAGATGCGTCCCCAAGTGAGACGTCTGTTTCTCTGCTGAATTTTTGCCTTGACTCTTCCTTTGAGCATCTGAGGCAGTTCAAACATGAGCGGCCATCCTTCCTCCCAGCTCTCACTAACACACGTCCGCTCTCACTCCCTCTCTCTTTCCCTCACTCTCTCTCTCTCTCTCTGCCTCCCTCTCTCACTCTCACAAACACACACTAGACGCACCGTGCACACATTTGCTCAACACAGACGTTCCCCCTCACACGTCCACACACACACACACACACACTGAGAGGCAATAAAAGCCGGTCTCTCTCTCTCTCTCTCTCTCTCTCTCTCTCATTACTGCACTCCTCCTCTGTTCTGTGCTGCAGTTAATGTGTGCGCTATTAGCAAGGTGCTGAATCAACTGTGTGATGCTGAGCCTGTGAATGGCTTAGGTAAGTGCAGAGCCCCGCAATCCCTGCACTCTACCCATATTTCCTGGCAGCATTGGTGCACAGGCAGTGAGTACACACATATACTAACACACACACACACACACACACACACACACACACACACCATTCCCCTGTGGGCTCACAAGCAGATGCAGCTGGAGCATAGAGCAGCCCGCACTGGTTCAGTCCTATGTCATCCATGTGCAGCATAATAAAGGGCGAGGGGTGGGAAGGTGCATAAACACTGTTTGCAGCACCAGGCAAGAGGGGACACACTCCGTACTGAACCAACAGCTTTGTTCTGCAAACTGTACAAAACAAATCAAACCCATTTTCACCACCCCGTCACTGTTTGCCCACAAATCTTCACACAACACCTGCTCGATTCACTGTGGTTTGGTAGAAGCACAGGAATAAAAAAACAAAGAAGATACTTGAAACAGGGGATAAATATCCTGCAAGCAGCTCAGAACCTGTTTTGTTTGTTTGTTTGTTTGTTTGTTTGTTTGTTTTTAAGATTTCATCACCATAAAATGTACTCATTGTCTTTGTGTGCTCCTGGCTCTTTTTCAATGTAGGCAGGCATTACATCATTTTTAAAGGAGTGTGAAATCAGCTGAAGTGGTCTGATATGAACCGAGACAAAACCCACTGTTCCACGTGACTAATAGAAGGCCACGTCCTTCTTGCTTTCTCAATCCAGGACATCTTCCAATTTGCCATCAGACCACTTGTACTGAGGCAGCAATAATCTAAGTAAAAAATGATCAGCTCTCATCGACAGAGCAGTGCTCTCTATCAGCTGTCTTTCTTATTGATTTAAGAGAACCTCTCAATATCACTGATCTCGGAACATTTAGAAGTCCTCATTCAGTCATCTTGGTTTGTGTAAACTTTGCTAATAGACCCGGTTTGTCTGAGGTTCTGAAGTTAACACCTTTAAGGTTTCTTTCATTAAAACCTCTTGCATGCAATCCCTCATTGGTGTTACAACCTTGATGATATAATTTTTAATATATAGATCAGTACAGAAGCAACAGAAACTTAAAAGACGAAACCTTGAATTCCTCGTTTCAAACATCAAAAGATAAGCGAGATACATTTAATCAGTGAATTGGTTAAAAGGCTCCCTCAAAGTGAAGAGCTAACATTTGAGCCATCTGCTTTAATTTAAAAAAAAATCTTTGATTCCTCTATAGTGAAATCAAAGCAACATCCATGAAACAGCATGTTTTCACATCACAAAGATTTACTGACATGTGAAAACGGATCCATTAGTTCCAGAAATGATTAGCGTGGTTCACCGCTCTCCCACTGTTCCATCTCCACACTCGAAAAATTCAAGTCCCATCATATTGAAAATACCAACATTAAGTGTCTTAATGGTTTCAGGTCACTGACAGAGCGGCTTCATTACTCTTAGGTATTTTTATTCTGATGAAGGATCTTTCTTTTTACAAATCCCCGTTTAGAAGGCAGAATATCCAACAAAGAAACAGGGAACACATGAACAAAGCTGCAGAGAAAGATTTCTTTAAAAGAAGAGGAATAAGGATTTTTCACATAGTATCATCAGACGCATAAGTCATGAGTAAAAGTCTAAAGAGAAATCAATATAAGCATTATCCAGCTAGCATGACTATGAGTTTGAACAGCTTTACTTTGAGCTACATCACCATTCTAACATGCTCACTATAGGAATGTTTAGCAGAGAGCCTAATGTTCACTATGTTCACTCCTATCCTTACCTTTAGTATGTAGTGTGCTAGGGCTGTCACAATATCTGCACGATTATCATGACAGGCAGTTGCCTCACAGCAAGAAGGTTCCTGGTTCGAGTTTGCATGTTCTCCCCATGATGCTGAGATGGACGGATGGATTATCATGTTTGGCAAATGAATTACACTCAACGGCAACACTGGCGACCAACGTTAAGGTGCACTATGTTGTGAGTGTGAACCACAAAGGAGGAACAGAACTAAACTGAAATGATTATTTACATAATATTATCATATGTGTATTATTAACAAAGTATGTCATTATTCAATATAATCGTCAATAATGATTAATCGTCCGTACATTGTGGCATCCCTATTCAGAAGATAATGAAAAAACATTTAATGGCATTTCACTTACAGTACAACTACAAATGTCAACCTCATGGAGGAAAAGTCAACGTGCCATTAAAGTCATCAAAATTCATCTTCTGGGATACATGCATGTCTTTTGTTTTTCATATTTGAGATTTAATGGCAATCCAAGAGTTGTTAGTTGGTATTTCAGTTGTTAGCATGGCTAAAGACCTTGTTATACCTTATTATGAGTTGAAAACAAAGTCTAGAATGTCAAAGCAATGGCTGATAACCCTTTGGTCAAATTTGCTGAATAAATGAAGCTATTAATCATTTGGTATTTTTGAAGATTGTGATGTAAAATGAGCGTATAAGCTATTCATGGCTTTTCCTCCATATCATAAATATAAAGTACATTACCAGATTTAATATCAGAACTTGCCATCCTCGCAGTTTTGCGTGGGGTCCATCAAAACAAACAAGAAGTGAAGTTAAAAATTAAACAGAAGCCCACACAGGTGATTGGGAGTCAGCGTGAGAGAGCGGTGGAATAACACCTTTGTGCGAGCACGAAAAAGATAGATGAGACCTTTCTATACTTAAAATGAACTCTACTGGATTTATTGACATTTCCTCAGGGTGTACATTTTCGGAAATTACTTTGAGTTTATTAACCTTAATGTTGGAAAACATCAGTTGTATAGATCTGCGAGCCAAATTTAATGTTTCATTCATTATGAGACTACTAAACTTCCACCTTCACTTCCTGACACCTCTTCACATGCACACTCCTGGGCCTGCGCACGCAGACATCTTATACAAGTCTAAACCACTTTTTTTTTCTTCAAGGACTTCCTTCTGCATCATCTCCACAGGCTGAATGGCTTCATTGTTGGGATGAGACACTGGGAACTGCTGTGACACAAAGAGTCTGCATCCACTTGATACACACACATCTTTGAGTGTGCAGATTTTAGTCACACAAAATACTTCAGCTACATATATATTTGTTCAGTGAAGTAACAGCCACATGATTTACATGCATGTTGGAGGTGGTAAACTGCACTTGGACAGGAGAGGACTCATCACTGGTTTTATATTCACTGAGATTACTTTCTCCTCTGAGGGTTTCATCAGTCTTACACCATGCCAGGGACGCATCTCAGACTATAACAGAACCTGCAGACCTTTTTTTGTGTGCCTACCTTATGTTATGTGCAGAGAAGATATCAAGCAGACACGATCTACACACTGTACCCTGTAAATTTAATGAAAAGTTGTAGTTCTGGGACATGAGCGAGCCCCTTTGTATTCTTTTCCAGCGTGTCTGGCTGTTGCTATCTCTGGCTCCTTTTCTCATTTATCTTGCTTTCTCCATAACGTGTTCAAACGCGACTCCACAGACATTCTTAAAGAAATTGTAATTTTATTGGAGGAATACAGCAAAGAACATGGAGGATTTGAACTGACCTAAACATTTTTTACACTTCAAATGTACTTTTTCTTCTAGCTGATAATATGAAGCGTGACTCACATGACCATGAAACATTTTTCAGCTCTAGGTACACCATTTATATGTTCTTTGGTAGTAATGACTGCTGGGATTCCAACAATGTCAGTCCAGACTGAAAAGCTCCATGAACTATGTGTAGAAACAGCATGTCGTTATAAGATCTTTACAGTTATTCTGACTGCATACGTTTTTGGTAGAAAAATGAGACACCTTCTGTGACATTTAGTGCAGTTTATGTGTTATTTTCACTTCATTATTCTGTCTGATTCTCAGATCTGATAAATGGAGGATTGTGATGAGCCACAGTGTCTTTTTTTTTTCTCCCAGTACTGCCACTGCTCAGTGCCAAATGAGCAAAAGCATGAAACAGTTAAACCCTTCCAGGGATTCAAGGATAAAAGATTTGTCTTGTCTGTCCTATCATAGCAGGGTATAAAAGGATTGCAGTGTATTCATGAAAAAGATCAATCCATTTAATTCTGAACATACAGACACGGTGCAAAATTAACTTTTTTTTGTCCACCGGGCCAAGGGGCTAGTGAACGCTGAAATTTTACAAGCCACTCAAATGGATTGTTTTTTGAGCCATCTGTGTATTTCACCAGCATTCAGCTGATGGCTGTTGTGTAATTTTGTGCTCTGTATACAGACAAATGGCGAGATTTTCTTTATCAATCATCATGCTGTGAAACTCCACAGTCTAAAATGCATACTGTCTATTTTGTATTCATCTGGTTGCAACATCCAGGGCTTGAGACTTAAATGTTATCATCCTTTCTCTCTCTGCTCATATTTCATAGCACGGTTCGGTGTTTACTAACTTATAAAAAGACAGCAAAAATGCCTTAAAGGAAATCCACAGCAGGAATTCCTCTGCATACTGTGTTGATGCCAACATGGATATGTTGAACTGAACCACTGTTTCCTACCTGGACTCCTATTATACCAGAAAATGTTTTTATTTTGTCACTTTTCTACACTCTGTGTTTCATTTTTTGTCTTCTCTGCTCTGCTCCTGTTGTCTGACCTGATACCATTCACACAAAGAGCACAATAAATGCTTAGTGTTTTGACGAATTCAAAAGCGCAGAACAGGCACGCATTTCTGCGAACCACACACGCTTCAGCTTTATGTGTTTCATGCTTTTATGTTCCACGTGTACAGATGATAAAGTTCTTCATCACCACAGTAACTGGATAGTGAATTGCCTCTGCTGTGTGGCAGAGGTGAATGTAATTATTGCTGCCTATTGTCTATACACACTGGGATGAACAGAGAGGTACAGTGCAGTGTAATTCACAGGATCTAATGACAAAAACCCACATAGAAAAAGACATTATGGTGTGTGTGTGTGTGTAGTGCTGTATTAATTGCAATGAAATGCCCACACAGTCTTTGGTGCTCAGCAGGGCATTTCACATCCTTTTCCTGTGGACAGAGGCACAGTCAGTGCAGATTTTTGTCATAATTAAACCCCCGCATTGCCCACCTCTGTTCACTGTTCAGACTGGCATGTGCAACTGAGGCTAATTGAATTTAACGCAAAGACTAAATATCTATGAGGAGTTTACCAAAAAAAAAAAGGAAATAGGTCAGCAGCGTGTTAAATTCTGCTCGTAGTTCAGATGGTGCTGTCACACAGAGTGCATAATATCACTGGAAATACCAGAAAAGGTCACCAATCTGGCTTCAGAAGAGAAAGGTCACCTTTCATTTTCATATTCAAATATTCAACGAATCTAAACATTAAAGTTAAGCGCAGGCAAACTGTTCTATTTGCAGAACCTGAAATCTATGTAAATTCTGCTGCTTCTGGAAAGGATCCACTCAGATTGAGAGTTTGCTCTCAGACTATAAATGACAAACTAACACCTGATGTCCTGACTCTCACATCGACTTACTGCTGCACCCGCTTGGTGAGCTGTAGGAACAGCAATGCCAGTCAGGATCACCCATATAGAAAACAACTTCTGAAGCAGCATTACAATACTTCCCTTCCCGGGTTATTTTTATAAATAATGTAAATATTATTAATTAACACCCCCCCCTCCCGAGGAAGAAACAAGCCAAGGCACTATCAATCCACACTCCTCTTGTCAAGTGTCACTGCAGCAAGTGCTTAATCACACCAACAGAGGCGAGAGCCGGAGGGAAATGAAATGCATCAGTGCCACTGCAGCTGAAAATGACAATCAGCTAGTTCAGCGATGCCTCTGATGATCAGGCATATCAATGAGCTGAGAGAAAGAAACTGACAGAGAGAGAGAGAGAGAGAGAGAGAGAGAGACGCTGCTACAGAGAGAGAGAGTCAGCGGCGGCACAAATGTAGGTCAGTCTGCAGCATCTCTAGAAGTATCCTTAAAGATTTAGGTAACTCGGGAATTGATGAGAATGAAATGACTCCATGTCAAGAGGTTATCATGAGTCCATATTTTTTCAGATGAACCCTCACAACTATTTACTCTTTTTTATATTGCTGTGTCTATGGTGATACCATGCATCTAAATGCAAGAAGAACCATGGCAACGCAAGGCAATCTATGATCCAGAGGCAAAAAGACTGAATATGATTAAACTCTTGAATGGAAGTTTATACTGAGAACTCAAGGTGATCCGTACATTGTAATCATTAGTTAAAGGTCCAGTGTGTAAGATTTAGGAGTATTTCTTTGCAGGAATTAAGTATAATATTCATAAGTATGTTTGCATTAGTCTATAATGACCTGAAAATAAGAATCGTTGTGTTACCGTTTATTGTTAACCATTTTAAACCGCCATTTTTGTACAGTAGCTCAGAACAGACAAACTGCAACTGATCTAGATATGGTCTTTGGCTTTTTATGTCAATTTTGCAGCCAGAGTTTTTCCTACATGTTTGGAAGGAGAGGTTGAGGCATGGGGGAGTATTCATTTCATTGCAATCTGCAACTTCACTGCTAGGTGCCACTAAATCCTACACACTGGACCTTTAAGTGAATAACACACGCACACAATAGTTTTAGCTAATGATAAAGGTACAGATAAAGTTTTACAGTGTTTGCCCAATGATGAATGACAAAACAAACTCATTTTCCTCATTTTACTTCTCAAAGGAATGCTGATGGCTTTAATGAATATGAAAATGAGGGTGAACGTGAATGAGGGTTGTGAAATTTACCACTAGAAGAAATTAAGAAACTTGTTTGTAAGAGATTTTTTATTAGAAAGTAGTGTATAGATACCATGAAAGTATCAATCCACATAAAAATGCGCACAGCATTTACTGAGAAACTGTGCGTTTAATCAAGCTGTCAGGACATCCTTAGGGTTCTGATGTCACAACTATACAGTCACTGCCACGGTGCAGGCGGGCTACAATTCAATACCTTGTTGTTGGCCTAGCCATGCATCACTCCAATCAGAAGAGAAGCTTATTAACATTATTGAGACAAAATGCAACACAACACACCCTGTTCTTTCCAGATCTCCAAAGAGAACCCTGAGAGAGAACATGTAAAACTATACTGAGATAAGTTTTTGTATTTAAAACCATAAATATACCTTCTTGTGGTTATCAAAACTTCAAATAAAATGTAAAATATGGGGCCTTTAAATTGCTTCATTTTTCTGGTGCAGTGCTTTTCTCTGCTCTTACATACTCTGAGTTCTCCTTTGAGAAAAAAGGTCAAATGGATATATTAGCTATTTGGTGTCATGATGGCACCATCTAGTTTTTCATTAATCTGTATCTGTCTACGGAGATGGAGACACATTTATTTCTGCTGTGAAGATGGGCATTTTAACATTGTGCCTTAAGGAGAATGACTTGTTTTGCAGACAGCCTCAGGTGGTCATTGCACTGCAGTTGTTGGCTTCATGTCACCAAAGGCTGCCACTTTGTACACAAGACTCACAGATTTATACTGTAACAACAAACAAACAGGTTCCCTGCTTAAGTCTTCCTCTATAACATGCAGACATGAACACATGCATGTGCAAGTTGGCTGCTCAGCAGCAGTACAACATGTAAACTTACCTGCAAATATCACTTTGGTCTGTTGGATGCTAGCGTGGTCTTCTTTAATGCTCATCTTTTATGCTTACAAACTGTCTGTCTGTGACTTGTAAGTTGTATCCAAGTTTCTTTACTTTTTGTCACTACAGTACTGGTGCTTAGCCTGCCAGCTGCTGTCAATTAAACAGAAACATGACTTTGCCCCTCCAGCTAGCTGATACAAAATAAAGCATTTCTGATCTTTTTTCTTCCTTTTACTGGTAAACTAACCATACATTTAATAAAAAAGAAATAACTAAATGCAATGCAAAACTACTAAATGCATCATGGGTTATAGAATAGCACTGCTATAGTATCATACTTTTAGATTAAGATATAAGTGAGACAAATTTAGAATATGAGGACACCAGTGTCTTTTAAGACATGTTTGTTATGGAGACAGATTATAAAAATAGCATGATGTAAGATGGAGGGCTTCTCAGACACCACAATATGCATATTATACTTTTGATCCACTCCTCAACGACTTGCAATCCCTCTTTGCACAGCAGCCTTGTCATTACCGTCATTACCATTTTACCCCCGGCTACAGAAACTAGGATGTGAGAAGGGGGGTGGGAGCAGCAAGAACACAACAGAGGAGAGAGTGAGAGAGAAAAACATCACAAAAACATCCAAATGTCTGTCCTGACATACAAGATTTTTTTCTTTTTTGCGAACATAAAAAAGCCGCATAGTAGAGAAAAATATGGATGTTAAGACTAAACAAGTCTGAAGAAGGTTGTTGTGTAGGGTATAAAAAAGGAGAGTAATTTCAAAGAGAGAACAAAATAAGACTTTCGGGCACCATTACCTCCTGAGACAAACAACAACACACTTCAGTATTACAGGAGAATAACACAGGACAAGAAAAGTAACGTATCAGGGTCACCAGGGGCTGGAGCCGATCCCAGCAAAAACTGGGCAAGAGGTGGTGTGCACCCTGAACAAGTTAGCAGTTTATCACAGGTCTTACACATAGAAAAAACAACCATTCATGTTCACATTCACACTTACGGGCAATATAGAGTCACCTATTAACCTGCATGTCTTTTAATGTGGGAGGAAACCAGAGTACTCGGAGAGAACAACATCCAAAACCTTCACATCCAACATCTGGTCATTACAGTATAAAGAATGGACAGAGCCTAAGTGATGTCACCTGTAGGTTTCCTAAGCACTGTTTTAAAGCCACCATGTTTGTTGGCCACCATGTTGGATGTACTGGTTCTTCTGCATCTCGGCTAATCTAAATATCGACAAAGACGTGGATCATCGGCAGACCTAACGTGGGTCAAATGACGCCTGGGTGTTCTAATAAGCCACCTGTAATGGCACGTACCTGTCAATCAAAGCGGTCACGCTGTTAAGTATGCACCAACTTCTAGCCTTAATAAGAAAAACTGTGGAGTGTAGGTTTTACTGTAGCTTGAGCACTAAAAAAGAATAGATTAAAAATAAAAAACCTTTTGAAAAATGTGTTTGGTTCAATGAAACTTGAGGAGAGGCCGACTCTTAAATTAAAAATTAAAACTTAAAAATAAATTTCAGATAACTCTCATCCCTCTTGGGTTCCTGAGAGGCTTTGAATGCCTTGATATTGTTCTCATCTTTTCTCTCTTGAATTTGTTAGTGTCATCTTTAGTGAAAAGACTGTGTAATATAATTGGCAATCTTGTTAGACATTTTTGGCAAGAAAAAAACTACTCCAATGATTGCTGAACAACATTGTTTACACTTTACTTGTTGTTCTCTGGCACTTCTCTGTTTTTTGGGGTTTTTTTTGTTCATGCTTCACATATCATGTTGTTGTCAGTTCTTTTAACTAAGCCAGTACGAGTGAGTCGATTTTGCTTCTGAGCAAAAAATGTACTGGTCTGGTGAGAGACCTGTCAGTTATTCAGCTGTGTTGTAAATTCCTGCCAACACTTTAAATCAATCAGGGCTTTCTTGTTGTCATATCAGCACTTCCACCTGCTATAAGGTCAAGTGCAACAATAACTCATATGAAAAGCTCCAACCTCAAAGTGTCAAGCCCTGTCGTTTATTGCCTAAACAAAAATGTGTGATTGTTGGCTCAAGGTAATAAAAGTCTGTTATTAGAAATATTCCTGTCACAAAGACTAATGAGCCCATCCTGTGACTGAAGGCCAGAAGAGCTGACTTCTCAAGCTCTCTTAAAAGGTAAAATGCAAAACTTGTCACTGGATTCCCCATCTGACCCCTCTGAAACAAACACACAGATGATTTAACCTGCAAATTAAATACCTTGTGAAGTTTTTTTTAATATTATTCTTGATTTTTCTCACCTTGTGAAGTTTTTTTTAATATTATTCTTGATTTTTCTCATTATTTTTAATGTGAACTACCTGTAGTGAAAATAAGCCGCTGTGTAAAATAGACCTTTTGTAATATAGGGCACGCTATGGTGCTTTTTTCCATTACCTGCAGCACTTGACATCGATGTCATGCTGTTTTCTTGTATTTTATACACAATAGCATCATCTACTGGATCTGTATAACTGACATGACGCCCTCGTCTCAAACTATTCACTAGAGGGTGCCAGACACAAAGTCAATGCAGAAACTGGCATTACAGAGCTACTAAATCATTTCACCAGTGTTATATTTCATTAAACTCCCACTTAGACGTCATTAAGACATTATTTTTCTTTCCAGCAGTCCCGTCATCACAGCTATACAAATGTAAGCATTCATGTACTGTAGGAAATCAGCATTGGCTGAGTTATGAATTTAAATACTTTTGTGTTTCGGTGAAAAAGAAGTGCAAGAAATATCTGTGAAGCAAGATTAATACGCAACATAAACTGCACTCCCTTTGTCGCTTGCCTCACTCACAATTTCGTCATTTTGTTTTATTAACAGCCAAGAAAATAACGTAAAAACAGAAATGAAAATTACAAAATAAGTTTATTCATATAAACAACTACAAAACTTTATTAAACTGGATATTTCGCGGCGGGAGACAAATTCGATGATGTGGTATTACATTGTTTCACAAAAGCAATATCAAAAAACACATACAAACAGATAATAAGTTGATCTGTAGTCTTCACAACAAGCCCTTCTGCTTCGACTAAGTTTGTAGAGCTCGCTCTGTTTGCAAGAGGAGGCACAACTATCCTGAGATTTTCAGATTTGGTCAGACTTTTAGGACTTTCCAGGAATATTTCTAAGCTCATCCTTCACTGTATTTGCTTCTCACACACCCTCCCACACAGGAAAGTCCCAAATGGCCTCTTATTTACAAAGTATTTTGGAGCTGTGAAGACTGAGACTATCACTGCATAGATGATTCATTAACAGCATCAATATGTATGGAGTGTGTGTGTGTGTTTATCTTATTTCAGGGCTCCCAGGGTGACTGAGTCCTTCCCCTCAGAGGAATATGTGAGCGAGGATCGTTTTGTGGTGGCATAGGAGGCATACGAGGGGGCGGAGGAGCTGGAGGAGGAGGGTAGACGAGGCAGAGTGGATGTAGACGAAGGGAGGGGTTGAGTCTGTCTGTCAGAGGTGCAGTAAGCCGGAGAGGAAGACCTGCCCTTGCTTTGCAGGCTGCTGCTGCTGCTGCTCTGCAGAGGCGAGCTGGACGTTTTCGGGCCTCGAGTCAGAGAAGACGTGGAGGAGCTGGAGAGAGGTGAGGTCCTCATGCCATAACCAAGAATGCCCGTACTCATCAGAAACTCCCTGGAGCCGTAGGCAGGAGGAGTCGGTCCACGGGAGCCTGGAGGTCGGATGTTGTCTGGTGGTAGACTCCTCCTGCTTGGGATGTCATA
Source organism: Larimichthys crocea (assembly GCF_000972845.2). Classification (NCBI taxonomy): domain Eukaryota; kingdom Metazoa; phylum Chordata; class Actinopteri; family Sciaenidae; genus Larimichthys; species Larimichthys crocea. The sequence continues at coordinate 8,250,214 of NC_040019.1, forward strand.
GATCCCCACATCTGGGCCATAGAGGGCCTGGGATCTGGCTTGGAGGCGCATCATCCTCTCCCTCTCCTCCATCTCCCGTCTCTCGTGGATAGATGCCATAATGGTTTTTGTAAAGTTGTCGTAGCGTGTGGCCGCAGATTTCTGAGGTGTCAAGCCCTGTGGGCCGAGATCACGAAGACTGTCTCGGAGACTTTGAGAGGTCAGATCTCGCATCGCCAAACCTGGAGGTGTAAGGTCTCGTGATGTTACACTTTGGGATGCAAGGTCTCTCATTATCAGCCCTTGAAAAGCCGGAGAAGGGTCTCTTTGTATGAAACCTTGGAAGGAAGGCGAGGGATCCCTTGAGGTGAGGCCCTGAAAAGACGGTGAGGTGTCTCGAGGTTGGGGAGACTGTCTGGTGATGCCCATAAACACAGGACTGTAAGTGTGAGGAGGGGGCCGCTGCACTACAGTCCCATCTGATCCCAGAGCCATGAAGTGAGGGTGGTAGCCGACTGAAGGAACCCCCCTCTGAGCCAGGAACTGAGGGTCTGCAGGGTGGTTGAGGTTATCAAAGGAGAGGCTGCTGCTGTGGTTGGCCAGCAGGCTGGAAGAGGTGATGATGCCCGGCGTGGGATTGGATCCCAAACCGTCACCATGCATGGCAGGTAGTTGGGATTTGCTGCCGTGACGACTGCTATGTTTGAGGGTGAGAGAGCGGGAGTTGAGCGGCAGAGAGTTGAGCTGCAGCGAGCTGGAGATGCTGTTGGTCTGAAGAGGCAGGCTGGCCTGCTGGCTGCCTCTCGAAGGGCTTTCTTTAGACTCAGAGTGGAGGTCTGGACTTTTGTTGTTCCCTTGTGGCTCTGATGTCTTCAGCAACTAAACAACACAACAAAAACCAGACAGCAATGTGTCTCAGACATGAATCCAGGTCTTGGATACTGAGAATCACGACAATCTAAAATAATAAATGAATATCAGATTAAAAAACACCTGCTCTGGAGGAATGGGTGACGATCCTCTAGATATGGCTTCAAGAACGGGCCGTAGCTGCGGCACAGTGGGAATGGAGACAGGAATGATGGTTTTGGTATGATGTCTGTCCATCTCTGGAAAAGATTGATTGTGATTAATTATCAGATACAGAAATCATACTACACAGACACAGCTCAGCAATGACACGATGAAGGAAAAAGGATAAAGGATGGCAACATTTTACATTTTTCATATTGTCCACAAATTTTATGAAAAGACCAAAAGCAACGTTGCAACTTTCCCAGGCTGTCTGACGAACTCAGAAGAAGACATGAATCAAAAATCAAAAAAGCAAGTCACATTTTTTAAATGTTAAATAATTTCCTAGAACAGCTGGGCTATTTGTTTTTACCAAACATCGCTCAAATAGGAGGAAATCTATTGCGCATTTATTGGGGACTAGTTTTTGCTGTGGATCAGTACAGATTTGGTGCACTTGCAGGTATGTATTTACAGCACCAGGACGGGGTACGTTATGGGACTGACTCAAAATAAACTGCTGTGTCCTTGTTCATCTCATTGTTGCGTTTTTAGACAAATATGGAGCCCTGTGGCACAGAGGGATAAGTTATATTAGGCTACAAAGACAATACTTGTTTGTAGGATCATTGTTGGTTTTGGTCTTGTCATCCGATGTGTGATCCTTTACTCGACTGTGCACACTTGTAAAATAGAATGTATCCTTAATGTTTCAGTTTATTTGTCACTATACAAGACTGTGTGCTGTAAAAATATTGCTTCGGTGCTATGTATATATACAGTACCATCCATGGCAGATCGTTGGCTTTTCAGCAGGCCGTGGTCTGGCTTTGGTGGCAGTGGTGGTGGAGTTTTCATCTGTTTGATGTCTGACAGCTCGACAGCTGCGGCTGAGGTTCGCTGGCAGGAGAGAAAAAAACAAAACACAAGAGATCCAATCCCTTGACAGCTGAGGTTCCTATCCTTAGATGATGTGTGAGAATATATTTTACTACGTGTGATTTGGACTCGGCATGTAAATTTGCTCATGCATACTTTATTCTGGAGATCCCGACTCTGTATCCCGTTGTCCCTGGCTTTCGTCGACATCTGCCTGCCAATCTCTGGTCTCAGGAACGGAGGCTGAACGTGAACCACCATTTTCTTACAGGGCCTCGCTGTGTACCTGGTGTCACATGACAAACAGCCAGTGAGTAATGAGGCCTCCTGAAAAGCTGATAGATTAAACTGAAGAAATGGCTCTTACTTTGGAGAGATTGGACTGCAAACCAGATACTCCAGGTTGTTACGACAACCTCGTGTGAAAGGATTTACTCCTCCTTGAAACTTCCCGGTTACCTGTGGAATCATGAAGAGAAGATTACACCTGTATTATTTTGTTATTTTAGATATTCATATTGTCACCCTTTATTGATATACTGCACTTTTTTATGACATTCCCAAAGCTCTTGATAGTAGTTTAAATTAAACTGACTTGTTCGTTGGTGGTGCGCCCTCTGGACACCAGGTACAGGTGGAATCCAGTGAGACCCAGGACCGGGATAAGAAACAGCCCTGATATACTGATCACGACCAAACTGTACATACTGTTACGGAAAGCTACTTAATATTATGAATTTGACATATTTGAACACATTTACACGGATACACGCACACGTAGGGAGTGTGCATAAGGATACGTGACTGTGCAGTGCAGCTTCCATAATTCATCCATGTGGTGCAGGACGTATATGAGGCCAAAGGTGAAGACGCCGATCATGTGAACTGTCAGTGACAGCAGAAACAGAAAGAAGTAGCGGTAGTTTCGCCTCCCGATGCAGTTGTTCACCCAGGGACAGTGGTGGTCAAAGTCCTGAGAGGAGAATGTGGGAAAAGAAAAACATACATCAAGAAGTCTATATTGAATGATTTTGACTTCCATGGAAAACTTGTGGAATATACTCTGTGCTTTCTAAACACACTTTGTGTAATACAGGCCGCTTGAACCCTTTTTTCCAAACTGCATTTCTACTGAGACGGAGAAAAACGGAGATTAACCTGATTAATGAGATCTCTTTCTCCCTCCATCACACTCTGTCCATCACTCACTCTGCTGCTGAAATCCACTTTTATTGACTTTCCTCACACACATTGCACACTCACTCACTCATAAGCACAACTCTCCCCCCTCCTGATCTGTCCATGCACGCCTTCTCTGTTTTTACACTTATCGCTCAAATTCCCCGACACATTTGTTTTCACCCTCCCCCGTTTGAGGTTTTTCTCACATCAAAACGGACACGTGTCTTAACTTTAAAGCCGTCCATGCACTAACCTCCACGCAGTGATCGCAGACGCTGCAGTGCGAGCAGCGCGGAGGTCTGTAGAAATGACATGAGGCGCACCACTTCATCCGCACTTGGACGCCCTTCACGTCCACGTTCTTGTACAGCGGAGCACGGAACTCGTCATCCTTGTCCTCATCTTCGTTTGCTGTAAAATTATATGTGAAATCACTAAAATGACACAAAAAATCACAAAAAAATCTTTCCTATTGTAAGCATAAAATCACTTTGATTACAAACCCATTGGCAGCACACCAGCATCCATAAAGGTTGCCATGGTGAAGTTGGCCAGCACAAAAAGGAAGAGGATGGCACAGCATGGCGGCACAGCAGGGCAGATGGTCACAGCCAGCCACGGGCATCTGAATATACAAACACAGGAGAAAGAAAAACTGTTTACTGTACTTGTCACAGGGTGCTCATCCAAAGCAGAAGTCATGTTGTAAATCAAGGGTTTGACAGCGTGTTTGAGCCTGGTAAGTATCCATCCCTTAGAGGTTTAGGTTAACACAAATCATGGCTACAACAAAGATTTTAAGGGATAATCTTCATCCCATTTATTCTGATGGGGGAGTGGATGGCAAAAGTAATTGTTTACAGTGAAAGATAAGCATGTATTCGTGTGTTCACCAGTGCCCACAACAAGGGATTAAATGACGAGTACTCTGCAGTAAATGTAAGACACCTACTGTATCTGTGTTACACAATGAAGCAGGTATGGACACATGACGACCATCATAAATCTCTAATCCCAATGTGATGTTGTCAAATTGCAAACAAACTGTCCAAAGGCCAAATATGTTCAACTTAAAGTGAATGTAAAACAGGAAAAAAGAGGCAAATTCTCACATTTATAATACATTTTATAATTTGATTTATAGACAAGACAACTAATTGATGAAATGAGAAAGTAATCAGCTGATTAATCAATGATTAAAATACCTATTAGCTGCAGCCCTCAGTTCAGTGTGAACAAAAAAGTATAAATAATAATCCACTTGAATAAAGTTTAGACATCATCATTGCGCTGACCATAATAATAATAAATCAGTTGAAAGTTAAAGTAGAATGAAAGAGCAAGAAGACAAAAGACAGAAGATGAAATAAAAACGGTGTTAAGTTGAGTTTAATTGAACTGAAACTGATAGGTGCTTCTTAACTAATGGCAAACTAATGGTGCGCTCAAATCTTAGAGAACCATCACTTCCTCTTTCTCTTCAACCGACTCTGTGTGTGTGTGTGTGTGTGTGTACGTGCTGAATTATAAACTGAATAGAAGTATGATTATACCTCAACTGTGTGAGATTAAAGGGCGGGGGAGTGTAATCAGGTTACAGTGGTAGACAGAGAGGAAAAGTCTCACTGGATTATATTAACAGTGTTTGATTGAACATCACATGTTTAACCTACATACTGTATATGCTGCATGGGAATTTTCTATTTTAATGTTGCAGTTTTTAGTATGTTATAATTAGAGTTAGAGAAATATAATAATGGTACCTCCTAGGAAAGAGATTAACCAGTTTAACCAGTATCAAGATCAGCAAAATGTGTCAAACTGCGAACATGTATGAGTAATTAAACACAAAGACTTGTGAATGTGAAATCACTGATAAAATAAAGAGTCATTCGCCTTATCCCTATGAGCTCCAATCCCCAAACCCCCCCGGCTGGTTTTAGGCGGAGGGATGGGGGAAGGGTCTCCCCACCCCCCGAAAGAAACGCTTGCTGATGCCGTGCCAGCTGCAAACCCGGTAATCCCTGGATTATGAACTCTGGATTAAAGACCATTTCTGCCAGTCCAGTGCATTGTGTGTTCCTCACAAATAGAGCATGCCATCAAGGCTCACCATATATCACACAGCATCATACTGCTATACATTGTATACCATGAGATAAATCCAATTTATATTTACTGCTGGGAGTCTTTACCTGCAGGAGATGGATTATGAGGAAAAACTAGAAATAGGACAAGAATTGTTTTGTAGATCTGAACAGATTTAGCATAAGTAAGCGTAGGAGTGAAAGAGCATCATATAAGATATATCAAAATACAGCTGAAATATGCTTAAACTGCCTAGTCTGGATACAGTTTGTTTATTTTAGTATATGTTAAATTATTATCTATTAACCTACCCAATATTATTCCGCTTTTTCCTCTTCAAATAGACAAAGAGAGTTAAACAGACTGATACAGATCTATAAATAGATGCTTTATTTATCAATTTCATCCCATTCAATGAATTGGCTTAATATAACAAATAAAGCCTGTTCCACATCAATCACTGTCACTGATTTCTTGTGGACCAGATTACCATGTGGACGCCTCTGCATGGACGGCCAAGCCTCCATCAATCGGTCCGAGACCATCTGGACCGCAGGGAGAGACAGTTCATTACACCGCAGCGTGGCAAAGACAAGCCCCACCTAATGAAACGGCCCGGACAGAGCTGTATTAAATCACAGAAAACAGTAAGCTGCTCTGAAATCTGCTCGCTGCCCTCACCCCTGCAGTGGCTCAGTGGCACAGCAGACGCCGCAACACACTTGGTCAAACGACAGGTTCACCACTGCTGACAGCCAGGGCTCCTTTTGTGAAGTATCACTGCCATGTAGACAAATTTTTTGACACAAGCATCAGCACATGAAACAACCGGCAGTGAATAAATTCCCACAGACTGGGCAATAAATCTTCACATAGCATGTGCTGGGGTCGATGTGATCTGTGACTCGTGTCACTGACATTTCATCATTCCTGTTCTCGCCGTGCACCATCCAATAAAAGATGAATGTAATTTAGGATTGTGGTCGTGAAAAACCTTTTAAAAAATGATTGATTTCAGCAGTTGGACTTCTTTTGATGCTTGCAAGTTAAGCAATTTAAGCTTTAAATCAGTACAGAGCATAAGCAGCAATACATAGTATGTGTATATTCAAATAAAGAAATAACACACTCGTGTTCTTACAAATTAAAAGTTAAATTCATAGGCAATAAAATGCTCCATTGCTCAAGTGATTACACTCAATGGTTTTTCTGCCACAGCCTTACTTTGTCTGGTACGACCAAATGAAAACCTCCTAGACTGTGAAATATAGCCAAGATAACAGTACCAAAACCTGCAGTTCCTCAAACGACCACTTGAGGCTCACTCCAGATGAGAGTCACTCTCCATAAGTCCCCATGTTAAAATGTCCAACTTCACAGCAGAAATAAACATGTTTACAGCCTGGTACAAAAAACCGTTTTGGTCTCTATAGCTAATCTCACCTTTCATGACAACTGCACCGAGGGTGAAGTTTTATTTAACTCGCTAGTTCAAATTATATTACGGCATAAAGTTATGCATAATTAACAGTGTGGCTGCTTTGATTGACAGGTGGATGCCAAGACAGATGGCTTGTTTGAGCACCCAGGCATCATTCAGCTCGCCTCAGCCACCCCGATGATCCACGTCTTTGCCCATTTTTAGGTTGGCTGGGAGGCAGTAAAGGCAAGACTGCCAAGATAGCATATTTATACTGTCTGTGGGTACGACCAGTAGCTAATGGAGGTTAATGTCGGCCAGCAGATAATGCAGTGTAACTAGCATTACTGAGTAATCACCAGTGGCAGCTCTTCAATATTTCTAGAATTGACATTTTAAAGTGCACTTTTTTTTTTTAAACAAATTCTTTTTTCTAGTTTCAATATATTTCAGTATTCAGAACAACAGTTATATAAGCAAGGAGTCTGGGAAGAGTGAAAAATAACTTAATTAACAAGGGACATTTTTTTTCGGCTTCTTCTTTTTGATGTCTGTGGCCTTTGTTGGGCGTAGGCGACCTGCCTGAGTTTAACAATGCATAAAAATCTTAAGCGCCAACCCAAACAAGAGTTCACGGTCAGACAAACAAAAGCAGGAAACCGGTAACTGATTAATTTTTTTCAGGCAAAGGAAGACAAAAGAGCCTCCTTAACTTTAAAAGGTCGTTGCAGTGGAAACAGAAATGGAAGCACGCTCGCACTGCTAATGCAAACATCACTGCATGAATATTACAAGATGAAAAGCCTGGGACTTTATGTGCTTCATATGTGACATGATTGCAGGGTTTAGAATTAAAATTGGTGCTTGGCTGTATAAAAAGTGAAGAAAAGGCCTGACTGAACGGCACTCATGTATGTTCCCATGATTCACAGTAACCAGGGTAAAGGCCGGGGTGATGTTATTGGAGATGACAAGCGACGTCTCTTTGACTCAATGTTGCCAAGGCGGGGCTGAACAGAGCGTGGCACCTGTCTATCTCTGGACTCAGTCCAGCTGCAGCTGCTGGCTTGGCAGATACACGAGATATTAAACAAAGTTATTACTCATATAGGAAACTGTGACATTAAGTGGCAGCGGACAAGACACTGAGTTTCTCCTGAAAGAGTAGTACTTCAAGATTCACTCACAAGTCAAGCCAAACTGCTGGTGAGACTTTTAACTACTGTCCTTGAAGTCATGATGTCAGAATATTTTAAGCTCTATTCTGCTTGGCTGTGATAATCCAAAATGTTTTTAGGTTTTAAGGTCATTTCAGCTCAAATGCAACCCTTGTCCCATAAGAAGCAGATTCATTGCTTCTTCATTCAGTCATTTGCAGTGTCCTGGTTTTGCTGGTTTAAGCAATGTAGTCCCAATTAAGTAGTCTCTTTTCAATCTATCATGTCAGTAGGCAATTGATTTTTTCTCTCTCTCTCTCACTGAGTATAGTTCATCAGGGTTTCTCTACTTTTTCTGGCCTGCGAGCCTGTCTGCATCCAAAACGTCTCACCACTTCGGCAGTTAGACAGCTGTCGAGTTGCAAAATGTTTGTGCGTGTGACATATTTTTGTGTTTTAGTGTAAAGAGGAAGCTCCAAATGAAATGATTCCAGATTTAGTAACTTGTATAATAAAAACACAATATAATGATGATGTATATCAACACATCAGATTTCTACAACCACATCTGTGCAGACAACCCCAATGTAGATTTTAAAAAACTGTAGAAAGTGGAGCTTATATCTGTAAGTTTAAGCTTTTCATACCATAAACAAAAGGAAATAATATATGAATATATATAAATAGGGAAGGGGTGCATTAGCAAATATATTTACCACCATTTAAAAGTACTTAATTAATGAACGTCATGGTGAAAGTTGCTCCAAAGAGCGTACAGTAGCAGGAATGCTGACAGGAAACTCAAAGATCTTAGATATTTTTCCCAGATGGGGGATCACATGGCACTGGAAAGAGGATCCTAATCCCAATCTGGTGTCAGATTCCAGTGTAAACGGTGCACGGCTGGAGAATACAAGAGAAACTAGGACAGATATGGCTATGGAGGTCAAGGGTCAGCAGAGTGCCATAGATCTGATGAGGTGGGAGCCTTCACTCTGTAAGTCAATAGTGGATATCAGAGGGGGTATCATATTGAAAGTATGGTGCTTTAATATCTGACACTAGTCTGCTTGGTACATAAGTAAAGGCTTTGAAACAGATAAATCAGACTAACCTATAGTCATCATTTAAATTGGATTTAAGGGTATTATAGGATATTTTATTCATTTTTCCTGCATGTAAGCGTTGGCTTGAGTGGATTCTTTCCAGCCGCCCACTAGTTCTGTCTTTTTCCTCACAAGTAGGTCAAAGCCAAGAGGCTAAAATTAACTATTTCAACTTTTTCCACCAAATGTTGTGTTAAAACTTAAATTTCACAGAAACCAAGCCACCGGTCTTCCTCCAGCTACATTTATGACACATACTGATGGGTTGATATATGTTTGATTGTGGGTGGCTTATCCCCTAAAGTGTGCTTACTCCGAGTCCTCGTGAGGGATGCACTGGGCAGGCACCCAGACTTAGCCCACAGTGTGAGCCAACCGGGTCAGATGTTAACCACCCCCGGAGGGTCTGCCAGCAGCAGGGTGAAGTCAGTGAAGAAGAGGAGGTAGAGATGGTGCTTTTATTGTGCATTTAAGCAACTTTTTTTTTCTTTAAATAATGGAATATTAATTTAACAAATCAAAAATTGGACAATATTCAGCTTAAGGGCAATTAAAAGAGGAAGATTTGTAACATATTTCAGTCCCACATGCAAAAACATGCTTGAATGGAAGAATACCTGGTGCATGGTGGATGGAGAGTGATGGATGTCTGGATGAATGGACGGATGGGGCAGTGCATGACACCAACTTTTCCATCTCCATATCTAGGCTTGCACTTACGTAAAGACGAAGAAGAGGGATGTAGAGCCGACCAGGAGGCATGTGGCCGTGCACACCGGGATGAAGGCGCTGGGTTTCAGTGAGTCGGCGCCGCTGGCGGGCATCCTGTCCTCTCCTCTCCGCGCAAATCAGAGTCTCATTACTAACGAAAGCGACGGCACACACGCCGTGCGGGTAACCTGTTCTCGTGTGTGTCTTTTCGGACAGAGCCCTTCATCAACCACAGAGCGCTGGAAAACGAAAACCATAGTCAAAAGCAGGTAAAATAGACAAAGAAGCAGCAACAACAGCAGCAGCAGCAGCGGCGGCGCTCACTGCTGCATCCCCCGTCCGCTCCGTCTGTCCCGGCCGGCAGGCAGCGGCGCACAGATGCCGCCGAGGGTTTATCCCAAAGGTGGAGCTTTTACTCACGAATCACGTGAAACACTCAGACCCCCCGCTGTGAGCTGACGAGAGGCTTATTTTTTCCTTTAGACCATAGGATGAAATGTACTATTGTTTCCTGCCATCACATTAAAATATGATATTTTTTAAGTTTTTAATACCATGCACAACTTGATAATCAAAAAATAATCAGACTATTTTATCATGTTATATTGTCATCCTGAGGCTCCACAGTTGGGTTTTGAAAAATATTATAGGGAGAAGCATCTTTAAAGGTCCAGTGTGTCAGATTTAGCAGGATCTATTGACAGGAATTGAATATAATCCTCATAAATCCTTTTCGTTCATATATAGGAATCATTGTGTTTTCATAGTCTCGAAATCAGCCTTTATATCTACAGTAAGAGCGGGTCCTCTCCCACGGAGTCCTTCATTTTTCTACAGTAGCCCAGAACAGACAAACCAAACACTGATCCAGATATGACCTTTTACAGCCAGAGTTTTTCTCTACATGCTTGGAAGGAAGATGGCGAGGCGTGGAAGAGTATTCGTTTCGTTGCAATCTGCAACTTCACTGCTAGGTGCCACTAAATCCTACTGTACACACTGGACCTAAGGTGTTTTTAGAATAAGGCAGACCTGGATTACCCATTAGCAGTCACTGATGACTTATCAACCTTAAAAAAGCAGTAGTAAATGACTTGTTAACCATCAATAAGGCCCTAAGTCAGTGCATTCCTTTTTCTAAAGGAAGCGGTACCAAAAGTTCTGCTGACATTTTCAGAAATTGCATACACATGCTACAGTTCAGTCAGTGCTTGTTTGTTTCTAAGATTTAAAAAATGACACCATTTGATGTGGCACTCACTTTGTGCTATGAGTTGATTTCTCATTTACAAAAAAAAAAAAGTGTTGACGCAAATTAAGATTCCAGTCTGCATGCAGAAAAACCAAATGGATTCTTGTAGGTTTTGTCCACTGGTGGCATTCCCCTTTAAGTGATCCTACAACACAGAGCCCATTGAGTCTGTTTATTACCTGAAGTAATAATTTGTTAGTAATTTATTCAGGGAGTTTCACAGCTACTCATTCAGTTTGTGCTGTGTTAGTTCCTTGTTCAGTCAGATAATACACTGTAGTCCACTTTCAGTCAGGGGAAGCTCCTTGGGAGGGTCTGTGATGAGAAAAATACTCCTCCTCCTCCTCCTCCTCGGTGGACTACATGATGAAGTCTCCTTGATGGAAAAACAAAATGGTAAGACGTTGTTTGAACGCTGCAGTGTGATTGGGTTGGCCTTCTTACCCTCCTTTATAAATGTCCAAGGACCAAAGCATCCCACATTACAAGCTTGGAGTGAAGATTAAAGTGAGGTTGTTAGTGATCTTGTGATACAATGGATGCAGAGGAGCTGATTGAATCCATCATCAGAGGACTCATGTTTCTGGCTGGGATCCTTGGAAACAACTGGCTGGCTGTACGCTCCCTGCCCGGGCAGATATCTGGCATCCGCACCAACGAGGTCCTCTTCATCAACCTGGCTGTGTCCAACCTTATCACCAACTACCTGGTGGACCTGCCCGACACCATAGCAGATTTTGCTGGGCGTTGGTTCCTCGGGGAAACCTTCTGTGGAGTGTTTCGTTTCTGTGCTGACCTCTCTGAAACCAGCAGCATCTACACGACCTTCTTCATCAGTGCTTTCTGGCATCAAAAGCTTGTTGGGTCCCTGAAACGTGGAGGTGCACCGGTGCAGATGGATAGCCTGTGCTTGGTAGGCTGTCTTCTGGCTGGGAGCTGGACGGTGGCTGTTGTCTTCAGCGTCCCACACTTTTTCTTTGTCACAGTGGAGGGGGGAAACGAGAGTAAGGAAGACTGTGTAGATGTCTTCCCTAATGCAGTTGCCAGGCAAACCTATGAGATTCTTTATTTAACCCTGGCTAATGCTCTCCCTGTTGCTGGGATTGTATTTGCCAGTGTCCAAATTGTCGTAACACTGCTGCAAAACCAGCGACGCATACAGAGTCATAACACTGACGCTACAAAGGAGATAGTCAAGGATGAAAACAAGAGTACTGAAAACAGAAATGATGACAAATCAGTCAGTACTGTTTCTGGTCCAGGTCCCTCAAAAGACCTTCAAGATTCTGCATCCACATCCCACGTTTATACGGGTGTGCCGGCTTCTTCCTATCCGAATGGGGGGATGTTAGGCGACAGCTCCAAAAGCTCCCCCCTCACAACTGAAACAAACACAGTCAGCAGTGCTGGAGCTCCACCAAATGTTTCAAGACCCAGTCAGATGCCAGCCAAGCCCAGTCCGAGCTCGAGCTCTAGCTCTCAGGTAAGGGCAGCCAAGAGTGTGGTGGCTGTGGCCAGCGTGTTCCTGGTGTGCTGGCTGACTCATCTGCTTCTCCGCATCACCAACAACATCCACACCTCGTCGATAGTTGTGGAGGTGGCCAGCTATATTGCAGCCTCCTACACTTGCATCATCCCCTACATATTCCTGTACGGAGTGAAAAAGCTCTCTTGCTCATGCAAAAGGTAGAAATGTCAACACATCCAGTTTTTACTCTTGGACTTAATATGTGGTTATGTGTGTTTGGTTTAGGAAAAAAACTCATCGTCATTGTATTTGATCAAGTTAACAGTTCCAATGTTTGTTCAACCACATGTTAATGTCCTATTAAAATCTAATTGATATTAAGTATTTCTTTTGGACATTTTCATGCACATCTCTTCTACTATGTTCACTTTATAGAGCAGAAAATAATCAGCAGATTGATAATGTTTCATTAGTTGCAGCCCTACTTGCCCCACCTTGTATCACCCTGCAGCGTCCAGAGTCTGTTTTCTCGAAGGCTGTGTGTAATCTTTTAATATTACTTTGACATAAATTTAAGAAAGAGTCCCCACCATGCAGCCTGAGTACATATCATGTATAAAGGTAAAATGTTTTTGTGTTTTAACCTTCATTGTGTTGTCACATGTTCAGTCTGCTACTTCTATACAATAAAACCTCTTGCAGCTTAATTTTGAAAAGCTATGTGAAATAGATTTTAAAGGCAAACGAAAAGGTCCAAATATGTTTCTCACTCTAAAAGCTCAAATCTAGATTTATTCCAGCTACATACTGTACACAAAGAAGTCACAATAAACATTTATGTGACTGACTTCATGAATTTTAATGTTAAAAACAGCATGTTGAATAATGTTTGGTGGAATAATTCAGAAGTCTGTCTTAAATTATGACAATGCACAAGTTAGTTTGATTAGATTGAAGGAGTAGGACTGTTCACGTTGATTGCGTTATTTTACTTTATTATTTATTATTACTTTATTGGTACTTGTGTGCCAAGTGTACTGACTCACTGTGTCAGAAAGAGAAATTAACAATTAAAAAATATTTTATTAAATAAAACATAGTATGCAGAATCAAAACATAATGGGGCATTAGAGTGTGCTGCTAATTGGAGAAAATGTCCTTTAGAAATTACTGCCCTGTTGGTGACGACTGTAAGAAATGCCAAGTGCCATTTTACAATTAAAGATAATTACATAAACACCAACAGTGACGACATTAAGTCATAATGGGACTGCTGCTGCAGTGTCACAGCTTCAAACCACAGCAATTTAATCCGTTCTGCTGGTAATAACTTGGAAAATTTAAAACAAAGCAGTGCCTTCAAACACAAACTTTGTTGGTTCACAGGTGACTTGTTTCTGTAGTGCTTTTATAAAACACCCTCGAACACAAAAATCAATGACAAGGTTTTATTTCTTTATAAAAACGTTTTATTTTTGTTTTACCCTCAGCAAAAGGTTTTCAGTGTAGCATTGTGAAATGCAGTGTTAAAAAAATTTGTTCTACATTCCAAACAATCACAAAAGCACTCATACAACGGCACGGTTAAATTTATCAGCCAAGTAGGCAAAATGCTCACTGTAAACAATACGTAAGAAAAGAAAAATTGGTATTTGTGTGTGTGTGTGTGTGTAGGGCCTTTGGCAGAAGAGGTGACATTATGGCCAAGTTATGTACATAATTACAACATTCAACACTGAACTGTTCGTTTGCAAAGCTCAAAATGATTCCCCTGTGATATAAAGGCTTAAGTCAGGTGTATATACTGAGTGGATTCATAAGAAAGTATCCCAAATCAATAGTCAATAAGTGCATTTTCAATATATGAAAACGGACCTGCAAAATTCTGAATTCAGTGATTTCATGTTTGTATAAACTAACTCAAATATCTTCTTTTTTTTAAGATATAACAGCTATTTGCACACAAGGCAAACAGTCACGCTTTCCAAAGTTGTATTACGGCACCATGTTTAGACTTTTAACAAACTGTATTAAATAAGTTATAAAACTTGTCACCGTCTTCTCATCTTTATCAGACTTGACTGCCACTACTATCCCTCAGCGACAAACACTCGCCAAGTTGCAACATATCAGACTAAAGAGGTGCGCCGATCGTGTAATCACACTTTTAAATCAGCCGTTTAATTAAGGCCAGCAGTGAAGGATCCAGAGGTCACCTGTCCTTTGTCCTGTGAAGAACGTTATTAGTAATGTCAGTGGAGTTTCTCCAGCTTCGCCTGCAGCGATTTGAAGTTGCCGATAGTTTGCTGAAGGGCCGAGTTTGGGCTCAAAGACTGCAGCTCCACAAGGTATCCGCAGATGTTGTCGAGACACACGTTGGTGAATCTGCGTCTGAAATGGAGGGAAAAACTGTTTACTATGGGTTTATTGCTGGTTCTGAGACTTTTAGTAACACAACAGACACCTTAATGAGGCTAGTTTGCTGCTTCAGCAGTCTGAGTCTTTTTACTGCAAAATTCTCCTCTTTGCATTTCCCCAAACAGTGTTTACTCGCTGAGCTGGTGGAGGGAGAATAACACAGACTTGGGAAGATCTCCACTCGACTTGGCTCAGACTGCTGCTCATATTCAGTCATGTATTTTTTGTGAACGTCTTCACAGCCAATATGTACAGAGGAACAATTACAAAGACTGATGTTAAATCTACATATGGACCTGTGAATATTTATTTTAAGACAGACTTGAACCTATCCTATAAATATTTGCAGTTTACTCATCTCTCGACTGCGAATTTGATTTGCTTGAATGTATCTGTTGGTACCACAGTGATTGACATGTTGTGTTGCCTAGAAACAGCAAAAATCTTTTTTTCATTTCATCGTTTCAATCATGCTTTTAAGCATTCTTGCTCCCATGCACACAGTGGAAGCTTTAATCCAATTTACCGTTACACTTTATCAAGAGCAGCTTACAATAAAGAGAGCTCGTTGGGAGAAGTTCTTGTCTTGCTAATGTACACTTTGGTAGGATCATCAGTTATCACAGAGCCCACACTACAGCACCCACTAGAGGCCAGCAGGTGAACAGCAACTGGAATAATGATTACCTGTCATAGGTTGGTACTCTGCTGGGATCGTCCACGTATCCTGACAGCAGCACGTGGATACACTCCACCAAGTGGAGAGGCTTCTTCAGCCGCTGCCAACATGGATCCTACGGGCAAGAGGCAACAGGCAGGGTTGTGGATTAATTAAAAGATCGTGTAATCCTAAATCTGCAAAAGCAACTGGTGCTAATGATCATGTACATTAATCGATTATTGATCTGTACCCGAGTTTTGAAGAGTTGGTCATAGACCTCGAGAAGACGCGGCAACTGTACTCCAATCTCCTGCATGGTGGAGGTGACGAAGCCCACGTCCCAGTTCAGTCTGCAAACCTCCTGCTCTAGAAACTTTACCAGGAACTCTACAGTCACACGACACATTGGCACTTGTTAAGCACTGCGTATTCATCAATTTGTTAATTACTGGGGTAAAATTTGTTTTGCGTCTGACATGTGTATGCGTGCGATAAACGAGGATGTATAGAAAATGAATCGTTATCTCCGCAGAGAAGGCAAGTTTAAACAGGCTGGTTGTAATCAGAGCGTAATTAAGCAATCACCTGGAGCACCAGCATGACCCTGCAGACTCGTACCGCAGAGACATGCTGATGATTCAAAGGGGAAGACTAATTATATATGACTGTTAACAAAATAGTAAACAGCAAGCTGGAAAATTCTAACAACAGGAGAAGATTAACATAATCGCAGGCGAGTACAGACGCTTACCGAGAGGGAAGTATCTGGGCGTTCCAGCGTAAATCTTTCCCAGTGACACCAGCTTCAAACTAAGAGACCTCATCCTGTCTACTGGACTCATGGCCACAGTGTCTCCCAGTTCTAAACAAGACAGAACAATCATCAACACTTGACACTTCAGAAAAAAAAAAGTTATGTTTTGCGAGGTTGTGACATTTCACTTGCCTTTCTCCATGATCTCCTGCCACAGTGAGTGCACCAAGATGGGGTCAGAGTGTCCGGCGCAGTGGATGATAGCCAGCTTGCACTCTGACAACTTGAAATGGTCGGCAAACTCCCCGTAAAGCTACGCGAGAGAACGTCAGTTTATGTTCATTTCACACTCTCTGTGAAGGAAATTCTTTACAACCTCCAACTTTTCCATCTCATTGTTCTGCTTGTGTTACCTTGGTGATGTCCATGAGCTCCGAGTCCAACTGAGAGATGACATTTTTCACTGAGGGATGATGGGAGTACTGTCTGATCAGGGTCTCCTGAATCTGCACTTGGATGCGCACCAGCTAGAAGAACGAAACACAGAAACTGTGGTCACAATGGGTAATTCACACCTAGATTTCTTCGACTTTGATCACCGCCGCATACGTACCTCCATCTTTTCTTCCAGCTCGTGAAGAAACTCTCCATCAGACGCCTGAGCCGAGATGCAGGAGGAGCTCTTAGCAGACAGGATAGCTCGGGCGATATACTCCAAACGCTGCTTCAATGAGATCTCAGTGCTGTATGATCAGAGGACGACAACAACAGTATTGGAACTTGTTCATATTTTTTTTTTCTCCTGTAGATATGATAAATAATTTCTATTATAGTGTCCAAACCTGTGCATGTCAGCGAGACGGGCCAGTACATGAGCTGCCTTGCCAAAGTTGCGGTTCTTCTCGTAGTAGCGCCACAACAGGTCCATATTGTGCACCTTGCTCTGGTCCTGCTTGATCATGTGCATCAGATGATCCTCCAGGTACGGAGAATTCACCTGGACAACAGAGGACAAATAAAAGGGAAATCTGTCAGATATACAAACAAAGTTTCATGTAGAAAGAGAAAACCACACGTCAACACACACGCTACCTCGAGCAGCTTGTCAGTCAGATCAGCCTGAATCAGCCAGTTGTACAGAGCGATGTGAAACAGCTCGTCCTGAGACCTCTGGGCCAGACCGAGTACCTGCTCAAACTACAAGGGGAACAACATATGTTCATTATTAATGCAGATCGTGTACGTTGCTGTGGCGATAAATAAGCATCAACTGTCCCCCCTTCTTACTCACATGAGCCGTAGCTTCTTCATTACTAAGCATGTTAGGGTCGGAGGTCATGACAGGAGGCCCGGGCTGCTTGGGGACGCTAGGAGACTGTGGGGCGGCTTTGCTCTGGTTCACCAGCTCCTGCATGGTGTCTGTGATGCACTTGTAACACGAAAGTCTGGAGCAGGGAGAGGAGGGGTGAAGAATGTTGGTGACAATCGGCTAATGTAGCCATCAGTGACGCGGAGTTGTGTGCCATTTTCTTTTCGTGCTTTACCTCTCCTGGAAAGCCTGCTGTCCCACTCTGTCGTCCTCAGGCTCTCCGTTCTTGTAGAAGTGGGGCCCCAGTCTCTGTGGATCCTTTTTGTCTGCTGCTGTGAGGCACAACTCAAGGACTCCCTCGTAGAAACGCACTGAGACAGTGAGTTGAACAGCGTTAGTGTCAAAAAAATAAATAAAACACATCAAGTGCACAAATAAAGAAAAAAGACAAGACATCTTGTGTTCTTACCTTGCCTGTACTGCGAGCAGACCAGCGGTAAGTCGGTGTGTTGGCTGATCTGCTGATAGAGCCGTAGAGACTCCCTCAGTGTTCTCTCTTTGTCTAATTTATTCTGAATCTGCTTAGAGCTCTGCAGCAACTCATTAGCCTAAGTGGGAGACAAAGGCAACAAATTCAAGTATTAAGACACGTGAATCAATGTGGGTAAATCGATACCTTTTTAATGACCCTGGTTCCCTCACATTTATCCTGAAGATAGCAAGAAACAGGAAAGCACCAAGATGCCAATAAATAAATATTGCAGATCCCTGAGGTTGTAATAATGACTGAAACATTTAACTACATCTAGTGCCTTTAAGGTTAATTTAGTTCAAGATATTTAAAAAAAATTTGAACACCATGCATGTGTGTGTTTGTACCTTGGAGCAAACGTTGTCATCACTGCTGTACAGCAGGGGGCAGATGTCTCGCAGGTGATTGCTGATGGAATCCACAGAGGCATTATCTTTGATGTAGACGTTAATGAGTGCCGTGATGAGCGCTCCGGACAGCTCCTTGCCCCGCATCACTACGTCCTTAAAACTTGCTCCTTTCATCTGCTCTTGAAACTCCTACAAACGGCAGAAAACAAAAAGTGCCAATGAGCATAATACTGCAGCGATTACATGTGGGCATCTGCAGCTGTCCTACAGGAGAAGCGTTTGTGCACACGCATGTACCTTTGGCAGCTCAGACATAATGAGGCTGAACTGATGATCAGAGAGAAGCTTCCAGAGAGCCAGAGTCTGATAGGAGCGATGCACTAACTGCTGGATGCCCTGCAGGGACACTTTCTCATAGACCTGAGCCTTGGCTGGATATAGACAGAAACACAGAGAGTTACATTAGAAATGAGTGTGAAACAAACAGTTAATCGCTTTTTCTACATTTACTATACTCATGTTGAATATGATTCATAAGATCATAGATTTTTGTGATATTGATTCTCATAACAATAGCTAGGAAATCTGCACTCATAACTCACTGTGATATTTCCTCTGGAGCTCCTGCTGCACCTGCTGAGAGCTGGCACCATCAGGACGCATAAATCCCAGCAGCCTTTGCTGCAGGTTGGCAGGAGAGCTGAAACTGACAGCGAGCAGAACAGATGTTATTCAGGAGGGATGGAAAACACAATTTAGTTAGTTTTTTCAGATCCGGATCCTGTTTTTGCAAGTTTGACTAAAAAAAAAAAGTAACATGAAATAAGAAAATATGTTAATTTTCATAGTTTAATTTGTGGCCAGCGATGTTCTGAACCTTTAAGGCATGAACACTAATTAGTTCAAGCCAGCAAAGAAGCAGCCTACCTTGCTGCGCCTAGAGACGATGGACTGAACTGAGAGTTCTTATCAAGAAATTCCCGCAAACCGCAGAGCTCCAGAAGAACAGACTCCAGATCGAACAAACCAACGCTGCTTTCCAACTGTGGGGACGACAGGAAATAGTCAGTGTTGCTAGTGTCATTCTAAAATCTTAATCACTATTAAACAGTTCTGTAAATAAATTCCTGGTGTATTACTTACAATACTGACAGTCTGGTTGCCGTTGTTAATAGTTTTCTCAACAGCGAGGCTGCCATCCCAAATATTTCTGTTGACGCGAGGTGAGCAGAGGAGAGAAAGAAACATCGTTTAGTACAGACAGCATCATCACACATCCAACTAGACCTTGTTCAAAATGTGTCCATGTGACAAATGAAAACAGGATTTACTTACCCAAGAATGCGAGCAAAGTAGATACAGATGCCGTTGTGTTTCCCTGAGAAGATCACCTCTGGGCCAGCTGACATGGGCGTGATGGGGGCAGATCCAGAGTGCATCGGGGCGTAAGGTGTGGCAAAGGCTGGGGGCACAATGCCTGAGGGAGGGGAACAAGAATTACAAAGTTTACACATGTACTTTAGGATATTGTTAAGTTTTAATTATTTTTATATTAATCTGGTTTGTATACCATGTTTACATGATTAGTCAAATACTTGCAGACATGGTAATGTAATGTGTATGTGTGTGTGTGTGAGGCTTTAGGCAATGTCACTGGAGTTTATGCTCCCACGTTACAGCTACAAAACGTGCTACGTCCACAGGTAAGGGTAAAAGGATATACGTATTGTTCACCTGGTGCTGGAGAGCTCATCACAGGTCCAACATTACTGGGAGATGTCATGGCTGCAGGGAATCTCATCTGTGCTTCTCCTCCATATCTGATCACAACAACAGAGGAATTGATTTCAGTTCATGTACAGTGTGAGTAAGTGGAAATCTGCACATGTGTACAGACAGTGTTACCTGAAGAAGGCTCTCGTGGCCCATTGTGAAACCTCTCTGTCGCAAGCAGCGCTGGAACAAGCCAGGATCAGTGCTGTGGCACAGGCCTGCTCCTCCTGTACAGAGCAGATTAACAACTCAGATATATACCGTGTGAAATATGCCTGCACACTGGTCTAAGGCTGCATGCTTTAATCCTGTGTAGGTGTCCTGTGTGTCATGCACAGGCGAGTACAGAGTATAAAATATTAGATAACGAGCATCGTGCTTCGTACCCTGTGCAACTTGAAGAAGCGCTCCACCTCTTCGCTTTCTCCTCCAGCGCAGCTCACCAGCAGGTGACGGAGCTGGTCTACTGGCCGCAGTTTTTGGAAGATATGACTCCCCTACAGGACAGCGAGGAGTCTACACTTAGTATGCAAATTTACAACAATGTTCTGTCGCGCTATGTCAAGATGGCGCACTGTACGGCAGTTTTAACCTTTGCAGAGAGAAGGACAAACTTCTGTGGAGGGATATTGTGCTGTTGGACCACGACCGGTGAATCAGTGATGGGTATCTGATCCTTGTTAAGAGGACTGAAAATCTTGGATGGCCTCTCCTCGTTAAGGGCACACAGAGCCCAAGAGTGTCCGTCTACATTAGACATCATCTGCAACAGCACACAGAAGACAGAGGAGCATATTATATATTAGTATATACAAGCTGCACGAGCAACAAATGGAAATAAAAAATGGTAAATCATTCTATGTCTCTTGTTCCAACCTGAGTCTCCATCAAGGGTTTCTTGAAGGGGAAGGAGTCGTGGTTGATGCACCACAGAATGTCGCTGTCCTCTGTCTCAGAAGCAGCCATTAGCAGAACACCTGCAACATTTAAACAAAGACAAAAGTTTATTACAGGCAGGTCAGTGAGCTGAATATATCACTAAGAGGCGGGGAAAAGTTATACCTTTGCTGTGTAGTGCTTTGTGCACCTTTGCAGGTTTCTGCAGGGTAGAAGATGCAGAAAAACCTGGTGGCAGCCGGACATGAACCAAAGCCAGCAGGCTCGGCCGAACTGCCACGTGCTTCTGGTGCGGAGGTACAAACGGTGTAGTGCTGAAGTAGAGACGCACGCCTAATGAAGACAAGCACGCGCAAGTATAAACGTTTCATATTACACGCTCTCTATTTTTGCTCATCTTTACTGCATGCCCTGTAATTCTTTACCTGCATGAGTGACAGCGAGCAGATGACAGTCTGAGGACTCAGATCTGTCAATCACAGAGATCTGGACAATAGGTTTGAAGACGGAGCGATCGATTGTCCTGCAAAGGAAACGAGAGTTTCACAGAGAAGAAAAAAAAAAAACATCTTTACTTCCGTATGAGGAGAATTTAAGGGACATGAGCGAAACGTGTGAGAGGTTACATACCTTGCTATGTTTCCAGCAGCCGCGACGATGGAGCTCTGTGACATTGTCGCCACACGACTCATTCCCTGCCCATCGGCACCGAGGTCATACACCTAAAAATGTAATATAGAAATGTTATATATAGATATTCCAGCACACTGACACAGATTTTTTTTAGTTTTCAGTCTGATTAGAAAAGGCCATACATGTAAAAAAAAAGTGACCTGTAATTCACATCATACCTGCAGGACACCTTTCTCTGAGCGGGTGAATAGTGTGTTGCGGGAATTGTCGATAGCAATCTGCACAATGGGGTCTGTGGAGCACAAGGGCAGAGAAAGGTTAAAATGAAGTTTAAATAGATCATGGACATCTCTCCATGTGGAAAGGTGTCCCTCTCCTTACCGTCTTCGGAGAAGGAGAACTGGAGCACCGAGGGGATGAGGAAGGACAGAGAGCTTTTGGAGTGGTTGATTTTTCTGCAACGCTGACTCAGCCACCCCGCCTCAGCCTGGTAAGCTATCTCATAGAGGCAGCCGTCCTTCCCTGCCATAAAGATGCGTCCCAGGTCTGTGGAGGTGATGGATAGGATGTAGGTGTTGTCTGTGGGGATTGAGAAGAGGGGGTCTGGAAGCAGCTGCATCCCGCCTGACATGCTGTCATTCAACCCTAGAGCAAAGCGAGAGAGACACAAAGATGACCCAGATAAACCAGTATAAGAGGGTATTAATAGCACTGTTGCAAACACATTGTATGACTACGAGATAGAACATCTCAGTTATTTTCATATCTCACCCTGATTTATCCATGTACTGACTCTGAACAGTGTGCATGTCTTACAATGCATGAACATACACTCCTCTCACTCACACAGGCACACTTCATATGTATGAACAAAACATGTAAACAAATTTCATTTACATGTTTTGTTCATTCAAAGTAAACTCTCTTTCTGTGCCAGCTGCTTGCCCCTTTAATGTGAAAGTTTCATTTTGATTCTAATGTTTTAGTATGATAAGAAAATCACAAGATTTCGTGAAATAATTTCAATGTATGTGTTTTTTTGCAATTAAGAATATCACGACAGCGTTAACCGTGATAATTTGGTCACTATAATCGAGATATCAAATTTTCCATATCATTACTTCCCTACAGCAGACAGATACGATTATGTTATTACAAGATTCTCCAGACGACTCAGGGTCAGGAGAACGTTCCTCTCCGGCATATACATAATCACATGCTGCAGTGTGTCTGTGATAAGAGTTGTAGACGGACTCACCAGCCTGGCTTTTGGGGAAACTCAGTCCGAGGATCACTACGTCCACAGAAGTGGCCAATACTAAGAGGTAGTGAATGTGTGGCTGTAAAATCCCTAAGAAGAAAATACATAACTTAAATATTAGTAAAAAAAAAAACAATAATAAAAACAAATCAATTCTTAGTTTAAGTGTTCACACGTACCTTGTTTTGGTTTCACAAGGCCAACTGCCAGAATAGTTTCAATTAGGCCATCAAAATAGGCCACATCCCCTCTGCAAAGAATGCAGCAGTCCACGTTTATCATCAATAAAGTTCACAATGAAAAATGAGTACTAATAATGAATGTCATCACTCAGTCGCATAAAAGCCAAACGTGCTCACCCATCTTCGTAATTCCACATGAAGATGTCATTGTCGATAGTGAGCCACGCTCGACAGATCTCAGGAAACACTCCCATCATGCAGTTACACTGCATATCTGTAAAACGGTTAAGGCGAAACTCAGAAGCAATCAAACTTAACACGTTTCGCTATACGTCTTATCGAAACCTCTGGGTTTGATTTAATATTTTCCTGAATGAACAAAAGGATACGGCTGAACTGCTCCACCAGCTCGGGCGGCAGAGGGACGCGACGGACCGCGCTGAGCTCTGGGAGATTTGGCACGCTGAGTAAACCCGGTCCCTGGAGAGGGTAGTCCATGTCCGACACTCCAGAGAGGGATGGCATATCTATTGACACAATCAAAAACACAAGTGTGATTAGGCACCAGATTCTGTATCCCGATCATCATACATCTCTCATGCTGGCACCAAGATGCTCCACAGAGAGACACAAGAAGTCTTTGTTACCTGTGAGCATCAGCCTCTACAACTCCTCCCTCAAAATATCAGACACTCCAAGTCAAGTCCAGTAGGTATCGAACTGGCTCGTGCGATACATAAGTGAAATCTTCCACACATGCATACTGCACTTTAAACAATCAGTGTATTCTCTGTACAGTCTCCCAAAGACTAAATTATTTATAAGGTTTTAGATTTACATATTGCATAGTTCACTTGGTTCTTATTTAACTGTTATTTATACATGTGTATATAGTGTTAAAATAGGATATCGTATAGGTGTATAGTGTTAAAGTTTTGTTTTCTTGCCATCTCACTTACCGTGTGGGAGCTGCTGTAACAAAAACAATTTCCCTGCAGGGATTAATAAAGTATTTCTGATTCTGGGACATAAAGCTTGTTTACCGTCTTCATTCTGCAGTTTTATCATAATCTTTTCTGCATGCTATGATGAACATTTGCTCCATGTTTCACCTGCAGGTGTAAACAATAGAGCTGACAGGGAAAATGCATCAAACTTATCTTGATATATTTATATTTTTTCATGCATTACAATGAAATGATACAACATACAAGCCTCAAACCTTTCCTGAGTTGTCTGACTGCCTTTAAAATCAAAGTTTTGGTGACAATTCATGTAACATGTAACACTTTATCCTGCCCTGTGTAGTTAGGCAGTGTAAACAGAAACACCTGAGTTTCTGTGAGCTCCATCCCTGCACATGACTCACTGTGAGAGGGCACGCTGAGCAGCTCGGACAGGTCCGGGAAGCAGCGGTCATCCTGCAGGTGTCTGTCGATCAGCCGGCCGGAGTTCTCCAGCGCTTCGGCGAGCGCAGCGGCCGGGCTGCTGGGTCCGGCGCCGGACGGCATGGCTGGTGTACCACCGCTAACTTATCTACAGACCGGAGAGTGTGAGCAGAGTTAGGCGGCCTCACAACAACTAAACGTGTCTGTGATAGACAGGCTAGCTAACGCCGGTTAGTTAACCGACTGCTTCGTTGTTTAGCATGCGAGCTAAATGCTAGATAAGTGCGAAACAAAGTGTTTTAAAGTCAACTCGTCGCTTTACCGGACTGAAAAGATTCCGCGTGGTGCCGAGTTATTTGGTTATGAAGTTCTGTTGACTAGTCCACAGCAGCAGAATTCAAACAAACACATCCAACACACTCACACAACAACTAGCAGCCCGCCAACCTCATGCGCGGCGGTGAGAGCTTTCTTCCGGTCAGTCCATCTTCTTCTTCGTCTCGGCGAGGTGACGCGTTATGCTGCCACCTGTCGGCCAGTGCAACATGCAGGGGCGCCCGCCAGGAATTTTGAACAAACTACCAGCAGGACTGAAACAGCCCCAACTCTGAGCGCTTTTAAATCCAGGTTAAAAACTTTTCTATTTTCACGTGCTTATGGCTGAGCTCTTTTAAAGAACTTTTAAAGAATTTTTAATCATAATCCACTGATTTGTTTATTGTTTTAAATTGTTTTCAAATTTGCTATTTTAATGATTTTAAATGACATTCGGATGTTTTTATTTAAATTTTCTTCTCTTTTTATTTTTTTTATTTCTATTGCTATTGCTTGTCTTAATGTCAAATGTTTTTCCTTGCCTCTGTAAAGCACTATGAATTGCCTTGTGTACGAATTGTGCTATACAAATAAACTTGCCTTGCCTTGCCTTGCCATGACAAAAAAAATGTAATTGGGCCCCCCTTCCTTCCCTTCTTCCTTTCGTAATTTTTTTCCTTCCTTCCCTCCTTCCTTTTGTCGTTTTTTCCTTACTTCCCTCCTTACTTCCTTCCCTCCCTCATGGTTTTTTTCCTTACTTCCTTCCCTCCTTCCTTCCGTCGTTTTTTCCTTACTTCCTTCCTTTCGTCGTTTTTTCCTTACTTCCTTTCTTACTTCCTTCCCTCCTTCCATTTGTCATTTTTTCCATCCTTCCTTCCTGCCCTCTTTCCTTTCATCATTTTTTCCCTACCTTCCTTCCTTTCGTCGTTTTTTCCTTACTTCCCTTCTTCCTTTAGTTGTTTTTTTCCTTCCTTTCATCGTTTTTTCTTTACTTCCTTCCCTCCTTCCAAGAATGCTTAGCACAGATGGTAAATGGACTGTACTTATATAGCATCCTTATGGTCTTCCAACCAGTCAAGGCTCATTACACTACACTACACTACACTACACTGTCCCACACACATGGCTAACCATTCATATTCTTACGCATTCACCCAGATTCGGAAGTTCAGTATCTTGCTCAGGGACACTTTGACATGCAGACTGGGGGTAACCAGGGGCTGAACCACCGATCATCTGATTAGTAGACACTTCTTGAGCCACAGCCACCACATGACCACATGTGGTTTTTATTCAGGTCTAGCATGTTTCACCAAAATGCAGAAAATCTTAAGTTAACTTGAAATTGTGCACGGGACATCAACCTCTACTGTGGAGCATGGTTCAACAGATTTCATAAAGTTACCTGCCAGCTGCTGATGTGCACATCTTCACAGTCATAATCACCATGGCAATATATCTTTGCAGGGTTGCAGTGAGTAGAGTATTATTTCTTCAGAGGCAAAGAAATACCTGTGTACAGTCCAATTATAACCACAAAAATCCTCTATGATTTTCCTCACTCCCTCTTATCTGTCAAAAAAAAGATGAGCCTGAATACATATATATACATATTCTGATGTGGGTTAAAAAAAAAAAGCACAAACAAGTAACAAAGACGTAAGAAAAATTTATTGCAGTATTTGTTCCACCAGAAGAGCGGGGGATCACTTTTTTCTTGCTCTGTGTTCTATAACATCAAAATCTATATTAAAAACAATATAACATCCCCTGCATATAGGCACAGATACTGCACTGCTTTTAACATAAATAAATTATATCAAAGATACTCCATTACACAGTGTGGGTAAACAAACGAGAGAAAAAAAAATAAAAGAAAAAGTTAAAAGTTGTTGGAGCTCAGGTCAAGTGAATAAATCCATCTGGTGCTAGTTTAAACTCCAAAAACACTTTATTAAGAACATCATCAATACACTAATTTCCAACATTCAGTTTCTTTTCTTTACAGAATTATGTTCAGATATAAACATGTGTTTAGTTAAACTATGATACAGTGGGAGTAAAAATCAAACAACGAAGCTGCTGCACAACAGCGAAGGAACTCCCACACAATGTTTTCCCAAACATTTCCTTCTTGTGTTTAACTTAAACAAGCCTGTGTTCAAACAGACCAGTACTCTCAATACTTTTTTTCCTCCACCACGTCCACCTTCTCTCTGTATTCATACCGGATCCGCGTAGATTTGAGGGGTTTCTCAATAGATTAACTCTTAGTCCCCTCTTTAGCAGCGTATAGCGCCCGTAACGTCTGTGCCACTTTGTTCGTCAGCTTTTGTCCGCTCGTCAAGGATATTTTCTTGTAAATAATGTCTGACTCCTGGATAGTGTCGACCCAAGGCACCTTTTTGCGACCGTCCCGTTTCTTTGCCACGACCCAGGGCCCAGAGTAAGATCCAGTCATCCAGTGTATGGTGTAGCCGTGTTTGGTCCTCTGGATGACCCTGGCAATCTGTGGTCTGTCTTTGTATTTGGGACGGCAGATGGCGACGACGTCCATGGCCTTCACTTTCTCGTTCATGTGACCCGAATCTTCTGCGGAATCCCCGCCTTTCTTTGGTTTCCGCTGTGGATAGAAGAAGCAGAGTGTGTCATACATGAATCTCATCATCACAAAGGATCATTTTCCATGTCGCCGTAATGTGTCTTTAACTGTTTCTGACTTCTGTTGTGATGTCCACATTACCTCACGAATGTCCAGTGTAAACATGCACACATGCTTTGATTACAGGTAGGTTAACATTTAAATCCTATCAGTAATCTTCACTCTAAGGAGTTTTAAAACTCTTACTGCAGGCGGATCTTCATCCTCACTCTCCTCCTCATCGCTTTCCGGTTGAGCCGTGTGATTATTGTGGTTGTGGTTTTTGGGTTGTGGGCCGCTCAGCAGTGAAGTAATGGCTTTGTTTCTGGCATTGGCACTCGCTTCGCCCTCCGCATCCTCTTCGTCGCGATCCAAGTGCTCCATCAGTACCTTGAACTAAGAGTTAAAAACAGATCTTCAGAACTTCAGCTTTTTAATTCGATGTCATTATTTCTAGACAACTCAAAAGTACTTCTCTGCTTCACTAAAATGACAAACAAACGATATGAAATGACACATAAATAAACTCAAATCACAGTACTGTATGCTTACATCCAAATACTGTTTCACAATATTCTTCTTGGTCTCGTAGCTGAGATCCATCTCGGCTATATCCCTCTTCACGTAATCCAGTGTCTGACGAGGATTGAAGTGCACCTTAGACTTCCTGTTCACCGCCTTGTCGTATACCTTGGCAGACTCTGTGGGCGAATATTTCTGGATTTTGCTGTAAAGCAAAAAAACAAAAAATCCAGTTCAGTCTTGAAGAAGAGAACAGTTAATGCTGTTGACTGGCATTTTTCATGTAGCCTACCTGTCTGAGAAGCCGTATAGATTCTTCAGATGTTGTTTTAGCACCAGCAGCAGCAGGATACCCTGTGAAGCACTGGCAAAGTCCAGCAGAGGGTTGGGGTTTTCAGGCAGACGCTCCAACACTGCATCCTCATCGCCCATGTCAGAGTCAGAATCCGATAGGAGAGATTTCTTTTGCCTGTGGACCACCTCATCGTCCTCATCACTGCTGCTGGATGAGCTGCTGCTCTCTTCATCATCATCATCCTCATCCTCATCAGAGCTGTATTTCCTACTCTGAGAATGCTTCTTCTTCTTCTTCTTCTTCTTTTTCTTCTTTTTTGCCTTCATCTTCTTTTCCTGCTGTACAGGCTCTTTCCGTAAAGACTGTGTGGAGAAAAAAGCCGCTCAAACACAAATACAAATACAACACAAAATGGGACAGCTTGGACTTTCATCTCAGGATGAATGACAATTGAGACAATCCCGAACACAACTGAGCAAAACGTCTCACCTCCTTGAAAGACTGGAGCAGGTTACTCCCAGAGACAGAGAGAGTGATATCTACATGGTGCATGATGAAAAGAGGCTCCTCCTGGGTCTGGTATGGGAAGCATGCCAAGTTGTCTGCTATGAACAACAGCATGTTGACCTCTGTTTTCTGCATGGGACAAAGTGTGAAACATCACTACTTCAAATAAAACGACCAGCAGCGAAGCCAGCAACAAGGCTTGGGTGAACCACAAATCTACACGGAGAGAAAATAATCTTGAACTTACAGAGCTGTCGTCAAACAGGTTGAGCAGGGAAATGAGGAAGGCTCGTCTATGCTGTCGGTTGCTACGGACCATAGAGTACAGATGAGAGCAGAGAGCAGCGTCTGTGTCGTCCTGACGAAAACCTCGAACCACTGCACCTCTGGATCCATTGATGGCCTGTTGGACCTGGTAAGACATCTTCAACCCAGCTACAGCCTTCATCTGTGAATTAACAGAGAGATACAACTCAGCAAGCACACACATAAAATAATACTGGCTGAAATTCGTTCGATGAATTCATGATTTTTCTGAAGCCTGTATTTTTATTAGACCTTCAAAGTCTGTGATCAAAGGATGAACTACAACATTACTGAGTGTGCAAAATCTAATTAATTTAGACGGCTATTTTTAATCATTGTCTTCTGACATATAGAGCTTCTTCGTGCTTCTGTGTAACATTAAAATTTGAGTTTTCCTTTCTCGTAGTGTTCAGTGTAGCCTCAAGTGTTTGAAACTCTGCAGCCATAACAAAATGTTTACACATCATAAACCAGAAAGCTACTCACGTGGATGAAGCCTATATATTTCTTGTCAATCTCCACCAGCTGTTGATCAGCCTTGTTCTTCATGGTTGGCTCAGGGTCTGTTCCCATGGCAATCAAGTAGGGCACACACTAAAAAAACAAAAACAAAAGAATTGCACCTTATCTGCGAACAATTCATTTTGCATTCAAGACAGCCAGACAATGTTGCTACTGTGAGATACAAGAACATCTCGCACAGATATTGTTTTTTTTAGAGGTTTATATCTTGTCTAGAGTATGCTAGAGTAAAACATACCTGTACTGGATGGATGAGGCCTTGGCTGAGAGTCAGAGTGATGACACTCAGGGCAAAGTGCCGAACGGTGGACTGTGAGTGAAAGAAAGACTCCAGCACCTGCTTCAGATAAATCTGCATTATGGAGCTGCTCATGCCTGATGAGATGTCCCCCATTTCTTTAAGATCCTCCTGCTTAGATTGATTCTTCCCTGGATAAAATAACAACAACAAAACAGCAGCTTGATCAGTCGAAAGATGCTCCACATGATTGACATGCTCAGTGTAATCTCTGAGTAATAAAACACATTTGTTGGATTTGTTAAGACTCACATTCGCGATCAGCCTCCTGCATCCGAGAGTCCTCCTCTTGCAGGTATGTCTGCAGGTTTTTTAGCACCTGGATCTTCAGACTAACCAAACTGCTTTCATCTGACAGGATACTGTTATACAGAACCTTCACATCCTGCACAAACATGAGCTCTGGGTGCATGATGAACTGGAAACCTTGGAACAATGGAAATAAATCGAACACAGATTACTAAGGGAACTAAAGCAAAACATACAGATCTGCCGAGGTGTAAACAATAAATTATAGCAAAAACAGAGTTTGAGATGAGGGGCAATATACCTAGACCTATGATGGCCTTGATCTGGACCTCCTCATCTTCATGGGTGGTGAAGTACAAAAGAAGCTCCAACACTTTGTCCTTGATGACAATCTAAGAGACACAGAGGCAGACAGCGAGTTATCAAAACTGGTTCTACGGTAGTTCTGCACACATAGTTTAAGCAGATTTTATGGTGTTTACCTTGTTAGCACCCTTGAACTCCTCTTGGTCAAAATCAAAGTGTCGACAGAGAGCCCCCACAGTAAACAGTGAGCGCAGGAGTGTAGGTTTGTTGGCAGCCAGAGTGGAGCTGTTGGGGTCTTCTTGGTGCTGTGTCTTCAGTTTGGCCAGAGCTCCTATAAAACGGAGGTGAAATGAGATAATGAGTATCACAAGCACTATGTGCGTGTTCCAGTCTTTCCTATTATAAGTTACATAAGAATTCTGTTAAGAGAAAATGTATGTACAGAATAGTACATAAGCCTTACCATAGTAACGGTTGAAACAAGCCCAAACAAACTTGTAGTTGTGCGTGACCTTGTTGACAACAGCACCCAGACAGCTCACACAGTGTTGTACAACCTGAGAAGTAAACGCAACATATGACATGACGTTTAAATTAAACCTGCATGCTAAGAGCTGCAGTTTCACATCCACGTCGTTCATGTTCTTTCTTTTAAGCTGTAAACTGACCGTCATGCCGTATTTGATGATAAGCTTCATCAGGTCTTCTTCTATAGTGGTGAGGAAAGTCTCACTTGGGTGTTCCATCAGAGGCACGACCAGCTCGAGGATCTTTGCCACGTTACATATCACCATGAAGTCATTCTGAGTCTGAAATGTCAATACAGAGACATAGTTCAAAGCTGTGTTGGAAAATTATTTTGTGAATGACTGTTAGTCATCACTCCAATCCGGTTGTTGGCAGTGCCTGTTTTTTGAAAACACTGTATTGTCATTTGGCTGCCACTAGATGGTGCTATAGTACAACATAAAAGTGAGTGTTCATGTCTGTCCTTGTGGGTACCAGTCCTAAAGAATTTTTTTTGGCAAGTAAAAATGAATAGAACAGTACCTTTGTACTTACATTGCACTTAGTGGTCAAGTAGGGCTGCATAGTCATGGCATGTTTGACCATTAACTGTGCTCTGATCTTGCTGAACAGGTACAGAGTAGTGATGCATGCAACCAGACGACCTGAGTTGACCCCTTTGTCCTCGCAGTCTGAAACCGAAACACAGAAAACATTGATATCTGACACAATAACAATGCAATAAGAATTTTGTACGCAAACGTACTATTACGTTTCTTCTTCTGACCTGCGAGCGACTCCTCATATTTCAGTATGTGTTCCACCAGATTGTCCACCAGCTGAACACAGGCCTTCTTGGCAGGTTTGTACGAAGCTTGCTCTTCTGACTTCAGTAGCTAAAGAGTCGCCATACAGAAGTTAAGACAAGATACTAGGCAAAATATGTGGCGATTAATAGATTCACAAGCTGTTTCTGAGGGAAAAAAAGCAGCCTCACAAGTTGAAAAACTCACATTTTGGAGAAGCTGCTCAAACCAGTCATAACCTGAATCTTTACATGCCAACACCTGGGATAAAATCAAAACATGTCAACAGTCAGATTGTGACCACGTCAAACACCGAAATGTTTTTATGTTGAAACGATGACACCAACATTTTTGTCACAAGCCTAGATAGTACGCACCACATCTGTGATGTTAAGGATCTTCCGGGTCATGGCATCTTTGTCGTGACTGGGCGTCGGGGTGAACCAGAGTTTCTGGAATGTCTCATTCACCAGTTTCTGCATGGGAAAATATGTGGTATATATATATATACACACTGTATACTAAAAACAAAGAACTGACACTGGAAAGCAGAATTCACATTAAAACAAACACAAACCTTGATCCCCTCTTCATCATTGACCCTTCGGATCATTTTGACACACATCTCGGTGATCTTGTGGAAGTCGGGCTGCTCCAGGCAAATATCCCTCATGATCTTAATGACCCTCTTCCTTACACTAATACCTGTGTCCTGTGTTAAGACGAAATGGGTACAAGGCAAGCTCAATACAGATGTAATATAAAGTGCTATTTTTTTGCAGTTGACTGGTTTGAATGAGAAAATATCAAGTATCCTGTTAAAATCAAATATGGACAATAAATTGATCTATCATGGACAAACGGTAAACAGTAAGGAAAGTGATAAAATAAATACATTGTTGCTCTGTCGTGAGTCTTTTGAAATGCCATGT
Source organism: Larimichthys crocea (assembly GCF_000972845.2). Taxonomy (NCBI): domain Eukaryota; kingdom Metazoa; phylum Chordata; class Actinopteri; family Sciaenidae; genus Larimichthys; species Larimichthys crocea. The sequence continues at coordinate 8,282,834 of NC_040019.1, forward strand.
TTACTGTCAAATTGTTGCAGTTTTTCATTTGAACTTAAGGTGGCAGTGTGGGGAAAAAAGAGGATTTCACCTCAGCTGAACTTTGGCACTTTAAATGAACCTTTTGGGCCAGTTTGCATAAGTCAAAGGTTACACTCGAGTCATGTCTTTTGATAGACTTGACCTGTTCCTTTCAACAAACCCATAAGAGGGCAAATTAAACTATACCACAACAGACTCTTGTATAATACACTAACTCACCCTGAGGTGTGACAAAAAGGTAAAGAGGAAAGCTTAACAAATTACCAATATCCTTTCAATGAGCATGTCATAGTACTGCTCAATCAGCTCCGGTCGACTGAGCACAAACCGGCCAAGGAGCTCCACGGCTGCCTCTCGGACACTGGTGGAGTTGTCCATGAGGCGACAATGAACCCCACGCTGCATATCCAACTAAAAAACAAAGAGGGGAGATTAGTCAAGCACAGATTAACATTACTAAAAGTTATGGCGTGCACAGCAGCAAATACAGGATGATTTACCCGTGCCAGAATACTTGGATCCACAGCTACTACTTCAGACAGACACTTCATGGCTTTAGTTCTGACTGCAATGGCACTCTCACCCAGCACTCTCAGAATCTACACAAGAGACGTGAAAAACGTGAGTGGCAGCCAACACAACATATTCTCTCACTAACATTTATTATAAATTAACTCTCGTATTACCTGTGATAAATAAATATCAAAGCTCTGTGCAAACGGCCTCATAGAGGCCAGATATCTGACAATCAGACAGGAGTCCTCGTAGTCTACTTTGTCAGAGTTTAACCTGAAAGAAAAATCAGGAAGACTGTTTAACAACAGGGCGGGTTGAATTTAAGTCAAACAGCGAAGCAAATTAGTGAGTGAAGTCATATTTACCTCAGAGAACTGAAATGTGATGGTGTTGCCCTGATGACCTTGCGGAGGAATTTCTTTCGTGTCTCGGCCCTCTGCATTATCTCCCCAGTTGCGTCAACGTCATTGTAATGATGTCGACCTTTCAAGTCCTCGTCGTTGTCATTTTGAGACTTCATCGCTTTCTCTGCTTCACTCGTAGTGTCCCTGAACCACTGGGCAACATAAAACTTCCTGGCAAACTAAATGAAACAAATGAACACGTGTAATGAGAAGTGATAAACGTACTATAGAGTATAACAACACTTTGACAAGGAATCCCGTTTAACCTATGTCTCTTTTACGCTGGACCTAACAACCCACAACATTCCAATGTGAAGCCATTTGAGAGCTTCAAGTAACCTGAGAACAAGGAGTGGATATTACAGCATGCAAACACTGAGCAGCCGGTCCTTAGGGAATCATAAATGTGACCATAATGATTTCTGTAAATACGCAGCTTAATGTATGAAAATTAAACACTCACCACCAAAGATGGATCTGTCTCAATGTTCTCGTCTAGGTAGTCTAGCAAGGCCGTCTGGAGTTGTTGGATTTCATCACTGCCTGGAGTCTGTAAAGGAGATCAATAAGCCAGGAGCATCTCAAAAGCAGTGCACCACTGTTGCATTTCATCTGCTAAGATTATTCCATTATTATCTAGTCTACCTCTTTGAGGATGCGGTCAATAGCCTTTTGGTCCATCTTGCTAGTGACAGCATCTTTGCGCAGGCAAGAAGCAACAGTGCCGAGGTAGTCCAGCGATGCCACCCTGAGCGCCATTTCTGTCTGCTTGTTACTGAACTGGTGCACCTAGACACAAGAAGCCGAGAAAGAAATGTCACGGCAACATCAACGACATTAGATAAGTGTGATGGAAGACTTTAAAGTGAATGAGGCCACTCACCAACAGTCGGCCCAGTAAACTGAGCAGCAGTTCAGCTGCAGGCCACTCAGGCTTGTTGACTGTAGACAGCAGATCATGAACAAAGTTCACAAACAGAGGCCTGTAGTCCTCCTCTCCCTGCTTACTTCCACACCTGGAACATACAGAATTCAATCTTTTCACTATAATATGTTTTTGAATTTTGGGCCATTTAATATTGCAGCCTGTTTCACGTCTGAAGCAGGTATGCTGAGAATATATGTTGTGTCACGTTCAGGAACAGTGACTTACTTCTTGAGAAACACCGATAGGAAGTTCTGAGCTGTTCTCATGGCAGTTTCATAAGAGTTTGTGATGAAGACATCTTTATCCACCTAGGGGAAAAAAAGTAGCTCAAAACAAAACATTTTCTTCAGATAAACATAGTTTAAATATCAGTAACACCCTCTGTAGTTACCTTCTTATTGTGCTCTTCCTCTAGGTCTCTTTCTGATGGTAGATGTACCACACACTGGATGAGCTGCAAAACCAGCGCTGTGACCATCTGAATATACAAGGGTTCTCCAACCGAATCACTGCTGTTTAGCCTGGGAAAGTATGAGACATAAATATTGTTAAGTTTACCGAACAACAGGATTTCAATGATACATTTCCTAATTCATGTAATTTTATACAGCAAATGTTCACTCAAGATGAAGTCACCTAAAGTTCCTGAGGCTGCGTTTGCTAGTAGGCAGTCTTGCCAGGGAGGTGAAGATCTCTTCAAGAATGAGCTGCCTGTGTTTCTCGTAACGAGAGAACACCTAAAGGGAGAGTAAAACGTGAAACGCTCAATCAGAAAATCACATCATGCAGGAATGAAGCTAAATTAAGTGCACTGAAATCGTACGCCATGGCAGACTTACCGCTGTCACTAGTGTGATGGCACATAACTGCAACTCGCTGACATTCTCCACAAAAAATGGTGTAATACCCAAAGTGGACACCTAAAAGTCAGACACGAAAGCAATCAGGTATGTTAGAGAGTTCCAAGAGTCAAAGATTAAATGAGGTCAGGAAACTGAATGGTGTCACCACCAGATTTAGAGTCTCACCTGGAGTATAGTGGTGTCGGTTAGCAGCTGAATCTCCAGGAGCTCTGACATGTTGGTGACAATATCACACACTTTGTTATAGAGCGTGACTACCACCTTCTGTTTGTGGGTGGAAGTCTTTGCTCTCTTGGACTTTGAAGTATGCATGCCACCTTCGGCGAGGAAGATAAAGGGGAAACACAAATTGAATAAAAGATAAGTAGACCACTTCAAACAGCAGTAGCAAAACACCACAAGGTTTCAGGTAAATAGTGTTGGAATGTGGTAGAGATTTCGACATTCACGTACAAGATTTCACATCAGGATATACGGCTACAAGAATATTCTAACTTCAGTTTTTATATTTTTTAAAGTGAAGTCCCTAACTTAGGCTTATCACTTAGTTTGTGGAGACAGTGCTTATCAGCTAGTATTTGGAAGTAAATCCTGAAAGTATTGCAACTGCTTCTAGTTTTGACTCATCAGAGTTGGTCAGACCAAAGAAGAAAGTGTTATTAACAGCCAAAGGGAAGCTGGAATGATTAAAAATATCATCACGTTTATGAAATTAGGTGTAAAAATGAGCAGTATTCTCAGCTCCGGGACTGTGGGGGTGTGTCTGCTGAATGTGCTAAAGCCACTCCCAGTTGTGGGAGCATTAAAGCAGCCATTTTGAAGCGATTGAAACGTGTCAGATGAGTTACTAACTTTAATCTGCCATTACACAGACTTTAAGCCACAATCTCTTCTAAGAAAACACCACATGGATCAGTATGAATCAGTTGCTAATATGTTAACTTGCTCGCACAAGAGCAGAAGAAAACTGTGCTGACCTCCATGTGGATCCACTCTGTAGACCGGATCATACTGAGGGTACAAAGAGTTTTGAAGATGGAACTTGGTATACTGCAACACCCGCTCAATTACATCCTCGATATAAACAGCTTTGGGCATGTGTGGAGATGTCATGATGTTGAGTGCAGTCAGACAGGCATCAGAAGACTTCGTCACCCGCTCCATGATAAGGTCACGCCACAGACGCTCCTCATCCATGGAATCATTATCCTACGAATGTCAAAAAATAAAAATAAAATAAAGGACAAAACTTGCTGAAAACCTCAAATTGGTAAGAAAAATATCATGACCTCCATAGCTGAAAAAAGAATCAACTTACATGGTTTATTAATGTGGAAAGTTTGACGCTGTCCTGAATGTTCTTCTCCAGGATATTCAAAAGTTTCACCAGTTTATCAGTTGAAAACTGTGGATCAAACAAATGATTAGTTAGTCTGACCACGATGCATCTGTGAATTGATAGTCTTGACAGCTAAACATCAACTTATCAACACAAACACACTCCTCTTACCTTGTTAAAGATGCCCATAGCTTTAATCTTAGCAGAATCACTACCTAGCTCGCTCAACTGGTGCTTTCCAAGCAAGAGCTCTTCAGGTATCTCATCATCATCTATTCGAGGACAAAACAAATATAATGTTGACATTTTTTCAACTCAGCATTTCAATAAATCAAAAACGTTGGAAACTGCTGTAGCGTTTGTTGTTTACCTGCAGCAGTGAGGTCCACGTCCTCAAGGCTCTCAATAATGTTGTCCAAACTGGCGGTGAATCTCTTGAATGTGGAGGACTCCATCATATCTGTTAAAACAAATGTGAACAAATTGATTAATAAGAATTTTAGCATTCATTAACATTAAGAAGAAGAAGTGGTAACAAACCCTCTGATGACAGCTTGGAATCGTACGCCTTCCTTTTTTTCTGTTTCTCCTTTTTCTTCAATTTTCTGGCAACTGAACCGAAAGAAAACAATAACAACATGAGCTAAATTCTTCAGCAACAAAACGTCGAGCACAGAATGTTTAATAGAAAAATACTTGGGTGTAGTAATCCAACTATCCTGGGAATTAGCTTGGCTGATCCCTGGTTTCAAATGGACAGCCATCAGAAACAGGAATCACAAGTTTGCTGTATACAGTTTTTGTTGTTATTATTTCTTGCTAATGCCAATTGTCAACCCTATTCAAAAAAGCCTCACCATCACTTAGGCTTGGTGGTGGAGAGCCTTCATTTGAGTCATCAGAGTTCCCCCGGCGAGGATTGTGAGGACCTCCACTTCGCCGGTGCTCTCCAGAAACCCTCCTCTCTTCGTGCTTCCATGTCTTGTCGTGATCTTTCTTGGACTTTTTCCTTGGAGCTGTAACAATAACAAATAAAATAGACTGACCAAATATTGCTTTAATAAATAGAGAAATGTGTATAACGTAACTATTACAACAACAGAGACAGAATACTGCTTGACATATGTTGTAGTACTCTGAGGTGAATGTACAAAAATAGGTTTAATACTGACACTCGTCAGAGTCATCGTCTTCATCTGAATCCACCTCAGCATACTTGGATTTCTTACTGATCATACTGTGCTTTCGCTTCTTCCCTTCACCAAGTGACATCTCTGTAAGTACAAGAGGTGAGGCAGTTTTCAGCGCAGAATAATATACACTTAAAAAAAAACATACAATCACAAATGTATTAATACACATCTATTTATTTGGACTGATAATTATTCATGAAACAGTGGTTTAAAGTGAATAAAGAATCCAAATGTTTCATAAACAAAGTAAATCATACCTCTCTCTGATTTGTCAAAGGAGGACCATTTCCTGGATTTGGAGCTGTGTGCATTCCTGCTTTCCTTCATGATCTTTTTTACCTCATCGATACTGAGTTTCTGAACCACAACAACAGGCTTAGCTCCTTTGTTTAAGTTCTCTACCAATGACACTCTCTCCAGCATGACAAGGGGTTCACTCCAGTTCTCTTTCAGTTTGTTTACGACCGGGGGCTCTTTCTCTTTCACGTCCCGCTTCAATTTAGGAATCACAAAGTTCTTCAGACTTCCTGACTTGCCACCCAGCAGGTATGAGGGGAACTCGCTAGGTTTTGGCTCAACAGACTGCTGTTTGTTTTTAGCTTGGCAGCTAATGCTGCCATCCCCGCTTCTCCGATCTTCTTTATTATGGGCGTTTGGAAAGCTGGAATTCTCTGTCCTCTGACGACCATTCGGGTCAGTGGATTTTCTGCTTCCGTCTTGCTTCACTCTGGGGCTGTCGGGTTTAGTAGGCTGGTCAGGAGAGTTTCTGTTGCAGTTTTCCCTTGACATCTTGTGTTTCTTTTCCCTTTCCCTGTCCCTATTTCTATCTCTATCTCTGTCTTTGTCTTTACCTCTGTCTTTATCTCTATCTCTATCTCTTTCTTTGTCTCTGTCTTTATCTTTATCTCTTTCTTTGTCTCTGTCTTTATCTCTTTCTTTGTCTCTGTCTTTATCTTTATCTCTATCTCTTTCTTTGTCTTTATCTTTATCTCTTTCTTTGTCTTTATCTCTTTCTTTGTCTCTATCTCTGTCTTTGTCTTTATTTTTATCTCTATTTCTTTCTCTGTCTTTGTCTCTGTCCTTATTTTTATCCCTGATTTTGTCTTCTCCATGTCTGGAGTCACCCTCCGCCTTACTCGTGGTCTTTAGAGTCTTAGGTTGGCTGATATGGGGCCGGTGAATGTTGTGGTTCTTTTCCTCTTTGTGGCGCGACTCTGAATGCTTGTCGTGTTTCTGCCGTGGTGTGTCTGGACATCTGTCATCCGAGTGTCCCTTGCCACTCTCAGTTTTGCCATCATGTCTGTGTTTGGATTCGCGCCGCCTTTCCTGCTTCTGCTTAGGGGTTTCTGGTTGCCCATCTGAGCCAGACTTCCTGGGGTTGTCAGCATGTTGTTTGATGATCCCAGGTCTGTTTTCAACTTTATCTATTTTTCCATCAGTCTTTGTCTTTATGCTCTTTAGGTGGTCCTCGCACAACTGCTTTGTTTCCAAGACCACTACAGGCTGTCCTATCACTCTGCCAGCCTGCTGCAGATCAATACTGACCATCAAAGCAGGCCGGCTGGCACCATTACTTGCAGCATTTGTCTTCTTGGGTGTCAACTTGTTGTCAATGTTGCCCCCTTGTACAGTAGGCCCGTCACTGGACTCTGCTCCAGATTCCTGAGGATACGAGTCTTGCTTCCGTTTCTTCAGTGGCTTATCTGCAATACAGAAAAATGCAAATTAGATATTCTACAAACACAAACAAACCTAGGGCATGAAATAAATAAAAGAAAGGCCAAAGGCACACAATACCTTTATCCTGGACTTCTTTAGACCACCGTTCTCTCTCACTGGCTGACTCGCGTTCTATTCTCTCGATCTCTGCAAGTGTGTCTATCTCCCCATCATCAAACACAGCCCCGCTGATGACTCCAGAGCCCTTGGTATTTGGTCGAGCATGAACCTGCTGACAGTTTGCCTGCTCCTCAGCAAATAACCTTTGTGACAAGTCCTGGGTAGTCCTTGACAACTGATTATTATTCATCAAATCATGGTCTGAATGGATATGTGGCCGAGGAGAAAGGTCTCCAGGTTCATCCGTGTCTGAACTCTTAACACGGGACAGTTTCAAAGTCAGCCTGGCAGAGTCTTTTGATGGAGAGCTAACAATGCCATACAAAGCATTTTTGTCGATCTCTTCGTTTCCTTCTTTACTCCTTTCTTTCTCCTTCCTTTTGCAATCGGCAGAGGTGAGGAGCAGGTCAGGGGCACTAGCATCAAGTGGAGGTGACTGCATGATGAGGGGTGGCCTGGATGCTGTAAACACAAATAGATTCAAGAAAAGGTGAGCACCTAAGCCTTGCCAAAGAATGATTACTACAGTGGTGTATTATTTTTGCTCTACAAAATAAAGAAGAATCAACTTGTTGCTAAGGCAGCATACTTTTTGCCGTCTCTTCACTCCCAGCAGGGGAACACACAGACTGTGTTGATTTAACTGGAAACGTGGCAGCCCTCATGGAGGGATCATTCTCCTGTTGAAACACAAGACAATTATCAACAATTATTTAACAGTCAGCATCTTCTCAGGTCCAGTTCAGGGTATCTTGATTTTCGCATTACCTCATTTCCCAGTCTGTGAGCTATGCTCATGTAGCCTTCTTCTGAGCCTAGTCTCGCATTTGATAGCTGTCCAGAGACCTTGTTGTCATGGATATTCCTCACACCACCAGCAACTATAACAGAGTGAAATGAAATAACCAGTTGAATTATTTCTCACATCTACCTCAGAGGTACACGCATTCTTGTAGTTTTACAGCAAGAGCGTCAGCTTATCAACTTACTCCTTGACACAGTGCGTATAAAAGTCAGTTATCTTTATGTTATTCCTCAGTATCAAATGTTCACTATTTTATAGCAGAGGTGTGGAAGGCAGCTAATGACACATTTTTTCCTGATTTAAATGTATACTCACCTTGCTGAGTCTGTTGGTGTTGAGAATAACTGGGTGGATTGTACTGAATGTAGTCTGCGGGACTCTGCGGGGTATAGGGACTAGGTATGGGGCTGTTCTGCTGGGGTACGAACCGAGTACCCGATCCAGACTGCGGGGATGTAAAGCATCTGTGAAGGAGGAAGAAGTAGTCTTAGTGGAAAGAAAGATGCTTCGGCTTTTTCGTCATCTGATAGTATACTGGCACATGCCTTACCCAGAGGGGCTTTGAGGGACAGTGGTTTGCTGATAGTTTGATCCTGGACTCCCATGAACCTGATTCTGAGATATCTTATACTGTTGCATCATTGGCTGTTGCATTACACCTAAGAGATACGGGTGAAAAAACATTAAGGTCATACAAACAAAGCAGTAGAGCATAATTGTGCCGCACCAAAACTCTCCTATGTTTTAGCTTTTAATATCTGATACCGTCTACACTTTTTGAAATAAGGTATCTCAGGTTAAACATAGTGTCGGAAGTGAAAGGGAATAACACCGCCAGTGTAGCAACATGCTCCAACTAAACCAAACACCACCTTCTCAATAGCAATACTGGAAACTACTTATACGCTAAATTCTTATGAATCATTTTCTCCGATTCCAGTGTGTTGCATTGCATTAAGAGGTCTTTCTAATACTACTGTCCCCCCTGATTCATGCACGGTAAATTATAAATAGGGGTGGAAGAAACATTAGAAACAGTAGCTAATATAATGCTAAACAATACAACACCACCACTACCTGCAGGTCGAAACATGGATTATAGGATTTATTACATTGCATTATGTATTACACATATTCAGAATGATCTGGTACTCATAATATCAAATCATATATACACAGCAATGTACAGTGTATATAATTGTCAATGTAGTACTATCATACTGTAGACCTATTTCAAAGCAGCCATTTTGACATTTAATAGTAGTGTAAACACAGGTGTCACCAATGATACTAATTAAAGCTCAGTTCCATTCAGGTCAAACTGCGGCTGGGGTGCATGTCGCACTGCTCTGCTGCAATAAACGCAACAGAACCTTAATTAGTATGATTGGAAACACCTGCCCGACCACGCTGACCCTACTACTTCATGCCAAAATGGCTGCTGTAAGAAAGGTCCGTTGTGATGTCCTTCCTTGCATTGCAAGCTTAGTCGTGTACCCTTGTTAATCATTCTGGAAATGAAACTTGAAAAACAAAACAAAAAAGACTTGGAGTTCAGGGTGATGGAGGAGGAGGTTATAGCCGCAAGATGTCTAGTGATACATCCTGTCGGGTGATAAGTACACATTGAGCCCATCTTGGAGTAGCATTTCACCGGATCAGAAGCACGAAGTTCTTACCGTTGGCTAAAATAGCACAAGCAAAGATAACAGCAACATGTTTCACTCAGCGCTTCAACAGACTCATGTATTAATGTCCATAAAATATCTATGATTATATATTTTTATGAGCTGCAGTTGCCAGCACCTCTTTTTATACTTTGAAGTTTTTCTCTCTTTTTTCCCCTTCTTTGGCAAAAATAATGATTCAGTATGAAAGTGCGTATGGATACTATATACTTATAATTACCTGTAATTGCAGGTTAGTGTAGCTGCTTATAAAAATAGATGGCTTTCCTGAACAAAAGGTTAAAAGAAAAAAATAGAACTGTTCACGGCAATTTAGAGATATCACTGACGATACCAAAAACAAACACGGCTAAGCCTTTAAGAAACGTGTATGGGGTTCTTGTTAAAATATCTTTTTAAATATTTTGCTGTTTGTTACTAAATATCACATGCGGTATACACAGGTTCAACCATTGGAGTACTCGTCAACAAATTTTGAAGCATTACTTCAAAACACAAATTAAACGCTATCTAACAAATGTTCGTCATATTTATTTCCATCCATTGAGATTATACAAAAGACAAAGAAATGAACAGAAGATTTCATCTCTGTGTGTTCAGTCAAGACACATACAAACCAAAATAACTAAATATTTGGCTGGGTTTTAAGATATCTGTGACCCCAATGCAATGGAGATTAATGGAATTTCACTTTGATGCCAACCATAAACCGCAATATCCCTGGTCTAAGTATCTTGTACCTGTGCTGTCTAATAAAAAGCATAAAATTCCCAAATTATATTTTTTAAAAGTCCAGTGCAATGTGCCTGAAACTATGTTCCAGTTACTTTGGATAATCCACAAACTTTCTCATGAGTAGGAGTTTAAACTTCTTCTGCCAAACAGACATTACATTCCCTATGAACACTATTAAAAGTATATGATTCATGACTACATACCAGATAACACTAGATTCTATATTTTTGTGCGTAATTTGGATAAAATGAACCTTTTACACAGCTTAACTTAAAAACTGGAAGTAGCGTTAAAATAGTTATCCTTGCCACAGCTCTGCAGATGTCTTATTTCGATACCATATGATGTTGGCTAAGAAGCTACTCATCAATAACCAATCAATGAATCTGAATCACTCTGGTTTTGTTGAGTCATGCCACTGTGCACACCTCACTATTAAGACAGGACTTTTGAAATGCGTGTGTGTAAACACACTTGGCGATATTGCTGGTGGATCCCAAAGCAAAAATTCCCCATTGCCTTTTGAAGAAAATGATCTGTTTAACTTAATTTTCACTCTGTGTCTTTCCTCCCACAATAGCTCTGCCCTAGGTTTGGGAATAACTAGTGTTGAGGAACTAGAGTAGTGCATCTGACCCAGGAAATGCTCAGGTGAATAACTAGTTACAGTGGAAACAGCCAGTGAGAGAGCATGCACTGAGTCAACAGCAACAGCTCAATGTTTCCTCCTTACCACCCCAAACCTTGTACTGAGTTGGCATACTTTTGTCCCTGAAGATTTTGGGGTCCCTGGACAGCAGAGTTTGTAGAAGCATTGGCATGTCACCCTCGGGTTCATCGTTCCCCAAGTTGTCCTTCAACTCTCTGGAAAAGCAAGCAAAAAGCACAGTCCACAGTCATATTACAAGCAATAGCCGCTCACTGGCCTAAATGCAGTTTTGATTAATGCATTGACTTCATGATTCTGACAATTCAGAGCATGAGCTGACCTATCTGTTTAAGAAGTGACTGCAATGTGATCGCCTGACTTCACTGTTAAAAGTTAACAGCGAAACACTTTGTAATGCACAAAAATGACTTTCCCCAATTCAGGACTAAATTTAGAGTTAACCCCACCTTACAAACCTATTGTAGTAGCTGCTGGCTAGCTTTCCCTTCTTGACCTTTAATTCTCTTTTGAACATGCAGCGAGTTGTATAAGACGGGTTGAGCGGTACTTACATGTGTTCAGTGGAGACCTGGTTAAGGCTTTGTGCCAGCTGAGTCACCAGATTCTCATCCCGACACACCAGCAGGCTACTGACCTCTTCGGAGATCCTTCCATTGTAGAGCAGACTCTTAGCGGTGGTGGCAGGCAGAGGAGAAGGCAAGGGCAGCTGGTTCAACACTAGAAGGGATGATGGAAAGACAAGTTAGGCAGAAAATATGTGATTTAAAGTTTGATAACATGCAACTGGCCCATTGTATGTGGTAGTTATGCCAACTGCTTTAAATAATGTACTTTTTGAACATGTTAAGCTATTTTTCTTTTAATGAAGCTGATTCATCCATACTCATGTGTTTGTTTTCAACACCTCTAATCAGAATAAACATTTTGACTCAAGCACGATAAAAAATAAAACATGCCATATTACCACTTTATACAAACCATTCGCACTATTTACAGTCAAATGCTGTATGCCATCTACATTTAAACTGTTCAGATCGTTTTAATTTTGCTATATTTACACTGTTCATGCTGTATTATCATTTCATATTGCTTTACTTATACTGTTTATATCTTTTTAGAATTGCTGTATTGCATATATGTTGTATTCATTCTAAACTGGGTTGAGGGTCTTTGAGCCTACAACGTCCTATCTTCAGAAATATCAGCCACTTCGCATCTGTCTGCCCTGAAATCACCACAAGTGAGAAGCATCACAATTACCAGTATTTAGCTTCTGGTATAACTACACAGTGCAGCCAATTTCTGGGCCAGCTTGGCAGACAAGTATTCCTCAGCGCTGCCACATCTTAAATTGAATGTTATAATGTTTAGGCTGCATGAACAGCATTAGAGAGAAAGAGAGAGAGAGAGAGAGTGAGAGAAAGACGATGTTTCACTTACAGTCTGTCAGGCTAGCAATTCCAGCAAGAGTAGTGATGGGAACATGAGGCATATCACCATTCATGCTGAAGATGAGGTCAAGAGGTCGTGTCAATGCACAGGCTGCTTAATATCATCCAATCTCTTCCTATTCCTCACATCTCCAAAATGCTGCAGAGACAAAAAAGAGACAGTCTTACACAAAAAAAAAAGTTGGATGCCATCACATGCAGGGCAATAACACAGTGTTTTCCGATCGACAGCGTGCATCTTCTGGGATGGTGGATTCGAAAATGTGTCAGCTCATGAGTGTGCAATTATTACACTGCCAACATAACTGCACCTCTGACGTAGACAGTTTATACCGGCCTTGTAGCCAGCCTGGGCATGTCTTTATAAAAGTTATTGATTCATATCAGCCTCTGGTGTCCAAAAGACTTGTGTTGTGTTTCCTGGTTCTTTGTTTATATATGCAGTGTGTGCTTTTTTGTTTTTAAATGATCATAGCTGTGCTTAAGTCTAAACATGCATTTGCTGCAGAAACACACATGTTTACACCTCGTGTGAATGCAGGATGTCGTGCATTGATGAATAAATCGCCTAAATGTTTGAATTAAAGATGAAAAGTTGCAACGTGTGTGTGTGTGTGTGTGTGTGTGTATAACCTCAAACGTCAGCCTGTTCTTGGGAGTTTTAAATGTCCATTTTAGCAGCTGAAGACGGAAGGAAAACAAAGAAAAGAAAAGAAAAACAAACCCGTAGTTAGTACATCTCAAAATTCTTTCTTTTGTTTCTGTGTCAGTTTTTTTTTTTTTTTTTTTAGGTTTCCGGTGCTGTCCGTACCTTTAACAACGACATTAGCTTAATCTCAACGGCGGCGTATGACTGTATTATTACTCACTTGGTATCATGTTGGAGGTGTGTACGCTGGCTAGAAAAGGGACGAGCGACACGGAGACGTTTGTAAAAGTGACTTAAAAACCAACTCGGGGGGGGAGGAAGGTTTAGCCGGCTAGCAACAACTGGATGTAGCTAGCTAACGTATGCTAGGTCTGTCTGTGAGTTGCCTTTAGCTGATAGCATCACCGGGAGCACCGAGTTTAGCCGTGAGGCTGTCTACTCTCTCTCTCTCTCTTTTTATATATCACACAGGTCGTGTATGGGATTATATTTCCGCCTCACACTTACACTGTGGCCTTCATCGACGCATCTCTTAAAAAAAGCGTACAAAAAAAAAAAAAAGTGGACCTCGGACTTGCCTAAGGAAGCGTAACCCCCGACCCGACGCAGCCAGGGAGGCAGGGGTACAATGCAAAAACAGAAAAAAAGAAAAAGGAGCCCATCACAAATCACAATTATCCCTCTCTCTCCCCTTCTCTCTCTCTCTCTCTCTCTGTCTCTCTCTTGGCTGATCCCGTTAACGGTTGTTGTTGTTGTCCCCCCTCTACACACACACTGAGCTACCCGACAACGCGGAAACACTGCACAATAAATAAAAACCGATTTGCCTGAAAAGAGGTTGTTGAATCGGGCTTATTTACCTCTGGATGTGATGAGAAAGAGAAGTGGTTCTGGTGGAGGAGGAGGAGGAGGAGGAGGAGGGGGAGGAGCAGGAGTAGGATGGCAGCTGGAGCTGGGAGAAGAAGAAGAAGAAGTCTCTAGCTCCCCTCTCCGTCCCAGCGTTCAAACAGCTCCTCTCTCCGAGTAATAGCTAACACAACGGCAGTGATTCCCGGCAAGGAGGACTGGACTGGACTGGACTGGAGGAGGAGGAGGAGGAGGAGGAGGAGGGGTGGTGGTGTTTTCTTCTTTCTCACGCCGAGCATATCACCTGCTGAGGCGGGGAGGAGGGAGGGGGGAAGGGCATCCCCCCTTCGAACCGGCCTTTATCGGAGTGGAGATGTGTATCAGACGCTGGAGGTTATGTTTGCAGGTAGCGCTTTCATTATCATGATACAGAAACAAGCAGGGAACAGATAAAAAAAAAGAGGAGGGGGGATCCACAGTCTCTCTCTCTCTCTCTCTCTCCCTTTCAAAATGCCGACCGGAAGAACCGGTAAAAGGAATAACTCCCTCAACCGGCGGGGAGCCGGGATAACCAACGTGTTTAAACGCCCATTCATAAGAGCATCCTTTCAGTGAGGATTTTCTGTATTGGAATCATTCAATGCAGCGCTATTAATTAAAACAAAAGAGTCCATTGATCTGTGATGGGAGCTTTAAAAAAACATGAAACAAACAAACAAACAAAAAAAAAAGAATATGCTGCATTTTTTTCCCCTGCACAAATAAAGTTTAATTATATGTGATCACTTTAATAAAAATGTCTATTCAGTTCAGTGGTTATGTATTATATGTAGGCTTGTCATCACAAACACATGAACAGTCACACCAATCAGCTGACTGACAACAAACCTACCCACCTTTCCCCCGAGGCTGCAAACAGTCTCCTCTTGTTTGTCCTTTCTCTCATTATGCGAACATATTCAGGAATGTAGAAACATTTTAAAACTAATTCATCGCATCTAATAGATTGAATATATAGAGAGGAAGTACTGAATTTGAAGCGAATAGTGATTAAATGTTATAAACAGGTTTTGGTCTCCCTCTTGTGGAAGAAACATTTAGTGGTTTTGCAGACTAAAAGTAAACTTTTTGCTTCCTCTTGTCCAGTTTAGCCTTTTCAGACTGTCAATTTCATTTAGATTTGTCCATCCGAGGAAAATATCAACAGTTCAGACCCAAGACAAAGGCTTCAGTGATGAAAATCAATTTATTTACAATTGAGAATTTGCTGCTGTAATAAAATATGGTACATTTTTATGCACTGTTGCCCATAAAACAACACAGTCCTTCTTTTATTCCTATTTATACACATCAGGTTAATAGTGGTTTAATTTTCATTGTGATATGTTTGGAAGAGATTGATTAATAAAGTTTTGAGAATGGGCTTTATTAGTATAATATACTAAGCATTTACTTTAGATGAAGACTGTCATCAAAGATCAATGGGTGATGGGTTTAAAAATACATAATTGCTCAACATTGAGTCAGAGGATGGACCTCAGGAGACAAGGCAGCAAACATTTACTAGGAAAATAAAACTAATCTGGATATCCTTTCCTGCACTGACTTATTCTTTTCTGCCAATCATGGGCTAAAACATTGTCAAACTTTTTTTCTCCATACCAAAGTTGACTTCATACCGTGCAGTTTCTTGACAGTATACAGGCATAGTCTTTTGATTCATCTTTCTTTAATAGTGTTTTCACACTGCAGCAGATTACCAACAAATAATCCCCATGAATACTGTGAACACAATGTGAGCAGCCATGAGCAACAACATGTTTCTGAGAGGTTTTGCTCTTATTTCCAAGGGTGGTGACAGCGGTTTGACGCAGACATTTTCAATTTGTTGAATCATTAACTTGTGGTTCTGCATATTACATCCCAAAAAAGCTCTAAGATCACAACAGGCATAAAGTTCTGAACATTTCTCAAATATGTTTGCCCCTAAGCAAAAATATTATAAAGATGACAAGTTTCTCAGGCCATTCCCACTGACAGCACATCTGCATCTTATTATTTTAGCAAAATAAAGTGATCTGCTGCTTGCAGACAAAATATGATACAAATGTCTGTAGATTGTATGGTGAAAAACCAAACCATGACAGTAAAAGACCGTAAAATATGCTCTGACGTATGACTGTAGATTTACACAGAATAAGGTAGTATTTTATATTAGAGACTGTTAATTGTACAGTAAAACACCAAAACATTTACTGACATATTTTATGGTCTTTTACTGTCATGGTTTGGCGGTTTCTCACCATACAGCCCTTTTATAATGTGGAATAAAAACCAAACTTATACGTGAAACCAACAGTATTAATATCCTTCTACTGTAATATTAGAAAGGGTTATACCAGATTTATTATGATAAAGTTCTGGCAACCACAGCTGCTGTTTTTTTCCCCGTAAAAACAACAATTTTGGACTTTCAGAAGAGAATAACTCATATAATATAAAAGGTTTTAAATCTGTGCAGTAAATTACTTGATGAGGATTGTATTTATGTAGTATTTTTATGGTATTTGACTATAGTTTATGATATAACAACAATATTTACAAGGTACTTGTAACTAACTTTGAATTAGGAATTTAGGGTAACTTTTAACTTTTTTTTCCCTTTTTTTCATTAACTGGTTTAAAGATGTTACAAACCCTACACATTTACTGTATCTCTCGGATCAGGATATGAATAACAATACGGCATACTCTTTCACATAAAAAAGTCAGCAGCTGACACCTGAAGTTTCACCAATGGATAATAGTGTTGCGTTCGCGACCGCGGGGTTTCACGGTAATTACTCTGCTTCAATGGGTTTAACCATGAGCCTCTAACCCGTGACGGTCATGAGTGTGTTCTGCCCCTCTCTGCTCTCGGGCACACTGAGCACAAGATATTTGAGGAGTGAAATAACACAGAGCTAAGAGGACTCAGTCTTTCTGAGGAGGCATCCAAACCAGAGGAACTGTTCTCTACAACCTAATTATCCAATTTGGTAAGATGGTGCTTTGCTTGTCTTATTTATTATTTTCTGGCAGAGGTAGCTCTATTACAGGCATACTGTAGAATATTTTGTGCAAATAGTATTTTTAATTATCACTCCAAATAACCTGTTATTACTTGATCAAACAGGACAAGTTGACTTAATACTTTACATCCACTGCTACTACAACAAGTGATGTTATTACATATCAGGATGACTATGTCGTTGATGTTATATAATCGATAGGAATATTTCCCGATTGGTTAACTGTTCATACAATCTGTTGATTTGTAATCTTTACACTTAAACTGCCCATATGTCTTTTATGCAACCTTGCAATCCTAAATATTAAATATGACCACGTATTTTCGTCATTTGCAAACATAAGCTTTTTAAAGCATTGTTAGCCAATTACACGATTACTTTTTAGTGACTCACCACTGGGCAAGAGAGCATCACTCAGTACCAGGTTAGAGAAAGGGTGGATGGAAACTCTGCAGGACATGCATTAGGCTCTGAGTATTGGCCAGTGATCCATGAAGAAGGCAAAACAATTGTATTTTTAAAAAGCAAATTTGAATGTGCAAGTGATTCAAATTCCAACCCAGTAAGTCACATCATAGCATGTTAGTGTATAGTTCAGTGTCAATATGGACAGATTGTTTGAGGCTTTGACATAAATGTCCCCAAATGTTGTGAGAAAAATAGCAAATATGACACATTTTTATACATTTTCACATTCCTATTGATTTATCTTAATGAGACACAATAAAATAAAGAAAACTGATTATTTCCAAAGGACAACAAATCAATTTAACAGTGCACATCACGTGTTTTACAATGTGCATCATTTGGTTGCTGATAACCTTGTGACACCTGACATGACAGTCTACATTTAATTCTAACATATACATATTTTCTAATATATATTCTTGAACTTCTCTCTTTTCAGATGAAAATGGGTATCATTTGATGCACTGAAAGAAAATGTTGTCTTACTCCTTATGTTGCTACATTGTATTTAACCCTTTAATTTTCTTTTGACTTTCAGCTGAATGCCTTGTAATCGTACATCCGGGATGCCTCGTGGAGACTTCAACATTTATTTTGCCAGCAGCAGACGAGGAAATGTCAGAGCTGAGGAGTATGTGTATATATTTTAATTTAAAATCAGGGATCAGTAGGTAGTAGTACTTCAATCAGTAATCACCTCAGTAATCAGTAGTACTTCCTTATATGAATCTGTTGTATACAGCATCACATATTGTGGCAAATACTTTAATACTGATATGCCAAATAGAGTTATAAACTAAAAATTGTGCATCACAGGGCCGTGGGCATAGTGCTGCTGGTCGTCATCCTGGCAGCTCTCTTCATCCTGGGCTGCTGGTACTTCAAGAAGAGGAGTGGCTACAAAATAATCAGGGTGAGACCATCATACTTCCTTTAATATATATATATATCCAATGTTTCTGCAAGATTTCATACCAAAATTTAATTTGATGGGTCGAACAATCAATATATTGTGGCATATTCATCTGTGTTGTTTTGTATATTTTTTCACTGTGTGTTTGTCTCATTCTCCCCAATTTATCATGTCTTCATCTCTTGCTGTTTCCCCACAATTCCTCACACATCTTTCTCTCCTCTGCAGAGCCCCAGATCAGGGTCACCAAGTTACACAGGAGGCCAGTACTCAGAGGCAGGACCTTCATCAGAAAACAAGATGGCTCTCACTGATTTTGGCAGCTTCCAACCTGCGGTGAGGAACTGACTTTCCTTGCCTTCTATTGTATCTCCCTGTCCTAAAGTCAAGTATTTTTAATGTCAGGATAAAGATTGATAACAAATTCAAAAGCTGTGTGTGTAGAACGTAAAAAAAGAAGAAGAAAAAGTTTGCTTTTTTTAATGCATTGCCAATTAATAGTTAACTAGTAGCCAGACTTGACCAAAGTATGGACAACCTCCACAGAGGGTACTTGTTTAGTACAAAGCCTCAGGACTCTGATCACAGTGTTGAACACGTGAAGCTGATGTAATGGATGCCTGAAGGAGAGATTATTTTGTCACCAGACTAAGGGTGGGTATTAAAAATGTTTCATTCCCAAGGGAGGTATGCATATCCATGTATGTCGGGGAAAAAAAAAAATCAGATCAGCACCCTCTCATATGAGATGAAGTTACAAAAGCACAATGGCTGATCGTTTTCTACTGCAGCAGTAACCAGACTCCTGAAATAGAGAAGAGCATTTTAACTATACTGGAGCCACTGTTGAGTCCAAAGACCAAAATTGTTTAAACCCAGTGCCATATGTTAGATATTGACATACCTAGATATGATGGTGAATTGTGTGTATGTAATTAAAAAGTAAACATCTGTTGAATAGTACATACAAACATAAATGAGGTTCACTGAGACTATATAGTTGTATGAGCCTCTAAATTTTGTTCTAATTCCACTTTTTCCCAGGTTGCCAATGCTCCTCCAGCCTACGAAAAGATTTCCTCTGGGCCGCTACCTCCTCCCTATTCCCCCTGAAGAACCAACTGTAGAAGTTGGACGGATGTCTAAAAAAGGAGAATACTGACAAACAATAAACTTCATCTATTGTCTGATGATATATATAGATCTGATGTGTCTCTCAATAAGCTTTGTAGCCAAATATACCAACAGCTTAAAAGTATTGTAGCCCTCACTTTGTAAAATTATTCAAACAAACACAATGTATATACCATAGTAGGTTGTTTAAATAAACCAATAAAAATGATTTCACAAGAGTCTGTGTATGAGGAAGCAGCTCAAACACACTTGTTGGGGACAGTCGCATTGTTTATTTCCATGCAGTAACGTCCACATTTGTTCAATGAAAATGTACCTAGTAAATATTTTTGAAAAATCTATATGGTAAAAATAAATAAATGTGACTTCAAAACATTTTATATGGGCTCAAACATGTAGTACAAAATCATCTATTAGTTTTATTTATATTTCTAAAAAGTAAAATGTAGTTTTCAAACAATTACTAGTTGAAAAAAGGACAACATAACAGAATCTGGATACAGAGAGTTGTATTATTCAAACTGACAGATAAAGTAGAGTAAGTTGAATGAATTGTATCCCAATTGTTACTTCTCGAAGCAGTATCGACTATCGTAGTATAGTAAAAAATCTTAAACTGAAAATCATTTGATCTAACCTCCCTTTCTACTGATTTTTTATAACAGTTGTCATTACTGGCCATGAAGTTAAAAAAAAAAAGAAGTTAGGAGTCTATAACATTCATCTGAGGGTGACCTCAACAGTTTTCACTTGAGAAACCCGTCACAGTATACATTTTTAGTAAGTCTGAGTGACCATACAGTTTACCTATAAGATGATCTAACCAGAGGGTATAACCTACTGTATTCTAAGTGTAAGTTACGAGTCAAACTACAGCAGGAAAGCAGGTCTTTAACTAACCCCAAGGATTAATACAAGCAATGGATATGAGTCCTGCCAAATGTAAGCAGCTGAAAAGTCTTAAGAGTCCTCACAGAGCCGGCGCAGTCTCAGTTAATTGGTGCACTTTCTGTCTGCCTGCGAAGGCTGTAAAGAGGAATCATGTGCGTGTAGTGCTCCAGTGGAACTGTTGGGGGAAACCACCAGTGCGTCCAGTGGTTTGGGGCAGGCTGTCAGCTGTGCCGGATTGACCTGGCACTGAACTGTGTTCAAAACAGCGCCATCAGGACTAATGAGTAGTTTGGATGCTATGTTGGTGTGCATAACTAAGGATGAAGTCGGCAGAGAGTGCTTTACAAGTGCTTGATTGGTCAGAACAACAGGTGGGTGGATGGCGTTTGTCTTAAGCGATGCGATTGGTTGAGCTGGAGTTATTATTACAGTGCTGCTGGATGAAGGTGTAGTCACTACAGGTTCCGTTTCAAAAGTGTTGACAGTGCTTCCAATTGGTGTAACTGTAGCAACGGGCAGAGTCTGCATCCTTGACACAGCACTTACAATTGGTGGGACAGCCACGGTTGGCAATACTTGTGTCCGTGTTGCAGCAAGCACTGGTTGCATGACTGCAGACACTGTTTTTTTTATTGATGTGTGGTCTAGTCCAGTATACACTGAAGTCTGTGATAGAGCAGTGGAGGGTGCTGCAATTCCAAATTCTGTCTGCTGGAGCTGTATGACTGGACCCGAGGTTGTCACTGAAACCACCTGCTGAGGAGGAAGAGCAGAATGCAAAGCTGGTGTGCCTGCTACAACAGGAACTGCAGCTGAAGAGAGGGGTGTGGGAACTGATGGGCTGGGTAAAACAGGTAATGATAGAGGTGCAGAAAATCTGGACAAGGAAGGTGCTACTACAGGCGAAATAGTGGATGAACATTCAGCTTGTATGGGTGCACCAGCAGCCAACCTGATTTTAGCCAGTGCTGAGCCAAGAGCAGGGGCAGTGGTTACCACTGGGGACACTAGAGCTGGTACGCTACCTAACCTTGGTGGGGATGAGACAAGAGTGGGTGTACCTACAGGAGGTGATGCAAAATTACCAGCCTGTGCAGCTGGCAACCTAGGCAGAGCAGACACTACATTTGTTTTACTGGGTAACAATGTTGAGCATAGACCAGATGTTCCTGTAAGTCGGACTGGCATGATATTGGGTGTGGTTGCTAACAATGATGGACCAACAGCAGGTGTGCATGCTACAAAAGGACAACTTACGGCTGGCACACCAGGCAGCCTGCCTGGGGATTGGGGTAAAACTGGTGCTCGCGGGGCTACAGTCACATGGCTTGCCCCTTGGGGACGTACTGATACTCCAGCACTGGTAGCACTGGCATTAGGCACTTGTTGTGGTGCAGGGCTAGAGATGATAAGGACATGACTGCCTGGACTCAAACCCTGGGGAGGGACTACAAATCGAGCATTGTTAAGAAGGATCTGTGTGCCAGCAGCAAGGGGCGTAGAGGTGTTGATGACTATCCTCTGCTGGATTGTGCCAGTAGCAGAGTTGGTGAATTGGGAATTGGTGGTGGTTGTCGGGGAGATGGGTGTTTGGCTTTTATTGAGAGCAAGCTGAGAGGAAGTTAAGTGGGAAATGGTTTCCTCACCAATGCAACTTTGAATACCTGAAGTCTGACGGACAAGAGTGGAAGTGGAGGTTTGGGCCAGGCTAGACTGCACAGTATTGGTTACATGTGCAGGAAAGTTGCTGGACAATATATTTGAGGGAATACCAAGGTCCTTCTTGATCATGTTTCCTACAGTCAGAGTGGGAGCAGTAGACGTTGATGTTGAAGAGCCTTGCTGGGAGATCATGGTGATGGAAGGGATACCTTGGAGCAGAGAGCTGGTGGTCAAAGATGCATGAGGAGCCATTTGGGCAGAACAAGTTGGGATGGTATTTGAACTTGTAACCAGGAGCAGTCCAGTTGTGGTGGCAGTTGGACCGACTGTATCGGAGACAGACGCTGGTGTGTTCTTGGAAGGAGAACATGACAGGGCACCAATGGACTGTCCAATGGTTGTTGTCTTCCCTGACAAATGGATCTGAACTCCTGAAAACACAGAGAGGAAAAAAATGTATTCAACATTAAAAATGGGTCTGTTTTTAGAGTATAGGTATTGACAATTGAATACAATATTAACTATTATAAATAAACTATTACTGTAGTATCGCAAAGAAACTACACATCCCTCCAACTACTTTATGAAGTTCATGTACAATTAAATAATGTCCCCTTGTTACAAACTTTACAGATTAAATAAAACACAGGAATACAAACAAACCCACCTAAGGGCAGAGTGATGTTCTTGTCCTTGGACAATGTCTCTGAGTTGACCCTGCCAACAGGCTGGTCTGTGCTTATACCCATCTTTACGTTCTGACCTGATAGTGAAGTGGTCAACAGCTGTCCACTAGCCCCTGTTACTATTGCCTGCTGTGGAATGGTTCCAACAGAGGTGGTGGAAGATGTTGCTGTGGGCTGGCTGATGAACATGACTCTTGAACTAGGAAGGGATTTTGTGGAAGAGGGTGTACCTTTTGACGTAGCTACATTTGAGGCAGAAGAAGAGGGGGTAACCAGGATAAATTTAGTAACTTGGGGTCTCTCATCTGTACTAGGCCATTTCATGCCAGTCTTGCTGATAAACTCTGCTTGTGTGACAACTTGGGGAACGCCAGAACTATTCAGTGATGGGACAACAGTGTTTTTCACTAATGAAGCTTGAAAATGAGAACCAGCAGAAGCTGTACTTGCTGACTGGCCAATCTTTGTTGGAACTGTAGAACCAGCTGAGGTGTTGGAGCCTTGACCTAGAGCAACAGCAGTACTTGCAGTCTGGCTTCCAAGGCCTGTAATGGGAATGTTTCCAGTGACTGCAGTGAGGATCTGAGTTGTGATAGTGGAGGGGGACTTTAATACTGAAGAAACCTGGTTCTGAGATTGGGCCACTGAAATACTTGTTACTGCTGGTGTGGTGCAAGAAGGAGTCTTAGAGGGAGCAGAAGGAGAAAGAGTTGGTGATGTCTTGGATACAAGGAAGGCTTTAAACTGAGGTGAGATGGTGATGACTGGACTGGTGGGCAAAGAACCCAGTGCATTTTGGTCTGAGGATGACTGGACTTTGACTATGCCTGTGTTGCCTCCTCTAGTTGTTACCAGGATGGACTGCGAGTCACGGATACACACAGTCTGGAGCTCCTGTTTAGGGTTTGTAGATTTAATAGGCCCAGTTGAAACTGCACTAGAAGAAGTTGTGATGGGTGAGGGGTTTGGCACGACACCTTGTGTTGTGCTAGTTTGGGGACTACAGACTTGTGTCCCTTTGAGCCCTGCTGTGTTCATGGGGCCCTGTTGCAGACAAGGGGAAACAGAAGGAGAAGGGGTCCTCACTGTCCTGGTATCTTTAAGGGGAGCCACTTGCTGAACAGGGATTCTGTTCTCAGGAATGGTGAACCCAGGCACATTGGTGGACATACATAAGGGGCTGGTCACTTTAGAAACTGGGACCTGAATGCCCTTTGATTGTTGTTGATTTAAAATAGACGCCTTTTCTTCTGTTTTGTGAATGAGAAGATTAGAAGGCAGAATAACAACTTGCTGCATGATCTTCTCTCCAGTATTCTGGTCCATGACAGGATGAACAGAAATCTTGACGGGGCTGCTGTTGTCGGTTCTCACAAGGTGACCCAGCCCCTCAGGTACCTTGTACACCACTTGGACAGGATTTTTTGGTACAGTCTGGGTCGGTTTGGCCTGTGGTGATTTAGAAAGAGCTGCCGTCACTGTTGCCATTCGTGGCTGTCCTTGTGTCTGCATTTGTTGTGAGTTCTGCTGGGAAACCGATGGAGAACATTGTGCTTTTGAAAGTGTTGTGGTAGTCACTACAGAGGTAGGCAAAGACCCCTTGCTCTCTTTGTCTATGTTGTTTACCCCTGGGTAATCAGCAGGCCGTTTCATTAAGGTCACTTTGTTTCCCACACTCTTAGCAAGCAGGGTGGGGATGGGCGTGTAGCCTTTAGGTAGTCCAGTGGTAGGGTGGAGAATGGGTGGTCTGGGTGACAGGGAAGTATGGACTGGCACTCTTGCTGCCCATGCTGAGTTTGAATCCCTGGATTGATTTGATGGGATAAGTTCAGATGTAGCCTGTGACCCAGAGTCAGCGGTAGAAGTAACGTTACTGCTGCCGGTCTGAACTCTTGGCAGCAGACTGACACCTTTCTCTGGGCTGGCCAGAGGATGTTTCAGGTGACTGGGAGGTATGTATGTCACCGTTCTTTCTCCAGCAGACTCAGCCACAAACTCCCTGGTGCCTGCTGAGAGCATAATAGAGACGTCTATTAGAAATGCACTGACTGATAAGCATTCTATACAGGTTTAACGGACGGGTACTGCCATCCATTTAAATTTTTAAAGGACAGTTAAATAAGCTTATAACAGTGTCATTTAGCTGCATGCAGCAAATCACAATTTAAATCTCTATGCTTACATTAATCAAAATATTAGATTAGATTACTGTACCTCCACTCCAAAGACCTCTGGGAACCATATGTTCAAGGTCTTCCTCTTCTGATCTTCTATAATGATCCGAGAGTGAACACGCTTCCTTCTCCAAACTCCTCTCTTCATCATCGTCTGATGATGACGATGATGAGATACACTCCTCACGCACAAAGTTATTGTACTCTGGATGCTTCTTGAAGTCATCAAATTCCTTCTTCAAACGAAGCCTGACATAGAAGAAAATCACAGATTTGTTAGTCCATCAATAATGGTATGATACAAAGAGCTATTTAACTGTGATCATACTTTGTGATGGTCAGACACAAAAAAGGAATAAAATTACTTATGAAGGTTTCATCCAGTTATCGTTTAAATGTCAAATGAGTTATACCTGTTCCTTTGAAAGGCCTTAACAAGTTTGGGTTCCCAGGGTGAAAGCTCATTCAGTAGTCTGATTAGAGTGCTGTGAAGGTCTTTTACTGCTTCTCTTCTATAATACCACCGACCCTGTCAGTTCAAATATACAATGGAAACCTTAGTCAAATCACTGTCTCACATTAACTATGAGAAAATGTGTGTCATCATGTTCGCCAACAAATTCAGAAGATTCTGGAGCATGTGAGAAAGTCTTCATGACAGAACTATGACTGTTACCTACCAGTCTCTTTTTGGTGCTCTCTAGGTCATCAAGCTCATCTTCTGTCTTACTGATCAGCTCTCGCAACTCTTCAAGACTAGTGCATACCAACTACAGGGCAGAAATAACAAGAAAGGGTAAGGCTTAAAATCAAAACAAGAAACTAGTTGTAATAAAATATGACTCAAATAATACATCATTAAAAATAACATATACAGTGTATATTTTAGACTGAGTATGACTACCTTAAATGATGGCTCAACTGGAGGTTCATCTTTAATTTTCTTTGACAATTCAAGCTTTTTTCCTGTCAACAAGATAACAGATATAGTCACTGAACAAACAAGTTATTATTAAAAAAAAATAAATGCAAGCAAAATCAGAAATGATCTCTCATGACATTGTGGCTATGAATACACACTTACTAAAAGAGCTTGATGCAATACCACAAGAAACCACAGGACAAACATCAACACTGACTTTTTCCGTTACCTGTTTTGTGTTTTTTCTTTTTGTCTTTCCTTTTGATTGTTGAGGAAACTCTCCGCACTGCAGATTTGGCAGTCTCAGCTGGTGACAACCTCATCCTGTCCACGTGCTGCAGCTGCTTGTGCTCTCCTTTCACCCTCAGCAGCTGTTCCCTCCCTCGCTTTTTCTTCCGCTTTTTTTTTTTAGTCCAGATTTTGTCATTCAACCTCTCTTCACTTGAGTTTTGAGCACTCTCCGAAGACAACTGTGTTGCTAGCCCTGAAGTGCCACAGCAGCAGTCGTGCTCCTCAGATTTGATATTACTAGTTTTGCTTTTACAACATTCCAAACAGGAAGATCTTTGGTGTCCCTGACTGAGACTTCCTCCCTCCATTTTGAGCCCCACCGATTTGGTTGGTGAGGCCTGACTCACTAAGCGAGCAGGTGACCTGCCTGTGTAGCTGTGCTCGCCTACACTCAGACAGGGCTCCTGTGTCTCTGCTTTAATGGTGCGTATTGAGCCCAGTGAGAAACCCTTCCCCTGTTTTAATGTGAGACGCTTGGATTGATGCTCCCACTCTACAGTCTCTTCCTTCAAATTCATTTCCACACCTCCTCCTCTAATAGGACTAGTGTGTGAAAGGGATAAGGAGTTAGTGTGTATTTTTAAGTCCAATTTAGAATCATCACAGGAGTCTCCATCAGAGGACCCCGATTCAGACCCTTCCTCCTTCTTCAGTCTCCACAATTTGAGCCTTTTTGCATCTTCCTCTCCATCGTCATTTTCCCTTTTGAAACCCCCTAATGTCTCTAATCTTTGACTTCCACAATCATCAGACTCTCCAATGTCCATGGAGCCTTCATAACAACCCCTGTCACTTTGAAGCCCCTCATCCTTCATTCCATCTGACTCGTCACCCTCAGTCCCTGGCTCTATTTCAACCCTTCTGACCCATACAGAAGGGAAAGGGAAAGCTGGGGGTATGCTGGGGCTCTGGCAGTAGATCCTCAGGTCTGCCCCACAGAAATGTGGGAAATGTATATAGGCATTCTCCTTGCTGTCATAGCCCAAAATAGACTCCCTACATTCGTGGATGGGCTGGGACAGCAGAGCATCCTGTACATCTTTTTGTGTCTCATACACATGATCACACAGCCCCTTCAGAAGCCACACTCGCTGGTAGAAGGGCAGCAGGTGAAAGGGTTTCTCCTCCAAAGGACTCACTTCCCCAAGGGTGCTAAAAAACTTGTGGCCAAGTCCAAGCTGCTCAGCCCTACCTGGCTGATCATGGGAGGCACCGACAGTTCGATACCAGCCCATGACCCGCTGCCTGAGCTCTGATTCCCAGCGGCAGTAAGGCAGGGCAGGTCGGCGGTGCAGAGTAGCCCTCCGCTGGGGTGGGGACAGTAGGGAAGACATAATTTTGGACAGGAGGGGGCTACAGCGGGGCATCAGCAAGCAACGCTCAAGCTCAAAAAATACAATCTCAGGGAGGTTGAGGGCAGTCTGAGCCAAGCAGAGGAAGTGCCCTATAGCAGGGAGTTCCCAAAGTGTGTCCACAGTGTGGGGGGAAGCTTGTGACAGCAAAGTCTGCTCCCACTCTTCAACCTCCTTGGCTGACATTTCCTCTGCTTCTTTCTTCTCGAGCTCACGTTGCCTGAAAATTCAGAACACATATGAAGCTTGTTGGTGGGTTTTAATACATTTTCTTGTAATATTATACCCAATAAATCACTCACCTTTTCTCGTCCTTGGCCCTCTGTTGCTCTTCCACCCGTAGGGCTTGGACCATGACGGACTCATGCCCACCAACAGTGATGGTAGCCAGGCTACGAGGTGCCAGTCTCCTCCTCGTTGAAGTACCCCCTGAAGCTCGTTCTTCCTCAGCACCGAAACGTCCTTTGGAAGTCACTGCCAAGGTTGTCTTCTCTCGCAGCTTCCTAATTTGACAAGAGTAAAAAAAAACTGATGTGTCAATGATTAAAACTGTTTAACAGTAGCTGATGATGGAAGTAAATATAAAGTATATCTGCTGATATAATCCAACAGCCAAATAATTGTACAATATGTAATTCATCAATAAAATTATTAACA
Source organism: Larimichthys crocea (assembly GCF_000972845.2). Lineage (NCBI taxonomy): Eukaryota > Metazoa > Chordata > Actinopteri > Sciaenidae > Larimichthys > Larimichthys crocea. The sequence goes on from NC_040019.1 coordinate 8,311,002, forward strand.
TCTCAATTGTGATTATAGTCCCATTGTCTTGTTATGAATAATAATAAACAGTAAATAAATAAATAAATGTACTATGGACACTCTACATTAATACTGTGTAGAAATCTGGCTGGCAATTGAACTAGTTCTACTGGAACTTAACTAATGTTTTTTTAAATAACCTTGCCTTGAGGTAACAAACATTTGTTGCCAAGCAATGTTAACTTATGATTACACGTAATAGAAAAACAGCCTTTGGCCCCTCTATTATTGCAGGTGTATAGTGATTTTTTGAACATCGGCCAGCTCAGCAATTTGTTCAACATTGTAATCACATTATGTTACCTGGATAGCAATGTAAGCTTCTGCTCCAGCATGATTTCCAGCTTTTGAGCCTGTTTGGAGATCCAGTGGTCCACCCCGTGGTAGCGATAACAGTTCTCTAACATCAGCCTGAAGTCTGCAACAAACTGCGTTATGGTCTCATACTCTTGATTGATAAACTTCTCCTCCATCCTCCGCAAGCACATCGACTGTCTCAGCTGTGCCTGACCCCAGCCCCGGACACCTCCAATACCATGTTGGGCCTCCTGGTGACGGATGGGATGGAGGAACGGGCTAGTGATGCCTTTGTGCTTGTCTAAGAGAAAGCCAGTGAAGATCCTATAAGCTTGTTGGACCTCATAGTTCATATCCTCCTCGAAGCTATTGCTGTTGGTGGAAATGCAAACTTCAGGCAGAGAGAGGTCACTGTTTGAAAACTCGGACATGTCATCGTTGCTAAGGGCGATGTGATCACCCTCGGCAGTAACATCTCCACTGTCACCAGGACAGTGTAACGCTACCATAGTCTCAACTTCACAGGTGCCATTACTGAGCCCATCGGTTACGACCAGGTCCGTATCGTTAGTGCTCCTGCTTCTGCTGCTTCTGCTCACCCGTTTGGATTGTGAAGCCATGACGTTTGAAATGGGCTGCTTGGGCGCTGAGTCTTTGTCAGTCACAATCGGGTGTTGGTTGTGGAACAAAGCGTGGCTACAATCTGCTGTGATTTGGTCTGTTATATCCTCCTGATCCATGGTGCAGGCACCTGGAGTGGGTAACAGGTGTGGTGAACACTCAAACATAGCTTTGATCCAATAAACAGTGATTACTAAGTGAGGTCCAAAAGAAAATACAGCAGGGGGAATGGTGTGTTTATAACTAATATACTCAAGTTTGCTGACATTATAATCCTTTATACTCATGGCAGGTGTTCACACTATTAAAACACTGTAATGTTTAGCTCATGTGATCACTACAAGCTGAAATGACTTCATCTACCTGCCTTGATCTCTTTACAAACTTTCCCTTTTCCTTTAGATCACTGGCTAGTTAGCTTCAAGTTAGCCATTAGCGCGGGAGCTGTAGTTAAAAACAACAATAAAGTAACAAAGTTTGCCCGTGGAGACCTCCACGGTGCGTTCGCTCATCACGTCCACGTCTCCCTCGATCACGTGTAAAAACAAACACCAAAACAAAAAAAGTGACCAGAGGCTTGAAACAAACCTACCTCGATAGGTTTTCAGACACGCACCAGCTCCGCTAGCGAGGTTAGCTTGCTATTGTCTCCAATCTTGAGGGCCTGCAATTGCTGCGTTCGCTGCCCATGCTAAAAGAAAATGGTCAATTAAACGTCCGGCGGATAAAAAGTTAGACGGACATGTCATGCCGTGAGCGCACGGAGTCATGCCAGTGACGGGCGAGATGAAGCTAAAAGAGCGTTAGCCCGGACTAGCTGATTGTCAAGACAATGCATAACAGTTCATTTATCTGTGAGCCCAGACAGTTAACCCGCTATGTCTGCAAGCTGACAGCGACTTTAGGGACAGGTTAACATGACGAGCCTCACTTCAAGAGATAAATGTGCGTACGTGTGTCATATTTCTTCTGAAGCTCTTTACAGAAAAAAAAAAAGAAAAAAGCTAGCAACCGTCTGCCCTGTCTGTCTGGTTTGCTTGAAGTCTACGGTGCCGATCACTTCCACCCTGCGTGCGCCTGATGCAAATGTGCGCAGCAGCCTGACGTAAGTTTGGGTAGCTGGTCGCGTGTCAAGCCAAATTGTTATTTATTTTGGTTTTGGAGTTAATGCTAACACACACACACACAATAAGGTTAATAACGCAATGTAAAGTGTGTGTGTGTGTAACACGTTGTCACTAATAGAGGCGCAGCTGTCATTTGAGAAACAATGTCAAATTTTTTTGCACATTATCGACAAGACAACACCACCAAACTGTAAAGTCTAATAATTCATAACTTGAGCCCTCCAAGTGTAAATTGAGTCACTCAGCTACTGCTCCATGCACAATGTAAACATTACTGGCCTACAACCACAAGGTGTCGCTAGTCACTAATGTACAACAGGCAGTGAAGCGCCTTATGTCTAGATCAGGGGGTGTCCAAACTTCTTCTTAAAGAGGGCCAGATTTTACAATGTGAACATGTCCAGGGGCCAATACTAACATTTTATAAAAAGTCTGGAGTCAGATAACACAGAATAAATTGTATGGAACACGTTAAACCTGCATGAAATTGATACAAATCTTCACCTCATGTTCATTCAAAACATGACTTATTATGAGTAATGAAAAGGTAGCGCGGCTTAACATTTGAAGGTAAAACCTATCACTGCTTAAAAATATATAAATATAAATAAATAATAATAAGAATATTAATTATATATAATAATAATATAAATAAAAAGATTTTATTGGCCCCCGGGGCCGTACTTTGGACATCCCTGGTATAGATAGATAGATAGATAGATAGATAGATAGATAGATAGATAGATAGATAGAAGCATCCAGTAGCAGCATGAGACACAGTAAACAAACATTAAAGTTAACCTATAAGATAAATCTGGATATATTAATTAATTAAACCGGTTCAAAGACATTAAAAATGTCCTTTGTCTTAACCTCAGGATGCAAAGCTCCACCAACATGGTTATTCTAGTTAAGTTGAAGCAGACAGACTAATGTCAGGGCAAGAGAGCCCCATGGTGTGTTTGGGCTTTCTGCATGTAGTCTTACATAGCTGTAGGTTGTTTATAGCTGGACTGACATGTAAAAGTGTTCTTCAGTCTATGTATTTTAAGTCAACTAAGCAAAGCAGCATCAGGAATGCGGATGTGTTATTCTCTTGACGGTTATACAGTTGCCGGTGGCGAATGAAAAGAGGTCTCCAGCTGGGACAATTGTTAATTAAGCAATTATGCCACGAGAGGCCTTGCTTTACAGTGATTTCAGCTCAGCTAGGAGGTATCGTCAGGCATGGATTTTCAGTCCAGTATACAGTTTTTCTTTTAGCCTACGCAAGGATGGAAAATTCCCATAAATGCACTGCAGTGTTGTGCACAAATATTTTGAGGGACAGGGATAGCACCAGGTCCATGATAGTGGACTTTAGATTCATTATTTGGATTATTATTGATTTACTGTATAGTCCCCTGTCCACTTAACCTATACATACAACATACAACATAGAAGTGTAGTGACCAAATTAATCAGGAGTACTACTATCTGACTGCTTCCATAAAGATTTTAGGGACCTATTCTGGCATATATTTTGGTCCAAGGACATAAAATGATTTGTGAACAGGCAGCAGCCCCTTTAAAATCAGTTCTATGACTATCTGTAAGCCAATAGACTCAGTTTTACTGCTTCCTGTTAGAAATATAGCTGAATGTGCTGCAGTTGTATAATTGCCTTTTTTGGGGAAGACAAGAGACAAGACACTTGGGCTTTAGTGTTTAATCTCATAATATACTACAACGTTTAACCAAAAGTGGATTACCAGCCAATTTATCTCAGCTGATACTGTGCCTACGCAGTGTGCATGAATGGGTTTGTGTTTAATTGAGTTGCCACCCAGTAAACCTGGGACGGTATAATTGTTGATGGCCGTGTAGTGGCTGGAGGCTGTGAGCCACAGGCAAAGTGTGGTCCTGGCAGAATGCCCTTGTGGTGGAAACTGGTGGTAATAACATGACCCTCACACAGTACTGTGGTGGAAACTGGTGGTAATAACATGACCCTCACACAGTACTGCCCCTCACATTATATGAAAACTTAACAAAACAACACAATAAATGCCATAAAATACATTTTTACTCCTCGCATAGTCTTATTGTGTGAAACTTTACAAAAGGAAATAATCAAAACTTTCATGGACTGATTAAATTATACTATGCTAATCAATACATGGTATGTCATGGAACCTTTAAAGAGTGCTCAGGTAGACTGGGGACTACTTGGGAATAAATCTGATTCTGATGATCTTTAGAAAAATGTTTTATTCACTTGTATTTTGTGTGTAAATGTACAAACTGTCAAACAAATACTATTAGGTTTGCTGCATGCCACCTAGACTCCATAGAGAATGTGGGGGAACTTATATCTTACACCCTCCACCCCATTACATTAATGCACACTTTTTATTTAACATCTTTTGGACTACCTAATTTTAATAAATATCTGCACAATTAAAAAAAATATATTACATTTGTACTACTTATATTTAAAATGCTACTGTGAACCTTTGTACATTACCTGGCAAATACTTTGCATATTCATGCACAAACTGTACAGCTCTTTTCATTTAAAAACATATATTATTAATATATTGTATATATATTTCTATTTTAAATATTTTTTTAATGCTTTTAGTTTACTTTCTTTCTTATATTTTTACTTAAAGGTCCAGCAAATCTAGTTCTACATCTAGTGGTGTAATCCCTGCATTGCATTCTCCTCACATCACCCTCACCTTCCTAGTGTAAAGGAGAAACAACACTTGATTGGCCCCCTATAGAGTCAGTATTTAGTTTTTGTAGACACTGTCTTTTAACATGGTGGCCTCCATGGAAGAGGATGAAAATGTTGTACATACATTAATATTATTTTCTACTTTTTGATACTTATACTACTTCTAATATTTTGACTTAATGTTTATTATGTAGCAATAGCACTAAGACAAATTCTTTGTACATGAAAAAAAACATGGCAACAAACCTGATTCTAATTTCACTGGGGAACAATTTGAAAACAATTTTCTGTTGAGTTAGATTTTTATGCTGATTAGAACTAAATATTGGCATGCTGATTTCAAAATTGTAGTCAGTTTTTTTCTAGCACGTCAAGTTTGTTCTCCACAGCTTACCCTCCAGATAAGAAAAATGCCACTGATTAGCTGTAGTAAGACTTGCCAGCTGATTACGATTGGACTCATCTACAGCTACGTGGCAACTTGTTTGTGCAGTCACGATTGAGACAGTGCGGTGAGAGGTGTGTGCAGCTCCCGATAGGTCAGTACTATCAATATCTGCAAACAGAAAGCTGGCATAGTGGGAATGAAGAGGATTTGTTCTGGCTTTTCTCTAAACCTTGTTACCATGGGCATACAGGTGTAAGTTCTATTTCGTTTTATGCTGTTTTTGTAGTTTTCAAAGCTTGTAACCATTCCATCTTAGTGTTTTATTTACCTAGGTATATATTTCCTTTGTTCCAGATCATGTCTGCTCCTGCTACTTCTCGTCTTGAATGCCTAAACAGCCCTGACTCCTTTTGCTATATTTGTGGTAGTTTCACCATTCCAAGTCAGAGGAAAGCAAACATCAGTGCATTTGTCAAACAAGCATATTTTGCATATTATAAAGTCAAACTCAGAGATCAAGACAAGCCATGGGCCCCTCACAAAGTGTGCAAGCAGTGTGTCGAGAGTTTACGGATGTGGACCAAAGGAACACGTGAAAAGTTGTCATTTGGTACCCCCATGGTTTGGCGAGAGCAAAAAGATCATTGCACAGACTGTTACTTTTGTTTAGTGAAAACATCAGGATTTAACAAGAAAAATAAAAGCAAAATAGAATATCCTAATCTAACTTCAGCTGTAAGACCAATGCCTCATTCAGCTGGAAATCCAGTGCCAGTTTTTGAACAACTACCTCCTCCTCTGGAAGACCTGAGTGATGCTGGAGAACGCAGTGACAGCAGTGATGCAGATTTTGAAATCCACAAGGATTCAACAAACAAGCTCATATCTGTTAAGGTACAGTATTTTGACATTTTATTTATTTATTTATTTATTTTATCTTTAGCAATCTTTTTTTTTAATGATTGCATTTTTATTTAAATAACTACAAACTGTCAAACAAATGAAGCGGTGTTTACATAACTATATGATGCATTCAAATGCAGCACACATATTATAAGACTGCTGGGGTGCTGTAACAGTAGTGTACTCCTGTACAGTGCAGGCCTTCAGACATGTCTCTCTCTCTATATATATATATGTGTGTGTGTATGTTTAGTTTTTACATTCAAACGAGAGCTGTGCCTTTAACTGCAAACCCGTGCTCGCTCTAACGTTACTTCGCGAGATTTGCTTGGCGCCGCGACCTCATGTGAGACACCTCCTGCGCGAGAGCCAGTCCGACGTTTACCTCTGCAGAGGAAAACGCAATGGAGCCCTGAACATTTTTTTCTTTCCCTCCCCTCTCTTTTTTTTCTATCTCCTTTAACCTCCCCCCCCCCTTTCCCTTCACCCCCTTGGAAAACAATACTTCCCCCATCTGAAATCCCGCTTTATCCGCTATTTATTTGACGCGTAAACAAACAAGGGCGGGTGCAACGATGTGGATCCAGGTTCGTACTATAGACGGGAAGGAGACGCGAACCGTTGAGGATCTTTCTAGATTGACCAAAATTGAGTCTTTACGCTTGAAAATACAGGACATCTTCAATGTAAGCCCGCAGCAGCAGCGCTTGTTCTACAGAGGGAAGCAGGTAAAGATATTTTTTTTTGTCTCACGCCGTCATGCAACAGTCTGTTTTTTGATGCTTTGCCATGGGGTTTTTGAGTGGTCCTCCTCCTGGTGTTGTAGCCGTTTCGGACCCATGCGAGCTTCCTGTTTTGATAGGAATTCGCCAATAGTTCTTGCGCAAGAGCCCCTCGGGGTATGCTGTGTGCCAGCCCCCCGAGGAGGGGAGAAAAAAAACGGCGTTTTTACATGATTATACGGTCACGTTATGGAGCCATGTTGCATTGTTTGGGTAGAGCCGCATGCAACAAATGTCTCACCGACGTAGACATGTTTGTTTACATTGCCGCGAGAGAGAAAAGAGAACATCGCCCTCTGTTTCCACATGTAGACCGAGGTAGTGCAGTGCAAACAACAACAGCCCGGTGTGCACTGCTACAGCACATAATTAAACACCTGTCTAATTACGCATGTCTGTTTTGATATATATATGTATCTGTCTATATTAGTGACATGTGCCCCGTGCATGTGGTGATGTTAATGATCATTTGAGGGAGGAGGGGACTCGTGGCTCCACGTGTCCTGACATCTAAAGGCAAGTGTAGCTGTGTTTACACCCCTGGCGTCACTACAGTATGCACACTGTACAGTGAGGACAGACAGGGCTACCTGTCCTCTCTCAGTGTAACACACACACACATTCAGATTGGATGATTTCATGGCGTTGGTGTTGTTAAAGATGTCTGAAATTTAATTCTGATTAGTACATTACACGCAAAGGTTATGTGATATATATAATATGTGTGCAATATGAACACAAGTACTGTGTGATACATGACATACAGTAATAACAACATTGCATAGTTTACACTGTAATATACTATTTACAGTATCTAGTTTATTTACAGTAAATCTACATGCTATAAGGTTGATATTTTTTAAATATTCTGCAAGAACAAATCTTCAAAATATATACCAGTATTTGTTTCTATCTGGCATCTCATGCTGTAACTTATCACAATTGAATCATAACATCTTAATACGAGAAAATAATGAGAAAAATGAGCCAGTGTCCTTCTGTCTAAACTAAACGCTGCTAAAGAGAATTCACATCACTGACATGGTTTCCAAACAGCCTTAAAATATTACACCATCAAAAGGCTGAAAACAACAACAGCTCCACAAAAAAAGACAGTAAGCATCTTTTTAGACGTCTTCGCTGTGTTGTTTTGGTTTCCCACACCTGTATGATTACTCCAGTAATGTAGCCTGTAAAATATAGCTCCTAGGCTTGTTGTGTCTCCACATAATTAATCATATTAGGATATTATGATTTAATTGTGATAAGTTACAGAATGATATCTCTAGATACAAACAAATACTGGTATATATTTTGAAGATTTGTTCTGGCAGAATATTAAAAAAATGGAATGGGGTCAACTTGAATTTAACCTTTTAGCATGTAGATTTACTGTAAATATACAAGATACTGTAAAATATTATGTAATGCAGTGTAAAATATGTAATATTGATATCATTGTAAGTTTATCCAGTACTGTGCGACACTGACCTAACTTTTTATTATTATACCATTTTACATGGTTTTCAGACATAAATTATTATTGTTTGTGGACTCAGAGAATCTGTAATACAAGAAAACCACCAGTGTTTTTTGGGAAAAGATATGTTTGGACCAAAACTACAATGTCATGTCTTTGTGAGGAAATCAGCCCAAAAACCACAAAGACCAAATAAAGACTAAAAGTATGTCTTTGGTTTTGAGGTTATGACCAGGCTGGGATATTTAGTCACTGTCCTAGTGGGATGCAATTCCACACACTGTTAAATCATGTTGTGTGATGTGAAATGTGATGATTCATGTATTACTGTGAACAGATGTGAGGGCACCGTCTCCGTCTCCCACGTAGCGATTAAAGTGAGTTCACTGTTATTAAATGTCAGTTGTTAGGGAAGATACATGGTCCTAAAAACTGTAAGAGGCCATCCTGACATGTGTTTGTCATGGCGGATGGTTGCAGCGCACCCTCAGATGCTGTGGTTTACTTTATGAACACGTGCAGTCATATTTTATGATCTACCACACACACACACACACACACACACCTGCACTGTAACTGCAACTGTTGAAGTGGTAGATGCAAACAATATTTGGAAAATGTATATCCTGCAACTATAGATGTAGTGCTGTAATATGAGTTAAGAGTTCTGTCTGAACAGACGTCTGTATCATTCACTGTTTATGTTCTTGTTGCTCAAATACGTGAATCCAAATATATTGATCCACCGTATCTTAATGTGTGTATATATATATATATATGTGTGTGTGTGTGAAAGGTTAGTAAAAACTCTGCCAGCGGTTCTTGCAATGACAAGCAGAAGATGCTCCCTGCCGGCAGGACACTGACGCCGTGATTTATTCAGCATTTTAGCATAACATTACAACGCTGATATTAATACAGTATGACTCAGTCAGGCTAGATAAGTCCCCGGAAGGAAGCAAGCGAGCGAGCGGCCTACAAAATGTGTTGATCTCACATAGTTTACATTTAGTCACACCTTCCTTCATTCATATGTGTCGGGCTGCAATGTAGGCCAAGAATTTCCATTTGCAAACTGTCCAGCCTACTTCCTGTTGTGTAATTGAATGATAATGAAGTCTCTAACATTCAATTCTGAGTCATACAGGCCACAATGGGTCCCTGTTTGTGTGCCGTATATACTGCAGGACGAAGGGGGGAAGAAAATACTTTGAGATCTGGCAAAAGAGAGACGTTAATGCCGAGAATGCTTTTGTATTTATCTCTGTAGGCTGCAGCACATGTGTTTTTATATGGTCGACATAATTGCAAATCGTTAATTATGAAAAGAGATGAGAGTGTTACACCTTTTGCACCAATGTCTTGAATTTATTTTCCATATTTTTTTTACTGTTAAACTAATTTTATTGTTCTGGACAAAGCATAAAACAAGACTTGTTGTTCTTTAAATATTTAAATTGTTCATTGCAGTTACATCGTAGTTCATTTCATTTTCTTTATTAACAATTAATTAGCTGTTCTGTTGGAGCCGTCCTGGACTGTCGGAGCTGTGGTTGCAAACGTCAGGCCCGTGTGGTAAATCCTGTGCTTCCTTCATTTCACTGGAAAATAAGTAGGGAGGGTTGATTAGGGGATTTCCATGTGTTAAGTAATGCGAGGAATGAGCCAGTGACATGCGGCGTACACTAGCTAGTGCCCTTACATGCTTGGAGTGGTGCCTGCGCTCTGTTAGGATTTGGTGTGGACTGGAGAAGCAGAATATCTCAGTCTAATTCCCTTTTTCAAAATGGCGTCTTGTTTTTCCCTCCAGCTCAGTGCGCGCACGCTGCCTCGCCAGTTCAAAGTCATGCTTGCCCTTCAGTCGGAAGGGTCTCAAGCCAGCAGCCGCACAACTTTGCCTCAGTGTGTGTGTGCGTCTCTGTGTGTGTGTGTGTGTGTGTGTGTTTTTATGGGTTTTTCAATTTGTCTGTGCCTTATTGTGTCTCTGTTTCACTTTGAACAACAACATCTCATGTCACATTTCCGAGCAGACACACACACACACACACACCTTTCTTTCACTGTCCACGCAGCCTTTCTGCACAACGCCTACGCTCACTTTTACAGTAGACTTCTCGTTTACTAATTTAAAAAAAGGGGCTTATTAAGTGGTTTAAAGCTCGGCTTGTGTTGCGTCCGTGTGCTTCAAATATAAGGCCGTCATTCACTGGTGTGTGTTTTTTTTTTTTTTTTTTCCAAACTGTGGCAGCAACATGTTTAAATAGTTGGGCTGTCGTCCACCGTTAGCTGTTGCCTATTGTTGGGCTGTAGGGAAGCTTTATTGGTTTGGCCTCTTTTCTTTTTTTTTTCACAGACAGTTGCTGTGACCTAGATATCGTCACAATTTGATTATACATACATTGATGTTGTGGCTCCTCGACTGATTGCAAAGCTGTAGAAAAATTCATAGAGAATCTCAAGAAGAGGAAGCAGAGTTGGCTGCAGCCATGCATGTAAACAGTCACACCCTTCTTCGACAGATAGGCCGGACAAAGAGCAAAGACAAAGAGAGGCAGTCACCCTAAGACTGCAACTCCAGGCTTTCTAACACTCCCACGTTTTCATAGTTTTGCCACTCCTTCTCAGCTTTAGCGTGGTCAAATGTCCTACCTGTTAACTCGCAGCTCTTGCGCCCTGCATTGTGAATAGCCTGGTTTTCCCCTAATGTTTTTAAGATCAAATTACCGGAGCGGCTACTGCTAATTTCCCCCATGTTACTTAGATTAAGGATTCTTACTTTAATAGCACATGTTCGCATCTACTAAATATATTTCTTACTTCTTAATGACAAAGTATCACACAGTTCATACATAATACAAATAAAAACTTGTGGAAATACTGTGAACTGAGTATGTATAGGCTGCTTCCATAGCACTTGATCGAGTGGTACGGTGGACCCTGAGAAATCTTAGATGTATTTTTGACAAACATTGCTTGAGAAAGTTATTTAGCTCTTTGACTATTTAAAAAAAAGAAGATGGCAAATTCCTACAAGAACAAAACTGAAAGCGCTTCCTCAACACGGTTCCTTTTTGTACATTGGTTACAGCGTCCTGTACCACAAAATAACATAAAATCATAAACGCAAACAAAAAAAACAATAATTGTCACCACTCCAGGTAATTTGTGCTAATTAACGGTGGATTTACTTGGTAGGAGATTGAATGTCTGCAGTCAGAAATGGGGGATAAAAGATCAAAGATGGAAGCTCGGTAGATGGCAGGCACGCAGACACACCCCATGTCATTGTTTTTGGAAATATGACCTATTTTTTCTCAGCTCTTTGCTAAGACGGCCTGCGGGCGAAGACGAGGGCGAAGGGAAGGAAAAAAAAACGCGTAGGAGTAAGAGGTTTGGACGGCCTGCCGGAGAAAAGGAGGCTAATATCTGCTCTGCTGTGAAATCCACCAGCAGTGTGGGTCCGCTCTGGGTTTTGCACCTTTTTTTTTTTTTTAAAAAGAGCTTCTTAGGAATTAGACACTGATATTAAGCAGCCCGCCACGATTTCTTAGTCTTTCAATTTGGGTCCACCTTTACTTAACAGTTTAATGTTATTGTTATGTGGGCTAATTGCAGAATGATTTCTGCATTACAATAAGTAGCTCTGTGACAGCATGTTGGCACAATAATGAATCGTCATGCAATATTCCATCCAAATATCTCCCCACCCGCCATTTCTGCTCTCCAATAGGTATAATTAGCTGTAGATACATCATAATATTAACACATACGGTCCATCAGTGATATTTTAGCACTACACGTTCAGCGTGTTTTTGACAGTATCTCGGCAGCCACAGGTCTTTCTCTTGTCTTTGTTTGAGGCTCTCTCTCACTCTCTCTCTGACATTGTACTTTGGTGCTTGTTAGATTAAGAAATGATTCTTTGAAAGACTGCCTGTCGAAATGCTACAGAGAAATTAGCCTCGCGGAGAGGTGTTAATTTTATTCCATTCGACAATGTGATCCACATGCAGACACACACACACACGCGCACACAAAGACACACACAAGCACACAGCGTTGCCATGCCAAGGATTTCTAACTCTGATTTGTTCAACCCTTTTTGAGCGATCTTCAAGGCAAGTGTCTCTGGTTTGCCTAAAGCTTTGTTGTGAAGTGCGCTCAAGTCTCCCTCCGCAACACCAAATGATATTTCGCTCAGTCAGATAATGAAGATACCAGAAGCGATGTTTTTTTTTTTTTTTGTTATTCTGCATTATTTATGATGAAGGAGAAAACGTCCTATCCTTGATGGTGTTTTTTTGTCCTGCACGCTTGAAATAGTCAACGTGCCAATGATTCTGTCAAAGAGATCTTGACCTCCACCAACGTTTTTTTCTAACATTGCATGTTTAGACGGTGGTTCTTTTTGTTTTAAGGATTCTTCATCTGGTTATTACTGATGTCAAGGCTCAGAGGCTGATCTCATAATGAAGTCGCTGTGGGAAGGCGGGTACAGCTTAGGTATTATTTATGAGATTTGGTGTGGCGCATGAAATTCTACTGTATGTTTTTCTGATGCTCCGGTCTGTCTGCGTAATCCTCCATCCATTGACCCAGTACTTCTCAACAGTGAGGCTGTCTGCTTCAGATCCTAGCAGCAGTTTTATTGTCTGATGTTTTCTGTTAGTGTGTTTGTTTGCCTTTACTTTTCTTTATGCAGTATCAAGTAGCACAAGCCAGAGGAGGATAGAAAATTACTGAGAGCAAAATCGAAGACCGAGTTTAGGCAGGGAGACAGACAGACAAAGAAATGCTGAGATAGACTACCATAGAGAGAGAGAGACAGACAGACAGACAGGTGAGTATAGCAACCACTGTATGGCTGTGTTTGCACCACTGCTCCTCTGATCTAAATTTCATGAGACTATTAAGAACAGGGAGGGATGGGGAAAATTGCGCTTGCTCCCTCTACCGCTCTCCTGCTACGCCTCCGACCGTTCTCCTGCTACGCCTCCGACCGCTCTCCTCCTCCTCGCTGTCAAATAACGAAGAAGAGGAGGGGAGCGCGAGTGAGAGCGGCGGCCATGCTCGCCTCTCCAGTACAATGGGCTTGTGGGGTTGAGAGCTGAAATGAATAGCTGATGTCTGTAATGAGTTTGCGTGTCTGCCATAAGCTCCGTTCCTAAGGCCGTAGCTGCGCTGTATACTTAACAGTAGGTCGGTTGTGGCAGAAGAGTAAATATGGATTTGTAATAGGCCTTCGTCGTTTTTTTTAAATTTTGTCTAGAGCTTGTTTTTTGTTTTTTTTAACAGAGAGAGAGAGAGAGAGAGAGAGAGAGAGAGAGAGAGAGAGAACAAACATTTTGTGATACCCATAAGCCGCACTGCTTGAAAGGTTTGTGCTGGTGCTGGTGGTTATGGTGATGGTGGGTTGGTGTCGACAGAGATTGTATACATGATTCAGGTTTGGGGGGGGCGGGTAGGTACTCTATTTCGGTTGTCATAGCAACCCAGTCATTTCTTTCCCCCAGCTACATTTCCTATCACTTTAATTCATGCATTCATTTCTTTTTTTATATATATTTCTTGTAGAAAACTGGTGTGGGATAGATGTGGAGTGCAGCACCCATTTCTGCTGGACCGGATACGTAAACGATTGTGGCCAATCAGTAGTGCCAAACGCTTACCAGTGATAAGTGATAATTGTTCCAGATATTTTCCCCCTTTTTATAAAAATTCAATCAGTTCAGTGCTCCACGTTAACGTACAGTTATATGCATTTAGTCAGCAGCTAAACATCGGTTCAATTGAGAACACAGAAAACAGATGTTGTTGCTGTGGACTCTTAAGCAACATCCTTAAACACCACTGGTGTATTTAAAGGCACGTGCATTCATCGAAGCGCCGTGTGTGTATTTTAATGTCCCCTGTATGCTGTTGAGCGCAGCAACAATACACAGTTGTTTCCTCTCGCTGCGCTCAATGTTGTCCTCCGTCTTTGTGTGTTCTTTGTTTGTCCTTGACAAGCGGCAGAGTGTATTTGTCTGAGGGCGCTCCGCGGCGCAGTGGTGTTCATTTCATATTACTTGGACGTCTATTAGGAAAGAAATTTGGGGCCGAATAGAATAAAGGATGTCTTTGTTGACGAAGTACATCATGGGCAAATTTGATGATTAATTGTTGATTTATCAAAAAAACAAAAACAAATTCTAGTTTACTTTTCAAATGTATTTATTTGCTTTTATTTATCTATGTCAACCTAATAGCATTTGGTCTTAATGGCATTGATTTATTGATTACATGATTTTTTAAGAAAAAATGATGAATAATAAAAATAATAGTCTGTTGTAGCACTGTGCTATTATGGCATATATCTCTGTGCTGATTCATACATCCTTTTTGTTCTTATCTTTTTAGATGGAAGATGGCCAGACGCTGTTCGACTATAACGTGGGTCTCAATGACATCGTCCAGCTGCTGATTCGCTCACAGACCGACCCCCCAGACAGCCCCGCCACCAAGGACTCCCGCGGTGTTTCTTGTAGTTCAGCTCCACCTCCTGACCCCAGGTCGGAAAGCCACAACTCCCCAGCTCCTGCCTCTCCCGCTGCTATGGAAACCTCCGCCAACATAGACAATGACAGTAGCAGCGTCACTACCAGCACTGTTAACGAAACCAAGCCGGACACCAGCGCCATCAGTAACTCAGCCAGTACCAAAAATGGGTTCAAGTCCTCCAGTCCCGTACGGGACACCCAGCCCCCCACATCCAGCAGAAACACACTATCCGACCCTGGAATCGGTGTGTACAAGGTGAGGATGGGAGGGTAAATATTTGGGAACTGTTTGCATGAAACTGGCTGCTTCTGACTCATAGCTAAATTACGGGGCGTTTAAAAGTTAACCCCCCCCCCAATGACAAGTCAGTGCCAGAGATTTTTGGGCACAGCACACTGTTATTTGTTAAATGTCAAATGAAATTATGAACCAAAGGGACCTCGTGCTCCAAAACTCCAAATCATCTTGTAAATAAGAAGTCCATACTTCATTTTTTAGCATTATTTAGTTTGCACGAAACAAGCTTTTGCACACTAGACAAGCAGTTTGTAATAATATTATTTTGCACATACAGTATTAAGTCCTCCATACCTCTCCCCTCCGTCTTGTGCTGTAGCACCTCAGACTCCGATCCTGCTTGTATTAACTGTATTGTTGGTCACACGTGCTGTGTCCTTGTGTAAGGGCGCATGTGTTGGTGCTAAATGTATCCATTAATTCTCACTATTTAAGTGCTCTGTCTTTAGGTCTCTTACCTTGAACATCTTTAATTTATTAGCACTAATGACATGCGTATAAGCACGGTGCTGACCTTGCCAAGGTGGAACACACAAGAAACGGCTCGCTACAATGCCGCCGCTAACGAATTTACAGATTATAAATAAGACTACAGTCAAAATCCATATGTTGTGTGAATCTACTGTGTTCTACTGAGTTTTGCTGGCTGGCTGGCTGACAGACATGTCTGAGAAATATATGTGTGTGTGGGACTGGACTCTTTCTGATGCCAGAAGTCAAACTCACCATGAAGGAGGATACTGTAACTGTAAGGAGAGGAGTTGTAAATTGTGCTTCTTCACTGGATATCAAGGTCACATTCCTTTACAGGCTTAAAGCTCTCACTGCAGACTGAGTGAATATTTTACAAAGGAACACATAACCAAACAGTGGTGTGGATGAAATTTATTTTTAAGAAAGCATCTCGGACGTTTGCGCACACACGAGTCTGAAGATTAACATTGTGAGTCTCACTAGGACACTGAATGTTTAAGGACTTTCATACAAATAACTAATAAAAGTGATTGTCTCAACCCGTTTACTGCAAATGTATATTACTCACATTACCCTTGTAATTTAATGAGTTCCTCTTAAGTTTCAGGATGCTGTTGGTGTAGTTCAGATAAGTAGTCTAATGAATCAGTTTACAGCGACTTGTAACTTGTAATTGGACAACTATAGCAATTGGCTACCCAGGATAGGAAGAACATGTTTAAAAATCTGACACTCTGTGTTTTATTTATTTAAAGTATATGATCCGGAGCAAATGTGCTAAAACATGGAGTGTTTCTTTAAACGACCCGATAGATGCGATCAAAAGAGACCAGGTGTTATTTTTGTCTTTGTGTCTTCTCAGATTAACGAGCTGGTGGACTGCAGAGACGTCAGCATCGGTGCCTGGTTTGAGGCCTGCGTCGAAAATGTGACACACGCTCCCAAAGGACAGATAACGCCCACCAAGGGCAAGGTGGGCCGGCCCCCAAAAAGGACTAATGGAAAGCTGGAGGCCGAGCAGGGACAGGCCCACGGCCAGAGCCAAACCACAGACAGTAACAGGAATAATGTTGTGTTAAGCTCTGAGAGTAATGGAGCCTCCACCTCTCAGACAGACTCTACAGCGAATACAGAGACCAAGGATAGAGAAGAGGACGTGATTTACCACATTAAATATGACGAGTAAGTGATGGTTCATTTTGCTGCTCCTGCTGCAACTGATAACAAACACATCATCGCAGGATTTTAATAAAAAAAAACGATCTGAATTTAGCATTTTAGCAGACATCTGCGCAGCAACAGTGCGGCAGCATTCCGGTCTGGCGAATAGAAATCATTCTGGATGGTAAAAATGCTGTTCAGGATTGGAATCCGTTAGTGCTGTGGCAACAAATAGTGCCGAACGAATGTGTGCCTTCCTCTTTGCATATGCTGTTTTCCGGCACAGCAGAAAATAGGGTTTCATTTTTGGTAATTATGCCAATGTTAAAAACGCATTTGTGCACGCTGCTGTTGTGTGGCACTAGATAAAAATGTCCACCGAAACATAAATACATGGTGTGCGTGCATGTGTGTGATACTGGTGGCTGCAAACATCAGGAACATTGGTTTGGTGTGTTGGGAATTGCAGCCTCTGCTTTCTCTTGGCAGTCCAGGGGATGGAGAAAGAGAGAGAGAGAGAGAGAGAGAGAGAGAGAGAGTGGGGGTTTGTGTAGTTGATGCTACAATTTGGACTCTATCTCTTGCGCTCTCCTTTTCCAGCAAATTCATTCAGAAGCCCACGTTTCCATGGTAACTCGCGAGTTCTCAGGAGCATTACTTCTTTGCTTGCCTCCTTCAGCTTTGTCTGTAATTGCTGTGAACATGCCACCGGTGAGACATAGCCTCCTCGCTGTGTCTCTCGTAGTGTGTGCCTATGCCTGTGTGTGTGTGTGTTTGTGTCATGGGATGTTATGCCAGAGAAACTCTGGGGTTGTTTAGCAGTAAATGTGTGTTTTCTTTTTAGGCAGACATCATTTCTATTCGACATTCCGCAATCTTCCAAATCCCCGTTTTTTTTTTTCTGTATTTTCATTATTTGCAATGGGACGGGTTTTCCTTCAGGGACAGTCTAATAACACACACTGTTTGGTGTCCTCCTTTATCATAACAAAATTGAATTATTTATCATTTGTTCGTTATTCAGATTATTGTTTTCATATAATGCTGATAGCTGACAGTCAAAGGGAAGGGAGCGAAAGGGAGACGAGAACGACAAATGTCTTGAATTTAAACACAGGACGTCGCAGTAATATGTGATTTGCGTCTTCGACAACTGAGCCACAAATACAGCCCCTGGTTTGGAGCACTGCTGAGAAGCCACAGCTGCAAATGCAAAAGATCTAAACTGTCAGCTTATACTAAATGCGTAGTATCCCACTCCCTGTCCCGAGCGCCATTCCAGGTTTCTTCCATCATTTTGTTTGCCAGAGAAAAGTGGAGGGTGGGTAAGATTTCTCTTGCCGTCCCACGCGTGCACATGCGCACACGCACACACACCCTTCTTCTTAAACACCTGCCTGCACAGTCTGAGAACGAAAACCAGCCCTTGACAAAATTAACAGCCACGTATTTGCATGAAGCTGTTCGGGACAGCATTTCTACGCAATGTAATGAGCCACAAAATCAAAGCGATATGTTGGGAGAATCTCCCTGTTGCTGCTCGCAGGAACTGAGGTTGTGTGTGCGTATGTGTGTGTGTGTGTGTGTGTGCGTGCGCATGTGTGTGTGCTGAGTGAGTGTTGCTCCATAACAAGACTCTCAGATATGTTTCATGGTTAAATCTTGGCTTAGCTCGGCATATGTTTAAGATTCTCTGCGGAGAGAGGAACAAATATAGACATAAAATGGGGAAATCTAATTTATGTTTATGCAGCTTTCAAGTAGACAGTTATATTTGTTAGATGCAAATAGACAATTGGCAATCGTGTGTTTTTAATGTTGCCTTGTATTGTTGTCATTTTCGACACATGAAAGCCATTTAATTGGTTCAAGCTCATGGAAAAAAAAGAGGCCAAAATGAAATGATTTATTCACTCTAAAGGTTAGACAATAGGCATCACATTGATTTCTGCACTGTTTAAATCAACAAAACTGTATATGTTTTGTATCTTTGACGTGTCTGTTATCCACTTTATTATATACAGTATCTCCTGGCCAACAGGAACCTTGTATACAACAGGATTAGTACCAGAATCTTCATGTTGGCAGGGTACTTAGGACCATTGTTGCCCCCCTCCCCTGAGATCTTGACACTGTGGAAGACAATTTTACAAGCACAGGTGTAAACAATAAAATTGATAATGGCTGAATTAGTTTAGCTGCTTCAGTTTCAGGCTCTCAGTATTGTGCGTTGCTGGCTGACAGTCACGCTGGAATATAATAGAGCCATTGTTAAAGTTATTAGTAACACCTGTGCGTTTCTTAAAGTGACAAGTCAGAATGTCTGCGGCGAAAACATCTTCTTTTTTTTTTTTGCAACACACTTGATATGAAGCTGTGTAAATTGGTGTTTTAAGAGGCTTAAGTGCTACTTTAATTTGGCTCTCGGGTCTTCTAATTGGCAAAGATCAGCGTACGCCATGGAAGAGATCTTACCGGTAACAAAAGCTGCTGCTGTTGGGCCGCCATTATCTGAGCGTGGCTGCTACCTGAGTGCCGCTCAGAGAGTTTTATTTGCTGAACTTTCTAATTTAGTAAGTGATAATGAAACAGGGATGAGATGAAGTTTAATTTCACTTTCAGTTGAGCTGAGCCTCGTTCTCACTCGCCCACTCTCTTATCTCCTTTTCCTTCACAGAGCAGTCATTGTTTGATTGTTGTGCTCGAATACAAGATGGCTGACATCGACTTTTTACAGTTATACTGGCGTGAGCGTATACGTTGGTAAAGTGCAAATAATGTGTGTTGTATTAATGCATACTAAATTTAGGCTCATGTTTGTTGTGACTGAGGACATTTGGACGTGAGCACAGGTGCAATTACTCAAATTAATGATTGCTGAATTCATTTAGCGGCTTCATTTGCAGGGCGCTGCTGCTGTGCATGCTGCTGGCTCAGCCATCATTAATGCTGTTAGTAACACCTGTGCTTTTCCTACTCAAGTCACCATATCTGCTGTGAAAAAGCCGACTGGTCACCAGTGTAAGACCCTGCCGCAGCACAGACAGATCCCCGTCATCACTATGCAACGCCTTTCAGTTATTCTGACGGCGATGAATTCTGAACGTTTTTCTGACCATCCATCATCTGTACCTGCTTTTCCTGTGCAGGATTACAGGCGAGTGGATTTATTTGAAAATACACCTTTTCCACAGCAGCCATCTTAACGTGAAATATTTGGCGCATCACAGGTGTTTCCAGTGATACTAATTAAGGTTCAGTTCTATTTGTTTCAGCAGAGACTTTCCAGCGAGCCAACACGGCACCCCAGCCCCACAATGACTCTGTTTGACCAGAATGGAACTCAGCCTTAATTTGTGTCATTGTTAACACCTGTGTTTTCTTACTATTTTATGTCAAAAATGGCCGCTGTGAAATAGGTTTGTTGTTGTGTCATTGATTCATCCGAATGTCCCTGGAGCGCTGTGTGTTTTTGATACTACCACTGGAGGGGGTGCCCAGATGTTGAAAAATTTTAAATTCTAGATAGATAACCAAATCTGAGGAATCATTCTGTCAAAGATTTTTTGTAGGAAACAAAAAATAAAACAATTGTTGTTAAATACATTCATGAGAAAATGAATATATAACATTATCAGATGTTTTTGCTAGCAAAAACTCCTATATATTACACTCTATTCAAAATATTAACATTTATCGTCTTAAATTCTTAAACTGACAGTGTTTTAATCAAAAATATGAATTTGAACAGCCGCACTGTTTGTGTACTTGTCCTGATGTTTTGTAGTGCATAGTGCAGTGGTGGGAGGGATGGTGCACAGGTCTTGGCCTGTGTGGCAGCTGTTGCGGTGCGTTGTGGGATTTGTAGTATGAGTGGTTGCAGATTTACCAGCAGGCCATTAATAATGGACGTATTAAATGTTCTCGAGGGCTTTGAGTTTGACAGAATGTCAAGTTATGCTAGCTCACATGTTTTTTGGAGAGACTGGAGTGAGTTGGTCACATTAGAATAACACGAGTTCAAGTTTAAAAATCATCATATTGGCCCTTAATATCTTCTAATGTCTGTCACAAGACTGAACATAATTTCTCATTTTCAGTTTCAGTCATGTTTTTAAAAAGTTGCAGCTTCACAATTTGGCCTCAATTACTAACAAAGCCGCGTTCAAGAGACTGCAGTCACTTTCCCTCACTGTTGTGAAGCTCTTATATGTAGCTTGTTTAGCGTCAGAGTAAGTTCTGACTCGGCTGCTTATCAGCAAATTGAGGATTTCTCATTTTCTCTGTTGCCTTTCTCCCTCGTTATGGGGACTTCAGCAAAGCACACAAAGCACTAATGATGGTTTCATAACAGAGAAGACTGCAAGAGCCTTTTCTGTCGATAAGTCATGCTCTCTCAGTTTCACAACTGATTAAATATGTTTCTACGTTTTGTTCTGGTACGCTATGCATCGATAAAGGTGTTGGCACAATTTAGTTTTTTGTTTACCTCTATTCCCTCTTTCTACCTCAAGAGAAAGTTTCATTTTACACTTAATCCCAAGCTTTGGGTCTAGCCACTGTGACAACGTGGGCGTAGTCGAGTTAACGCTGCGTGGAAATATATAATACTGATGCTGCAAATGTTCAATGCTGCAGATTTCCTACCTTCAGACTTGCACCTCATTCTTTTTAGGGTGTGTGATATCTGCAGGTGGAATAACTGGAGCAGTGTTGCAGAGGAAAACAATGTATTGTGTTCCCGAAGAAAGCTATTCACGTTTATGTGTAGCAGTAGGCGTGAGGAAGGAGCAGATGAAATGAATTTCACTTGTGTGTATGTGTGCGGTACAAGCTTGAGAACCACTCATTTGTTTATCGTGAGGTATGTGTGAATAGTTTTTACAAAAACAAAACATTTTTGTATGGATGCCAACAAGTTTTGCTGCAGATAAACATTTCATTGTACAAGTGTGCAGAGGATTTGCCACAGAAATACCTTCATTAGAGCCAGACTGACAAATCGACCTACTGTATAGTGCCTTATTGGAGATACATCAGTTAATGGTGTATATATCAGTGATAAGAAATTGCAGAGCAGAAATGCCAAATGAGGTTTTAGGCAATTTAAAAAATGGTCTATATAGTTTGTCCACCAGAGAGTACTTCAAATTATTTAGAAGTTTATTTTTTAACAGTTAAATGTCCTGTTTTGTATGTATCTTGATTAAATGGAACCAAATCGAGATTGTTTAAATCGATATCGGCTGTAATCTTCAAATTTAGCTGGCATACTGGTGGATCCTCTAACACCTTGATTATACCTGGGTGTTAAATCTTAAGCGTGCCTATGTACCTTGTGGTGGCCACTGTCACCACAACTGACAGCATGTATCTAATGACAGTATAACAGTATAAAGAATGGACAGCATATCTGTGACGTCACCCGTAGGTTTTGGAAAAGTCAGCTCAAATTCTGTGGACACTGCCATGTTGGATGTCCTGCTTCTTCCACTTCCCAGCTAATCCAAAAATGGGCAAAGACGTGGATTATCGTTGGACCTGAGGCGGGTCGAATGACTCCTGGGTGCTCAAACAAGCCATCTGTAATTGCACCCACCTTTCAATCAACGCGGCCACACTTTTAATTATGCGTAACTTTAAGCTTGAGTATACATTTTTAAAGCATTTTAATAACATTTCAATATAGAGGCTTATGGAGATTGACTTAGCCAGCCGGCTAAGTGGCCCTTCGAGGAACTGCAGTTTTTGGCACTTACCTTGTTGGCTCCATTTCACAGCCGGTGCAGCAGTAATGTAAACAGAAGAGTCAGAGTGATAAACTTCCATTAACCAGCAACATCTGCCAACAGATGGCAGCTACTGGTCCTATCGGACCACGTAAGGTTGTAGCATCAAATCCTCTGAGTGTTTTTTATTAAGCAAAGAAAGATTTATGGCTTACAAATCCAACAAGAGGAGTAATGTGGCATTTTTTCATTCAGATGTTACATAATCCCGCTTTAGCATCTTCAAATTATCCAGAAATAGTTGAAGGGACATTGAGGTCAAATGAGATTAATGGTGTGGCCACCACAAAACACACATTTGGAATGAACTTGAAAGCAACATCCTTAGAGAGAAGCCTCCTCTACCATCAACCATGGGCAGTTGCATGTACTGACATTGAATAACTGCCAAAAAATGTTTGGCAGCCGTTATCAGCGCCAGAACGATCCAACACAATACAGACCAGTGTTTTCTGTTCTTTAACGCACTGTACATATCTCGTCCGAACAGACGCTATTAGAGTTATTATATGTCATTTTATTTACAGGTGCAGTCGGGGCAAAATCTGAATTGTCGTGTCGTGTTTTCTGAGATGCTGGAAAAACCTAAAAACTTTCTAATGCATGTATCACATTGCAGGACCACTAACCTCTGTTTAAATAGATCGCAGACAGTGGACCTTTCTCCATTAAGATGATTGTAGTGCATCCATTATTTGATTCGGTTACCTTTTTAATGTGTATGAAAGGAATGAAATCCTTTTCTACCGTTGTTGTTGGTGTAGGTCAGAGAGTCTGTCCCTAAAAGTACACATTGACTAAATGAAATGCAGTCATTCGTTTCATAACACATCAGGCTTTGTTAGATACTTCAACTTGTAATATCTTTTTTTTTATTCTTTATTATTGTTATATATCTGTAGGTGGATGTTGTGTCTGAAGTAGGGCCAGTGTTCAACAGTACATAGACCGTGAGCTTGTGTGGTCTTTAAACTTGAGTACTTCTGCTCCCCTGGTGTTCTCCTGTGTTCCCCTTCTGTTCATGCTGAGTCCCTTTGTGCTCCAAGGTTGATATTCCTCTCCTGTGTGTGTACGCATGTGCATGTTGGTGTGTGTGTGTGTCAAGTATGTGTGTTGCTTGTATTCACCCCTCCACCACCATGCTACCATACCCAAAACCTCAGTAATCCCTTGGGCCTAAAAAAGAAGAAAAAAAAGGAAATCCCTCCACTGTGCTCCGGCCTCCTCTTCCTGTTAGTACGCACATGTTGTGCTAAAACACTTACAGAAGACGCTCCTCGGTCAATTTACAATGGCTTAAATAGGCAGCGTAGTCTTTTTAGTAAGAGGCAGGTCAACAGGCCATCGTTGCTTCTGTGTCTCTGAGAAAGTACCCAGTTTAGGCTAAGCTGAGGCTGCTCGATCATGTGCACATTTTTTTTTTTTTTACTTCCCCGTTCTCGTCCCACTGTGTGAATGGATCTGAATGCATACGCTGGTGCGCGGTTAAACTTTGGCGGAAAACATATCTGTGTTCGCCTGTAAGCGTAATTCCAGGTATTGGCAAGCGAGCGAGCTGTCAATTCATATCTGAGTCTGGCCTGATCCTTACAGTTAATGATGATTGACAGACAGCAAACCCGCACGGTATATACCTCCACTACACGTTTGCGAGACAAGAAGACGTTTCAATTCAGACACGTTCAGATCTTCTTTTGGCAACGGAGGTGTTTTGAAAATTGTACAAAATGTGCCACTGGTTTTCTTTCTGGATGTTCAGCGTTTTTTTTAAAAAAAACAAAGAAAAACCTTAAAGACTTGTGTGTTTGTTGTCTTAGTTCATGTATTAAAGGAACAGCTTTACATATTATCTTAGCTTAGTTTAGGACAAAGACTGGAAACATGAGGAAAACAGCTAGCTCGGCTCTGTCCAAATGGAACAAAATCTGCCTGCTGACGCCTCTAAAGCTCTCGTTTCTCGTAATCCGTCCAAAAAAAACGAAGTCTAAAACAACATGTGGTTTTACGGAGAGGGGGGGGGGGGTTATGTGCCACTTTTTCGTGGCCAGGTGCAGTAACAGTCTGGTGTCATTGTTGATCGCCTGGCAGCCTCACAGTGACGTCAAGATTACAAGACTGGCATTGTTGTTAGAAGGCACAAAAGAAGGTTGCATTCAATTTGTGCGAGGTAACAGGTTCAAATCACTTTTCTTTTCAGCTGTAAGACAAATCAGAGTTTTTACAAAGGAAGCTGAACTGGAACAAAAATAAAACACTGTATTAGGACTGTCCCCTTTAATCTGCTGATGCCAATTATCTCAAATTTCCCAAACTAATCAGATTCTGAAGTTCATTCTGGGTTACACCCACCCCTGTGTACTGTTCCTCATATCAAATAATATGATGCATGTATTTACGGCTTCAAATCTTCAGAAATAGACATTAAATATAGCTATGTGGATCTTTTTTTCAGCCTAATCCTGCCTTTGTTTATCTTGGCTTTCCTCACTCTGCTGCCTGATCGAACCAGACTGGAGTTTCCTTAAACATTTGACTGTGTTAACTGAGCACAAACAGCATATGGTGAATACAGTGACACTGCTGTGGAGACTAATGATCATTTTCTGTTCTGTCTGTTTTTAAACACCGATGGGGATCCTCTGAATTTTGTAGAATATGGAGAACCCTGTGATTCCTGTCTGTATGTATGTAATAACTTGGACTAGTCCAGTAGTAATAATAATCTAAATATAAATCCACACATTTATTGATAGTATTTTATTTTATTTTTTGCTTTGATTCATTTCCTGAAACCTACGAGTGACGTCACACAGGCGCTGTCCATTCTTTACATTGTCAGTTGCTTAAACCTTGCACCAAGTCAATGTGATAAACTAAAAAGAAGATTATTTTCTGATGTCCACCATATTTCATTTGCACTGTATTCTGAGTTGGACTGATGAATGAATTGTCTGTAGGTCGTACCGCTGTGGTTCTGGAGAGAACTGAACTGACTTTGGTGATTCTGCGTCACGTTTCTTCTAAACAACTTTTGGCTTTCTGTGCAAAATCTACTTGTATTACATTTTCTGCCCCTCTCTGCTTGTATGGGCTGCTGCAGACTTGCTTGGACTTGCATGTTCCTACGGATAGACAGTTATATTGCTTATGGTGCAGTCTGTGACTTAATGCATTGAGATGTTAAATAGCTTATATCTGTACTTACAGAACACGCTGTTTTGAATAGCTCTACAGTTCATGTCAGCTGCTCAGTGGTAGCTTAACCCTTATTTTAGTGTGAAAATTAGGGTGATGACACAACTTAATCTTCTCCCTTCTCTCTCTCCTCTTCTTCCCTCCCCAGTTACCCAGAGAACGGTGTGGTGGAGATCCGACCGGTGCATGTGCGGCCACGTGCCAGGACTCTCCTTCGGTTTGATCAGCTCCAGGTGGGCATGCATGTGATGGTCAACTACAACATGGAGACGCCAGACGAGAGGGGCTTCTGGTTCGACGCCGAGATTCAGGCCGTCAACCAGACCTCTCGCACCAACAAAGAGCTCCGAGTCAAAATCCTCCTGGGGTGAGGATCTTCTTTTCTAGGTGTGAGGGTGATGTGTCGGGCTCAGGGGGATAACTCTCTTTTGTTTTCTTATTATCACAATATATGCTTGGCTAGTTCATGTTGCTTACCAACTTACTCTATGTAACCTTCTTCCATTCTCTATTTTTCCTGTGTTGATCCATCATCTCTATTTCTGTGCCTTTCTCTCTGTCTTGTCTCTCTTCCTCCCTCCAGCGGTCCTGGAGATGTAATCGGGGATTGTAAAGTTCACTTTCTGGATGAAATCTACCAGGTGGAGAAACCAGGAGCTCGTGCGCTCTCAGCCGCAGATGGACAATTTAAACGTATGCAGAAACTCATACACACACAGTGAAAATAGTGGCAAAAACTTGCCAATATTGCTTTTGAAGGTATATCTTAGCGCAACCATATTATAAGATCACCTTCAAGTTTCTGTTCATACGTGTGCACGTGCATGTGAATGTTTCATTCTTCTTCTGGGATCCAGGGAAGAGCGGGCCGGAGTGTAAGCACTGCAAGGCCGACCCCGACGCCGAGTGTCGCTTCTGCTCCTGCTGTGTGTGCGGCGGGAAGCAGGACGCTCACATGCAGCTGCTGTGCGACGAGTGTAACATGGCATTCCACATCTACTGCCTCAACCCGCCGCTGGCCACTATCCCAGATGACGAGGACTGGTGAGCAAGAGCGCAGATTAGCAATTAGCCAAAACATCCTGTGCTTCACAATCAATTTAAGATGGTTGATTAATGGTGTTCGGTATGAGCTGAAGTGCATTTAAGCGGCATTTAAGTGGTGATTATGGTTAAAATCAATATAAAATAATGACACAATGATGTCACAGGTGTGAGTCTCTCTAATGAAGCAGCTAAAAATGTCTCCGCCAAACAGCAATGATGGTGTGAACAGTTACTGAGAGGTGTAGCGCTTGATGAAACTAAAACATGAAATTCAACAACATTCCTTAAATAACTTTTATTGCAACTTTATAGTGTGCACTTAATTTAAATGTTTAAGTTGGTGCAACATCTGTCTTTAGAGTACTTACTACTAAATTCTAGACTACTTTGCCTTCCGGCTAATTTAGGGTAAGCATTTCCCCAGTGATTTGTGTTTGCCAGAACATGGGCAGTACATCTTTTTATGTAGAACTTTTGCTATTAAACTCTCTCTCTCACACTCACACACACACACACACACACACACACACACACACA
Source organism: Larimichthys crocea (assembly GCF_000972845.2). NCBI lineage: Eukaryota > Metazoa > Chordata > Actinopteri > Sciaenidae > Larimichthys > Larimichthys crocea. The sequence continues at coordinate 8,338,383 of NC_040019.1, forward strand.
CACACACACCTGCTTACATCCAGAAATTATTTCCTCTCTTTCTGCCAGGTACTGTCCCACCTGCAAGAACGACACCAGTGAGGTTGTTAAGGCAGGAGAGAAACTCAAAGCCAGCAAGAAGAAAGCCAAGATGCCTTCGGCAACAACAGAGAGTCAAAGGGACTGGGGAAAGGTGAGACCCAGGGGCACACAAAGGTACACGCACACCAGGTGGACTGACAGATGCTCTGTAAGACTTAAAAATGAATGTTAACAGTAAGCCTGGGGGAAGGCCTGTGGTTTCTAGAAGGAGCTAAAGGCTACGTGGGTAAGTATGAAAAACAGTTTGTGTCAAAGAGTTACAGTTTATTAAAAAGACTCATATAAAAGTTAACATTTCAGAATTTTTTATAAGAATAAGATATTCTACATGCCCCCTTTAAACTGGTTTGTTTTATTTTATGTGTTTAGAGTTGTGTCTGTCCCTTTTTGAAGCTCTGTCAAATATTGCATATCGCATTACATCCAGTCAATAACACCTAATATCTACTTAGACAGACTAAGACGTTAGCTCAGGGTCCTAGAGTCGATTCATAATTTTAGTTTGAGTCATAGCAAATACATTTGCATACATACATGCAATACATTTGCATAAATATTAATGTGTTTATTATCGAGCTCCTCTCGTACAGTCGCGACACGTCTTTTTTTTCGAATTACATCGAGACTTTTCACTTGGCAAAAAGTGATCTCACACTAGCTGCTGAGGCAGAAAATGAGACGGAGGAAGACAGCTGACATGTATTTCAAATAGTTTTTAAAAGCATCTGTTTTCGGCATACTGTTAAATATTTTTCTTCAAAATCTCCTCCTCATGGCAACACTTTGAGATATTGTGTGGCTCGTTTCCATCCTGGCCTGGCTGTCTCCCTGACGCTCTGCTCCATGGTGTAATGTGAACAATGCCATTAAGCATGACTTAGCCACTTTCCTGGAACTGCCAACGGAAAATAACTCGTTTCTTTACCAGAATGCTCTCTTTCTCTGAGGACTAATTGAAAACAGCCTGGCTTGTGTGTTTGGGCACATTTAAGCGCTGTGAGTCACACAGCATTTATACTTGGATTTCACATAATTGCAATTTTATAAACCTTAAAATAAAATACTTTTCTTTGTCTTCTCACTTTTGAAATCCCGTCTAGCTACTAAATGGAATTCCGATGGTTTCTGAATCCGTGAACATTCATTACATTCTCGCTCGAGGACATTTAATGGTATTTCTGCGCGTGCAGCTTAGATTCTTTGTTGTTTTTTCTTGATGTAATTGCAGGGTATGGCCTGTGTGGGGCGTACCAAGGAGTGCACAATTGTTCCTTCAAACCACTATGGACCCATACCTGGTGTTCCTGTTGGAACCACCTGGAAATTCAGAGTTCAGGTTAGTTGTTTTTACAGTGCATCACAAATGAATTAAATATACCACCTGTATACAACTCAAAAATCTGTAATTTACTGTCTATATTATATTCTTCTGGATTATATTGTCATATCTTTTGTAATATATCAATATCACTTCAGGTGAGTGAGGCAGGTGTTCACAGGCCGCATGTTGGTGGTATCCACGGGCGCAGTAACGATGGCTCCTATTCGCTGGTGTTGGCTGGGGGCTTTGAGGACGAAGTGGTGGGTTATTTTTATTTATAAATTTCTTTACTAGATATTTATTAATGTCTGTCAACTGGACAGCATGTTATTTTACTCTGGCTAGATAGTATGAAGTAGTATCCAGAATGCTGATCACTGTGTTATGGTTACCATGACCCGCTGTAGGATCGGGGAGATGAGTTCACCTACACAGGCAGCGGCGGTCGTGACCTCTCAGGAAACAAACGGATCGGAGAACACTCTTTTGACCAGACCCTGACACACATGAACAGGTACGGGTTAAAATGGAAAGCTCACTGATTCTTCTACTATTTAAAAAAATAAATTAATTAACAAGAGTAATTCAGTTCTTATGAGCAAAAAAAAAAAAGTCCTATGTCAGACTTGATAAACATCCCTCTGTCTTGTCTCTTAAATCCGAACTCCTGCAGGGCGTTGGCCTTAAACTGTGATGCACCTCTGAACGACAAGGACGGGGCAGAGTCGAGGAACTGGCGGGCAGGAAAGCCAGTGAGAGTGGTGCGCAGCTCCAAAGGTCGGCGCATCAGCAAATATGCTCCCGAGGAGGGAAACCGCTACGATGGTATTTACAAGGTACAGATGGATTTAGTTGTAAACCGAGAGAAATGCTAACTTCGAGTGAAGCTGCTTAAAAATACAAAGACGCTGTTATAAGTGGTTTGAGAGACTCTGGGTTCAAGGCCCTGTGACTACATGAGTGCCTGAGCAAAACATCCAATCTCTGTCACCTATGAGGTTGCAGGACCGTAGCTTACACTAGGTTTTCACCTCATTTATTTTAGAAACAACTCTTTGATTCTTCTTTACCTCATAGACCAGGCAGGATAGCAGTTTGTTAGTTTGCTTGGGGCTTGACTTTCTCTAAAATACCTTTTGAAATGGCTCTGAATTTCATGCATTTAATGGCATTCTGGCTGCATGTTTAGGTGGTAAAATACTGGCCTGAGATCGGTAAGTGTGGTTACCTTGTGTGGCGGTACTTGCTGAGACGGGACGATATGGAACCAGCACCGTGGACCCCTGAAGGACTGGAGAGGATCCAGAAATTGGGCCTTGCTGTTCAGGTGTGTCTGAGTGTGTGTTACACATGTGCATGTCCAGTTTCTAGATGTGAGAATAAGACAAGGAACACAGATGCAATCTATTTCCCTTTTTTAAATAAAGCAGTCCACTTGGTGCTCATGTCTCTCCCTTGTGTGTCTGCAGTACCCACCAGGCTACTTGGCAGCCATGGCTAACAAAACAAAAAAAGAGGCCTGCGCCAGACCAGGTCGTGGCGGCAGGAGTAAGCACTATCCCGGGAGGGGGAGGCCACGGAGACAACGCAAGATCAAGGAGAAAGAGGAGAACGGCGAGGAAGACGATGAGGAGCAGCCGATGGCCAGCATTGAGGAAGAGGAGCCGCAGAGTAACGGAGAGAAGAAGACAACCAGAGATAGTGGTGGGTGCTTTTACAGATGAAGCTCAAAGCAGGTCAGACAAGGTGTTGTGGGAAGAGGACAGGTGAGAACAGCGTGAGCAGTGAAACTTCTTCTTAAGATAGCTTGTAAATATTTAATATCCACCAGCGTCTTCCTCAAGTATGCACCACTGTCTTTTATTCTCCAAGTTTGCTTACTCTTCTCTGTGTGTCTTTAGCAGAGTCGCCACCAGCGGCAGAGCCTCCCTCCAAACGGGTGAAGATAGAGGAGACCTTCCAGCTGTCAGAGCAGCAGCAGCAGCTGATCCGGGAGGACACAGCCAACAAGAAACTCTGGGATGAAGCCATGGGAAACCTTAAAGAGGGACCGGTATGAATTCCAGTACACCCTGACACTCATCTCAGGTTCCTCAGCGCTGTGTTCACAAAGCTTCTCTCACACAGCAGCCTCTTAAAGGAGATCACATCGAATGTCACTGAGGCATGAAAATAAAATTTGTCCACCTTTTTAAAGTCAAATCACATGTACTTATGTCTAAAATAATGTCAGCAGGGATTTTAAATGTATTGGTAATAGTCTTAACGGTATTAAAAGGAAGAAGGGAGATCAGAAATGAACCCTTCTTGCCGGCTGGAGTGTCGGTGTATTTGTTTGATTGACAGCAGCTGGCAGGCTGGTAGGAAACAAGAGACAAAGTAAACAAACATGCGCTGTAGCTACATGTCACTGGCAGCCAGCATGTTGTTAGTGGTGATATTGAAGGACCACACCAGCCTTTAGCTGGACTGAAGTGGCATTTGCAGGTAAGTTTACATGCTGTTTAATGGGCTTCAGCTGATTAGCTTTAAAACTCCAGTTGGATTTTAACTTCCTGAATCACTTTCTTTAGTATTACCGACATATTAAAGGAGTTTTTGTTTGTTTGTTTCTGTCTGCGTACATATAAAGAATTTCCTGCGCAAGATGGAGCAGATCTTCATGTGTGTGTGCTGCCAGGAGCTGGCCTTCCAACCTATCACCACCGTCTGCTCACACAATGTTTGCAAGGTGCGTAGCGGACGGATGAATGTGCAACTACTACCACTGAAAACACCCTGTCCTTGTGTTTTGTGTGATCCTCTTCCTGCTTGTTCTCTCCCTCTCTCTCTTTCTCTCTCTCTCTCTCTCCACAGACTTGTCTCCAGCGGTCGTTTCGTGCGAAGGTGTACACCTGCCCCGCCTGCCGCCACGACTTGGGCAAAGACTACATCATGATCCAAAACGTGACGCTTCAGATGCTGCTTGACCAGTTCTTTCCCGGCTACAGCAAGGGCCGATGAGGTCGAAATCACGTTTCTAAGTAGAATACGTACATACACGCACATAAGCATTCATTCTGTGCACACACCTATACCGTCAAGTACCTAGAGCTCCACTTTAAAACGCATTGCGCACACATACTGTACTTACCCACGGGCAAATGTATATTGCATATACAGCCATTTATGTATACAATCATTCATACACAAGCAACCTCAGTAGGGACTGACCTCATCTGTTAAACTTGGACTGTCTTCATTAACATCACCAGCCTGAAATTTAAACAAGGACATTTTTTATCCTCCTTACTCCTGCCACCTAAACGCACACAAAGATAAACGCACAAAAAGGAGCCCCCACCCACCCCCCACCCCCAATTCACCTCAAGATATTAGCTCTTTTTTTTGTTCTTTTTTTTTTTTGTTCACCAGGTTCCAGAAATTGACAAACAGCACATTGTTTGAGTGCAAATTTCTCCCCGGCAATATCATGAAATCAGCCACTAGACTCCTGCCAACCTTTACACATTTTATGTACCATGTATGCAAGTTTTACACCCAAATACGGAGCTGAGCTACTTCGTGTACGTGCAGTATTCTACTCAGCTGGCAAATAAAGGTGCTAGTTTAATACAGTCATTTTTAGGCACAGCGGGACTGGCAATTTCACAAGGTTACAGAAGACACACGATACGAGATCACCCCCCCCCCCATAGCATTAAATATGAGCAAGTAGGTCACGTGACTGAGAGATGCCCACAGAGTTGGTAAAATTAGGAAAGTCAAGAATTAACATGTATTTGTACATGGAAATGAAGCACACAGTGTTTTATGCCCTTGAAGCACTTTATCAATGACATGTGCCGCAGACTTTATTTTGTAGGTTAATCTGAGCACACACTAGCATCCTGCTAGCTGCTCATGTCACTTGGAATAATGCCATCGCCATGCCTTGAGCTAATAAGAAGCAAGCAAACGTCTCACCAGAGAGATACCAGGGCATTTGCAGAGAACAGATATTTTGGCAGCTGTGTCTGAATGGCAGCGTTACATACTTATTAATGAACACAACAATTATCAACAGGCGCATCTGTCTACTTGGATTTCATTTGGAATAAATAAAAAAAAAGGCATTTAATCCATTAACATACCAAAGAGGTTGTAGAGCAGGTCAGGAGCAAATACCTTTAGAAATATGCTTTAAAAAAAGTCATTTGTAGTGAGAAATCACTCCTACAAAATAAAATACTTCTAAAGTATCAAACTAATTATCATCTTTCTTTAGCAAAGCACTTTTTGTCCCCATTTCCAAGCACCTAAAATGGCACTATTAAATCTCTCCCATAAGTGCTGTTGAAAACCTCTGATACTATTGAAATCATTATAAAACATTAATGTCAAGACATTTATGAATGAAGTTCTCGCTTCACTACTTTAAATGAGTATGTTTTACTAGAGAAATATTGTAATTGATGTGATAAATTTCAAGCTTAACACGCAGCTCCCTGAAATGCTCGAGAAGCATGTGGTGCTTGTGTAGAAGGGCACACTGGTTTCACACCGGTGTTACCAAGCAACCACAATCAAGCCACCAAAGATGGTTAGCATATATTGTGCTCAGCAGATATTCATCCACTGTCGGTGTTTCTGTTAGATTTAGAATAGCTTTAGATATCCAGCACGATCTGCTTCTCCGTCATTGCGGAAAAAGCAGTGTGACGAGCGATTGCACGGCCAGGATGATGTGAGTTATTTGTTGTCGCGTTACATCCGATGGAGAAAATGGAGCCAGGTGGTGAAAAAAAGAGGCAATTTATTTCTATTCCCTGACAAAGAGCTTTCTAATCAACACGATGGTTATGTGGGTGTAGTTATATGGACATCATCAGAGGTTCAGGGATGCCACAAAAATGCACTGATACTGTCATGATACTGCCATTGTTTTTGACCAGACCAGAACACTAGAACAAGACAACAGGAGATACATAATACTTTTTTTTATTGATTCTTTTTTTTTAAAAATTGGTACATTGGCAAAAGTTGGCATCCAGTGCCCAGTTAGTTTCCGAATGTTAACTGTCAATCAGAAATTTACTGATTTTAAAATTCTAATTTTGTCTGTGTTTAAACATTTAGTGCTTAAAAATTCATAGCCCTCAAGGTTAAGCATTGAAAAGGTTTTGTTCAGTTCAGAATCAGATTTTTGACACACGTGAGAGTTCACTGGTTGTATTTCAATACATGTATGTTTCAGTAGACCTGGATACAATGTTATGTTGAAAATATAGTAGAAAGCACTTAAGGTCAGAAAGCAAAAGGCAAATGGATCTCCACTGATTTAATCCTTATAGTTTATGTTTGTGTTCCGGAGACGGAGGCAAGTTTGAGATATTACAGGAGAAAACCTGAAAGCATACACACGTGTCTGTGCTGAATACGTAGATCTTAAATACGTAAAGACAGAAATCGATTTTTTTTTACACAGTTTGTTCCAAAGAAAACTAGTTCTTTTATTTTGGATATGCTGGATACCATTAGGAGCATTTGTGACACAAGGGTAATATGTTGTAATGCAGCGAGCCTTGGTTTAGGATTTTGTTTGAGTTTTCTGGCTACATTAGTTTCATAAAGCTACGTGGATGTTTTCATGTGTCAAACCATGGTCCGAAATATAAATCGGCATTAAACGGCAGCTGTGAACACAGGCTTTTTAATTCTTGTACAACAGGCCTGAACAAAGCTCAAGACTATTTCTTGAATATTTTTAAGCTACTTTTGTATGCTTACCTTTACTATTCTGTGGATCCAGCATGACCAGTAAAGATCTGCCCACGCCAAACCTTTATAAGCCCACTATAAGTATACCTCCACCTTTGTTGTATATTATGCCCCAAATAATTTGATAATCTTAAATCTTTTTTAGCTTTGTTACCATGTAATGTCCACTGTACTCATATGTGTTCAGGTGTCTTCATGTGTAATACAAGCAATCCTCAATTAAAATTTTTTTTTCTATCTCGAGCAACTGACATGGAGTCACATATTTTCCGGTGCTGATATGGTACTTTAAAATGTCCTGGGTTGGCAGGTCTGATAGGAGTTAAAACAACAATAAAAAAAAACATCTCATGGAGCAAAATCTCTGCACTGATTTGCGATCCAGACCTGGAGGGCGCTGAATTTCAGATCACGTATCTCAAAAATGGTTTCAACTGTTCAGTTGCTTTTGTGGGAAACTGTAGCCCCCACGTTCACCGACATCATCACGTTCACCTGTACCTGCCTCCGAAAGGCGTCACCATGTTTAGTGTAGAGCAGAGCTGAAATAACACGCTGCTGTACACTGTCCGTTTATTATCGCTCTCGTCAGGTCAGAGGTCGAAAACTGTCTGTCTGACCACCAACACCACCACCACCCTCGCGGTTGTTACTGTCACTTCCTCCCCTCTCATTGGCCGGCTGTTTGTTTGTGGTGATGTCCTTGTTTCTGTTCAATCATTCAGGATTTTTTTTTTTTTTAAATCAACAACATGCAAGTACAAATGCTACTATGGTCTTTAAAGCTAACTGTGATGTGCATTACTTCCACTGTTGCTCAATCTTGTTCAAAGATTATTTTCTTCCTGCATTGACTGGCAAGCCTAATAGCCCTCGTTTCTTTCTCTGCTGTGACCTTCGCGCCCTCTCCTCCTCCTCTCTCCGTTGTCTTCTGCCCTCCGTGAACCTACAGTACTAACAATTTTTTAGACGTCTTGTGGACGCTTGGCTTCAGTGCTGTGTTGTTTTTTTTGTTTTTTTTTATTGCACTCTATTGAAGAAAAAAGTTTGAAAAAGTCGCATTTAATTTTCCTAGAATGCTTACTATTATCTATGTCTGTAAGCCATTTTTCTACCATTTTAGTTGCTTCTCTTCTATTTTAATCATTAGTCATTTTTATGTGCTGACCTCAAACATTTGCAGCATATGCCAGTCTGAGGAGTTTCATTGCTTCATATTGTGATCTGAAATTTTATACATGTCATAATAATACTTGATATGTACCTATTAAATATTTGGATTCCAGAAAATAAAATGCTTCTTTTCTTTTTGTCCCGTATTCGACCGATTTCATGAAGCTAGTGACTTATTGGAGCAATACTAATGTCAGCACCGTGAAATTAATATCTAAAGTGGTCAAGCAGACGATTTCCACTCCCACTCCAAAATTAATTTACAGGGATTTTAATCGCTGCTCTCTGACATTAGGCCAACTAATTATAGTTTTTTCATAGATGAATAATATAATTCTCTTAACCCATTAGAGACATACGTAATCTCTCTATAGTTTATTTTTGGATACTTTGTTCTGAAGAATCATCTTTTTTTCAGAATTATTTTATTTTTATTTCTTGATACAAATGGTGCCTTTATTTTTCTTCCATAGATATACTAAATGGGCAGTATGTCTTTGCTATATTAAAAAAAGTTCCATAATGATTTGAATGAATGACCTGCTTCGATTAAAAAATAACTTTTCAAATTGAAGCAGGTCTCTAGCAGACTTCCTTGTGTCTACATGCAACAGTAACTAAAGTTAGTTTGTTATTAATTCACATGTTCTGCACACTGAATACTGAGAATTCAAATGTTGCTTTCTCGTCATTATTTAGTTTTAACATGATCTAAGAAGGTATCAGAAAAGATTGGACTAAAGTTTTGACATGTGCTGTCAAACAACATCACTGTACGATGTTTTGCCATTAAAAATAGACCACATTTATTTTATGAGTAAGTAACATCATAGCGTAACGCTAGTTACTCTGAGCGTTAACTATAAACTTGACTGTTGTCGAATAGACCTTTTTTCACAGCAGCCATTTTGACATGAAATAGTCGGGTCACCACAGGTGTTTCCAATGATGCTAATTAAGGTTCAGGTCCATTTATTGTAGCAGGGACTTCCCAGTGAAGCGACATACAGCACCCTGACTGTTTGAACTGAATGGAACTCAGCCTTAATTAGTATTATTGGTAACACCTGTGTTTACCCTGTATTTTCATGTCAAAACGGCTGCTGTGAAAAAAAAAAAGGTCTATTAAATAGTTTCCTCTGCGTAACTTTGTCACCTTAATGTCCGCTTCAACAGCAGGACAACTGAACACCCCACTGTTACCTTATATCACTCCACCAGTCTTAACCATAATTTACATTACTGGCAAGGCGTACCATAATATATAGTTCCTGTTCTAAGTGAAGCAATAAAATACGTTAGTTATTATTAAACAAATGATGCCAATTCTCTAAAATAAAAATCTTATCTCATGTTACAATAATTAGTACTCACAAATGATGTTATGTCAATTAAAAATCAATAGCACCAGTAAAAAGCGCAAGTGTAAATAATAAAATGAATAAAGGCTGAGTTCCATTTAACTGCTTGACTTTCTGAAGCACACTGCCTCAGCTTTCTGGGACATTTTAGTGGAACAGAGCCATCGTTAATGTTATAGGTGACCCCTGTGTTTGTCCTGTTGTGAAGTCAAAATGGCTGCGCTGGAAGAAAAAAAACATGTAACACAACAATTTAGCCCAATCGAGAGAAATCGGTGTTTATTCTGCACAACCACACAGGTGTTCTGAGTTATCGCCGCTCAGGTTTTGAGGGTAGGCAGAAGCATGCTGGAAATATCAAAAGGTAATCAGACACTGTACTGATCATAGAGAAGTACACAATCTATCAAGCACAGACTGCACACATACTAAAAAACTGTGTGGGTGTACTATGGCCCTGAGCTCATGTTAGTAAATCATACAGGGTGAGCAGTCCAGCACAGGATTCCTCTCCATGTGCAGCTAATTTGAGTGAAGTGAGAGTCTATCACTCCATCATTCTGAGATCATTCATACCTCACCAGGCCTCCTGTGGCTGAGGCTTGAGCAACACATTGGTTTGTATAACTGCAGATGCATCTAGAAATCAGCTGTTGGAGTGGTCATATGTAAGTTCAGTGTCCTGTGGAGCCTCCTGGTGGTGTGAAGACACACAGGACATGTTATGTTATATCTGCCCTACTGCTCTTGTGTAACTGACCTGATTTTCTTTAGTTTGTGTACACTGAGCAGCAGTTGTGTTGGGTACTAGTTGAAAGTATGACCTGGGGCCATTAAATGTGTTTTACAGTAGACTGTGTTAGGTAAGAAGGATCCATATAAACAACACTTTATTTCATAATAGCTGTATGCTTCTCTAAAATCCATCATGCAGCAGCACTCTAGTGCACCTCCAGCAGTTTCATCAGGCAGAAAAATGATCCACCCCAGGCTTCACACAGGCACATTGAATGAATTCACTCTCTGGATATTTAATTATAGCAATAAAACAGGCCTGATGGAGCGCTTAATCAGATTCTCTTCCAACCCAAAGTAAAGATACGTCTGAACACACACACACAAAAAAGTTTTGTTTGTTTGTTTTATTATCACAGAAGCACAACAGGTACCACTATGCAGGTGAACAACAAACTCAATACTATCATGAAAAAGTTAAAAGGAATGCTAATCTGGAGAAACAAAAACAATCCAATCATAACATCACAGCATTTTTTTAAACAATCTTCAAAAACAAAATACTACAATATTGTCAGATATACATGGCATAAAGAAGCAAAGCACTTTGGATTATTCACTTTCCTTTCACTTTGTACCAATTCACTCATTGTAGGATCTTTAACTTGAAACTGAAGCGCCTACTTCAGACATGCATTCATCTTCTCCGCTCCGGCTCTAGACTAAATGGTTTCACTATTCAGCTATGAAGTACCAATTATTGGGGCTGTCACTCAAAAGTAACAAAAAAACATCCTATCACTTTTAAGAGGATATTAGTGCTACAAAATAAAACTGGTCCCACTGAAATGTATTTTGTAATTCAATTCAGACAGAATGGAGACAAGGGGACAAATTTAAAGTCATTATTCAGCCAATCAAAAGAAAGCTGGAGTACCCGAGTGTAAACCTGATGACTTTTTTTATTGTACATTCAAGAAATGAAGAATCCGCCACCATAATCTATCGTAAAAGGAAATATCAATAAAAACAAAGACTTAGGAAGAAATGGAAATTATATCAGAATTTAACTTATAGCTATGACAACTGCAAAATGATTGTAAGTCCATAAAACAAAGGTTCCCTCCTTTTTTTTTTTTAGGTGACAACACTGATTAATCTTCGACAAAACAGGATAATAATACACACAAAGATAGATGTTTGAAACAGGAGATGCACATCTTACATATTCCCTTGAACACAAAAAGCATGGGGGAAAAGGAATACTTGCATACAGAGAGCTACCACAGAGGATTTAACCCAGACGGTGGTGTATATGAGTAAGCTGGGAAGGGATGGACAAACATACAATGGGAAGAAATGGGGGAAGTAAGCAGAGGGTGGAGGGGCTGTCCAGAGCGTTACTCCTCGTCCGAGGAGTCCCTGTCAAAATTGTAGGCCATGAAGAAAACGTCGGGTCGAGGGGGGACGAGGGCATGGCCCGGTTTCACAATCTCAAAGCCCAGGAAACTGAATGTACGCACCAGTTTAGCTGAAAGAACAAGGTAGGGAAAAAAAATATCAGGTGTTAAGATGCAGTATGAGTCACAAGGTAAAAAATAAATTATGTAATCAAGGTTGTCTGGATGTTCGGACAAAAAAAAGAAAAGGTGAGCTGGGAAAAGGGGGCTGTTGGGACCTACCACGATCATCTCTGTTCTTGTAAAAGCAGACAAACACGCTAACGACTTTCAGATGTTCTTCAGCATACTCCAAGAGAGCCGCAAAACTGGGGGGAGAACAGAGGGCAGCTTAGGTTAGAAAAAAACACAAAAACTGGCTGAATATCATGCACGTCCTATTGAAAAAGAGGTGTTTTGTACTGATTGTAAAGCTATTTTACCCTGATGTTTTTAACGTGAGGCAACCTGAATCTCTAAATTCAGGCTAATAATTGAGATTAATGTGTATTTAAGGCTTGAGAATCTGCAGACTGCTCCTCGTCATCATAAAACAAACACAAAAAAAAACACAAACATCATATTATTTACTTGTTTTACTCGTGCTTTAAGTCCTTGTTTACTCTGGTGTAAGTGTGCCACTGTAAAGACCTAACGCTATTAATCCACTTGAGCCCTTTCCTGTTGCTAACACTGCGATCTCACCTCTCCTTGCTGCCTTCAGGAAGAGGGTCAAGAGGTATCTCCACATAGAGTGCGCTGCTGCTTAGGACAGCGTCCCACTGTATTGTCTTGGCAACGGTGGGACGACTTTGGAAGTGGAGTATCCTGGGGCGACCGTTACCTGCTGGCTCCTCCGTTACAGTCAACTTTCGGTCCTGAAAACACAAACACTAGTAACACATCTGAGAACAGTGGTGGGTGACAGCGTCATGAAGATATTATGTTTCTCTCTATGGTCCAATTTCAACTGAACTAGCATGGAAATGTGGCCAAAACAATTACACGTACACATGGGCTTAGTTATTCTGCTTGTAACTCTGGTCAAGCAGTGAAACTGAGCCCTATAAATAAACTGAACTCTGAGAGGAAAAAGAAATGAAATGATGTGCCACTGCTGAGTGTGGAAGATTGAGTCGAATAAACCCTGGTGTGCCTTCCACTGCATCATGTGACAGGAAATGGTTTCCGTGAGATGGAGCTCACATCTCTTCCTCTGAAAAGAACCGACTACGCGTCTGTGTGCGTATGTGTTTCTACACTTACTGAGTAGAGTGGCCGAGCTGAAGGAGTGTGATCCCGCGTGCCATTCCCTCGCCCACCTGGGATCTTCAGGGGTGGGAGAGGGGCATCAGGAGCACCACAGAGGCCCCGGGCCGCGGGTACTACTACAGTGCAGGGAAAGACTGGAGGGGAGGACAGAGAGGAGAGAGGACATTATTACAACACTGTCAGAAAAATCACAACCCACTGTACAAAGTGCACAAAAATACACCTACAACCTCAGTGTCATGCAGCTCAAACGATATCAAATATGGACTTTGACTAGCCGCCTCTTTAAATTAAATCATGGAGGATGTTTACGTCACACGGTGTGCACAAGCAAAGAGATCCTTTGACCAAAAACAACATATAAACCAGAGTCAGCTTTATAATGTTGTTCTCTGGAGGTATGCTCTGATTCTGTGTTCAATAGCTCGTAAAATGTTAACATCTAAGATGTTTTGAAGTTTGAGTCAACATATTTTCAGATTACACCTCAGCGCTCCAGGCTGCCACTTACATCTCACAAAACAAAAATAATAAGCACGTACTGTCGCACTGAACATATTTTGACTGAGAAGGATGCACCTTCGAATTATGATCGTGCTTTGGTTCCTATCAGGTTTGAAAGCACTTCTTCAATTCTTTACAAAAACGTCAATGGCAGTTTGTGATCAAATGTTACATTATCCATTACTGGTTAACAAAAACAAGTTTTTCCACATTGTAAACTTGTAAACAATACAAAGCTTGTAACAAATAACGCTTCTAAAACCTCAGTCCACAACATGTGTTACACGAGCAGGCCTGGGTGTTCTTTCAAACCACTTGCCCAAAACAATGGCGCTGTGTTTTAAGAGTTGTTAACCGAACTTTTTAAGAGCTGTGCACTAACACAGCAAGATGTGGTGAGAGGCAACAAACCAAATGGATTTGCTTAAACTCCAAACATCTCATGTAGGTTACGGCGTTGTCAGAGCCGCTAACGTCTGCCAAATGCCCACAAACGGAAACCTTTGTTGTGCCACGGCTTACCAAACCCTACACATGTTGTGTATTACAACAGGGCTGCAACTAACGGTTACTGTCATCCGACACATTCAGCACTTAGTGCCTCAATTAATAAATTATTTGTTATGGATATAAACTGACAGGAAATTTGGACACTCATTGAATTTTCCTAAAATGCAAGCTGATGCTATAGAGTTGAGACATTTGGGATTTAGTTCATTTTAGGGGTTAATTTATTTTTTTAAACAATTAACTGATCAAAATTAGAGCTGCTCAATTAATCTGATTAATTTTTTTATCCTTTATTTTGTCTGTGAAATGTCCGGCAGCCCAGGGTGATGTTGTAAAATATATATGCATTTATAGATAAAGAATAAATAAAGGTATAAGATAAAAGTGAATAAATTAATTTTCTGTCATGTGATCTCTTCTCAGCTATTTTATATATAAATATTATACATTTACATATCATTTCAGGGTCATTAAGGCCTGATTAAACCCTACAAAGATTAAATTAACACCAATAATAATAATAATAATAAATTAAAATAACACCAATAATAATAATAATGTCTCCCTCCGGGGATTGATCTGTTTACATGTACCGCTGCGTCACCTTGCACGGTAACGTCCTGTCGTCACGAGCCTGCTGCGGTAAACTGTCAATTGCGTAATAATCCAGCTGTGTCAGCTCACGAGATCAACGTGGCCGGTAACGTGCTCACCTGACGACTTTTAATGGCAGATTTTATAACCTGGTCCCTTCTTTTTTTTTTTTTCTTTTTTTTGTCTCTCCTTACATTCCCCGGTGCCGTCAAATGGCACAGTTAGGTAATAACGTGAGATAAAGATAACGTATCTTCCTTGGAGGATTGCTGATCACGTGGTGAATCTTTAGTTTAACACGTGACAAATAATATTTAACGTAACCAATGTCAAATAATTGACCTTACGTTCATCTCGAGTCGTAAACAATTTTTTCCTTAGACACGGAAGTCGGTTTGGTCTTTAAACAGGCTAACGCGTCAACACACGACACGATCATAATTAAACGTCTGTCGTCAGTTTAACTTCTCCAGTGTCTTACACGGCGAATTAAACTAACCAATTATCACAATTACTACCTGTATTTGTATCGCTTAGTTGATGTTAAAGATACTCGAAGTGTTGATGCTAGCGGGTTAGCCCGCTGACGCAGTGACGTACCACAAGTTCGTCGATGTTCGCAGCTAACGGTTGCTAATGCTAACTCAAGTTGTCCCGAGTTAAAGTCTAATAATTTTAACGTGACACTTTTTTAAATTCGGGTAATAACCATGACTGCAACGCAAGGTAACAATGGGGCTTTTGTGATATGGTGAATGATATTTTAAAAAACTCGAAATATTTAAAAAGTAAAACGCGTTTTACTTCCGCTTTCCGTGGCTGCTAACTAGCTTAGCTTAGCTTAGCCACCCCTCCCCCACACGGCGGTTAGCCGCGAGCTAACGCCGAGCTGTTTTTCTCTCCTTTCACTTACTTCCCAATCATGTCACAGATACCGCTACTCAAGTCCGCCATGGTATTTAAAGACTGCTGTTTTCCTTCTTTCTCGCGAGCAAAGCAATGACTGTTTAGGATCCGCTGGAGGTTGGATTTTACCATCCGGCCTCGGGTAGAGACACGACGGGCTGACTGCTCTCTGCTATGCTCTGCTGGGTAGTGGTCGGTCGGAGAGTCGGAGCTGGTAGAAAACACAGCGAGTCAAGTCACCTGCAGTCACAGCCACACGTTTCCGTTATAGCTTCCCTTTTTTCCGGCTTCACACTAAAGTCGGATGAATTTGATTATATATATTTTTGATATATATATATATATTTATATTTTGTTCTTAATACATGATTACTTATTTAAAACCCACCTCTTCTCATTGGCTTTTAACTCCATGTAGAGTGTTGATTTTACGTGTATACATGCATATTTTTATTTACTTTTATCTTATTTATTTTATCTTGTGCTGTCCTGGTCTTTTATTTTATTGTTTCTTTTATCTTTCTATTATCTACTTCATGTTTTCACTGTGTTTCTATTGTGTTATTTATTGTATTTTATTTAGTTGTACAGCACTTTGAAAACCTTGTGTTTGCTAAAAATCGTGCTATATAAATAAAGTGGATTGGATTGGATTGGATTGTTTAACATATGTTGTTTTTGTTTGTTTGTATACCTGGAGTATTGTAACAAAAATAATTCCCCCCTCGGATTATTAAAGTATTACTGATTCTGATTTTATAACACATACAATAAACAGATATCACATTGATAAGATTAGGAAAATTGCTATTGTGGATATGACAAAAGATATGGGAAGATTTACAAATGATATTATGGCTAATAGGTAATGTACTTTTAATATACTATTTTTATATATAATATCTTATAAAGAAAAACAAAACAATGGGGCTTTAAACAGAATGGCACCGGTCCATTATAACTTTCTGACCAAAAATAGTCTGACAAACTATTTGTATTTGTTTGTTACATTAATTGTTCTGTTATAATTATGTCCGTTTAATTATATAAAGATCTACATCCTGCTTAAAATGAAATATAAAATCTGTTTAAATTATGATTAAATAATCTCATAATATATTTCGTTTAATTTAACTTTAATTATCAGTAGAATATCCTTAAATATTCTCTAAATAAATAAAATAAAAACGACTTTTATTTTGAAAGTGCGGGACATGAGTTTACGTGTAGCTTCACGCGCTTGCTAACCAGCTAACATGCTAACCAGAAACGCTACAAGCTAAAGATGCTACATGAGTAACTTCACCAAAGAGAACTGACTGTCAATAACAATGACAATAACAATAAGAACATCAGATCGTACACCCAGTGTCGTCACTAACAAGTGTTTATTATGTATATATGACTATTAATTTGAATGTCAAAACAAACCAACGCGACCTTCCTGTTTATGTTAGCCGCCGTCAGGCTAACGGCTAATATGTGTTTACATGGGAGGTGTAATGGAAAAGTACCAGCCAGACAAACTTAGAACAAAGATACTAAAGGTGTTTGTTTATCACATGATTATCTAACAAGCCATGACGCCACATTCAATCTCATTTTGACACTTACAAAAAACAAAAAAACAAACTTAAATGTATAAATGTATCTTATGTTTATACAGTGAAGTAAAGTAAGTACATAAAGTACTGCAACTAAGTATAATTTTGACGTTATTTGTACTGTATTTAAATTTGATGCGACTTATACTACATTACACTTTAAAGGAAAACATTGTATCGCTACATTTATTTAACAGCTAATACAGTTAATACTGTACTGCATTGCAGAATCAGTCTGCAGGTTAATTATTAAACAGCCCATCAGTGTATAGCATCACCGTCAATGTTATCGCATCAATAAAAGTAATACAATAACACATACATATATAATGTAACGAGTCAACAACAACAACGTCAATGACTAGGCTATTTTTTGATACTTTTAAGTACTTCTGTTCTTTTACTTAAATTATATTTGAACGCAGAGCTTCTATGGACTTGACTTCATTGTATGTAATCCTGATTTAAAGGTGAAAAAATTAGAAGTAAGTAAGACTGGAAAAAAACATGGTAAGACGAGAAAAGTCAGTGTGCAATGACTAAATTGATGATAAAATACTGTACAGTGTTGTACATCTCGTATGTTGTGCTCATGTCGTCCACACGATGGCGACAAATCTGTAGGATAATAATATCACTTTATGACAATTAAATAATAAATAATAATAATAAATAATGCTGATGCTATTTTTAGAACAATTGCTAAATGTTCAATAAGGAAATATTCAATATAAATCTTAACGGTGAAATGTGCCTTTACGTCCCCTTCATGTGGTCCCATCATACTTTGTACAGCTAAAAGCCATCTGCTCACTGAAACTGCATACTGGGCATCAAGTCAATATATTTACAGCAATAGTTACTAAAATAGATGAAAAACTATCTTTTTAACTGCATACGTCGGCACGAATGAGTGTGAGATACAATGTATGCGTGATGTGTAATGGGAGAAAAGTATTTATTACTTAATTTATGATCTATTTTATTCTTTATGATAATACATTAGTGATAATAATGCAATAATATAATATATAATACACTCTGTCTGTATAAACGTGTCTTGTTGGAAAGGCACTACAAATTAAGATTAGCTTTGCATAACACTTCAAATGTATACTTGTGTAAGCAGGGTATTTACATGGTATTTCTTCACTATGGTATTACTACTGTTCCCTAAGTAAATAATCTGAATACTGGTCTAATGAGTGTAGGATTAATTGCAGTGCTTTTCTGTTGCATTGTGTTACTTACACAGGGGGGTTCACTGAGTTCATATTAAAGGAATAGTTGCAAAGATTTCAGTGAGATAATTCAGTTTCTCTTAAACGTTGAACTGTTCCTTTAAAGTGACATTAATTGCTGTCTAATTATCTAGTTAATTTCGCCTCAGGCTCTTACGTCAGTGCGTTAAACCTCCTCCTCCTCCCTTTTTTTCTCTCGCTCGGCATTTTTAAAGCGCACACCGCCCTTCTTCTTCTTCTTCTCACTCGAGGTTTGTCCCTCAGCGCGATCCGTCGGTCCGGGCAGCAAGAGGTGGAGGTGGGGGCAGCAAAAAAAAAAAAAAAAAAAAAAAAGAAAAAGCAGCGACGCCTGACAGCGACGCTTGCAGCTGATGTACCGCTGGCTCAAAAATGGAGAGCGACACCACTGTCAGGAGAATAAAAGCCTTCGGGTCGCAGAGTTATGCACCGCAAGATAACGACGGTTCCCGGGACCGATGCGGGAATAACGGCTACAACGGTGACCCGAAGAGGAAGCCCGAAGTCAGCCTGTACTTGCTGCGGGAAGGGGTGGCAGCTTTCCTGGTCTCTGTGTTTATTTTGGTACTGTGGGGACTTGTTCATTTATCGTTACAGCAGCTCGTCATCGGGAAGCCGAGCGGTGAATTCAACGCGGTGAGAGCTCGGTGAGTTTTTTTTTGTTTTTTTTAATATAACACTCACCTGCTCGGTGTTGAAATGTTGGCTATCCGTCTCCAAGCAGCAGAGACCCGGCTAACCTTTCCTCTAGTTTGGTAACAGACCCGCCTAGAAACCACTACCGGGTGTCTCTTCCACCTCCACCTTTACCTATGCCTCCTCTTGGGTATGCCAGGTGTTTTCATAGAAGAGACGACAACAACAACCTGAAGGGGATGATTTAGTTAAATGATGTAGCCTGCAGGAAGAAACGAGCATGTTATTCCACAAACAGAAAAAAACATGTCAAACCAAGAAAAACAGGTCAGAAAGGACACGTTTAACTAGGTAAGGTAACGCATTAAATATTTATTTGTTTAACACATCTCACACTCACACAAAGGCAGTTCAAGGTGCCTGACATGATGTTGTATTCAAACATTAAACAGGAAATCCAAAGGACAGGAAGGACAGAAAAACTAAAAGTAAACAGGTAGATATGTTTTAAAAGGACTAGTTTCAGTAATTTTATTAAATAAATATATAAAAGCCAACGACAAGCCCAATGCAAACATAGCTGTGGTCCGTTTTTAAGTTAATGTCATGCAAATAAATCAAAAAGTGTGTGGGCGTTTTCTGTTTTGTGTCGGTGTAATGTAAATATCCTTAGGCTGTGGACACTTTAGTGGGAAAAAACAAGCAATTTAAAGATGTCAACTTGACTTCTGGCAACTATTTTCTGACATTTCAAAGACAAAGTGATTAAAACCGTCGTTTTAAATACATTTAAATAGCAACAGTTGCCTCCCTAGTCTGAATATTGATGATTATTGGATTGATTTTTGTTATTATTGATTATTATGTGAGGATAAGCTTGTTTTTCTGTTTCACGTAACCATAACATAAACACCTTTTTTGTTTTCTCTGACTTCTCAGACAAAATAAGTTGTTTCAAGGCACTGATGTTTTAATAGAACAACAACAACAACAACAACAACAATAAAAAATCAAACAAAGTTACAGACAGATGAATTAATAATAAAATGCAGCTTACGTGACTATAGATAAAGTTACGTCCTGTTCATTTCTAGATAAAAACAAGCTTCTTAAGTTTCAACAGCTTTTGCCAGATTTTCAGTCCGTGTGAGAAAGAGAGACGAGGATTATGGCGTTCAATCTGAGGTCCGCAGAGCTTGCTGTTGAGCTCCTGAAAGTGCCGGGTGACGGGATTTGCCATCATTTGGCCGGTTGCTCTATAAATGAGTCAGGCGTGCTTGCATTTGAGCTGATTAGAGCTCTGATCTTCTTTGGTCACAATCATGGCTTTCACGAGTCCATGACCTGCCAATCGAGATTTGAATTATGAGCTTGAGCATGAAACTGTGTCTCAGAAGCTGCTGTAAAAACGTAATTAAAGCAGCAGCTCAAACGTCTTAAATGGTCATCTGGTACCACTTTGTCACTACAAGAAAACTCCTCGTAGGGGAGGACTTTGTGACTTTGGTGTCTAGAGCAAAAGAAAAAACATTTTCCATATCTGATCCATGTTGTAACAGCGGGACTACAACACATGGCATCAGCCACCGTGGTTAGATGACAAATATTATCATTTGGTGGCTGTGAGCATCAACTAGCACAGCGGCAGCCCCTCTGCAGGTGTGGGATGTGGCGCTTATGCTGGCCTTTCTTGGACAGCTGCAGAAAAGACCAGCAGCAGCAGCTGCTTTTTTTATTTTTTTTTGAAGAAGAAAAGATGAGGAAACGTATTTGTTTTTCTTTTTTCCTGTGCCGGGCTTGGCTTAATTTCCTGTTTCGATCTCCTGCGGGAGTCTGTGCAGTGACAAGGAAGATCAGGTCAAAGTAATACAGAAACATGACATAGCATAACCCGACTGGAGACAGGGCAGTGGCCCAAAGTGAGCCAGATTCAACAGAATCTGTAGAGAGATGTCTGAACTTAAACCCGGTTTCACTTCAGCTAATCAAGCACTAACACTAGTAGCACTGTTAACTTTCCTGAAAGGTATATCTCTAATCTTTATAAGAGTTGTTTCACTCTGTTTAAACACACAGGCAATTGTGTGCGTGTCTACAGTCGCATGAGCAGTCAGCAACGTTTTCCTGTTTAATCTAGGTAAAGTTTAATCTAGGTAAAGTTTTGAAACCTCAAAGTGGTTTTTAGAAAGACTGTCATGCACTGTGCCCTCCCATACGTGCATGCATACAATAAGTCATTGTCTTTAAATGAATAAGATATGCTGCAATGTTGTGAGGGAATGAACAGTCTTGGTTTAATCTTCTCTGTTTCACTCTTTTCCTCACTTGACAATCTTAGACGGCACTTGGAGCAGATCACCAGCGTCGGCCCTCGGCCAGTGGGCAGCCACGAGAATGAAGTACTGACAGTGGGCTACCTATTGCAACAGATAGAGAACATTAGAGTCGAGACAGCAGCGGGCCCCCATCAGCTCACGGTGGACGTGCAGCGTCCCACCGGCACTTTCTCCATTGACTTTCTTGGAGGCTTCACCAGCTTCTATGACCGCGTCACCAACATCGCTGTCAGGCTGGAGCCAAAGGGTGGGACGCAGCATCTCATGCTGGCCAACTGCCACTTTGACACAGTGGCCAACAGTCCAGGTATGTGATGATTCATCCTTTTCTTGAAGAATTCTGCCTACAGCGTGTGAACACTGGTAATTAGGTAAGGTAATGAGACAGTTGTTTGCACACAACTTACATGTCGGTACATGCAGAAAACATTCAAGCACCTTTCTACCAAACTAGAATTACCAGAAAGGAAAAGACTTTCAATTTTAAGTCTTGTAATAAATGAAACACGATATGTCCTGTATATTTGCTCAAATCTATATATTTTTTAATTGATTGCAACTTATCAAGTCTGTTATAACCACTGACAGCTGCCACCGTGTTGACAGTCGTGCTTTTTCTTGGCTAAACTAAAAATCAGCATATATGCGGCACACACCTGTCAATCAAAGTGACCATGCTGTTATTATATATATCTTTAAGCCTTTAAATAGTTTGAACAGGTGAGTTAAAAAAGGATTCAGCCTTTAGTTATTCAGTTATTATGAATGGGGAAATTATCTATAGAGACCAAAACAGTTTTCTGTACCAGACTGTAAATATGTTTATTTCTGCTGTGAAGTTGGACATTTTAACATGGAGGCTTATGGAGACTGACTTGTTCAGTAGCCAACCTCAAGTGGACGTTTAAGGAACTGCAGTTTTTGGCACTTCCACGTTTTGGGTGTAACCATCAAGTGTCATCTTGGTCATCTATAATCTTTAGTTCCCATTTTGGGTATAATGGTATTGTCCTGTCACATGAGGATCTAATAAGCACTTGTTTTTATATTTTATTTTTTTAATGGAGCTAGCAGCATGCTAAAAACTTTGATCCAGATATCAAATAAAGATTCAATGTACAAACATTCAGGAGGACGAATCCTGTTGAATGTTGTCAGTCCTTGTAGTGCCACCATGAGGTTATCATTTGGGGTTCACAGGGAAAACTAGTAGGTGGTTTGTCGTGAAGTTTGATTCAGACAGAGGATGGATTATAAATATTAGAAATATCAACATGTTAGAATGATCATTGCTGGCATGTTAGCATTTAACTCAAAGCATATCTGTGCCACAGTACAGCCTCACAGAGCTGCTTGCCACAAACAGTCATATTGTGCCTCTACCAGGAAGCTGATCGGAGCAATCAGGATCATATCTAGACCACACAGTAATAGTGTTTGCTGATGATAGGTAGCACATTGTGGTTTGTAGCAAGTCTTTGTCTGGTTTTAAGTCAGGAGTCTGCACTGTTTCACTGTTTCACTCCACACCCATCAGCCTGTTTTGCTACTCCACACATACACACACATTTGCACGCACAGCTTCACTGGCAAAGGGAAATTGATCCAAGAGGTGTGGACCAGGAAGATATACATACATTTTGACATCCACCGCTGCCTGCCAAGCCTTTGATTTCATGGACTTCAAAACACACAACGTTTATGCAAAAGATAATACTGGGGAAAAAAATAAAAAGGCAGTGCTTTGTCTTGCACATATGTTTGTCCACATAAGTTTATTGCATGCACATGCAAGCAGCCAGTACAGGAAATGGATAAGTCAAAGCTGACTTTATTTATACTAAAGTTTTTTTCCTCTACGCATTATTACTATATGTGCACAGGTGAACTATTCAGGCTTTGCTTTGTCCTTGCTATATTCTGAGATTTCTTTTTGGGGGAAAAGGATTAATATGTTGTTAAAACAAGTGGTAGCGACAGGAGCATGAATGGTACCTAGACAGACAGCAAACGGGCTTCCACCCCTACCTCTTGAACACATTCTCTCCAGAAAGCCGAAGCACATGATGTCTCAGTTTGGCTCTGTGATCTGAGAGCACTTTCTTCCCCTTTTTCTTCTCATTTATTCTCTGTATATTGTGTTCCTCATCACTAATGTGTCTAATCTCTCGGCGTCACATGCCCTGTTCACATGGTCTTTTCATTTTATTCTCGCACCCCTTTCCCCTTTGTGCTCTTAGCATTATACAAGCACTGGGAGCTTTTTACCAGCTTGCCGCATTCTTCACATTTCCCTTCCATTCTCACGCATTTGGGAATGTGTGTTACTCTGAAGTATGTGTCTTTAAAATCATCTGCATGTGTCCTAATCCCAAACTGAACCACTGCATCAGGACAACTGGGAGATCTGGGCGAACGGTTGCTTCACTCTGTGTTGTAAATGTCAGGCCAAGCCAAGCTTTTGTTGCCTGATACAAATGTGAAAGGCAAGTCGGAGCTCACATTACACCAAACTGAGCAGCTTTTTTAGTATTTTTGATACACTGCTTTCTTTGTCTTAGGTGCCAGTGATGATGCAGTGAGCTGTGCAGTCATGCTGGAAGTCCTCCATTCTCTGGCTAACCAGTCTACTCCTCTTCATCATGGAGTTGTCTTCCTCTTTAACGGGGCAGAGGAAAATATCCTGCAGGTAAGAAGAAGTGACAAGGACACATATTTCACCCTGTACAGTCTTATGGTCCGAGACATGAAAGAGTTATTGAGTGTATTTGTGTAGCCCAGTCTGGACAGCAGTTTGTCCAGGGTCCTTCTCTCCGCCACTGTCACCAGTGCTAGCCCTCCTCACCGGTCTGTCCAATCGAGCTGCATCCCTCTTCTTGTTGCTTCCTCCCGAGCACATCACAGCGTAGAAGAGAACACTTGCCACCACAGACTGGTAAAACATCTGCAGCAGTTTGTCGAAGGAGCCTATTCTCCTCGAGAAGTACACAGTACTGCCCTTTCCTTTCCAGTCCAACCTGCTGGAGATGGTTCGACCTGCACCACCTCACGAAATCCTCAACCATGCCCCCTCCCGTCTGCCTTGACACAGCCAGCTATCACAGTATCATCCGAGTGTTTCTGCCTGTGGCAGAGCCCAGAGCTGGAAGTCAGATGTGTACAAGGTGAACAGGATTGGCAAGAGCAGATTCCTCTGTTGTGCTCCGTGGCTGCTGACCACAGTGTCTGACGTGCAGCCTTTAAGCCCTGTGTAGCAGATAAAGGACGACATCCTCCACGCTCACCTTCGCCTGGTATGCAAACTTCAGTGGATCCTGTGCGGTCTTCATGATTTGAAGAAGTCACCCGGCTCACTGGGGTGTTTTTGTTTTTTTCTTGCGAACCGGGATAAGACATGAAGTCTTCCAGAGCACTGGCACCCTCGTCAGATGCAGGCTCATGTTGAACACATGCTAGAGTGGCTTCACCAGCATCCTCGGACACACCCTGTCTGAGCTCGCTGCTTTTTTCTTCCCTGTCAGCGTCCTTAAATGCCATCTTCTTTCTATTCAGGATGTCCTTGACATTATTGGTGATCCAGGGCTTGTTGTTAGGAAAGCAGCTCAAAGTTTTAAGTAGCCTGCCTCCACCACTTTGGATCACTTTATATATAACATCTCCTCCTTTTTTTGTTTTTCTTACATTCTTACTTTCTCTCTCACTAACTCTTCCTCTCTCTCTCTCCTTGTACTCATTGTCTCCATCAGGCCAGCCACGGTTTCATTACTCAGCATCCTTGGGCCAAGCAGGTGCGAGCCTTCATTAACTTGGAGGCTGCTGGTGTTGGGGGCAAGGAAGTTGTTTTCCAAACAGGTACTGGGGCATTTTTGTTTGAGAAAATTGTTCCGGTTTGGCTTGTTTAGCATGTTTTCTCTGTGTGTTTGTTTGCATGCATAGACCACAGTCAATATTAATTTCTCCTGTAACTGGGAAAGCTTGCAAATAAATGCAGTGCTGTTTTAGAGACGTAGAGCTTAGTCTAGTTTTGTATTATGTACCTACAGTATATATGAATGCAACCATTTACCTTCTGGCAGCTTCCACTATTTATATGGTTTACTAACTTGATTATGGTTCCTGAGGAGTTTTGAACGATATCTGATACACTTACAGTATCAGCCAATGTATTTTCAACATTGTAAATTAACACTGAAGACATCAAACTACAGAACAGTGCAAAGCAAGTGTGATAATTATCCAGTATACACTTTCTTACTGTTCCTCCCCAAAAGGTCCAGAGAACCCATGGCTGGTCCAAGCCTACGTTCACGCAGCCAAACACCCTTTCGCCTCTGTGGTCGGTCAGGAGGTCTTCCAGAGTGGCATCATCCCCTCCGACACCGACTTCCGCATCTACAGGGACTTTGGTAACATCCCAGGTAATGCTGACTAATCTTCAGAGTACAGTATAGAAATGAGTCATGAATGTAACCTTTCTGTGTCAAAGAATACAAAGCAGTGATGGTTTTAGTTTGTGTCTTTTTCTTTGTCTTACAGGCATTGATCTGGCTTTCATCGAAAACGGTTTCATCTACCACACCAAGTATGACACTGCTGACCGAATCCTGACAGACTCGATACAAAGAGCCGGTATGCAAATAAGCCCACATGCTTCTACTTACACCTATGTGTACGTTTATTTATTTTGCAAATACATTCGGCGCATGTTAGCTGACGGGTGTGTCTGTCTGTCTCAAGGAGGAACCGGTCACTGCAGCAGTTGACTGTTGTCGTATAAACAACTGCCAACGCTTGTGTATGTGTCACAGACACAAACACACTCTGTCCATTTGTGCTTTATCCCTCCAGTGTCGGACAGATCAGCATACTGCTGATCTCATTATTTCCCAGAGAACTAAGAAATGCATACATACATAGCAGCAGCAGCAGACATTTACTGTTGCCCTCATTTACTTTGTGCATCTGTGGTGCGAATTATTTTGCTTTGCTTAACAGAGAATCCAGGCAGTCAGCACTAAAAACCTGAGACGGTTGGCATTTTTCCCCTCTCCCTCTACTGGTCATCTCCCTCCTCTTCCACTGCGTACAGTAACTCGCTGTGAAGGACATGAATTATTAGAGAGAGAAAGTGAGATTTCAGAGGGAGGTAGGAGGTATTTTTAGTCTGTAGAGACGAACAGTTTTGTAAGGTGGATGGAGCAGTGGATGCAGATACACCGTCAGCTCTGCTCTGATGATACCTGCAATGAACAGCATGTTTTTTTTGGCCTCTTCCTCTTACAGCTCTGTCCCTAGACAGAAGTGCAAGGCTAGCATTGTTCTAATGTTGAACGATAACGCAGCCTGGACTGTAAAGATACGCATGTCACTGTGAAATGACTTTAAAATGTATGTCACAGATTGTCACAGTGAAATACAGACAGGAAAGTTGTGGGTGAACCACGAATCATTTAGCTAAGCAAGGCACCGCAACATGAACAAGTAGATGTTGTAAACTCCGTTGTTTACACTTTTAGGCCACAGCGAGCCCACCAGGCGGAAGAACAATGGAGCTTTGTCCGGTCCATGTGTTTGTGGGGGAGTGTGTACTGTTAACTGTGCAGGCAGGCAGGAAGAAGTACATAGAGTAGTGCGGATAAAGGAAACTTAGCCTCGGGCAGCAGTAACCAACACGACGACCTCTTACCAATCCTTCACGATTTCTCATCTACATTCACCATGATTGTAGCCCATTTCATGGAAAGTCCTCTAGGTGTCCTGTATACTGCTGCTGTGTTGTGTAACTACGAGAGGTCATAAATATGACTTGCCCTCACACACACCTCACCACCGCACTCTTTTACAAACACAATACACACCCGGAGACGGAGTAGTGAGATCGAAATGATAAGAAGATAAGGAAATCATTGTGTGTGTGTGTGGGTCGGTGAAATTGCACAGTTTCTCTTACATATCCTGTCATGGGTGAAACTTTAATACGAGCCTAAGACTGAATTGTCTACCATAATTAGAAAATAGCTGGTACTTCACCCGATGATTAAAGCAGAGATTATATGGCTCGGTACACAGTAACAGACTAGTATCTTATTTGTTTAATTATTTACATGGCGCTCATGTGTACACTGTTTCATAGCTGCAGAAAATACTGTTTCCATGACCATGAGAAAGGCCACTACAACAAGGGACAAACTACTACACAGTCTGTCCCTTACTGATCAGAAGGTTACACTGAGTCAGCAGTAAAAGCTGTCCGTGCTGTCCGTGCTGTCCGTGCTGTCCGTGCTGCATATGATGTGTCAGCTGTATAAAGGGTGATTCTTTTGTCATATGACCATGAAGTTATCACTTTCATATTCAGTCATATTAACCATTTTGTTCCTCCCGTGGTAAGGAGTGGAGTTACAAATAGTTGGAACCAAAAACCCAAACTGATTAAACTCAGTGCTTTCTCCCTGAATTCATTTCCTGGGTTAGAGTTAAGATCTTGTCCTGCCTGTACCCTCGGGCTGTCCTCTTGATGTATTGTTTGCTCTATACTGTGAAATGATCAAGAATGCGGCAGCATGCCTGGTCTTCAATCAACCCAAAACATTAACTGGCTACCTGTTCAAATCTCTAATGTCTCCCTGCAAAGTAATCTCTGGTCCTGCACCCACTCACTTGAATGCCCTTATACAAGCATATGTTACCTCCTCCTCCGATGAACGACGCCTGGTTCTGCCACCCGGATGCTCAGGGCAATCCAAACTTTTCTCGTCTGTTGTTCCACGTTTGTGTAACACGTTACCAGTTCCTACCAAATCAGGGGTGTCTCTCTGTACCTCCAGAAAACTCCTGAAAAGACCCAGCTCTTCAGAGAGTACCTCCTCTCTACCACTACAAACAAATGCACATGCTAAATCTATCCCCCTTCTCAAACTGTCACTTGATTGTATATGAGTAGTACTTATAGCTGTACTAACATGCTGTACTAACACAAATACATACTAAATGTATGTATTTATGTTAGCACATTCCAACTTTGAACCTCATCACCTTGAAACTCGCTTCCTGTTTTCAGGCGACAACATCCTGGCCGTCCTGAGGTACCTGTTAACGTCAGAGAAGTTGGCAGATTCCTCAGAGTATCGCCATGGCAACATGGTATTTTTTGACCTGTTAGGGGTAGTCGTGGTGGCTTATCCAGCCCGTGTTGGCACCATCCTCAACTACATGGTAGCCACAGCGACCTTCCTCTATCTGGCCAAGAAAGGCTCACTCCCAGGAAACGGAGGTGGGTCACACATTTCTTTTATGTCATCGCTGGTTTGTGGCGTAGAGAAGGCTTTAACCATTCATCTCCATTTCTCTTTCAGGTGGTCGTTATGTTCGTGATCTGGCCTGTTGTACAGGTGTAGCAGTCCTGAGCTGGTTCGTCACCCTGCTCTCGGTGCTCATCGTAGCTCTGCTCGTCACTCTGCTGGGCCGCTCCATGTTTTGGTACGACCACTTCTACGCCTCCATCTGCCTTTATGGGACTGCTGCCACAGGAAAGATGATCCTCATTCACACGTTGGCCAAAAACCTATACTTTGGAGTAAGTGGAGATTTTAATACTGGGCTTCGAATAATAAGTAATAATGTTTATCTCTTGGAGCTATCTGAACGCCTCCAAACAAGGCGGCTGTCTTCAGTCTTTATACTAAGCTAATCTAACCATCTTCTGGTTCAGACTTCATATTGAAGCGACAGAGATGATAATAATATAAATCTTCTCATCCTACTCTGGCCATAAAAATTAATATTGTGTGTATATACAAAAATCTTTTACTATTCTTTTAACGTTGGACAGTAACTTTCTGTGTGTAACTGCAGAAGTAGGCTACGGTAAACTATGGAGATATGCTTTAATAACTTAATTTCATTGTGCAGTATTACACTCCATTACTCTGTCTGCTTCATTGTAGTGTGTAGTGTAGTTTTTTACTTATTGTTTGTTTGTGTTTTATAGCATAGTTTAGTTTGAACTGCAAACCAAACTAAGGCTAAATCTAGTCAGCCACCCTGATTTGAATCAGTACAGTAGAAACCAGTTTATATCACTTGAAGATGTCACTCCTGTGAGGTTAAATGGGGGAAATTATGTGTATCTAGATTTAGATCCTATCCTACTGTAAGTCTAGGCCAAAGGTGAGTCATGACATTTTTTTTTCTGCTGAAGCTGAAAAAATGTTGCCCGGCTTGACTTAGATTGACATCTTTTAACAATATATCTTGTTCAACAAACATGTTTCTTCTGCACACAGTGTAGACTTCATTTTAGTTCAGTTCAACTCCTCTCCTATATTTGTATATTGCTTCATGCAAACCGATTGCATCACATTATTTCCTGGAGCATAATATCTCATGATGATGCTGAGCTCATCACTGAGCTCACATTTAATGGGGACTAAAGTGTAGCGGGTAGAAAGCCAGACACTTCCTCTTTTTCAATGGTGATAGCAGAATAGCAGTTCTTTGTGTTTGCTTGTGTGTGTGTGCAGCGGCCATCTGTCATACTCACTGCCAATCACGGCATACTCTACGGCTGAGAGTCAATTGACCGGTGTGACGTTTTATGAGTATACCAGCTATCAAATGTTACCCTCTCTGCCTGCTAATATCAAAGCCTGTTCTTGCATTTCTATCAGTGCCAGAAACTTTTTGATACACTCTGTACTTTTTAGGAGGCGCTGTTCAACTCACATATTGTATGTCTGACATTTAGTAAATACAAGTGTTTATTTGGGATTGAAACTATCACAGAAAGTTGTTTTTATGGAGCTAACCACATTACGAACTCCAGCTTTTCATGGCTATTATCCAGAAAGGACACAGACAAACCTTTCTCCCAGACCACATAAGGCTTCATCTCCAATGTAACAAAACCTCTATTGAAAGAGCAGAATGTATCTTTGGCCTCGTTTCAAATGGTATTTTCACTGACAAAAGAGTCTAGATACGACTGACATCATTCATTTTATCGACTTAATCATTTCTGTCTGCTCTATTAAATGAAACATGTCTGGATGAAAAGTCTACAATTTTCTACAAATTGCTAGAGCATTGATAATTTGGTATTCTGGTTCAGTGGTTTTTGGTCTTTTCTTTGCCCGATGTACCCCCACAGCCCTGTCAGATGGACTCATGTACCGCTTCCCCACCAGCCATAATTATCCCCATATGCTTCTTCATCCTGATTTTAACTGGATCTAATTGAATTATATATTATATCAATGTGGATTAGCTCTTTTAGCTTACCATTTTTACCATTTATCCATTTCTTTAACTTTTTTTATTACTAACAGTTTATGTTCGCTGGCTAACTTTTAATTTCACACTCTAAACATTGTTCAGCTGAGTCAATGAGTTGATATTTTCTTTAATGAATCATGATCACAACACCAAAATGCGGTGTGAGAAAAGAGCTGGATTGAGTATTGAGGTTTTGTTTTCCTTTTTCAGTTCTTAGTTTAAGTTTCAGGATACACTATGAAAAGTTCCTCTTGTAGGAACTGGGAAGTGCCAAGTCATATCACTGATTATTTGTTCCTGTTTTTCCACAACACTCATAGGATAATGTCTTGTTTGCAGTGATGTGTAGAAAGATGTATAATATTATTTGCGATGTACAGTTTAGTGTTTATAAGGCAGGAACTGAGGATACAGTTCTGTAATTACTAGCATGTACTGGGTAACAGAAGCTACTACAACTGCTCTTTGTGTTATTCCTTAATTAAAGTGAAACTTTTCAGAGGCTACTTATCTGAGCTGCCATCACACACTCTTCATAGACAGAAAACTTCTAGCATTCCTGTATGTCAACAGATTTTAATTCTGATAGTATACAGATAATAGTGACAACAGCTTGAGTAGAAAGATGGCAAACAAGAACAGGCCTGTTGGTCCAGGATGTTTGGTTAGCATGGGAAAAGTAGCAGACGCCTTTATTTGATTAAGTTTGTAATATGTGCGTTAAAGAATACAATGATTATTTTATCTAGACTGTGAAGAAAAATGTTTCAAAAATATATCTTTACAGCATTATCTTATCCTGAGATGCAAAATTAATCACAAATACATGGATCAAAATTAAATACAGAGTAAAATCTAAAAAAATAAAGATGACGAATATATTACTTTACATCAGCCTTGATGATATTCTCTCCCTCTAGCAAGTGTTTTTTGTGAATCAGCTGATTCCCACCTATTAAAGCAACACACAGCCCAAATACAAATTTGTATTCCACCGATGTCTCGTATCTACTCATGCATATTCCTTGTATATTAATTAGTGTGTGTGTGCGTGTGTGTGTGTGTGTCATGCAGGGTGTCCGTTTGGTGGAGCTGGCTGATCTCTACTTTGACGTGAGCTTGTTGCTGTGGTGCTGCAGCCTGGTCTGGCTGACCCAGCAGGGCTTGTGTTCGGCCTACGTGCCCATGCTAATGGTGGCCTTTCCACTGGCCACCAAACTACTGCTGGCGAAAGAATTTAAACACAGAGGTAAACTGAACTCAACTTTTGACAGTCAGACTAGGTATAAACCTTTCTGCCTTAAGATGTAGTTCTATGACAAGCTTTACTGTACTTCATCCTGTTTGATTGGGATAGCTGTGGGGCGGGTTCATGTTGATCTGACAAACTGTAACCTGTCCATCTTTCTGCAGGAGCGTCGATGAAGTACAGTGTGTTCTATCTGCTTGGCCTGGCATTGCCGTATGTCCACTTCATGTTCCTCCTTTGGGTGGTGTTTGAGATTTTCACACCCATCATGGGTCGCAGCGGTACAGAAATACCCCCCGAGGTGGTGCTGGCCTCCCTTGTCACCCTTGCAACCATCTTCCTCTCCTCCTTTTTTGTGAGTATTGCCCCCTGCTGTTTGTTTGGCAGCAGGATCACATGACCGAGCAGTTTGTTGACAGTAGCAGTTAGATTTCAGATAAGCAAACCAACTGCTACCTATAACTGACGAACAACAGAGTGGCAGTAAGATCGAATGTCATGTGCTAGATACTTCTCATATTCATTGCAAGTTTTTGTTCCTCCACTCCAGCAACATATTTCATATCTGTCTGTCTGTCTGTCTATCTCAGCTGCATTTCATCTACTTGGTACGGAGCACTAAGTGGATCCTGGCTGGTCTTGGCTCAGTCTTCATGGTCATGTTCCTGTTGATGTCCTGTGGCGTCCTCTTTCCTTATTCAGGAAGTCCCGAGAGCCCACGGCCAAAACGAGTCTTCCTGCAGGTTCAAAGTGACACACACACACACACACACACACACACACACACACACACACACACCGAAGAACAAATATGTACACCAAACACACGTGCATTTATTCAAATTATTTTAACTACAGTTGTAAAGGGGAATTTTTTGTAAATTCCCGCTTTAGTCCTGTTTATTCCCATAAACTCCCATGGAAAATTTCCAACTTTGAACTCTTTTGCAACCCTATTTGTAACTGGCTTTTTGTAGCTGGGACACCACACACTATAAGACTTCTCCACGTGTTTTTGTGATGTACGCGAGCAGGTAGTCGCTTTTCTTCCCCAAAGTAACTCCGTTAAGTAGAAAATCAAGCAGTGAATCAAGTTTAAGGAAAATATCTGCTTCAAATAAATAAATGACTTCATCCGTCCTGTCTGCAGCATACGACACGCACCTTCCACAATCTCCAGGGCCAGGTGGAGAGCCGGGATTCAGGTCTATGGATCAACAGTTTTGACTTCACAGGCATACAGCACATCACACCCCACGTCCCCGAGATCAACGACAGCTTTCGCACCGACTGCCCCGAGGACCGACCCTTCTGTGGTTACCCCTGGTACCTGCCTGTGAAGTCCCTCAGCAAGTGAGTAACTCACAGCTCCTTTTCATTCTCTTTATTGTCTTTTCATACTTTGTAGTCTTCCTCACCTCGAGTATTTTGGGTGTGTTTTGCAGAAAGAACTGGTACCTTCCTGCTCCAGAAGTGTCGCCCAGCTCTCCAGTGGAGTTCAGTCTGCTGTCCAAAGAGGAGACCAGCTGGGGGACAATCAAGATGACCTTCAGCGCGAAAGGTCAGCAGCATGTTGGGACAAAACAAAACGCAAATCTAGATAGGTTATCGTTCTATGAGTCGCATACAGAGATAAGGGTTAGGGTTAAAAAAGCCATGTGACCAATGCAGGAGGAGTCTTTGAACAGGAGGTTGCCGTTTTGAAACAACATTGAATTATTGCTTGAAAGTTCAGTCTTGATCTTGGAAACATTAGCAGACAAAATAACCTCACCACAATCCTATCGGCTGATCTTTCTCAGCAGAAGGAATTCACCCAGTTGTTGTCATAGGAATGTAGATGTTCCTGAGCACTGTAAAAACATCTCAACTCTTCCACGTTGGCTTTAAAAACAAAACATCTGCAATTCCACAACAGCTGGACAAACTCTTATCCTTTCCCTTTGCAGGTCCCAGCCACATGTCTCTGTATCTGTTGCCTCACAAAGGAGCGAGCCTCTCCACCTGGTCCTTCGGTGACGGAACGCCTCAGTTTGACCTGAGCGGGGAATATTTCATCTTTTACTCCCATGGCCTCGATGCCCCCACATGGACCTTCTGGTTTGAAATACAGGTACTGTCTGCAGCTAAAGGGACAGTCTGTACTTATATATTAATGTTTCTACATTTTGGGAAATATACTTATTAACATGGAGAGTGGTGAGCTTTAGAAGAGCTTGGATTCATTTATCTTTTGGACAAAACCAAGATAACTACCCTCCCTCTGTTATCAGTCTCCTGGCTTCAACTTCATATTTAGCATACAGACATGGAAGTTGTATCAATCTTCTCTCAGCTATTCTTATGTGTTGTTTTTGCCCACACTGTTCATCACAAATCATCCCATGCTGCTGCACGTTTGACATCCATAAAATCTATCTGTATCCAGTCGGATGAGTTTTTCTCATTCTTTTCATACCTGACATTTCTAGATTTTAGATTAGAGCAATCGCATTGAGACAAACTCCATAACCTTTTAAAGCCTCCTTTTTAAAATCCATTGCATAAGCTAAAACACATGCGGTATAATCAACTTAAAGACGAAGTGATTATTCTTACAGCTTCTGGCCTCTCTCCTTCTCATGGTTTTCCTTCTTTCCCTCCCTCTATCAGCCTCCGAGGGATCCAGACCCATCAGGCCCCGAGGGGATGATCTCTGTTGCCATCTCCACCCACTATTTTTTCGGGCCAGACCAGAGGACTGCTCAACTAGAGGAAATTCTCCCCAGGTTTCCCACTTGGGCTTTTCCTTCGGCTTGGGTTAGCACTTACGACATGTATCGATACTGAGGACGCCGCACATCAGAGGCTGACGCTGCAGAAGAGCCCGAGGGCTGCAGGGGCCCTCGAGACCAGACGGAAGATTTCAAAAGGAACAATACCGAGAGCCAGCCCTGCCGCCTTTTCACTCTGACACAAACACACTCTCTAACACACACTCACGCTCCCTCCCAGCCTGCCTGAGAGACCCCCATCACTGTGTCAGTAGGCTTTAGTAGCTAACCTGAGCAGGAAGAGATGTGCTGAGACATGCCAGAGGTAAGCTTGACCGGCTTACGGAACGACTAACTCACTGTCCGCTCACTCCGCGGTTAGCGAAACGAAGGGGTTAAGATTTTTATTTTATTTTAATTTTTTTGTACTCAATCTATCGTGCCTTTGCTTTTACTCCCTTCATCTCACTACCCGTCTTTGCTCACTTCCTCCTGTTCTTTGTCTCTCATGCAAACACCCTTCCTGAATGAATAATGTTGCATGGCTACCTCCCCCCTGCTCTCTCTTGATCGGCAAACCACTTGAGTAAATGTGTGTCTGGCTTCCTCTGCAGAAATAACACCACCACTGTCTGTACTGTAAGGTGTAGTAACATACTGATGTGTCTGTTTGGGAAGGGAAACAAAGACTTGTTGTTTTGTTTGAGCCTTTTTCCTTTTTTTTTGGACTTTAACTGGAAACTGACACTTTTGAAAGTCGCTTTTCATCAACACACACTTCTTTCTTTCTCTTTTTTTTATGAGCAAATAGTTTTTGTATTAGCTAATCAATTAACAATGACATTGCTCATTAACATTCCTCACTAACACCACTGATTTGCAGCAAAGCTCTCTCTCTCTCTCTGCGTTTCAATGAGGAATGCTAACAATCTGCTTTAATCGTCAGAGTATCTGGCATGCAGATGCAGAAAACTGTGCCTGTTAAGTGAAAACAGCTGGCTAAAGACAAAATGTCAAGGTGTCCTTTTTTAAAAAGGAGAAGCCTTCCTGATGACGAGGATTTTGCACTGAGGGCAATATCGAGGTCTGAACTTTTTTTGCCCTGCTGTGTTCAAACAAACGTGTGATTTCTGGGCTTGGTGAGACCGCTCACAGCTCACAGGGACTCTAAATGTCCTGTGATTTATTCCCTGATCCTCGAGGAAGGACTGGGTGGAAAAACTCATTAACAGCATCTGTGTCTGTCAGCTCGTTCTGTCTCATGTGTAAGTGTTGATTATTTACTTTTGCTGTTACTGTAATCGTGTTTGTACGTTTTTCAAACTTGACTTTTTCCTCTGTGCTACGAGCTGTCTCCAGCAGCACCGTCGAATCTCTTCAATTATTTGATTAATCAATTAGTAGATTAGAAGATAAATCCAACTATTTTGATAATCAGTTAATTGAAATTGACAGAAATCTGCTGGTTCCAGTTCCCCAAACTTGAATATATAATAGAGAGAACATCATGTCAGCTTTTAAACCTGTGGGCTTTAAAAACTATTCTTTGATATTTAATATAAGTGTAAACGATTGATCAAGAACACAATGGGAAGATTTTTTGATACTAAAAATAATCATAAATTGCTGCCCTAAAAGAAAAGGATCCAATAACCTTACGTGTTGACTGCAGATCGGGAAAACTTAACCTGTTTTCAGTCACTAACCACTAAAAACACAGACACCAAATCAGTATAGCAATATAGAGACTTTATTTTCCAAGTTGGATTTTCCAAAACATTATTTTATTGGTCTGTATTTTCTGGAAAATACATGTAGTTTGGTACTAATCATATGGAACATAGAGATAAATCAGTCTACATGCATACATGCATTTAACACATATGGAAAAATAAAGCTTTCAGGAAACGTCCTAATAAGTTATTCAGAACTAACAGACCTGTAAAATAAAGCAGCTCTATGTCGATGTTTTTAGATGAAATTAACTTCTGTTTCCATAAATAATC
The DNA here is from genome assembly GCF_000972845.2 of Larimichthys crocea. NCBI lineage: Eukaryota > Metazoa > Chordata > Actinopteri > Sciaenidae > Larimichthys > Larimichthys crocea. Next base: position 8,375,155 of record NC_040019.1, read on the forward strand.
TCTGTTGTAGACAGATGACATGGTGTGGCTGCTCAGCTAATTATCAACCCGGTGAGGCGTTTGCATTTACATTTAATTAGGTTTCTCTCTGAAATGTGTCTTAAGAATGTATAATTTTACATCGGTGCTGCTGCAGACAGCTTATACCGTTAATATTTCCTGTGATGTTCTTCTGTGATATTTCTTCAGTTTCACTCCTCTCACGTGGAGCTGTATCCGTTTGTTTTGTTGCCTAGACTCCCAAGTATCACACCCACAATCCATTTAATGGCCTGTTTTGTTTTAGTCGGGGACGGGTTGTACTCGAAACAAAGTGATAACTGTTCGTATTTTCAGACAGCCTCTCCTTGGAAGACATTCATTGTGTTGGACTTGGTTGTTCACGTTAAAAAGTGACAGGAATAGTTGTACCAAGAATGAAAAAGGAGAGAGCTAGAGAGGCAGAGAAGTTCAATCCATGGCTCCTTTCTCACCTTTTTTACGGCGTGAATGTCGGAAAAGTGTGAAGAGACGAGGTTTTGAAGCTATCTGATCATCTGACAGGCACTTCTAACAGAGTATACTGGCCCCTTCAGTGTCACCACTACCTCCACAATGATCAACATTTCATGTTCTTGTTCTTGGTTTGAATGTTTTGTATGTTTTCTGCTAACTAAGTGGAGATTTATCTGTTTCCATTGTGTTTTGATAGTTGAATCACAAAGCTGTGTTATCAAAAAAACAAAAAAAAAAACCAGAGTGACCATCCTCAGTCTCACATAAATCTGTTAAAACACACAAATGTCACACAGTTGCTTGTTGGTGGTCGGACTCCTGATGATGGAGTTGTAAAGACTACGGAGATCCACTGAGCAAAAATGGTCTTCGGTCCACTTTGTGTCGCACCCGGCGACCGCTGTCGTTGTGATCCACGTTGTCTTGTTTAACACAGAATTAAAAAATGCTAACATGAAGGAGGCCTTAACATTTCGCTTCCAAAGACAAACAAACTATTTACTGTCGTGGACACAAACGTCTCAGTGGTCTTAAAGCCATCAGGTGCTTCACTGCGCAGAGTTTTTATGTTCCTCGATTGTTTTCTGTTGGAAAGTTTCAACTTTAAAAACCATCACAGCCTTTATTGGCACTTTGCAAGCTGAAAGCAGATTGTCTCCTTTTACACTTATGCACAATCTCACGACTAGGTCCACTCGATGCCATGATCCTTCTCAACAGATGCAGTGAAAATGTAGATATTCAAAAAGCTTCTGAGTCCACGTCCATGTTTGCTTAAAGGTTAAAAGTTTCCAAGGTCAAAGAGGAACATTGATCTTTTAAGCCGACATGCACGAGGAGTCCTTAAAGTACTCCGACTGCAAAGAAGGTGTGATACTGTTGAAAGCTCCAGAGCAGAGTGGACCACAGTGACGCCTCGAAAAGGAAAATATCAAATCTGTCAGACATTTGCTGTTATGAATAAGAAAAGAAGAAATTTATTCGGCTTGTGAAATTGTTGTAAAGATTGTTGTTGTTCATCTTAAAGGAACATACTTGTGTTTTTTTTTTTTTTCTTGCCACTCACACAAAATCACATATACTTCAAACTTTACTGTAACCTTTTAAAGCAGTGAAAGCAGCTTTACTGGAGATGGGAACATCAGCTGCCTGCTGGAAAACATGCTGTAAATGAAACATTGTGGGGAAAAAAACACCAGTATGGTTCTTTTTTTTTTTTTTTTTTTTTTTTTTTTTTTTTGGTTTTTTTTTTTTTTTTTTTTTTATAAATACATGTAATAATTTATTCCTCTCAAACAGATGCTGCTGCATTACCTCTGTGCTGCTCAGTAGCTGTGACAGAGTCGACATGAGCCACAGCAGAAACAGAAACACTAAACTGCATAATGTTTCTCCTTCACAGCTGGCCAGGTGTGTCCTGCACTGTGACCACCTCGCTGGCTCTCTGTAGTCCATCAGTCTGTAATCAATTATCAGGTTTATGGAGCCCGAACAGTCAGATGAACCTCACTGTCTTTAACCTGGTCTAATCAGCACAGCAGTGCTTGGAAATCTGCACCATGAATGTGTTTTTTCTTTTTTTCTTTTTACAAAATAAGTTTTACTGTAGACGGTGAAAAGCGGCCCGGGCTTCTGAAATGTTTGTTTGACTTCGGATCTAACGAAGAAAACCTACAAATGACAAGTTGACATTAGAGTTGAGTCATTTCAGTCGAAGTAAGGCCTCCAGCAAACACACACACACACACACACACCATCAGTGTGTAGCTGTCTGTCAGTGCTGTGTGGTGACACACACACACACACGCAAATCTGTTTTATTCAAAGTGCTACAGTTGTGTCTATGGGAGAAAAAGCTTTATTAACAATGTAAATGAATATTTTTCTAAAAAAATCTGTAAAGTGGCGTACTGAAAGCATGGAAACAGAAAAGTCTAACGTTAAACGGGATGCTGAATAACAAGAGGTGACGTAAACGCTGTGAAATGGCTCGTCTGACGCCACTGGTGCTCCCCACTCAGACTAAAGCTCGCACTGAGCGCTGCTAGAGAGCTTTAACATGGAGAGAAAACAAACTAATTTTTAGGTTCCAGTGAATTTAAAAGTCACTTTGTAACAGAGTCTAATGTATTAATGTGGCTCAGCTCAGACTGAGAGGTGACTATGTGCTGCACAGTGTGTTTTTTTTTTTTCATTCAGTGTAAACGTGGATGTAGCTGTATCGTCATCACATGTAAGAGTCACAAAAAGAAATTAACAATCGTCCATATCAGTTGAACTGAAATCTGTCCTGGGATATACGTTGACATGTCTTATCGCCTGTTGTTGAAGGATGTAGTTTTCTTTTTTTTCTCTTTATGAATGTTTAAAAAAAGGTTTTGTTATCGTTACCTGGATTGTGTTTTCTTTTTGTCCAACATCTTGACTCTTCACCCGATTCTTGAACTGTTTAGGTTTTGTTCTAAGAGTTAAATTAAGATTTTTTTTTTTTTTTTTAATAATACTGATCATTTTGTTTCTTTTGTGATTGATTTGACACTTTGAGTAACTGTAACAGTTAAGTTTCTCCTTTTGAACTGCTGTTTTCCGTTTTTTTTATTTTTTTTATTGCATATTTGTCTGTTAGTTGGAATTAAGTGATTGATGTGACTGTTGCGATTGGGATTAATCTGGTTACAGGGTTATGGGATGATTTTACATTATGCAAAAAGCTTGAATTAAATTAGCACCTGTACAGCAATTAAAATGCTTATTACGTTAAATGTGTCGTATTATATCTATTTGCAACATTTTACTTTAACAGCAGATCAGTTTCTAACTAGAAGACTGCGTTTCCTGCAGGAAATGCAATGTGGATGCCTCCTGCTGAAATGCCTGGAAAACAGTAGAGGTATTAAAAAAAACAAATACAAAGTTAAACTGTAATAATTTTAAAAATAGTTGAATAGTTAATAGTACAAAGTCTTGTGTACAGTTTGACGTATGTAGAAGTAGTGGAAGCTGAAAGTGTGACTTGAAATTTGTGCCGTTCATTTTTATGTAAAATTTGAATGTGGGGGAAAAAGTTGAATATTTTAAGAAGTATGAATGGTACGAATGAGTAAAATACACGCCATCGTGTCCTAAATGAGCTGAACGTTGTGATAGTCAAATGGTTTCTGTAGGATAAAGTAGTAGTAGTTAGGTGCCAAAAAAAAACCTAGGTGGAAGATAGTAAAGACTGAAAGAAAGACGCAAACTAACCATTTTTAAAAATAATTTATTGGTCTTTATGTACAAGGAAAAAATGAAGTAGAAAACCAAACATGAGTAGAAAAGGCAAATGTACAAGAGAGTATCTTTACACTGCATTGAGGATGTTTTGCTGCTCCCGTCCCCAGAAATAAAACTTTTTACTCTGAGTCAGGACAACAGGCAATACTTTTACAACTGTACACAGGAGGGAGGGAGTGCTGACACACCTGACCGACCACTCCTCGCCCGCAGAGAAGGGAAACCAGAAAAGATCTGCAATATTCATTTCCGTAGGAAATTGTCTCGTATGCCCGTCAGCATTAGTTTGAAGCATCAACGGTTATATTTCTGATGAGAGGGATGGGGACTGTGTGTGTGTTTGTGTGTGTGTGTTGTTGTTTTCTTCCCTCTCTGCATAATAATGAGTCAAGTGCTCAAATCGAAACAACCGGTTTAAAACAGAAGGCCTCTGGACGTAAAGTCTTTGGTTCATCACGTTACCGTTTTCAAGTCAAGTAAAGCTTACAGCGCAGCAGCGTAGTGTAGCTGTAGGCTTGTTCAGAGCGGAGGGTGCAACAGGGTTTGTGTGGAGAGTGACGTAGAGTGTCATTTTTGCCCTTTTTTTTCGTGACAGGCAATTCATAAAAACAGAAACCGTTGAAAGAATCTTACAACAGATAACCACACCTAACTCATCTTGTACACGCCGACGAGAGCGAGAATTAATCTATAAAATATGATTTGGTCTAGAAAAGTAAAAGCAAACAGCTAGGGGGGGGTGTAAAAAAAAAAATAAAGCAGCTAGAGAACATAAAAGATAAAGCTGAGTAACATTTCAATACATTGCACAATATAATACTGACATATCTGTGATGAACTTTTTTTTAGTGCTTGTGGTTTGAGAGCCAATACACGACTTTGATTAACTACTTGTGGGGAAGGGGGGGGGTTTGTTGTCAGTCATAAAAACAAACCGAGCATCAATTCATTAATCACCACTCAGCTATAATGTCAATAAATAATAGTGATAATGAGGACTAATACAATTAAAAACAAATTGCATGTGATGGAAGTCACCAAAACATGTCAATACAATGCGGTACACGCGCTCAGAAATCCACGCAGGAGCACACAAAAACGCACGTGGGTGAAATCCGTCATCATTGTCTCAAGCTGTTCAGGGGATGTGATATGTTGAGCCGGACGAAATATACAAGTCCTTTTTCAGGTGACGAGGGTCACGTTACACAACAACAACAGCAGGAGAAGCAGCCGCCGATGAAATCTCATCCTCACTATTTAAAAACGATACTGACGCGTCACGGTTAACACTACTGGACGAGGGAGTGGATTAATGCTCGTTCAACAAGGGGATAGGTACGAAAATCTACAGAGCAGGATGGCTTTAATGACACATTATTATGGATCTGCCTGGCTACTGATGATGATGATGATGGTGGTGGTGGGGGAAACACATTTTGAATCTCTCAAAGTGGAGACTTTAAAAAGCTGAATAAAGCATCACATGATTTGGTTTTTACAGCCTCTTGTTTTGCCCGAAACCCTTCGCTTGGCTCGCACTGCAGCCTTAAATCTGCTCACTGATGTCTGAAATCTTCATGTGAGGAGAGCGCACGGCTGATTCTGGCTCCCCTCGGACACTTTTGGGCCTGGGACTGGGACTGAGAGGGAGGGGGGTGAACAATACATGAGCAGAGGTACTGATCAGTGGTAAGAAACTAGTCTGCACTCGCAACAGTGGATTCTTCTCAGAGAGATCACTTTCTTAGAAATCTTTAAAGTTGTAACTTCTCAAGAATTACACAGAATTCATACTATGAGCGAGGGACACTCAGGAGGGACGAGGTGATAGAAAAATAATGTTATCTTGTACACTGTTACATTATTGAAAAAAAGGTATCACAAAATATTTTAAAATCATATGAGGTATGAAAGTATGAAACACCTCTTGTGCACACAAACAGACCTGCACATTTACTTACTCGTCGGCTCGGACGCACACTCGTGTGCGCATCGAGAGCTTTGTTCTACATTTTTGCTTTTAAGCGACGTAGCGTGATGCTGCCCGCAGGTGTTTTTTTTTTTTGCCTTTGAACTGATACTTGCACTGCGTTAAACCAAAAAGGAAACAATGGAGCTTTTTGTCTGGACAGTGAGGGGGAAAAAAAAAAAAAAGGAAGAAGAAAGTCTCCAGTTGCACAAAGAAAAGCTACACACACAAAACATCTGTCTTGGAATTAAAACAAAAAGCCTGGTGCTTTCCTGTGCTGGTCTACAGCTTCCAAATACCACAACCTGATGTAGAAACGTACTGACTGACACAGGTGAGGCTGTTTACCGTCAGACTGAACCCTGGCTCTGGTTGTGCTGTGATGTCTTTGTGCCAGTCGGGCACACTCTGTCGCTCTGTCGGTATCCACAGGGGTTTCTAGTCGACACAAAAGGGCAAATCTCAGAGTGGATAATACTGACTGAAGTAAGAACCTGCAGGAGAGGTACTTTCTGTGCACACACACACACACACACCCTCACACACACTCACCCACACACACTCACAAACACGCACACACACAAAGTTTTTCAAGCCACTGCTGCTACTACTGCTTCCTCCTCTCTCTCCCACCAGAGTCCAAAGTTCACAGGTTAGAATCCAGAGGAGGCTCCTGGTTTCAGGACAAGGTGCAGTCGTAGGCTCCCTCCTCGTCCCCCTGCTCCTCTGTCTGTTCGGGAGGACAGTCCTCAGAGGGGGGACGGGAGAAACCTCCTGTGGGTTCCAGAGAGGGTAGGGCGAGGCCCAGCGGAGCCGCTACTCCTCTACTGTCCTCCGCCCGCGGCACCGCGGCGCCTCCCAGCCCCTCGGAGCCGCCGAGCTTGGAGCTCTGGCTGATGGGCTGAAAGGCCTCGGGCTGCACCTGCTCGCCTATTGCCGAATCCATCAGCAGCTGCAGCTGCGGCTGGATCAGGTTGAGAAATGGTTTGTACCCAAGGCTGGAAAAAGGTGAGAGAAAAAGATTAGTGTGACCTAAACGTGTCTAAATTGTCTCATAAAAGCCAAAATAAAAATTGAAAGACACAAGCTGGAGCGATAATAACACATCTGGTCAGACGCTCTACCCACCAGTCAGTGGAGGCCCATGTGTCGACAGCCAACAAGCCGCTTCGGACACTCTGCACAGTTTCTTGAGGAACCTCTGGGCTGTCCAGGAAGCCGATCACCTGCTTTATGACGTTGGCGTCCCGCAGGATCAAACCAATCACTACACACCACTCCAGACAGCCCGCCTCCGTGAACACATGAAGGAGATACCTGAAGGACGACGAGACGCACAGCTGTCACATGCTGGCTCTGGTTTCACCTTGGAATTGACCAGGGTGATGTTTTAGTGGTGGTATCTCACCTGAGCTGCACCTGTGACTTGTGCGGGCCTTTGTTGGCCAGCTCCATGGAGATGTGCTCTAACTCGGCCTGGCTCAGGCTCAGAGTGGAGGAGTTCTCGTCAACCATCGTCCAATCGCCGTCCACCACCGAGCTGGTCTCTGTCAAGTCTGTGGCCGAGCCGACGCTGTACTCTTCCACTAGAGACGTGACACGTGAAAGAATGTTAAAACAGGAAGTTACACCATTAACAGTTACTTAGATTAACTGTCCCGAGTGTTATCACCTTTGTTGGTGAGCAGGGACAGGAATGCATCGTGTGTCTGTGGTGAGTGTTGGTTGGAGTGAGCAGACGAGGCCGTGTCTATGTCTTTGGCTCTTTGTCCGAGCCCGTCCAGCCAGGTGTGATTGGTGGGAGCCGCCTGAGGGGGCGCTGTGTCCATGTCACTGTTCAACAGGCTGTCAGCTGACTGGGACTTCAGCAGGCGTGTGCTCAGCACTTTGTGTGACAAAAAGAAACACCATGAAGTATTAAAAAGAGACTTTTAAGTTTTAGTTAATTAAATAAATGACGTGAGGTTTCCTGTCTGACTGACCTGTGCGACAGCGTCCGTTCTTCAGGGGTGAGCTAAGGCTTCCCACGGGAATAACAGGGAAGGGCCACAGGAAATCCTTATGCAGCCTCTTCAAAGCCGAGACAAAGTCTTCGATGCGGGCCACGCGGTTTCGTTCGCGGCACAACCAGCCGATGAGTTCGAAGCCCAGCTGTGCGGAGAAGCATCCCAGGTCGCGGAGGCGCACCTGCTCCAGGAGGTGGCGGGCGTGACGCCAGAGCATCATATCGATGTACATGTTCTCTGCACACTCCACGTCCCGACTGACAGGAATGAACACCGGAAGAAAGAGAGAGAGCGGAAACATTTAGATATCACAGTAAGTCTCTATCAATCTCTGGGTTACTGTTTGTGTGGGACACACACCCTTTAACAGAGGGTCCGGAGGGCATACTGAAGGTCTTCTGCAGGTTGAACTTGCCCGTGGCGATGGAGTCTGCAGACTGCGACAAACTGATGCTTCGATTTCTGAAGAACTCAAACCCCCCGGTCGAGCTTGGTTCCTGAAGACAGAGATACACAGTTTATGATTTCATGCTTACAGGTTAATGTTTGAGGGGCACGACGCCTGATGGTACGGCAAATTCCTCGCGACAAAATATGTGCTGCGTTTCTTTATGACGGACTGTTATTAATTGTCATGTCTTGATCTTAGAACAGGAATATTCATGTCAAACATGAATTACTGATCTAACATCAATAGATAAGAGTCAAAATAAAACATGCAGGGATTTTTTTTTTTACCTGAGTGGTGGGCGTTGGGGGCGGAGTCTCCATCTCTCCAGAGCCGATGGCTTTGAGGAATCGGATCATGTGCCGGCAGAGGTCCCACTTGCCCTGCTCAAGCGCCGTGTTGAAGAGTAGAGTGGCGTGCTGTCTGCTCACTGCTGGAACCTCCATGTTCTTTACACCAATGATAGAGACAGAGTGAGCATTATATGACATCATGACACCCTAAACAGGTTTAGTTACGTGTGCATCTTCTGTATTATGCTATGACATCTAACTGAAGAGGTAACACGAGTCACTACCTGCAGTATAATCAGATAGGAGGCTGCTGTGTCCAGGTCTTGAGCCATGAGACACTCCTCGAACAGATCTTTGGGGTTTCCCACGGCGGCGAACAGGTAGTTCCACAGGGCGTACTCCGTCTTCCTGGCACAGTGGACGATGGTCTGGAGGAAGAGGGGGAACTCGGTGATAAACTTGGCCACGGTGGGAAGCAGAGGGTCGGGGATGGGTTCCCGCGATGTCGCCTCTTCTTCCAGCACGACGTGCACCATCAGCTCCATGACGTGGGGGAAGTAGGGGAGGGAGGCACATGACTGAGCCAGCATCAGAGCCTGCGGGAGAGTGCAAAGAACAGACTGAGTTTATGTACTTTGTAAACAGTCAGACTTGAGTTTGTGTGAGTAAAGTATATTTGTGTTTGTTTCTTCACTGGTATCACCGCCACTCCTTAACAAAGCTGACATGAGACCGGAGGCTCCACATACCTGTTCACCCAGGTTGCGAACCAGTAGCTGCCTCAGGATGTGGTGGAGGTAGATCTGGGAGGTCCTCTCTACGGTGCAGTAGGGAAACAGCGCCTCCAGCGGCTCAGAGGATCCCTGCAGCCCATCATAGAGCACAGTCTCATTGGTTGCCCCCAATACAAGGGCGTCCTCAAACAGCACAGCCAGAGGGTAGATGTTGATGTGGAAGGGCAGCATGATGCGTCTGGAGAGGAAGGAATGGGGCTTGCGGTGGTCTCGGGGGAACAGTGGCAGCCAGACTTTCATGCCTGCCTCACCGCAGGACAACCACAGGGCCTCCAGCAGGTGTCGCTTCTTCTTATTGGAGCGACAGGTGGTCCACACGTTCTCCACACACTGGGCCAGCACCACCGGAGGACAAAATGGTAGCTATGGGACAAAGATGCAGATTAACACAGGTAACAACAAAAGAATGAAATGTGTTGGACAAGAGGAACCAGTGTGTAACAGATCATCAAGCATGAACATCGCCTGCCATAAACTACTGAATACTGAATATACCAGGAATATAAACACAAAGCAAGCTAAGCCAAGTTGACCCAGACGCTGTAGGTTGTTTCAGTATTAGTTATTTCTTCTGTGCTTGGTTGTAGCAAGAGCACAGTTAAAAAAAAACAAGCTCTTGACGCACAACGCAGTGTAAATATACCAGGAATATAAACACAAAGCAAGCTAAGCCAAGTTGACGCATAAGCTGTAGGTTGCTTTAGTATTAGTTACTGCTTCTGTGTGTGCTTTGTTGTAGCAAGAGCACAGTTAAAAAAACAAAACAAAACAAGCTCTTGTTGCACTGACGCACAAAGCAGTGTAACTTGAGACCACGTAATAACACGGCATTGCTTAATAAATTTTATTCACGATGGCTAAATGTCTACCGGAGCCAAAAACTAATCATAATGAATGTAATATTTTATAAAGCAAGGGGGTGATACATTATTTGTAATCACACAAAGTCAAAATTCAGTGAGGTGTTTGGTCTCACCAGCTTCTTGCTGTTGGCCGGCGTCTCCTTCTCTCGTACCTGCGGGCCTGAGCGGTCCCTCTGCAGCATGATCAGCTGGCCAGCCAGATTCAACATGATGCTCTCTGCCATGCAGGCCTGAGATGGACACACACATAAATCATTAATGTACATGCGGCTATAGAGACAATATAGATCAGTGTGTGTGTGTTGTTGTTATTGTTACCTGCTGCGGGGCTTTCAATGTGATGCCGGTCTCTGTGCGCACAGAGGTGAGCGTGACAGAAACCACAAGGGCAGGGTGAGGGATGTAGCGGGACATTGACACCTCCTGCAATAACTCCACGCTGGCTGTCGGGTGTGGACTGGAACATGAAATAGAGATAATCTGTTTTGTAAGTCATTGTGACTTCAAGGTAAAAACACTAATGCACGAAAATGAGAGAGAAAGACTAGGAGGACTTTAACACCATCCACGATGTTCTGAAATGCTGACAAAGAACTTGCAGCGTACTGAAATATTATGAAGTCATCTGATTACATTTACTCAAAAATCACACACACACACAAAAAAAAAATCACTAAAAATATTTAACTAGGTCGAAATCTTTACAATTCTCACATAGTTTTGCGATTCATTAAAAACAATGTCTCGGACAGACATAAAGCCGATGCCCGGTTGTGTCATGTGACGGGTTTACTAAAAGCCTCTTTTCTCGAGGGAAAATATGGCGGTAACACTATTACCTAACACTATTATGATTACTGGTGCCAGGAATTTCACTGCTGCTGGAGCATGTGAAAGGAAGAGAAACAGTGTTCAACATGTAGAGTAGTATCCAGTTTACAAAAGATGCTGCCATCTCTTAAAAGTCTTAGAATTAGTTTTGTGGATGCAAAATGTGAATTACTGTGGATAAACAGTGAATAAAGGTTTAGTGTGTAGAGGCCATCTGGAACATTTCACTGTTACAAGGCACAAAAAAAAACAAAACAAATATTACTACGAACTCTAGGACAAGCCTGGCAGATTAATGCCAGAAATGTGATAGTGAGTGCTTAAAGGGCGCTTTCACACCAGAGCTTTAAAGATAGTTGAACAGTCCACTTTGAGTGAAAACTCATCCGAACTTTAGTCCACCTGAAAACGTGGATCTCGGTTTGGTTGCAAGTGAACCCTGGTGCGATTTGCTCACAGTGGGGAAATGCTAACGGACTATCCAGCGAACCAAAGAGAGGAAGTCTCTCGCTCTCCGTTGTCTTTTTCGCTACTGCTGCATTCATGTCATGTGGAGAGCAACATGCTGGATAGCTCGCTGCCCTCGTGTGCTGCTCATACTGGGCAGCTTCATGTGAAGAGCCAATTAGGTTTAAACACCAAAGTAACAACAGAAACACCAAGATTGCAAAAATTTGGTGTTGATCCATTGTTTGTTTTTGTTGTGAACAAGGCAGCCAATTGATGAGCCAGGTTTTCTTCTTCCTGGTGAGTGCTTATTCGGGCAATACCACCCCCAAATGACCAGCTGTTGTAACTGCATGACATTGTCCAGGCGGTTTGGTCTGTTTTCAAAAGTGCAGTGTGAAAGTAAACCAAACCAAATAACGGTGTTAAATTTTAGATCGATCTGAGTCCCCTGGACTATCCCGGTATGGAAGCGCCCTAAGTTGTAAAGTCAAGACCGATGTGGGCCCACCTGTCGTTCCTCCTTTCTATGCTATAGAGGCAGATGGAGCAGTCGGCTCTGAACAGGATGACCATGTCTCTGAAGACGTTGAGCAGCAGAGTGTCTGAGTGCAGCTTGGTGACAGACGCAAAGGCATTGTCCAGGTTGGTCGAGCGTTGATAGAGTCTCAACTAGTGTCAACAGAGGGACAAGAGAGGGAATGAGACACAGCTATAGAATCATGACGAACAGAAAGGAACACTGAGATTTATGTGGAACAACGATGAAGTAAGTGGTTCTTTAGTCTCACCTGCTCTTGCTGGTCTATAAAATTATAACAGGCCACCACCACAAAGTCGTTCCACCAAGCCAGACCTCCGGTCACCGTCATGTTCTGCTCCTACAGACAAGGGAAATAAAAAAGAAACTTTCCAGTCACCAGTTGTTCATTAACTGACTTATACTATAACTAATGAAGCCATTTATATAGAGTGTACCTGAGTGATATTTCCAAACAGCTTCCATTTCCTTGTGAATAAGGAGTAGTGTGCAAAGCCTCGCCTCCCTGCTACAGCCATGCACTGGCCTGCCGTGTCTATGGCTGCAAACTGTACACACACACACACACACACACACACACACACACACACACAATCAATATCAACAGAACACAGCTTTACAGACATTTTTATTGAGCACCTGTAAACTGATAAACTGACACGTCAAGTATGTTTGCAAAGCCATCCATCATAAAAGATGAAGTAGGTGATGATAAGTCTGCTTATGTACACACACACGTGAATGCAGTGTAATTGTTTTACTCTGTGAACATTACTGCTTTGTAAACTCGGCGATATTGCAGCATTTTTCAAGCATATGAGCACACATGTGGCCAGGTGGCTAAAAAAATACAAACACACACACACACATTCCCACACTTACCCGTATAGGCCAGTTGCTCTCTAGGTATGTGCTGTGAATCTAGAGGAATACAAAATACTATGAGAAACTTATGTCCACTAAACTATATACACGCAATCAAGTTCAAGACACTGATTTTTAAGCAGAATACATCTCCAACATAAATTGTTTAATAAAAAATGTTATATTATATTATATATCACATTATATTATGTTGAGGTTTTTTAAGTTTGGGACTTTTATTCCTCCAAATTATTAAGAAACAAATATACTGGCAGTTTAATAAATGTTTTAAATATCTTTAGCAGCCACAAAAGTCTCTGTTGCTAAGAGATGCAATAGTAGCCACATTGGTGACACATTTAAAAACTCTTGTCAACGTTACATGATGATGTGAGACGACTGTGCATCCTTACCTGGACCACGTGCCAGTGCTTGTGTCCCAGTAAAGTGCTGAGTCCCTGAGAGAGAGAGGAGTCGGGGTTGGGGGAATGGTGCAGCGGGCTGCCGTCATGTGGGTGTAAGTGTGTGTGCGGGTGTGTGTCAGAGGTGTTGTTGACCTGCGTGGGGTCACCGCAGGTCAGGTAGAGGCGGTCTTCGCCGTGGAGCAACACCTGCTCCTGGTTACTCTGTGCAGCAGAGAGAGGAGCAAACGGAGCGTGAATATTTAATGTGTGTGTTTGAATGTGAGTGTTCACAAAAACTGAGGATGTGTTTCCTCTCACCGTGCAGGGGTTGACTGTGAGGGCACTCTTGATGAAGTGGAACTGCAGTATGCCGGCCTGCAGGGAGGAGGGAGGAGGTGTGACCATCTCCTCCTCCTCCTCCTCTACCACCCCCTCCTCCTGCTGCTGCTGATGCTGCTGTTGCTGTTGCTCCTCCTGCCTTCTCCTCTCCTGTTTGTTAGGGAGCACCCACAGGTGGTACCCCTCTGCTCCCCAACTCTGGAAAGGGTGAGTCAATCAGTACGCACGGTTACAAAAACATTACATTATATATTTAACAGGCAAACTGTGTGTTTGCAATAAAACATGCAATGAACAGAATCAATAATAGTGGTTTACATAGCTTGTGTAAATAACAGTGTTGAGAAGTTACTGAATCTCAACATAACCACAACGCTGTCACTTTAAACTGCCAACTGTCAAGATTTACAATTACTCCAATTACTTTCTAATCAAATTTTAATCTCTGTACCCATTAATCTCTTAAACAGAGAGTGTTGAATAAGCTCACTTACCATAGAGCTGATTTTAATGGGGTCCTTCTTGGTACCATCAGAACGATACCTGAGGGGAGGACACAAAAATTAAAAAAACAAAATAAAAAATACAAAGGTTGATATGAATTTAAATGAAGTGTGTATGCATTAGTGTGTGTGTGTGTATGCGTGTGTGTGTTTGTGAACCTACGCAAAATCCTCTCCCAGAGTGCAGATGAGGTGAGCTCCAAATACACTCCACAGCGATAGGCCGCCACGCTCCCACGTAACCATGGCAACGCTGTAGTCAGGTGACCAGCAGATCAGCTTGACTGGGCCCGTCTTGTTATAGGTGTCTGAACATGCAAATAATACAGAGAAGTTATCAGGATTCATAAAGCTTTAATAGTCGTCTCATATTTGATAGTGAACCACATTATATTACATTCTTCTTTATCGCAGTATGACTGGGAAACACTCTGCTTTTGAATATTGTCTTCTTGCGGACGCACTGAGCTCATTAATTGTTTGGTCTGTTGTTTTCCATCTTAATTAGGAGGAAAAGCTCTGAATGACACCAAAGGAGAATGAGATTGCAGTAGCTGAGTGTCTGTGAGACACGATCATCATATGTGTTGTCTCTGTGTGTTTCAATATCAGTGCTAACATCTGGGTTTTTTGGAGTTAAGCTGAAGATCTAAGACCTTTTTAACGCAACACTGAATGCACTTCAATGCCTGTTCTACAATCATTGTGGCCAAAGTATCATATGGCCTAGAATTATTAATTATTATTATTATGACATCATATTTCCTTCTGTACTTCCCAGCAGTATATAACAATAATTCCTGCAGATACCCTGACAACAGATGCATTGTTAGAGTGGTGATGCTCCACCACTAGGGGGAGCTGTGGTTTTAGGACTAGATTACAAGAGTCTCAACTAAAACAGATGTGAACTAAGGGGAAACAAAGGCATGTGCACCCAGGAGAGAGACAGCTGAAAGAATGCGAGTTATCTCAACCAGGAATTTGTGTAGGGGCATGACCCAGAGAGACCCATGAAGAGAGGACAGAGACGAAGCGGGACGGAGAAGGAGAAGAGCGGAGGCAGGTGATACCTGGGTAGTGTTTTGGGGTGAGCTCCAGCTTGTGTGAGAGCTGCATGGATCCTGTCGTGGTGTCTATCATGTACACCAGTACTGAGCCGCTGTAATGAAAACAAACAGACTTTAACAGCTATAACCTGCTGCCTGTCGGAATATGAGGAGTGTAGTAACACACGGCTGCCTCAATACTAATTTGTAATGTGCAGCTGTGGCAATAGCTCCAAGCTACACTTCTATGCTTTGAACTACTCCCATGTCTGCACACAGGTGACTGCGCATTCACATTCAACACACACACACATGCGCATACATTAATCCCAGCAATAAAATCAAGGTCATTTTGGGTCTACATCAGAGTTAACAAGCACTCTGACACTCTGATTTTAGGCTCTACTTTCTCTTCCTGTCTGCAGATGACTGTTTGGACAATAATTACATGAAGAACTTTAACACTGTTTGTGTGTGTGTGTGTGTCCACGTTGTTTCAGTGAGGTAGAAGACAAAATCTTGAAGGAAAGGAGAGCGGGGAGCAATAAAGTAGAGACATTCCTGCCAACTTGGCAGATTGCACAAGCACACACTACTTAGCCCTCTGCAAACACAAACTGACAGATTCTCACACTGGACACACAAACCACACGGACAACAATCCATCTCTGTAACACGCGGATGTGCGCAAAACCCACAGCCCAGTCTTCTTCCCATCCTTGTATTGTAAAGACACGGACAGGGCGACACGTACCTGGCACAGCCAAACGCCATCAGTCTGTACTTGTTGTTGACAGCCACGCAGGTGCCATCAGTCACATCTGCTGCCCAGACGCCCTGCAGCTGCTGTGAACACACACACACAGAAAACTGAATCACAAATAACTGAATGTGTGTATGACGTCATCTGCAGGTCCTTTAAACACATTTATTCTTAACTTTATTTTTTAACCAGCAGAGAATTAAAAACACACTTTATCAGCAGAACGCTCGGTCACGATTTTAATTTACCGTTTTATATCTGACACAATCATCTTGATGGTGACCACAACACCCACATTTCAATTTCATGGACATCGTTTCAAGCCTATCTCACTCGCTTGGATATGAAAAGATATCTAACCGATGGAGTCATCACTGTTTAATTCCTGCCAAGATAAAGTAATAACTGCAAGCCCCGTACTGAATTATATTATCATGATATTAATAAAAGAAGAAATCTGGTGCTGCCTCCATAAAATCTGAAAACCTGTTGACCTGAACATGTTGCATCATCTGTCTGTCTCTCCTGTCTGGTAAAAGTGCAGTCGCTTGTCAGAAAACTTGCCAGAAACTTTCTCACTCATTTCAGTGTTTGCTCACGTTGCACCTATGTATCTATTTGTCAGCCTTGATATCTATACCTATGACTCGTGACACACAAATACCCCAGAATATGGCCAGATTATAGATTGCATTTTCTACTCAAAAGGTGAACAGAACATTCAGTTTCTCTTTTTACAAATCAGAAAATTCTGCATAAAATTGGGGGATTTTCCTGGTTATCATGGTGGTTCTTCTGTCATGGGGTCAGTTGATGATGCTCATGTGCATAGAGAATTATACAGGCTTAATCTACTGTGAGTCTTTCATAAAGTTTAAAATACTGTAACTATTGTACTATTTGTCATCATCTGGATTTAGATCTTGTCTTTGTCCCGTAGTGTTGAGTATTCTTACATCTGCAGTGATGGTGTTGCTGAGTGGTGTGATGAAGCCCAGCCGTCCGTCACTCAGTACCACAGCAAAGCCATCCAGGGTCAGGCAATACTCCATGCAACGGATATACACTCCCTCCAAGTCCAGGGAGGGACCACCTACACACACACACGTACAGAGATTTAAGTATTCAGTGTAACAAAAGACTGGGGCTAGAGCTGAAGTTAGGCAAACACTGGACAATACAGAGGTCGCTGTAGTCAAAATGTGACAGCTGGAGTCTCTAACCTCGAGCAGACTGCAGGTCTAGCGAGAAGGGGATGGTAGTGAGGCAGATGGCCTTGCGTCCGTTGCTGCCTAGCCCGTCCCAGTGCAGTACATGGAGGTAGCCGTCTGCGGTACATACCAATAAGTCCTCCTGGAGGGACTGCAGACTGGTGGGAAGAAGAAGAAATGCAGATGTGAGCATTGAGGTTTAAATGAATAGAATGCAGGAGGTAGTAAAAGAAAACAGTCAGGGGTGGTAGGAGTGTTAGAAAACAGTCGACTAGTCATCGTCCAGCTGTGCCCTCTGAGTGAAGCCTGAAACTTTTACTGACCAGCTGTGATGAGGGCACGTAGCTGCCCGTGCCAAGTCTCACTGTCTTCTTATACACGAGGGAACAAACAAACAGTGTGTGTGTGCGTGTGTGAGGCTAAAGCGCTTCATTGTCTTTCAAAAAGCATGAGAGGTCTAAGACTGAACATGGAGAGAGGACAACCAATAGGCGAGAAGGAAAGAGACAAATGAAAGGAAGTTAAGCACAGTGGACTTCGACTGTGGAGGAGGCGACGACTTCTACTGTAGTTTCACAGCAGGAGACACCCACTCATCTCCTGTGGAATCGAGCTGCGCCTGCGAAAATGCCAAGAGAGCGCTCACATTCAGACGACTACCCTGTAATCTCTGTCGAGTGCAGACAGCGGAGGAGATGTGACGCAGAAGACGCAGACAATACAAACAAGAAGACGAACGAAAAACAGGAACAATAAGAAGAAGAAGAAAGAAAGAAAGAACACGGAGCGAGTGACAGTTCTTATCATTTTGCAAACAAAGATGTCGAGTTGGAGGATGTGGGGGAGAAACTAGAAGAGGAGGAGAGAAGCGCAAAAAAGAAGTGAAATTAGCAAAGACTGAAGCACCACAAAAGAAGGAAACAAGAAGGGAGTAGACTCTGGCTCTTATCTAACAGACTAAGGTTTTAGAGATCCACCAAGAGCTTTTTTTTAATACACAGAGTACATTAGGCTTAAAATAACCTTACCTGAAAATAATATCATTCACTAAAATAAACTTGAAATATGGCGAATGAATGCTGAGCCATCTAAAATGGCCATGAGCCTCATCAGAGAAAGTGAACAGAACAAACTCATCCTCAACTCGACTGCGACACTTCATTCAGAAAGTGTAACAAGCAAACACAGCCATGAGGTAGGATTACGATCAATCAGTCTGATTACACTGATAATCCAGAGAGACATAAAGCAATAAAAACTGGTCAGGAATACTAAGTACCCCAAATTCATACACACATTATGACCTGAATACTGCCCACAAAACAAAGGTTGATTAATGCTCCAAGGAACACTCTGTTCTGTGCAGCTAACACTGAAATCAAAAATGTTCCTCTCATCAATTATCACTACACCTTTTCACCTACCTCTGCTCATCTTACCATCACTCTTCTCTTTCTCTACACCCTCCTCCATCCCTTGCATATTTGTGTATTTCTCTCTGGAGGCCTCTCTGTTTACAACTTTGACAGGAGTGAGAGGAGCTTAGTTTCTCGCTTGCACCACCTCACCCATCTCTCACTGCCGACGCTGACTTTCCATGACAGGCTGCTACTACTCTGAGCCAAAATGCCCTTCACAGGTCAAAGAGTGGGTCAGTTTTAACAGCAACAGCACTGGTGGAAATTCTTTGCATATCCAAAAAAAAAAAGCTGTTAAAAAAAAAAAATCAGTGCACGTTTCAAGCTTTAAAGTGTGGCTAAAAATGTTGCCTGTGTGTAATTTAGAAGACTTTAAATTCATTATTTGAAATGAGAAGAAACTAAATATGTGCAAGTAAAGCAATGCACAGGTGTGTAGGTGACCTTGACTGTGTGAATATGAGAGAGAGAGACATGAAGACACAACAGAGTGAGACAAAACCATAAAACAGAGATAAAAAGGGACAATGAGACTTGATCCTACCTGGTGATGGGGGCCTCCAGATCCACAGGCTTCTTCATCTCTAAAGACAGAGCGGGGGCACATTGCTCCTCCTTATAACCCGGGGTCACTTTCACACGAGTACTTCCTCTGTTCAAAACACACAAATAAAACAAATATAGATATCAAAATGTTTTACTCATGTGTGGAGCAACGCATTTTTAACAGAGCTGAAAAAAGGATCAGCGAATGTGCCCCGACTTGCCCCGACCTTTGCTGGTATGCTGTCTAGGAATGCGAAACACACACACATCCACATGTGCCCTGTAGACACAACCTCATACAAACACAACACAACACAACACACACACAACACACACACACAAGACATGGAGGCTGATGATACAAAGCACAGAAACGGAAGGATTAGTGTGGACACCCCCTGTGTGCATACTTTAGTGTGGCTGTTTGCAAAGCCTTCCCAGAAAGTGGAGCCTGTTACAGCAACATATTAATGTCCTGTGGTTTTGGAAGGAGATGCTCACTCATTACATGAGGGTGTCCATATACTTTTGGCCATATAGTTTTAGGCCTGCAACCGACGATTATTTTCATTATCAATTAATCTGTTCATCATTTTCTTAATTAATCGACTGGTTGTTTGGTCCAAAAAGTGTCCGAAAATGGTGAAAAATGCGAATCACAACTATCCACAACTTAAAAATATTCAGTTTACTGTCATAGCGGACTACTCAATCCAGAAAATATTCACATTTGAGAAGTTCAAATGTGAAAGTTTTCCTTGTGATTAAGTGACTAATCGACTAATCATTGCAGCACTTATTTAGTCATGAGCAAACACGACACGACGTGAGAAGATTTAGTAGTATGGCGCTCTTGTATTCCTACTGATATTGTTTTTCAGCTGCAGTGACAGACTGCTGCTGGCTGTCTCAGTCGGTTTCACACTATGACAAGGACCTTGACACTCTTCTTCCAAGATGAAATGCAGCAAAAAACTATGGCAGAAGGGGGGGTATCCACACAAGTATGATTTAAGATTGATACAGCATGGATGAAAATACTAATTAAATGGCTCTTTGTTGATGGTGTTGCCTCCCTGCAAGCTGCAGCTTGCTCCCCTCTGCTCACCTTCCATAAGCATGTGTGTGTATACGTTTGTGTGTGTGTGCTGCACTCACCTTGGATAGACAGGCTCATAAAGGTACTTGTCATCTCCTCCACCCAGCACATCAAACAAGAGGATGTAGCCTTTGGCAGTCTGAAAACAGAGAGAAAGGACTGTTATCAAAAAAAAAAAATACATTTTTATCAGACAGAGAGATGAAAATGTTTTATTATTACATGAATATAAATTTGCAAAGTCACTCTGCCTTTTTAGGCAGCAAGAAAAGAGAAATAATAAGAGGAGAGAAGGGAAGAAAAGGGCTTCATCAGCTAACAAAAACATAATCTGTTGCAGTCACGGAGAAGGTAGTGTGAGTCTGCATTCACTGCAAATACCACAAATATTCACTTTCACCTTGTTTTGGGCCAAAACAGCTTAATATACACAAATGTAGGTCTGAACTACCGATGGTTGCATTAGTTCATGACGCTGCAGGGCCACGTCGACAGGTCTGAAACTGCTTGGCATCAATTACGATGTGTGTCTTTGTTAAAAGCTTAAAAAAACTCTTCTAATCATGCTGCTTATGTCAAGAAAACAAACTCCACGCTTTGTCTGATGTAGATGCGTCTGCCTTGGCTGAATCCTTTCACAAATAATGACTCTAAGACCAGGATTAGTATTTCATGTTCACGTTTTTCCCCTATATCTCAGAGGCATAAGCTATAAATATTCCTGTCATAGTTAAAAAGATATTCGTATGCCCAGGAACTGATGCTTGACATTTTCCTAAACTGCTGCAGCTGCGATAAGGGCGCTGAAAAAACTAATTTGTCAGCATTTTAAAAACACACATGCTCCAGGCTCTGTTCTGTTGTGAAGCTTACACCATCTATGATGTCAAAATCTACTATTTTATGGGAGGACAATATTGCAACAGTGCCTTTTTCCACAACTACACACATGCAGACACAGAATGCTGCCAGGAAAACTGCTGAAATCGAGCCTGTAGACTGAAACATGACACGAAACCTGATCCGAGCTCCACTGTCAGCAGTAAGATGCCATGGTTTTGCAGTGGCTGTCATGCAAAACAACCGAGAACGCGAGTGAGTTCACTGCAAAAACTACTATTCTGCTACTTACAGTGTTACATTTGTGCTTCACTCTATGCCAATGTTTGGCTCATAATTGGTGGCAGTGCACTGAAGTAACCCTTGACTTTTCTAGTGGAGCGACAGTGTTGGTCGCAAGCTGACGCATCACCATAGCAATGAGAAAACCCAATCCATAGAGAGGGCGAAGCCAGCAGCAACATGAAGCGCGGCTAGAAAAGAGCAGCCACAGCCAGAGAGGCGACAGAGCCAAGCCGAGGCCTGCTAAACCCATCAACAGCCCTGGGAGTCCCACAAAACCACTGACGAGCTGCAAAAAGCAAAAACTACTAAACAACAACAGTCCAAAGATCTGCTGGAAAGACAAGAAATGAGAGTATAAACATTCAACATACAGCAGCTTAAATTGCCTTTTGATTCTTTTAATACTCAACTGCACATCTCAGCATGAAAAGAAGCATTTTAAATCTACATGTCATTTATGGGGTAACTGTGTAGACTTGTAATAATAACAACAATACGGTTAACTGTGTCTGTTGTCATTTTTAAAAATAAAATTACATAAAAGTTGTGGCACAATATTCAAAGCTTTTTCCCCAAACCTTTAATGCAAATGCCGTCCTTTAAATTTTGTTGAGGTAGATACAGTATGTTAGACATGACACGTCTGAGCCACGACATGGTCAACATATACTAAAGGTTGCAAAATTCTGGGAATTTGGAGTTGGAAACAGGAATGTATGGGAATAAACAGGAATAAACTGGGAGTTTCCAAAATTGAAGGTTGGTCCTTAGTTGGGGAAAATAAATTTTAGCAGGTACACTTGACTATCTGCTATTCCTCAATCACATGCCCATAGCACACTGCTTACTAGGGATGGGAATCGAGAACCGGTTCCTGTTGAGAACCGGTTCCGTGTGTTTCAATCGTTTGGCAGTTTATCTAACGATTCTCTTTCGATTCCAGAAAGCACGAATTACGTCACGTAACTTCTGCAAGAAGCTACGCGCGCTCGATTCCAGCAAGCATGACAAATTACACCACGTAACTTACGCAAGTTTCGCACGTGCAGTGCAATCGGTAGTAAACAATGGCACCCACTCAGTTCCAACGCTCCTAAGTTTGGCTGCATTTTACCAAAACAGATGGCGACAGCTCGACTTGCGATCATTGCAAAGTGGAGATAACAGCGTCGGGAGGAAACACGACGAACATGCAGAAACATTTGCACAACATGCAATATTTTTAAATAAATGTCGTGTTTTTGACACGCTTCGGACTGGAGATGAATCTCAACCTAGCGGCAGCGGCAGCAGCCAGGCTATGACCACCTCTGTGGTTACTACGGAAGGTAACTCTGGTAACACACTGCCTACCATGTTAGCGCGATGTGCTTCTTTGTAAAACATGCTATAACAGTTAACGTTAAACAAATGCCTTCTGCATTACATTTAGAAGATGACCTTTTTTCCCAAATGAGAATCGATAAGAGAATCGAATCATTAAGCAGATTCGATAATGGAATCGGAATTGTAAAAATCTTATCAATTCCCATCCCTACTGCTTACTACAGGGCTATTGAGGCCACTAGTTAATTCCTATAAATTCCCATGGAAAGTTTCTGATTTGGAATATCTACAAAATTCCCTAGCTTCATATAGAGAGTCTCTGGAAATTTACGAGAAATTTTCCACCATTTGCAACCCTAACATGTACTGTAACAACCAACCATCAGCCGCTCTGACCCAGACGTGACTGAATGAGCTAACGTGACTCTATATGAGGTTGGCAGTGAGACATGCACAAACAAAAAGATCCCCATGTTATTGTTTAACTTCTAAATATAATGAAACTCACCAAAATGTGTGTGACACACACTCCTGATTATAAACTGCCTGTATCGTGACCTTTAAAGAGTTGAATCCACAGTGCAGGTGAGATTAAAGGACTTTGAGGAGACTGATTCAATGTTACACTGACTTTAGTGTGTTGAGAAAAGTCACCATGCACCGAGGTTGAAGAGATAAAATAGCTGCTTCATCATGTTCGTGTTAGCACTATATATAGTTTAAAATGATCACAGTAGGACACAGTCTCATTACAATGACCTAGTTAGTTATTATAGTCCACATACAAATACGAGTAAGCACCCAGAGAGTGCGTATCTCCACCACGGTGGCACGACTCTTCGTATTTCCATTTAGACGCACAAAATTCTTCCCTTACAAATACATGTTTGCATATGTAAATGATAAAACTGAAAAAAAGTACAACGAGGATTCAACAATGTCCCAACAATACGCTCGGTTCTCTTATAGTGATTTTTCAGATGAGTGAATGTTTATCTCAACTGTTTTAATATTGCCGTGGTGGAAGAAATATATATACACAACACGGCAATGTAAAAACACTCTATTACAAATCCTGTGTTCAAATCATACTTTAATAAATACTACAGAAGGAATATCAATTAGTATGAGCAATAATATACTTCAAGTAGCATATGAATGCCCTGTAACTGATTCACTGTGATGGCATTATTTATTTCTTAACACAAATACAACATGGGTTTTAGTTTTTAGATAAAGTTAGGTAGTCTAGTGGGTCCAAACCTAGGTGTCAACCCCATGAGGGGTCATGAGAAGATTTATGGGAGAGGAAAGAAGAAGAAAACAAACAATGTTCTTCAATTCCCTTGGCTTTTTTTTTTTTTTTTGTGAAATCCTGTATAATTTGAGTTCTTTGGGCCTCAAACACCAAAAACCATGTGAGAAGTTTAAAAGGGGGAAATCGCTGGGGCTTAATTAACCACTAACAACCGAGACATCCAACTAGATTACTGTTTTCTGTAAAGGCCTTACAAGAAAAATGGTTTACAACAATAAGTTAATAATAAAATGTAGAGGAATAAAAGTAACATAAAATGGATTTACTCATTTTTACTTAGCCCTCTGGGGACTGGGCAATCACCCACAACTGCAAAAGGAATTGACTGATAAATTGTTAATAAAGTAGAGTTCTTGAATAAATCTACATGTCGTTACATTGCAGCACCGTTTAATTGTCGACCATTGTCTGCATTGTATGGAGGTATGCTCCTGCCTTTAACAGAAATAAAAGCAGTAAACATAACAGTGCACAGGCCAGCAGAAATACTGTATCTTGCATGTCATAAGATGGAAAGAAACTTCGAAACAGTAACTCTAAAGTCCTGTCAATGTGAAGCCTACAATCCCAGGAGCGCCTCCCCGCTGAACCATTCATGAATTCAGACCGTGGCTCTTTCCCGAAGCAGGCCTATGTGGGCTCAGATAGGAAATGCGAGTGTGACTAGCTTGCAACTGTACTTCAAAAGCACGTCAATTACAGGAGGCAGGGAATCACAGTGAAGTATCAAAGATGGGGGGAGGGGAGAGGGGCGGGAAAACTATTTGGCAACCCACGACAAACTTCAGCAGCGTCTCCCACTCAACATCACACCCCTTTCGTCTGTAGTTTGATCACACGGGATACATGAAAGCATTCACACGGCCATTCATCTTTTCACAGTGACTATGATTAGGTTTGCTTCAACTCATCTCGTCAAGATACGTGAAAAACTGTGGATGAAAGGGGCCGGAGATAAAGAGAGAGAGGCGACAACTGAGATACGTCCAGTGTCTCGAGGACGGTTGGTGCTCTCGGTATGTTCACACATGCGGAGGAGATAATGATACAGGAAGAGGCGGGATGGCGGTCATTGTCAACTGAGGCCCAATAAACACGCAGACGCTGAGATTTAAAAAGACAAAATGTGCTCAGTGTCTCGGTGTGGGGGAAGTTTTATAAGATTTGTCGTCAAATGGGAAAGGCAACAAAAGCTGCAGTTACTCCCAAAGAGTCTTTCCTGAGCCTGCAAAATAGGATGCATCTATAAATGAGTGATGCCAAGTTCAGCTCAGTTTCCACTGCAGATACAGGACTGCAGTGTCAATCAGAGTTCCCGAACTCGTACAAACAAGTAGCTAAATCATTGATTTGTCATGGCTTGGTACATAATATGATAGGCAGAGTCTCTCATAGTTGCAGCATGTGCACAGTTAACAAACACTCTCAGGTCCTGTCCTCCTGCTCTGCCATTAGTCCAAAGACTCTGACCAAAAAGCTCTCCAATCGCCAATTCAAACAAAATATGTCAGCCTCGGATGAAAAAATAAAGCGACGGACTATTGACTGAATGCATGTGGTGGTTTTAGAACAACCGGGTTATTGAAGGGAATGAAAATGTTTTCCAACATCCTCTTTTAACCTGGTTTCTCTGAATAACTTGGTGGTTTTTGCGGGCACGTATGCATAATCAATAATTGTACGGTATGTGCGGGGCACATAATAGATGATACTGTAATTACAGGGACTGAAGACAGGGCTTCGGCTCTTGTCATGTAACACTTCCACTTTTTTCAGTTGGCATTTTTACACTATTAAACTATGCGTGGCGCTGCATACGAGAAAGGGGAACATCAGACGGATTGATTTAATGCTGCTGTAAAGGCACAAGCAAAAAGAAATGAAGAGGAACAAGCTGACTTGGTAACTCATCTAGTTGGGGCTTGCAAGTAGAGTTAAAGACAGTGTTTTCTGCAGTGAAAGTTGAAAGTCAGCAGAAAACTCTACACTGTGTAATCGAGTACCGAGGCCTCTCTTCTGCATGTTTAAACAAGCTCTGGAGGTCCTCACACAAGAGCCTGTGGATATCTGTTCCCTTAACTTAAGTGCACTCTTTTGACAAAAATATGACTGCTCACACAATTCACAGACACACCAGTTCTACCACTTTGGATAGAAATGCATGCAAAATTCCTAGCTAAACACAAATCAGATGTGTTTTAGCTACCAGCATGGACTTTAAACAAACAGTGCTACCAGCATGCGATGGCAGATGCAGATGTCTGCATCTGTAACCGCGGCCTTACCAAATGTAGCTTGAAAGCACACAGCTGTCAGCATGAGAAAACTAAAAAAGACATCTGATCCATCTCTCCGCCGGTTTATCAGTTCACAGTTACAGTGGGGAGGAAAGCAACGGTCCAATCTGTCACTAGTATGCCGTTGCTACTACGTGCATCTTTCGTAACAGAGGAATTATGTGTAACTGATAGCTGAATCCTGTTTATTTCTGTTGGGTAAACTGGTGTGCAGAGCAGTAAGTAGTGTATAGGCAAAGTAAATGCTTCATCACAGAGGATAGCAGTAATAAATACATTAGAGTTTAGGCCTGAAAACTGGTTTTAAAGTAGAGATGAAGCTGTCAGATGAAACATTACCGTCCCTTTATAATGTGACAGAATTCACCAGCTCTGCATGATCAAGGAGGGAACACAGTAAAAGAAGCACCTAAACCAGTACGCCACAACACAAAGTAAAAAGAGTTAAAAAGCGTGTCAACTAAATCTGCTTGCTCTTGTTATTGCCTCCATATCCTGAATGTGTGTGAGTGTGTGGAGCAGAGATAAGATGGGAACTCGAGGGTTGCATCAGTTTACAGAAACATAAAATGCTGCAGGGAATGTTGACTCTACAATTTTAGGAGTCTGCTACTTATTTTTAAACATTCTCCGACTGAACAATAGGTGAGTACAGGTTGAGTATTTTTAGACTTTATTTTGTTTTTCACTTACAACGCTTGTATGTATGAGCTTATAATATGCACTTGTATGGCATGTGGAACTACGTCTGTGCAATAAAAAAATTGCACCAAATAAAACTTTGGTGAAAACACTTTCCCGGGCACCGCTGAGCGAGAGTCTAAAAACAGAGAGGGAACATTTTGGCCTCGGACAGATCCCAAAACACACACGAGTTAGAGTGAAAGAGTATTTCCCCTGTTTTGAAGAACTTCATCCTTTCTTGACTCCTACCACACACACACACACACACACACAAAAAGTCCATCCCTCTCACCCCATCAGTTGCTTTAGCTGTTTCTCTCATATGGTCTGCCTCATGCACACACAGGGGCACACACACACACAAACAGCTAAAGATAGTCCTAGCCACAGTTTGGGAGGGTGATTACGTTAGCCTCGAGGTCTGCAGGGTGTGTGAGCAGCCAAACATCTGGGAAACAGCTGGTGGTTGGATTGAGGACTACTGCCTGGGCAGCGTTGGGCTTTGTTCTGCAGTGCCTCGTTTCTCCAAGTCTGCTCACCACGTAATTGAACTACAATGCTAATGAGGGTGACAAAGTGTTATGGCTTTGTGGAGATAAAAGCTGCTCAAGACACAACATAGCTGCTGGATAACATAACACATTGTGATTCATTCAAGCAAACCATGAAATGTTGTTTGTGTTAGTTTTGCACTCCAATGCGTCCTTCTGGAAGTTCTCCTTTCAGTTCTCTTGACAGATAAATTAAACAACAACATGACGAGTGAATGCTTTGCCAAATTTAAAACTCAAGATTGTTGTCCGGATGTTGAACTCAACTTCATTTTCAGGAAGTTTGAAAGGAACAGTTTCTGCTCTGTAAATCCCGCTATGACTAGACACCGAGGAAAGAGAAGTAAAAACACCACACAAACATAAAACATACATGATCACATGAGATGATATCAAATCGTTACGGACTGAAGGATAATGAGCATGAATGCTTCGTTACAATTGGACCTGCAGCTCAAGTTTAGACACAACACTGCTGGCATTAAAGAGGTATTTCTGTTTTAAATTACATGCAGTTTGTGGCTGGGTGGTTGTGACTGTGGTTGTTCCAGTCAATGCACGCGTTTGCCACATAAATGACCTACACACACACACACACACATACACAAGTCCTCTGCACATTAAGATTTAATACTTTTCACCAGTCAGGACTCAGAATCGAACCCTGTGTTTGTGTTGAGGTGCCCAGGAAGTGAGTGAACGATCGTGCCCCTGGTATTTTTAACTCCTCCACCTGCTCCCTGTTGTGTTTGGCTGGTTGGGCCTGGGACCAAGCCTGACTTACTGCTTTCCCAGACACATTCACAACATTCATTCATGTGTACTTTGGCTTCACTAAAAGAGGCAGGGGATGAAAAGAAATACAGAAAGAGAGAGAGAGAGGGGGGCAGAGACAGACACCAAGAGGGCAGGAGGTCATGGTGCTAATATATTCTAATAAGTTATGTTATGTCTTTATAAATAAATGCCAATTTTTTGTTGACAAGTGGTGGTGCTTTAGGAGGAACATGGACTGCGCTCACAGCGACACTGACTTCTAAATCTTTTTGCAGCCTTGGCAGCATTTCCTGGCAGTGTTTATAAAAAAAAAAGAAATGTAGGATTAGCTGGACTTTCTGAAACATGAAATGAAAAAAGGGGAAACAATGAACTCTTTGGTGATGCAACAATTCATTTACACCAACTTATGTAATATGCAATATGCTAAATCTCCACCTGACCCAGCACATCCTAATTATGGAAATAATATAAAAAGAAACCAAATTATATGGCTTGTTGAAACTGCTCAACCACATAACATAAACATCTGTACAGGAAAATATCCTGGTCCTGTAACATCTGGATGACTGCATAACTATAAGAAAAGAGAAAAGATTATTCTGCTAATTAGACAAAGATTTCTGTGTGGTGAGAAGGTTCCTTAATCACGGCACGCCACATATTTCTATTCTTGGCTATATTGAATACAGAAATGTAAAGTTATTAATCTTGTAAACACTTTTATATCCCAGGCAGCCGACAGAGTCCACACAGTCGCACAAAGCAGCGCGTTCATCCAGCAGGCACTAATGATTCGAATGAATCAATTCTCTGTGTGCGGTTTGTTTTGATGCCGTCTGCTTCTGTTCTGGGTCTTGGCGGTCATCCTTGCGTTGTGTTGCTGATCACATGGCCTTTGGAAGCCAATCGAGTCATCTGCTGACTCGGGCACTTGCCTTGTGTGAGATTACTCAACTCAAGGCGCTTCCTTCACAGAGTCACCTTAGCTGCAGAGTGCCAGGCTAAGGACCATGAGTAATGACAAGAACATATCATGTCAGAGGTTAATGTCTTCCTCATTTTTCATCAGATTACATCAACATATATCTAGTTCGATTATCAGTGCCTGCCTGGGTCAAAATACTCTTTCTCAGATATTCTTCATCAAGGAAGCAAAGCTCACGTGTGCTGGGAAACTAGATGGTAATCATCACGAAGAAGCTTCCTGTTTATTTACATAAAATCCTCGCATAAACAGCCCGGCCTATCCACTACCACAGCTCAGACTTCTGCTTCGACATGTTTGACACAGCAGATGCAGCGCCCGTCTGTTCTGTCTCTGATTCACAGTATGTATCAAGACATTAGTTCAATGCAGACAGGGCTTGTTACAGGGGATTACGCTTGATGAGGGGGACTTAAATTTGACGCTGGAATTAAATAAGAACTCAATAAATCCAGCCGTGCTGCTGTCTCTGCATCCAGAGGGTATCAAACATGCTGTCTCTCCTCTGAACAAGGCCACTGTTTGTCCACGATCATGTGCAAAATATACATTAGTTTAGCTCTCGACCTCAGTGGAAGGGTTGTGAATAGTGGACACAACAAGACCAGTCCAGCTGTCAATATATGACATCAATAGAGGTGGTTTACGCGTCTCAGCAATGTTGATTTTCTGCCTGGACTGAGTTGAAAAAAGGCGTAAAAAACAGAGACGGCAGATTGAAAATGATTACAATGCTCATCTTAAAAAGGAGGCATATGTCAACCTAACCATGAACAATTTAATCCAAATTTCATGGGTGATAAATATGCTCAGGGAACTGAACTGCAAAAGATTCGATGATCCGACTGGAGGCGTGACAGTGGAGGAAAGGTCTGGGTAAGCTAACATCAGAGAGCTTGTGTGGGCTCACATACAGAAAACATGCTGGCGAGAACATAGTCATCTCATCTCCAAGGAAATGAACAGAAAATCTTTTTTTTTTAAGCTTTGTGGGCTGGTAGCCTGCACATTTCTTTGGTTGTGGGCTCTTCTTGGGAGTTTACCTAAGGTAGAGCTATGACAGGAAGGGAGATTGTGGGTGATAATTTTAACAGAAACAAAAGAAAAACAAGCTGACAAAGACTATGTATCCTCCCCTCATCACGCATTCTGGTGAATTTGTATTGGCAAAAAAAAAAAAAAACAGAAAAAAATGAGGCCTTCTTCATGTCCCAAAAGAGCTGAAGTAAGTAGATCCTTTTTGACGGATGTAATCTGTTCTCAGTATAGAGCTCACACTCATGCTTGACAAGTTAAGAATGAGGTCAAAGTTCAAGGGAAAAGATGATTGATGCCCACACGAAAGCCAGTTTATAGATTGCAATAGGTTCTCTGTGAGAGTAAAGTAAATAATTACAGCTGACATGTAAACATTTATAATGAATAAACCGCAGGACAGTAAACTTACATAACGAACTACTGTTTCACTCTGAGTTGATTGACGCACAGTCAGAGTGAAAGTACACAGATCATCACAGTACTGCTTATCTGAAAATGTTAAAGGCACATTTGCTCAGTGTCTTTATTCATCATAAGAGACAATGAGCTCTTTCCATCAGCTGTCCCCAAATCAACTTCATCTTGATGATCTTGTTTGTCACACTTCAACACCAGGTCGTTTTCTAATGCCTGGAGGAGTCTATTGTAACTTAAACAGTCAGTAGTACACTTTTCTAGTGTTGCAGTATTTGCCTAAAGCACAACATTAAAGCCATTTAAATTCTTTTGAAGTGGCCACTATATTCTGAAAGCACTGGGCCTGAAGCGATGATCATCCAAGTCAAAGCTTGTCTAGCCTCGGGGGAGTCATACATTTTCTTCCACAATGAAACCTGCAGTCTGAATGCTTGTACATGCTGAGATCATAAATAATGATGTGTGAAAATACTGGAGGAACCTACATGTACTGGATAATAAAGACAGACAGCGGGTGCCAAGAAGTCATTTTACAATGCTGCTTAAACAGAATGTAACTAGTGTTCATGAATAGTGAGATCAAATGGACGACAACATTGACTTTAAGTTGCTTATCCTCAGACCGACGAGATTATTCATGCTGAATGAGTTGCAATCCTCTCTCATCTTTTTCCCCTGACATTTTGTTATTCTCCTTTACTTTCCAGTTACTTTACGGCACCTTAAAATCCTAACTAATGTCACACTAATGTCACGCCGTCGCTCACTGTGTTATGTGTGCATGATTGAAAGTGAAGTTGCAAAAAGTGAGCTCAGGGAGTGCGTTTCAGTTCCGCTCTCATTGCCACGGGAAAATAGGACAAACTCTGCAGTTTAGAAAAGTGCAGCCATACTTTCCTCTTTCGAAAATTCGCCGAGCGCATTCAACTGTGATGGACTACAATTACAGGCACAAGGAAGCTGCTACTGTAGTTTTCTTTAACAGAATGTTTGCGGTTGATTACTGAAGCATCTTCCAACGGCTGACTGAAACTCTACATGTCTTAAAATGAAGAGAGGAAATGACTGACAACAGAAAACCACACAGGTAAGACAGATGAGGGTATGACAGAGGAAGAGAACAAGAGGTGATTACAGGTGACAGCTGACAACACAACAATGTTGCATATGTGTCAGCACTTCATCTGAAGTGAACAACAAAAACACGTCCTTTTGGAATTCCAGAGAAACCTCCAGTCATATGAGTACTATATTTGTATTTACTATGCAAGCAATTAATGTATTTAATTGTATTTACAGGGACTGAAACAAGACAGGAGCCAATGGGAATCAATGAAACTGTGAATATGAGATGAGATGATAGAGTGGTGTACTTACTGCTACAGCTATCATGGAGTCGTCTGGTTTCCATTCTGCCTTCTGGTAGAAGCCGAACTGGGCCGCTGCCTTCGCAGACTCGATATAGCTGACTATCAAAACACTGGGCTGTGGGTGGGGAGAAGGGAAAGAAAATGAGCACTTTAAACATTCTGCATGTCACAGACATCTGACTGCCACATATCATAACCAAAAATAAATAAATTAAAAACACACAAGTTGTGTGAGTATGTACTTTTCACTGTCAAAAACGTCTTAAGATTGATGAAATGAAAGTTACTTTTAAATAGGTTTGAGGTCTGAATGTAATGGCCCTTTCAGACTCAACGCAGCAACGGTGGCTCTGCACTTGTTATTTTCTATGGCTTGTACTGCACCACAACAGTTTTTGTTTTTTTCTCACAGTGCTGGGCAAAACGCAACACACAGCAGAACGCACAACAGGTGAGCTTGTGCCCAGAGTTCAAACCAGGTTCTTGGTTGGCTGCGGAGAACGGCTAGAGAACCACAAAGTGCACTGTTTCTGAAAAGGGCCTATAAGTGTGACAACAGATTAATATTTCTGTTAAGAAAAGTCAGCATGTCAGATTTAGATTTAGTCATTTTTAATGCAAAAATACCAAACATTTTACTGCCCTAGTTTCTCTTCTCTGTGCTAATCTGCATGGCATATCTTCAGGTTTTGGTCTATTTGGACTCCAAATTGCACTAATAATGAGACTACTAGAGCAATCTGAAAGTAACCAGTAACTAGTAACAGAGAGCTCTGGACACAGCAACATAAAAAAAACAGCTTTTAACACATAGAAAGCATAATAATGTTGTCAGTTGTTGCCTCTCGTTTCGTTGCCTCAATGTTGGTTCATTGGTATAGAAGCAACGCACATACAATTCTGTCTGGAAACAATGGGATGTCTATGATACCTGCCTGTTGCTGAGCTGCTAATTCTTGCCTTGTGAAGCTCATTGAATCTGAAAAATACCTTTAGCCCAGTAAACAAAAAGGTTGTTCAGGCTACTTTTTAATACCATGAAACACAGATATATGAACGGGCATACACTGGCAGATTTTGCCCTGAATTTGCCTCAACCTTAAATCACTACGAAAACAGGTGTTCAAAACAGTTGATCAAGAGGCACACTGGTAATAAAGCTGACAACACCTGATAAAGTTCCATTCTTGACTCATTGGTATCATTCGTCAACCAGTGGAAACTCCCTGCAGGTGATTTATGGTTCATTATTAAAATGTAGAGTTTTACTTACTATAATAGCACAGATTATTACCGAAACTCAAGCTGAGTCATACCATAAATCTAACTACAGGAGTTGTATGACATCTCATTTATTTTTTCGGATGTAGTATTTCCACTGAGACCGGTTAAACATGTTTTGCATCAAAAGTATGTTGGTCCTGCATCTTTTTAAAGTAAGGCATCTAATACTGTTTTCAGTGGGACATGTAAGAGTGTTTGCGCAGAAGAACCAGGACACTGTATGACACTGAATAGCGACGGTCATGTAACGAAATCCGGGAAACAGCTCACGTAATTCCAGCTAGGCAACATAAGACCTCATACTAAGTCACATGAGTGATGCAATGATATCAGATCACAAACAACAATTTTTTATTTTATTTTTTATTTTTTTAAAAGGGACAAAATCACACTAGTTCTAGGCAGTATTATTATTACATCTGGGAGCTGGGGATGAAAACAGTTCAACATTATGGCAGCTCAGTGGAATTATGGCGCATTATGTAAGTGCCTCTGTGGGCAAAACTGTCCTAATAATGTATTTAGATACTGCGTTTGTTTATGGGTTACATATTAAAAAGGAGGGTGGGGTGTTTCTCATACGCAGGAAAATACTCTACTCTGTACTATTCTGTTAAATCATTATCAATAACTTTGGGTAGTGCACTTTTCAGGATATTTAAAGTTTGGAAAAGTCGCTCACTGGATGACCCAGTGCTACAGGCAGGCAGGTGCTCTGCCCACTAACTCAGAGGCCAAAAGGAAAACTTGCCATGAAGTCATCCCAAACAAACAACCAGTGAACTTTATTTTAACTGAGCTGAGTGGTGACT
This sequence comes from Larimichthys crocea, assembly GCF_000972845.2. NCBI lineage: Eukaryota > Metazoa > Chordata > Actinopteri > Sciaenidae > Larimichthys > Larimichthys crocea. Next base: position 8,409,301 of record NC_040019.1, read on the forward strand.
CGAGACCATATTTCCCCTGCATTGCCATTTCCCATGCTCTGCCACAATTACATGCAGTTAGTTGGTGCAACTGAAGGAATCCCAGGAGAGAGTAAAGGATTACATACACACAACTATGTGCAACCATACACAGCTAATTTTCGCAGGCACCCGGAGCCAAATACGTTGCCACGATCGCATAACAGCGCCACACCAACAAATTCCGTCCTCTATTCCTAGACATCCTGAGCACTACCCTCCACCCTCCCATAAAACTGTAGCAGCGCAGAGTGACTAGAGGGCTGAACTGCTGTGTTACACGGATTAACTAACGGTGCCTGAAATGAACTAGTCGGGCTCAGGCTGCACTGACCAGGGTCGTGGACAGATGGGATTAAAAGAGAATAAACCTGGATGGCTGAGCGCAATCCTAATCTGGGAGGGGAATTTTCCAACTTTTACTATGTATTTTTTTTACATGTTACAAAAATATGAATAGACTTTTTAAATTTGAATTATTTTCACTAGGCTACGAGAGTCAAATAAACTAAGAAACAGAGTCAGCAGAGGACAATATTAACTGTATAACAACATTTCCACACCCCATTGCTCATGCTATATTAAATATCACAATCTCAATATTATATAACCAAGTTTACCATATGTGTTTGCGTTATAAAATACAGTACTTGATCCCCCGATATGTCCATGTGTCTGGAGTTGGGTTAGATAGTGAACTGAAATGACATGATGAACACAACAGATGTTAAAAGGTACATGTCATGAGGAAGAGGTTGCTCCAGTGGACATTCCTGACATGATTCTTTTCCTGGTTGCCTTATTGATACTTAAAGGGAAATGTCTTAAGAAAGAGGGGAAGGAAAATATGGTCACATCCTGTGTGGGCCTCAGGAAATCAGCAGTGACCCTGATCCATTGTTGCTACAGCTCAATAATATACAAGCTGTGTGTGGAACACAGTCTACTGTAAACAATGTCCTCGTCTGCAGGTTATCGACTCAAACAGCTCCTCTTTATATCAGTGTGGCTAAATGTGATGTATTCAAAAACCAATGGGGGCAAGAGTATTCAGTTCACAGTGTTCGGAGCACAAAGGCTATACTTGGAATTTTATAGGACCTTTGTGCTACATTGATTGCTGGTGCTAGGACTGAAAACAGTGCTGAAGGAGGAAATCGCAAAACATTTTACGAGGCATTCTGCATTTTCTCATATTCAAAGGCCGAACCTTTAGCCGGCGCGACACCATTCTTTGTCTGGAAGTTAAAATAGAGATTGTAAACAAATTAATAAATAAGGATAACGGTTGAAAATAGGAACTCATTCGTGGTAGCTGCCACTGTCTCACGCAAAGACGCCACAATGGTCCGCTCTGTTTGTGTGTTTGAAAGGATTCAAGATTTACTAAGTGAGCCTGTTTGAGCATAGGAAGCCTTTTTCCGTACAGTTAAATTCATAACTGATAAGATTACCGCCTCATGTCGAAAAATAATAACTACAAAAAAGAGAGTGAGCACACATTGGCCTTCGACTACACAGAGGCCATTTAGAAAAATGAATGTTCCTTCTGTATTAAGCTGCTGTGGAGGGAAAAAAAAGGAAAATAAAAGAATGAAATAATGTGCTGACATGATTGTTTACATTCATCATTTAACATTTAACTCTGGCGGCTTAACAGATGTCGAGTTGCTGCTGCCTGGCACAACATACCCACAGCATGCAGTCAGAAACTATTGGAAACACCAACATACCCACAGCATGCAGTCAGAAACTATTGGAAACACAGTGCTGATTAAATTTGAACTTTGAACTCCAGGAGCCTTTTTTTTTTTTTGAGGCTGCAGGGTGATAGAAATAAAAAGGAAAAAAAAGGGGGGGCATCAAAAGAACTGAATCTACCCGAGAAACCTCAACCCGGTGTACTGCCCTCTGACTCACATAAAACATTCATCAGGTGAACTTCAGCTCCTGTGGCTGCGAGGATGAAAAGCCACTAAGCCTTTAAGTCACGAACGAGGGAGAAGTGTTGTGCTTCTATCTGTCCTTCTATCTGTGCTCGTACGCGTCACACGTATGCGGATATACTCACACCGTTGTGATGCGTAACAATGTCACCTGTCACGCATGTCATAGGTGTACAGGTTGGCACCGTCTTGGCGATGCGTCAAGGCGCATGCCTTCACCGACGTCACCATTATTGCGCGACGTGTTTCTCGATTATTATTTTTTTAATAAACAGGATGGGCAGAGGGCCAGATTGCCACGCAGTAACGCAGATTTGATTTGATAGCTGGTGAAAGCAGGGTGACAGTAGCGCTACACGCGTTTGTTTTTGTCCGGACAGCTGAGCTCATGAGCTGCCTTGAACCCAAGCTGCAGGCTGTCTGGCTTTTTTTTATTTATTTATTTATTTATTTTAAACTTACCCGACTAAACCAGATGCTGAGCTGCGTCTCTGACAGCACGGCGAAGTAAAACCTCTGGGAGCTTGGCTGGATGTGAAAGGGCTCCTCTTCACTCCTCAGCGGACAAAGCAGCCTCCGGGGCCAGCCGGTTAGAAAATACATGACGGCAAACTCACTCCAAACAGTGTCGCAATGCCAGGTCGTCGGTGCCCTCGTATTCCTCCTGAAGTAGTTTTAATCCGACTGAGTCATGGGTGCTGTTTCCGTGGAAATTCAAACTTTAAGTACACGCAGTTCACACCACTCAGCCAAATCAATCCCCACGGTTTGCCGTGCAGAGAGACCCCAGCAGCCGATGGGGCTAAACACAGCTAGCCGTGGGCTAGCATTGGCTTCCCAACTTGAAGCTAATGGAGCTGTGTCTCCAATGCAACGACTGACCGAAAACAAAAGCAGCCAGACCCTCGGGAACAGCACACAGCACCGAACGGCGTACTACGGCGGACAAATGGGTCGATTAGCCGTCGCTCCCGCCACCGTGTCAGTTCTCACGGTGTCCGGAGCAGCGGAGTTTAACAGCGGCAAAGCGTCCAGCTTTCACTCCTCTGTGTCTCCCCGTCGCCATCTTTACAAGAGTCTGCTCGAGTCGGCGCTGATTGGCGGCGGCGGAGACGTTTGCGTGGTGTTGACATCTGACGTCACATCTCCGTTATGTGGAAAAACCGTCGCTTCGAACGCGGTTTGCGTTTCCAGGCGACGCGTCTCAACGCTGACACCTGGTGGTGGGAAAGAAACAATGCAGGGCGGGCTGTAACCTGCCTGACCATTATAAACAAATGTCTTCATTTGATTCAGAGAGGTCATGACCCATAAGTAGCCCTCTGCAGCTCATTTGGGAAAATGATTACTGTCTGGAGCAGATTGACCACTTTTTAATTTATGTATAATGCACATTGTGAATAGGATCAGTATATGGTTGGTTTTGCGTTTATTCTCACCCATTTGGTTTTTTTTTATTATTTACTTACGTAATTTTTGTATTATACTTTATTGTGTATTTAGTTTTTCGTAAGTGATTTATATTTATTATTTGTGTTGCCGTTTTGTTGTTACACGCTTTGGAACCTTTCTGTTTCGAGAATGCCATATATGTATATGTATGTGTTATGTGTCTGAAATTTCATAAAGACATTGTTGGAAGAAAAAAAAGAGGAGGTTATGAGGATTATAAAGAGCACTTGTCATACTGATTTTATGTGTATACATGCATATTTTCATTTATTCATTTATTTATTATTATGTTTATTTCTTTTATCTTGTGCGGGTAGTGCTTTTTATTTATTTTATTTTATTGTTTTTTATCTTTCTACTGTCTACTTTTTGTGTTTAATCTTGTTGTGCAGCACTTTGGAAACCTTGTGTTTGCTAAAAATCGTGCTATATAAATAAAGTGGATTGGATTGGATTGTATAGAAATACAACCACTATACTGAAGGCACTCCATAACCTGGGGGATTACTTTGGAGCCCCTGAAGTTTTTGTTTGTTTTTTATTAATATATTTTATGAAGATTTTGTTACAAGTTACAAAAAACAGACACAGAAAAGAGACAAGACAGAACAGGGCATATTTAAAAACAATAATTAAGTGCACTGCTGCATCACTGACACTTGAACTAAACAGAGATGGTAAAGGTGGTTGGCACTCTATGAACCCCCTTGAAATCAATCATTAAATTAATTATTCTACTTAACCTCATTTCATCCTCTTTTTTTTTAAATAAGTGCTATTACATTTCCTTTCAGTTTGTTTTAATTCTGTCAAGCAAATCATAACTAAAGCAGTGGGGCAAAACAAATCATGGTTTTTTTGTTTTGTTTTGGGGTTTTTTAATCTTAATCATAAATATGTGTTACAAGAATTATAGTTTTAGAGTTACATAGAGTTTGAAATTATAATGATGCAGCATCCAACACGAGGAGAACGTCACAGTACTATGTATTAGAAGTTGTCGCAAATTGTTTAGTTATTTTGTTTGTATGTTTTACTGTATAAGAGACAAACTCAATAATAACATACTCAAATTTGTGGTAAACACTTCCGGGACTAATGTTTCAATAGGTGGCGGTAAAGCGCGGATAGTTGTTTGCCAACTAACAGAAAAGAAAGAAGAAGAAGAAGGAGGAGACGCAAAAGCAGAAGCATGGCTGCTGACATGAGATTACCAACTATTAGAAAACCAGTGTCTTTATCGGTCTCTGCTTTCGACCGAAGAGACCTGGTCGTCCCCGGCGATATCATCACTTCAGACACCGGGTTCATGAGGTAGGTAGTGGTCGGTTCACCGGCGCTGTGATCGGTGATCTATGGTGGTCGCACCATGTTGTCATGGAAGGAAATCAACTAAAACGAGCCCGATGGTGTTTGGCACTGCTCATTGTACTGTATATTGCTTTACAGCTGATTTTTAAAAAGCTTTACTGCCAGTAAAATAAAAAGAAGATCTCCCATTGGGTAGCTGCACTTAGATGGTGTATTAACCATAATCAGCAGCAGCGTTATGCAGAATACACTAAGTTGAAGTACCTTCTTATAAAAAGATTTCAAAATAGGGAAGCACATGCTGGTTGTAGTCTGGCTATAATATAATCAAAAAGCTCTGCCATCAACACTGGTCAGTGTAAATCCTGTAGTGTTTAATGTAATTTAAATTGCGACAGGAGCTCTGAACAGGAACAAAATCAGAATTGAATCCTTCAAAAATTGTGCCCATGTCATCTATGAGCAGCAGTGATGTCATTGTTAACTCTTGCTTTTTCTGCTGTACGCAATTTCCAGGGGTCATGGTACCTATGTCGATGAAGAGAAACTGACAGCTTCAGTCGCTGGAGAGGTGCAGAGAGTAGACAAGCTGATCTGTGTCCGACCACTAAAGACCAGGTAAGTAATTGTCAAAAAAGTGAAGTGGGCCTGGTGTGAATTGACGTGTGCATGCAGACTTGTACTGCTGCTTCTTCATGTGTAATTATAATTGTGTTGTGTTGTGTCTTATTGAATGGCAGGTTTAATGGTGAGGTTGGAGATGTGGTGGTTGGCAGAATCACAGAGGTAAGGCACTGCCGCTACATTTCTTCTCATATGTGATGTATGACCATTTTCAATATATCCCGCCAAATATCTGGTTACAACAACCTGTTTTTTTTGTGTGTGACGTGTAGGTACAACAGAAACGGTGGAAGGTGGAGACCAACTCCCGACTGGACTCTGTCCTCTTGTTATCTTCTGTCAATCTGCCTGGCGGAGAGCTGGTGAGCTGCTTATTCTGTGTATTACACTGTTAAGAGAATTATTTATTTATTTATTTTTTGAAATGTTCATCTGATGTTCTCTTTTTTTTCAGAGGAGACGATCAGCAGAAGATGAGCTCACCATGAGAGAATACCTTCAGGAGGGCGACCTCATCAGTGTAAGTCACAGTTTATTATAATCTTTTATTGGCTGCTGTGTCTTTATTATTTTTGCTTATAATGTTCTTGTTGCTCTTTTAGGCAGAGGTGCAGTCTGTATTCTCAGATGGAGCTCTATCACTCCATACCCGCAGTTTGAAGTATGGAAAGGTAAGTTATACCTTGATGTCTACCCTTACATTCTTGAATTAAAAAATGTATATTTAATTGTGTTACTAAAAAATAAGCACCGAATACTTTCTTATCTTTCCCAGTTTGACTTTAATGTCCTGTTTCCACTTTATCTGACCATCAGTTAGGTCAAGGAGTGCTGGTACAGCTTTCTCCTTCTCTGATCAAGAGGCAGAAAACACATTTCCACAACCTGCCATGTGGTGCATCCATCATCCTTGGGAATAACGGCTTTGTGTGGTTGTATCCCACACCGGAACAACAGGAAGAGGAGGCCGGGGGCTTCTACACCAGCCTGGAGGTCAGAGCAGAACCCACTAAGAGAAGTCCTACCTAGTTTTACCAGTAAAGTTTGGATGTGGGAATAGAAATTCTGATAAATACATTTAGTCTTGATTAGATACCCGTACAGTAAGTAATCTGCTAAGAAGGGGGACTTGATTTTAATTCATTTTATTGTATCTAAATTATATTTCTATTTATATGTCAAACCTATTTGTTTATCTTTTCAGCCCGTCAGTTTGTCAGATAGAGAGGTGATTTCACGGTTGAGAAACTGCCTGCTGGCTTTGGCTGCACACAAGGTCCTTTTGTTTGACACCAGTGTTCTCTATTGCTATGAATCCTCGGTTCAGCACCAGGTAAGAAGCAAAATGATCAAATTTGATGCACTTCAACAGTATGTGTTTCTTTGCTTTTGAAATAACGCCACTGTCTCACAAACGTAGACTCAAGTGGACTTTTCTGTGATGTATTGTGCCATCTAGTGGCCATTTTGGAAACCTACAGCATCACTTGATTACAGTTCAACTTTGACTCTGCTGTTCTAAGACAGACTTGTTTTCATTGCTCTTTTGGGCAGGGAACTGATGACTTAATCCCAAATGCTTCTCATAAATATTGCTTGTATAATATCAGCATGTTAGCTCATATGCTTTCACCTTATCGCAGCTGTGACTCGTAGGTAGAGCGGTTCATCCACCAGATTGTTTCCGAATGCTGTGCCATAGGTGTGTGAATGCATATGAATAGTTAGCTCCAAAAACTGATGAGCAGTTGGCACCTTGCAATGGGTGAATGAGACATGTAGTGAAAAAGCGCTATGAGTTAATATAAGTATAGTCCATGTAACATTTACCACGTTAACATCTACGTGGCATACTTCATGGTTAATGTGGACGTTAGTTTCCCCTCTTACTAATACCCCTAACTAACAAAGCCCATGTAAGGACTGATTAACAGGTTTCATAAATATGTTTGTGGTGTTTTTAAACCAGTGGTGTTTTTTTCAGTATAACCGATCTATAATTCTCTGCTGTCTCCGTAGGTTAAGGACATCTTGAAACCAGAAGTGATGGAAGAGATTGTAATGTTGACGCAACAGAAACTTTTGGAACAAGAGGGTTGAGGAGCACAAATCCAAACCGTGACCACAAAACCAAGACCACATCAAGCAGCTCTGTCAGAGACTGACCACCTATCCGAGTCCAGTCTGTTGTGCAGATGAACAGCTCCGACTGTATTTTATCTAACATAACTGCTGATTGTTTGACAGCTAATGGAAAAGATGGGTAACCTCTTAAATTCCGCAACATTCAGAAATCACTTGAGCAGCTGTTCTTTAGCTTTACAGAGGCACAGTGAAACAATTTTTTTGATAATCTGTTGTGTTATACAAAAAACTGTTGTATGCAATAAATTTTCTATAATTTTCAGTACTTGTCAGTGTGGTGTGTCTTGTTGAATAACGATGAAACAGAAAGAAAAGTCTTTGTAAGGGGTTTTAGTTTGTGAATTTATGCCATCTTTTCCCATCAGCAATAACAGTAATGCAGATAAGTATAATTATTATTTCTTAATAAAGTTCTGATTAATAAAGTGCAAAAGGACAAGATAAAAAAAAAGTTCTGATTAATAAAGTGCAAAAGGACAAGATAAAAAAAATGTTAAAAGACAACAGTGACAACAGTTTAAGAACAAGACTACAGAGCATTTAGTAATTGGTTTGCAGAGGAAATGAACAATTTAGAGTATCTGGTTTACAAGCAGGTATAGCATAACGCCGCCCTGATGGTAACAGAGACAATTCACTTGCCTATATGTGTCCAGAAAAAGCCTCCCCCAAAAAAAGTTTTTCGAAGGATTGTGATCAATTTATTTTACAGTGTATATCACACGATGATATATGTGATGTAATATTTAGGGTTTTTTTTACAACATGGTGCATGTGAGTTGGAGGAGAAACAAAATGAAACTTTTGTTTCTTTCAAACACAGCTTGTATGTTATATACCTTTTTCCTTCAACTTATCTCTTCATATGCCTTCACACCAGGGTTTATTTTTCCCATCAGCAATAACAATAACGCAGATAAGTCTAATTATCATTTCCTAAATAAGTAGTGACACATAATGACTGGATGAACTAAGTGGGTGAAAGTTGTATGGCCTAACCAGAGCATAACTTGGTTTATTTTGGTTTGATTTAATTTATCTGACAGTGTTATCACATATGATGATATCTGTGATAGCTCAGATCAAAATGAACCTTTAGTTCTTTTTTAAACACAGCTTGAACATTACACACATTTAACAGAGTATAGCTTGTATGTTTTGGGGGAAAAAAAGGTTTTAGTTGCTCTTTTCCTTCAACTTATCTCTTCATATGCCTTCACACCAGGGTTTATTTTTCCCATGAGCAACAACAGTAACGCAGGTAAGTCTAATTATCATTTCTTAAATAAGTAGTAGAGCATAACTTGGTTTATATTAGTTTGTTAACAGTATAAATCCAATTTATTTGACAGTGTCATCACATATGATGATATCTGTGATATGATATATTGTTTTTAAGATCAAAATTAACCTTTAGTTTTTTAAAAACACAGCTTGAACGTTACACACACTTAACAGAATATAGCTTGTATACTTAAAAAAAAAGAAGTTGCTCTTTTTCTTCAACTTATCTCTTCATATGCCTTCACACCAGGGTTTATTTGTCCAATGAGCAACAACAGTAATGCAGATAAGTCTAATTATCATTTCTTAAATAAGTAGTAGAGCATAACTTGGTTTATATTGGTTTGTTAACAGTATAAATACAATTTATTTGACAGTGTCATCACATATGATGATATCTGTGATATGATATATTGTTTTTGAGATCAAAATGAACCTTTAGTTTTTTTAAAACACAGCTTGAACGTTACACACACTTAACAGAATATAGCTTGTATGTTTGAAAGAAAAAAAAGGTTTTAGTTGCTCTTTTTCTGCAGATGATCTCCTCATACGCCCTCACATCAGTGAGCTGGAGTCGCTTTGCTCTCTCTCTCTCTTCAGCATAATAAAAGCTCTGCTCCTGCTCACCCATGTACCAGCCCACGCACGCACCAGACGTCACACGTCGCCCCACCCACATATTTCTGTAAACCACCTTGCGTATGGAAGTATGGCGGCACCAGCGACACTACTACTACTACTCGGCCAAAGTTTTACTGCTGGGATTTTCACGTGAGAGCGATGAATAAGTACGCGAACCGAGGGGTCGGCAACGAAGAGCTCGGACACCGTGAACAGGGGGACGTGCTTGCGGAGAGAGTCGTCGGTCTGTGGCCGGCTGAGTTTCCTCGGTTTCTCTTCACCTCCTTGATTGAAGTGCCTTTAGTCCGGGTACCACAGGGGAAGAAACTCCGCAAGACGGGAAGAGTGGACACGGAAGTTTGAAACAAACTTTTGTTTTTGTTTTTTTTTTGGAAAGACTACTTGCACAGCATTGAGTTGTTGTGAGCGGAGATGTTTTTTGGAGACGTTTAAGTGCACTTGTCCGACGTTTAAAGCCCCGCGAGGTCCCAACTGTTGAACGCTCGATGTGCAGTTAAGGGTCTCGCGCTGCATACCACCAGCTAACGTTAGTTAGCCTCCATGGCTACCTTCAACATTAGCTTGATCGCGAGCTAACCAACAATATAAATGTTTCTGTGGCCGTGTGAGTTTTGCATTTACCCTCCTCTTTACTCCGTATGTGCAAGTTTGTGACGCATGCTAAGAAGATCTGGCATTTTTTCACTTGGGTGCTTCTTTGCTGCTCTGTGTGTTTCTGACATTGCTTTTGTGATAAAGTGAGTTTTCCAGCCACGATAAAAGCTTAAGGGTGATAATAGTTAATGCTGTGCTGCAGCTACACTCTTCTGTCTTTACGTCCTTTTGTATGGAGCAATGATCAACATGGTTGTGTGTGTGTGTGTGTGTAGCCTGCAGGTTTAGCATGCCATTTAAATACCTCGACTAGCATTTTAAAAAGAGGAAATTCAGTAGTAATGAAGTTTAAAATCAGACAAGAGCATGCTTTAGAAAGTTTAGAAACCTATGAAACGAATGCTCGCTTTGATTTGTTGTGATGTTTATTTCAACCCCCACATGTTGTCACTTTGTTGCACCCCATCATATTACTCCTAATGGACTCACTTCTGTTTTTTTTTTCTCCGCCTCTAGGTCACTTTTTGAAATGCCTTTCTTCCATCTCTGAAGCACCCAGGCTCCATTAATGCACAATAAACAGAGACATACTGGAATAAATCTGCCTAGGTGACCCGCATCACCCAAACTCTAGGAGAGGACAGACTGAGTCGGGGAAAGGGGTCCCCGCCTTCTCCCGATCCTCTCCCTGCTTGGTGGCCCACTGTCGGACGACACGGTGAGCAACTAAGTCCAGCTTGGAGAGTCCCGGCTGCGGCCTGGCACCCTGCCCTTATGGGGCAGCAGCCGGGGAAGTTTGTAGGGGACCAGAGGAGACCCAGTCTGCCGGCCTTCATCAAGGGTGGGAAGAGAGAGTCGTCACGCCATGGGACGCAGCCTTGTAACGTTTTTGCTGTGCACGGTAAGAACAGGTTACTGATAAGCTTTATAAGATCGCTTGTCATTGACAGCAGATTTGTTTGTTGAACTATCATCAGTTCGCTTAGTTGTATCGCTTTGTTTAATGGGGATGTCATGGATCAGCATTACAGCCTTGCAGCTCCTCTGTCCAAGAATCAAGTACAGAGACGCTTTCCCATCTTGTGCGTCCCATAGTCTGTCTGCCACTTTACTTTTCAACAAAGTAAGTACGGACATCAGTAGACTGGACGGAAAAAAGTGGACGATATTCGTTGTTGTGAAAAAGCAAGAATGCAAGATGCAGATGATGTTACTAGGCATAAACAGAAATCACAAGAATGTACAGACTACCGTGGTTGTGTCATCGGGAATGCAGCTTCCCAGCTGAACAACAGACTTGCTTGCACAACCTGGAGGAGAGAAAGTGGTGCTGACTTAAAAGCATGCACTAATAAATTTGAACTGCTTCTAATCAAACTCACCACACAATAATAACAGTCCAAGCAGCTCACAAAGCCACTCTTTGCTGTCAAATTTGACACAGAGTGACCCTGGAGATGGCATGACGAGTCTATGCCGTTTTGATTGGTCACTTGTTTGGTCTTTGTTGTGATCTCTTGTCCGTCACATGACCAATACAGAGTGCGATTCATTTTGTAATGCAACACCACAGCTCATGACTTAGCCCTGCTAGCAAGTCGGCCCTTTAATCAAGCATATAATGTGCGGTACGCTGCAACCAGTTTGGTGTCATCTTGGATCATTTGGTATCTCTGGCATGGTAAACTGATTAAGAAAATGGGTTCCTCTCAATGGCAGGGATCAGTGAGTCATCGTTGTGCAGTGGTACATTCACTGCGTCACTCATTGTTTTAAATGTTTTGAACTCACTGACACACTGGCAGACTCACTAGTTTATGGTACCAGATAAGAGTAACCAACCACAAATCGATATCGCCATAAAGCCTGTTATTTTAAAAAAGCACACTGTTAGAAATACATCCGCATTAGATTGATATCTGTGACTTCTGATTACACCTGTTTTCATCTGGAAACCTGCAGCTGTGCTAACCATGACACCTCTAATAGTGTAAGCTTGGAAAAAAAGCTTTCGGTTTGCACATTCAGATCTTCTAATCGCTATTCCATCCACACTGTGATTTGACTTTTTCCAGTATTTTATCAATTCTGAATAAACTGACAATAAAACTATATAGATGTTAAAGGAAATGTTGTCAATACAAATAAACAAACAGTAGAAAATCTGCAGTATTAAGTAGAAAATTGATTGTGCAGCTTTAGGGGTGTAAAGGGATAGTTTTTTTGGCATATGGTGGTTTTAGTTACTCACTGATATCAATATTAATGTCTGTATATTAGCTTTTTGATCCTGTGGTCAGAGATTTCCCAGCCATCAGTGTGTCTCGGGCCCATAATAACAACATTTAGACCTGCAACATTTAAAATGTTTTTAAAAAATCCATAAATGCATGTCTAACATCCTTATTATATTTCTCACATTTTGATTCTGCTCCCTCGGAATCTGCAGACGGTACAGCAATACAGAGAGAGCATATGAGATTGAAGCATCGTAAATAAATCAATGTTACATTGTAGTATTTATTTCCACCTGGAAAAGATTTGAAACTGTTTACAACTCAATAAGAATGCAAAGTCTGACTAACTTCCCATTACAGAGAGAGGCACATCAGTGTTGTGAGGAGAAAGTGGACTATTAAAGTGTAGGGCAGTAAAAGACAAGTCTGTCCCTGTCCTTACCCCTGCTCTTACTTAACCCGCCTTGACTGACGAACAGATGTAGAAGAATATCCACATCTATAATACGAAGGAGCTTTTGTCATGTGGCAGAACTCAACAGCCTCCTCCTGTGTTTTGTACAGGATGGTGTGTAGTGTGTACTGCAAAGTCCTATTAGATATCCTAGACATGATGTAGAGCACAGAGGCTGTGTCTGAGATTAAAGCTGCAACCACCAACGTTAATAATGTGCATTATTGATTTAATCTGTAGAGTATGTTTCCAATAAATTGATTAATCGTCTTGTAAATATGTCAGAGAATGGTGAAAAGTTACTTTTGTCCAACCAACAGCCCAAAATGAAAAACACATCCTGTTTACTATCATATAGAAAAACAGTAAACTATCACAAATAAAAAGCTGAGGTCAAGAAATGTAGCATTTTTTTGCAGATTCAAGGTTTGAGAGGGTTCAAATGACCCCACAATATGTTGTCAAAAGTACCGTAGTGTTGATTGTGAGTGAACTACATCATGCATTGCACAAAACGGGGAAAAAAGGCAAGTTTAGATAGCAGTCAATTAAATGCATATTTGAAATTGTTAGTGAATGAGTGAATGATTTCAGACACGGTCTCTGATATACCTGAAACATGGCCCTGCATGAAAGAGCTAATCACGCCCTTGCTTCATGAGGAAAGCTTTGTCACTGCACACCTCAGGGAGCCTCTCTTGCCTCCGGGGAAGGCTAGTCTGCTGCTGGCACGGAGCCTCATAGACACTGTGTTTTGCAAAGCAATGGCCCACAGCATGCACTGTAACACATAGATGTCTTACCTGCTGGTGTTTGTTCCTGCGCTTGCGTATGTGTTCGCGGTGTGTTTGTTTCCTGGTTAGAGGATCAGGTTTTGTTTTTTAAAACATATCAGTGGACGGAAAGCAGACTTTTGTAGCTTCAGTCATAACCTGTAGAAACCAGCGGTGACATCATCAGTTGCTTCATCTCTCTCTCTCTTTTTTTTTTTTTATAGTCAATGGTTTGTTATTGACTGGTTTTGGCTCATGAACGCCTTCATGGTGGGCTGTATTTTCCAGAATAGTAGAACACACAATATAACCAAGGTGCAGTGAGGCTTGTACCACAAATCAAAATAAAACTGTCAATAGACATTTTTTGTGCATTAATGCCTGTAAGCCGTTTCTTTTAACTGCCTCAACTTTAATTCCTAATAATGTAATGAATACTCAGTGGGGGAGTAAGACAAAATAAAAACACAAAATTTAGAGGTGGATCATAACATTTTTATCTCAAGACATCAGTGGAAAGTATTGCAGAAGTAAACAAACATTTATTTATCCATGCAGAACAAAATGTCTGATTAAATTCATGCTTCAGTTGAGAAATGTTTTAACCTTTTAAAAAATGATCACTTGCCATTGAACCGGATACATGCCATGCATCCAGCTAACTGATAAGTTTACCAAATGTGTCTGTAGGGCTGTGAATGCCTTGGCAGGAATACTTTCCACTGACTCTAAGTCTTGCATAACTCAGAGGGGGACAGGACAGGGAAGGTCAGAAAAACAGAATGAAAGCCTTTGCCGGTAAATGGATCGAATTTGGCAAAGGGTCAGTGACATGGGGCGTACTTGTTTTCTCTCTCTGCCCCTTTCCTCCTGTGATGAGCAGGTTCGACTCTGAGAGGGGTATGTGAGTCACAGCGCAAGAGGAGGGCAATATCAACACACGGTTTTACATCAGTGTTTTTTTTTCTTCCTGGTGAGCCCCAACTAGTTAACACTGGGCTAGCCAGCACCATGCTGCTACTCAGCAGGCAGGTCCAGACCTCTGCGTGCAGCTGCCTGGGAGAGAGACAGTGAAGGGCAAGCAAAGACCTGTCTCTGCTCTTGGCACCTCTGTGTACTGTATAGTGGGGGAGGTATGATCTCACTGGCTAGCTAGCGCAGATTATAAGGATTGAGCAGGTTAGTGGATTTTTGGAACCGTAACTCAGACACTGCATTTCTTCTGTGTGTGTGTGGTTCAGATAAAGTGAGTATCCCCTGAAGTTGGCCGTGGACCTCAATGGATAAATGGACTAGATTACAAGCTGAAGTATGTTACCAGGCCTGTTTTTTGAAAAGCAGGTCTGAGCACAACACAAAAAGGTGTACTTGATCACTTCCTTTTAGTCAAATCTCCTCCTTTTGTGTCATGTTTGCTTGTTGACAAAGAATACATCCTGGATTGATAATCCTTTGGTCATTGCAGCCTTGTTTTAGACATAGTTTTACAGCTTAGTAGCTGCTCATTATTACTGTATCTGTATACTTTGTACTGCAGCATATCCCTGCAACACTATTACCATTCTTGTCCGCAAGTAATTTAACTGAAATAAAATAATAACCAAGGTAGCCTGACCATACCAGACCAGCAATTACCAGTTGTCTCTGGGATTTCTATGTGCAAACAGGTTTCAGTTTACAAGCACACAACTTCTGCATTCTACTGCTTTAGACTTTGGATTAAATCTGCAATTCAGGTTTCTTTTAAACTCTCTAATTGTTTTCCTGTTTTAGCAACGAAAGCTAGAGGAAAGTCCGCAGTTTGTATTGAGCGAAGCTTTTAAAAGCTGGCTTGGTCGGTCCATAACTAAGGTGATTGAAAGCTTTGCTTTTCTCAGAAATTGTTTTTGCACCCACTAAAGCAAAATTTGTCACACTTCCGTCAAATGCGCGCTTCTCTCCTTCCTCCCGTAATTTTAGTGTTTTAATTCAATAGGACAACAATACGTGACGGCTGGCAAGTCTGGAATGTTTTCGACTGGCTGCAGGAAGTGGAATTGCTGTGTATTAAGTATTCAACGAAGGAATGATGCCTTTCATTTGTTTTCCTGCCATCCCCCAAAAAGGGCTGACAGAGGAAAGAGGAAAGCGGAGTGGGATTTGGAGGTTGGAGGGTTCAAAGGAAAGAGGATCTACATTTTTTTTTTTAAAGACTCACGACAATATTGTCTGATTTGGAGGCAACTTGGTAATTGCCACTTATGTATGTGGTTAATGCGTTTGATTCTGCTTCATTGCAGTTTTGACCTAGATACCGTTTTCATTGAGAAATAATTATTTTTATAAATGTTTAATTAAGGCCCCCTTGTGTAGAATATTCACCCATTTTTACACAGTGATTGTGAGAGCTTGTTTAATATAATCAGAAATAAGATATGGCACAGAGCAGCCCGACAACGAAATGGCATGAACATAAGCTTATTTTTACGTGGACAAAAACATAGATAGGTACAAATGCCCATGCTGTCTAGCTCGGTATGCAGCATTTAGGTGTTAATAAATCTTGATGATCCGTCCAATATTCCCCATCAACAGTCAGACAGCCTGACTCAATTCATTCCTATATTCCTATTCTTACTTGCATCTAAAAGACGCTTTCTGATCAGCTCTTATTTGCCATATTATGAATGCAACTTCTAGCATCGTTGCTGCTCCACGTTCAAGTAAAATAGTAGAGCCAAGGAAAGCTTTTGCGGTGACTCAGCTACAGTAAGTCACACACCCATATTCTCACATATAATCAAAATTAGTTGTTGCATCTTTAAAATACAAACCGTTAGATCTAGTACAAATTAAAAAGTTTTAGCGTCTTTCGTTGGAATGAACTGGCTGCCATGTTTGAATTGCTCATCCTTTGTTTTAATCCATCAGTGGTTAGATCAAGAGCTACAGGTCACACCTCAAACCTCTAACATATAATAAAGATAAGCTGCATTTTTTTCTGTGCCATTCCTTTTGGTATAGAAAACCCACATCATAGGCTCTGATTATTATACGTCACAGATATCTCAACCCAATGGAAAATTGACACACAATGACACATTAATTTCGCTATATCATCTCTAAGGCAGATTTCAGTAATGTGCAGCAAGCTGAACTCTGAACTCTCAGTATATTACATAATTACAGTTTCCATTTAGTTAATTAAAACGTGCCTCTGTATGAAGCTTAACGTATTGGTTGTCAGTCCCCCCCCAAAAAAACTCCACTGGACTACTGGAAAACAACAACAGCTGGAAACAGTGTAAGGGTATAACAGACAGCGGTTTTGGCATATGATTGGCTACTGATTGCCCTCAAATTTTAACTACAATCAACTTTCATTTGTAGACAACAAAAAGCGAACTGTGCCAAATTATGGTCAACAGCCAGACGAGTTGGGTTACATAAAAATGTAGGGGTCTCTGGTGAGTTGCTTCTTGCTTGGATAGGTTTCAGTACGGGCACAACAGGGCTTTTCTACTCGCTTAAAAGTTTCACCCCATAATTTTCCAACCCCATTTGATGCCTGCAGGCTAACCTGGCAAAGCTTCAAGTATGTTCAAGACATATTGTAATATAAGGGATGAAGGAAGATGACGCCCCATTTGTTCATTGTCTTTATTTGCTTATTTCTATTCGGGGTCACAGGGTGCTGGAGCGGCGTGTCAGGGCAGAAAACAAGGGGGGAAAAAAACAACAGCACACTGGTTTACGCTCATCTGTGGGCAACTAAATAACAAACCATTTGACTTGCATGTCTGTGAAGGACATAAAAGGGGGAAACTGGAAAATATGTGAACATGGGGCCTCATTGGTGACCCACAGGTTAAGTAGGGTCTATAACATGCCGCGTTTGCTGTTCAAGCCTGGCCAGGGACCTTTGTTGCTCTCTCTCCTCTCATTTTCTTGTCAGGTCTCTGCTTTTGTCTATGTTAAAGAGGCCATGAAAATATAAAATCAGTTCTGTATCTCCTTCTGCAAAATTTGTATATCAGGCCTAAGTTGGTCCTCCAGCAGAATACCTGTTATTTGATAGAGCCTGACATGATGTCTTCATCAGTGAATGATCTTCAGCCTAGCTTCTAGATGCATGATCAATTCTTTCATGCCACTCAGCTCTCCATCCTGTCAGAGGGGTCATCACATTTAGCTAATATGACTGTAGGAGGTAGTGTGTTCCAGCTGCATATAAATATCTAGCCAGACTTGTAATCACGATTCTTGATTCTTGAAGTTTTTGTTAAAAATCTTAGGTGCAAATGAAGAGGCTTTCATTCTTAAGTGACTGTGGTTAATGTATTTTTAATAGTTGTATTTTGGGCCAGTCTGTCCCCTCCTCCTCTCGTGTAGCCTTTCAGTGACATCATTTGATTTTTGTGTGTGTGTGTGCATTTTTCCTGCAGCAGCTGCGTTCAGCGTTTATGCAGTAAGTGAATCCATTTCTCTTTTAGTCTGTATCTGACTCTTTCTTGGCTGGAACTCGAGGAATCTTTACAGTCTACACACCAGATCTTTTCCAATGATCCCTGTGGGTCCTGAAGATGAGAGGAAGGAGTCTGAGTGTATATATATATATATGTGTGTGTGTGTGTGCACCCATGTACGTACCCATGCAGCAGCCGCCTCATAGTAATGCTCATTTAGGCCAGCTGTTAGGCTCCTGGTGGCTTGTCCCTCACTGTGGCTGGCCATGTCTACATATCAATGGGTGGGTGTGTGTGTGTGTGTGTGTGTGTGTGAGAGAGAGACAGAGACACATTTGTCCCTTGCCGGATGACACATTGCTGATTAGTAAGTGTTTTCCCCTCTCATCAAGTCTTGACCACCTGGAAAGGAGTCCACTTTATTACCACCCTAGCTGATGACTAGTCAAAACAGCTGTGTGTATAAATCAAAGTAGTCTGTCCCTCACAAGTTCCATCTTCTTAACTCTTGAAATTGAGCTTCACATGGACCTGAATTAGAGACACTAATAGCAGTCATGTGCTGGTTGCAAAAAGTCTGAAAAAGCATGACAAATACAAAGTATTTTATCGTGTTTACATCTAAAATGGTACATGTCTGAATGATGAGGTCAAGGGTAGTTCTCCACAAATAGACATATGACCACACATTTCTCACAGAAACAGACCTTAAGGTTAGTTAGTTGGAAAGGATTTGAAGAAATTGGTGTTTGTGAAAAGTATTATCAGAACCGAATCTAATCATACGTCTGTCTGCACAGGAGTAGTTTACATTAAAGGAGGCACAAAGGTTTTTCAGAAAGCTCACACAGTCATTGGTGAGTTAAGAGGTTAAACATTATCAGTTTTTCTGTTGACGGTCACTGTGATAACATTTATGGACGCCTTTGGTTCCAGCACATTGTATGATAAGACTGGAATGAACAGATGCTCTGCATACAAGGTGTCTATTTAGTTTTAATGGTAGCATTTTATAGCGATAGGAAATAACTGTTATTCATCGCAGCTAGCTAATATCATTTACTAGTCCAACAGCAAGAAGCCCAGCCAGGCGTCTGTCTTTCAGCCCCCTCCTGGGCTAACGCACTGAGCTAACATCAGCTAACAGCAGCTACAGTTGGCAGCAGTTAACTTTACTCTCATCAGGACACTCTGTAAATCACAGAGAGTTGAAATAGAGCAGCCAGAGTGGAAAACCAGGAAACATTTTTCTCCATAAAATATCATCCAGTTTCACCAAAATCGGTGAAAATAGTTGTCCATGTGTGACTCAGTGCCATAAAGTGTTACATACTTCTCGCTGGAGATCTTACCCGGAGCACAAATGAATTCGCCTGATTACAATTCAGCGTAGCATCGAAATGATTTTAAAATCTGTTATTTTATGGTAGAAAAGTTACACAATGTTGTGTCCCAGTGAGCCTGCATGCACAACACCAGGACCCTGAAACTTAAGCTGCTAAATGGAATCCAGCCACTTTTAATTTTATGATTTACACCTGTGCTTTTCCTACTGTGACATTCCTCTTGTATAACTTAGTAAGTCATCTGATCAGTATGACTATATCATTAATAGATTCCTAGCCTACACCCTCCTCCTCCTCCTCCTCCTCGTCCTACTCCTCCAAAGCCAGTACACTGTGTTTTCTAGTGATTCACATATGTTTGTCTGTGATCTGTTGCACCAGAGGTGTGTTGAGTAATATTGCCTATTTTACACAGAGAAAAGTGAGGGAGAGAGTTGAACATAGGGCAAGCCACAGCAGTGGAGTGAAGAATGTGACCTCTTGTGCATTCCTCTCTCAAATAACTGGTGTAACCCCCCCTTCCTTCTTTCTTTCCTTTTTCTCCCTTTCTCTTTTGTCTTTCTCCTCTTTTTGTCATTGTCTCTGTCTCTGTTTCTTTTTTTCTACTTTTTTATTAAGTGGATTTTTACAACTGACAGAACACTTTTATAGATGTAGAGAACAATAGCGAGAATGGGCCCACAGGCTAAATGAACGAAAATCAGCAGACGATAATGTAGCACAGCGAACAACATAAACAGCAAGCGTTACGGCAACGGTATATCAGAATTCAGAGTGTAGAAGTATGTGTGTGGTTTTACGTAGGTGTGTATTATGCATTTCTGTCATGCCATGTTTTTGTATGTTATGGATGGTTGATATTTGGTGTGCATGAATTGATGAGCACATTAGGTGCCTGTCCTTGGTTAGTCCATAAAATGTAATACAATGCAGCATACCTACCATAGTTTTCATCTGGTTTGATTATATATTACATTTTAAGTGACAAAAAACTATAACAAAATAAAACTAAGTCCATATTGCTGAATAAAATATTGTTTTGAATGAGAAATGAGCTACTTGTAATGAAGTTAATTTGAAGGGGGAAAGTCCTGAATGCAAACAAAGGAAGGAAGAATCACAAAGGCACAAACCAAAAGCTTAAACCAAAGAGATTTTTCCATATACATAAGGTACACAGTTTTGTTTTGCACAGAACAATTGAAGTGTAAGCATGTCGGTTTAGGACAAACAGTCCTGTTGAGTCATTGACTCTCACTCTGGTTTTTGTTATTTGGATTCACTTCAGTGTCTGCAACAGTATATGTTATGAAATCTGCTCTTGTGATTGCCCAGTTCCTGAAAAGAAAGTAATTATTTACTGAAATGTCTCCTTTTTTTTTCTTTTTTGTTGAAAAGTCATGTATTTAAAAAAAAAAAGGATTTACTGTACTGATACATTGTTCCAGGTTTACTCTGAAAGATGGTTTATGTAAGATTTCACCTTCATTAGATCTACTCTCCCTTTTCATATAGGTATCCTTGCCTGCTTTCTCATCCCAGGCCCACATTTATGATCTTGCATCTAATCGTCAATCTTAAGTTCCAGTGACAACAGTAAGAGGCCACCACAAGCGCTTCCTTTGTTTCTTATCCGTCCATGGTGCACACATATGTACATACAACACATACAACACTCACACGCATACCGAAAACCTCCAAGTTGGGTGAGGAATGCAGCGTGGGAGCTCTCCGCCACCCGGGTCCACACACATACAGAAAGAAAGAGGAAAAAAAAAAAACACCCCCTGTTCCCCGCTCCATGCCCGAGCAGGCAGCCACAACTCCAGACGCAGCTGTTGTTTTCTCTGCAGACAACCTGCTACCTAGGATGCCAGCTCTGTCTTTTTGTGAAAATTTATGGGCCCTCTTGGTCAGAGAGCCTCGGTCCCCCATGCGGATTACACGATAAAAGGGCCTGATTTGGCACGAGGGAGAGCTTTCATATGAGGTTGACTTTAATAATGATGATGATGATGGATTACATTTATATATTTCTTAGAGTGTCACGGTATCTGGAGGTCTATATTTAGTCAAATGTTTTATTGAATTTCATTTCCATTGTGCAAGGAATGAACAAAATCCTATCCACTTAGGCATTGTCTGGCCAGTTACATTATTGTCTGGTCTGCCCCCCCCCCCCCCCCCCCCCCCCCCCCCTCACCAGGCCATACAGTACTGGTATGCTGTCCTGTCCCTTTGTGTTGTGTTAAGCTCCTCTTCATAGCGCAAAAAGAGGGGGCCTGCTATGCTTGCTGCATCTGGATTCACTTAGACACAAAGAAGAGCCTAAGCAGCTCGACTGCTGCAGCCTGAGAGCCTCGTAGCAGGAGTCACTCTTCTATGTATCTGTTTCTGTTTTTACCCCAATGGGCATACAGACAAATGGGGTCTTTCCCCAGGCATTTAGATAACATCTAAAAGACATTTAAGGCTGATAGGCTGTAAAAACAGACAGGGAATCTACTGGCTCTGTTTATTGTGTCTGTCTGAGGTTTTATAAAGTGTTGTCCTTGTATGCTGTTGAATTAATAAATGAGCCCCAAAGTAATAGCAGAGGGGTTCATATTATCATTTTCTTTGCCATAGAATGGCAAACCTCCCACACGTATGTACACGCACCCTTTTCTTTTCTGCTTTCTCGCTCCCTCCTGAAGGAGTTTGGCTCTGCTGGTCTGCACACTCATAAAACAATGGAATATATAAAAAGTTGTGCTTTCATTCCAGTACTCTGGGTCAAATTGAGTAGTTTAGCCCAATTCTGAAAATGACTGGATTAGCACCCTGTCCTCTCCACACATGCAGGTTGCTATTTCGGAGTAGAGCTCATACGTCTGGAGTCTCTTTTGCCCTCTTAATTTTCACAGACCTTTTCATCGCAGATGATTAGTGCTGCATTTTACCTCCTGACAAGTGATGAATAGTTGTGTGCATTTGACCTGGCTTTGTGTTTGCTCAAAGTATGAAATTTTAACTCTTGGCCAGCATGCATACATTTCCATTCTCTCTAGGTTTGCATATTTTTGGCACTACATAGTTTTGTCTGGGCCTACAGCAGTGTATCGTGCGGGGAAATGAGCAAATGTTCTGCCTAGTCACCTGGGTTGTTTTTGCCCTATTTCGTGTCAGTCGTCGTGATAAAATGGTTCCTCCAGTCCTGTTCCAATAGGGTCGGCCGGGTTTAACTGCATCTGCCCGGCCCCCATCTGTCTTGGAAGACTGTTGTAAAGCTGAGCTGACAGTGGACTCTTAATGGGTCACCTCAAATAAGAGGGGTTTGGCTAGCGAGCGAAAGTTTGTGTGTGTGAGCAGATACACATAAAGTGGATTTCATCATAAAATGTGTTTAATGACCTCTGGGTCAGTTTCACTGTTTCCATGTGAAATACAATGAGAACACAGCTTCTAACAAGCCCAGAGAGAGAAAGGGGGAGAGAATCAACGCAAAGAACGTTGTCTGTCTTTTTTTTATTTTATTTGGTCGCACATCAAAAGCTCAAGCAAACTCGCAAATTAAAATGTTTTCTAATGTGCTTCTGTATATTCAGTTTCACTGTTATCCACGTTGGTAACTTATTACCGCCACAGGCTGATGCCACAGCCCTTCACCTTGAACCAGAGCAGCCACTGTGTCGTTCTTAAGTGTCCATTCTCCCTGTGGATAATAGTAAGTGGAGAATTATGTGGAACTCTAAACCCTTTAACCTCATCTGCTGGTCTGCACGCCTCAGACACTCTGGCTGCATTCTCCAGAGGGCCCTGAGTAAACAGCCACAAGCACACATGCTCATAGAGACACACACACACACACATATCCATACACCACATACCTGCTTCTTGAGCGTCTGACATTTAAGTACACTTGGCTGTTACATATTGCTGTGGCAATGCGGTGGAGTGACGAACCATGTGCAGAGCAGAATCACTATTAGGAACCGACTCTGCTTTGTCTCACACCCCTCTCTTCCTCTGTAATTAAAAATCTCGCTCAGTTTAAAAGTTTAATAACTCTTGTTCCATGACTTAGAAGGACAGGATTTAAGCCAAGTGCTGGGTGGCTTACATTTTTAGACAGTGCGATTATGTTTGTGTATGTGTGCCCTCATGCACAGGACGGGAATCAAACTGTCCTCAAATGTCGCGAGTAGTATTGTAACACTTAAAGACGATATCTTCTTACCATCAACTTAATTTCTCTGTTATTTGAGCGTCACCATGACCGAGTATTAATTTATCATACAAGTTAATGGCCTGCTTCTGCCTTCACCGCCTTGCCACATGTCAAAATGCTCATAGCAGATGTCAGTAGCAGTTAATCATGTGATGGTATGAATTATTGAGGTGCATTCTTGCTCGGTGCATACTGGTAAAAAAAGTATTAAGTGTCAAAGTAATGCAGAGTTCGTAATTGATAGTTGGGCATATTCATGTCAACACTATCCAAATGATAGCACCGCTCTAGTTTGAATCACGGCACAGTTGCTGCCTCCGAGTTTGGGGATACAACCTGTTCTCTGCTTAAAGATTTAAAGAACGGAGTCAGGAAAGCAGGAGGGGGGGTACATGAGAGAAAAAAGGCCAAAAACCATCCCGTGGGTGGATGTACGTCAGCTAACTGTTAACATACACGGCCCGGATTATAAAACGCGAGCGAGTGATTCTCCTATGAGCTCACTTCCAAACAATGTGCTTCATGTTTCTCCATCTGCAACCTTTTTTCCTCTTTCCTCCTCCATTTTTATAGCCCCTCTCCTCTTCCCTTCATCCTCTCATCTCCCCCAACACTTTGTGACTGCGGTAAGTTAATGGGCCTTTCTCAGAGTTTGAGGAAGCCTGCATTTCTTCTTAATTGGTGTTTAGGGTGGTGCATGAGAGGAACATAAATGTTTGCCATACCAGCATTTTAGCAATGATGCAGGGCCTGGTGCCATGTGACTGGATGTTCAGGGTATTGAGATCGTTACTCGCAAAAGCCACTGAGACTGAGCAGCGTTTAAGAACACCCATAGATGAGAAGAGCATCACACAAGAGCATTGCTCCCCACACAGTCATGCAATAACTTTTGGCCAGATTATGGGGCTGTTTCAAACCGATTATCTGGAATCATCGCCTCTTTCTCTTCTTGATTACCCACAACTACAAATATGTAGGAGGTGTCCAGAGCCCAAGGCAGGCAATCAACCAGAAGTGAAGCAGCTTACCGAAAGTTGTTGTGTTCCCACTTCCCAGCACCCTTTCGTGCATCGGTTCATCTAGTGTTTTTGTGAGAGAGGTGGACAGCACATGCAGATGTTTCTGAACTCTCTGCCTTCCCACATTTGAAGAAGAAGTCAGAAGTCTCCTATGAAACAAGCATAATAATACAGATTATATTTATATGACCAGCCGTTTGCAGACTCGCTCATAAATGTAGGCAGTAATAGCCTACGGTGCACAATGTCTTTATAGGGTGATCCCATTGCTCAGACAGACATGACCTTATCTTTGGATTTCCTTTTACTCCTCAATTTTCCTCATCTTATATATTGCACATGAATCAATTTTGTCTTCAGAAACATCTGTTTATTGTTCACTTCTCCTCTCTTTGTATTACTTGCCAAGTGGGCCAGTCAGCCTATCTGACTACAATACTCAAAATACTTTAGAATTCAGTCCAATAAAGGTCCAACCATTAGCTATACATAGATTTGGGGTGTTGGTGTCCCTACTTGTCTACTTGTTGTTCTTGTTTTTAAACATCACCACTAAAGAATTGACTGTCCATATGCTCCTACATTAAATTTCACTTTCATTTAGGTTGTAATGTTGTGTTTTAGAGCAGTGTTGATTCAATATAATGATCATTATGGAGGTTGAAGATTGTAATCCTGTTGAATTATATTGCATTATATGAAGGAGTACTTCTATTAAGTGGTCTGCCCTCATTGGTATAGTAAAGTAAAGATATATTTATTTTAGAAATGTATTCATATTGCAAACTAAGCCTTCTGGTTGACATAAAGTTATTGAGTTTTCACTTTCTGTTTTTTTAAGGCCATTTAAAGTTGTTAAAGCCATTGTACCGTGTGTATATTTTTCTGTATGGGTCATATTTCGGTGCTTTTGCTCACTCATGGGAAATTCCTGTGACCGGGTCAGCCAGTAAACTGGTTTGGTATTCATGCTATGGTGTCATCAAGCTAGCTTCCCACTAGAATGTAATCACCCACTTAACTGGACTTCTTATCACTGGAGTAATGTTTGTCATTGCGAATGGGAACATATTTGTTAGATACAGTCAATAGATCGCAGCTGCTTTCATGTCATTTGTGGTTTCAGTCTAATGACGATCACCAATCCTTTTTAGCCTTTATTACACGAGCTGATCAAATAACAGAAACACTTACACACAATATCCTGCAATAAACCAGAAATTATTAGAGTCCCATCATTTCTCTGTAAATGAAAACACAAGTCAATAATAATAAAAGCATGAGACTCACAATTGCAGTAATTGTTGCATGGCTATTGTTTCCAATTGCATCGTGTGGATTTTAATGATGTCTTCACCCTCTGTAGATGTAGCCAGAGAGATACAAACTCCTTACTTGCTTTATCCTTTAATAAAGAATGCGACAAACATTTTAATAGAATCTGAACCCAAGTCGAAGCAAAAGAGGAAAGGACCTCAGTGTGAAACTATGTGGACTTTGCTGAGAAGTTTGTATTGTTAAGTTCGACGGAACGGCGACAATTGTCAGAAGAGCGCAGAAGCCACAAAACATTACTTACATTTCTAAGCACGGCCATAGTGACATTCCTGTCTTGGTTTCTTTTATCAGATTTTCAGATTCTCTTCTAGTTCAGAAGTATGGCTAAACGTCTGAATGAGTTGTTTATCTCTACACTTTGAGACAGCTGAGAAAAGAGATAAAAGAGCTGCAAGACACCTTTGCTACTGCCAAGGACTATGTGTTACTTCCAGATATGATCACTCCTGCTGTTGAAAATCACACGGTCAGACATGCTTCTCTAAACACCAAAAGATAAATGTTCTCTCATTTTGACGGATTTGAATAGGTTGCTTCATCCACATTTGAATATTGTGGTAAATGAGCCTTGTTTTTAGTGGGCCCTGCCTAGACTGGTGAGTGGTTATACTTCCCTCCTTGTTAGCTGCTCTTGATTGAGAGCTTAAGCTTTGTCTTTTAACAACGCAGTCCTGTTTCCAGAAGTGATTCCTCAACCTGTAAACATTTCAGAGAGGGGGAAAAAAACAGTTGAGAAGAAGAAGAAGGAGAGAGAGAGAGAGGCAGAAGGACAGTAAGTGAGGGGGGAAGGAGGGGGTTGAAAAGTTGGAGGAGGAGCTTCTTGTAATCATCTCATGACTTCAACAAAAAGGAGGAAGAACTGTTTAAAGTCTACACTCAATCTAAACTTTAATCAAGAGACCTCTGCAGCTTTCCTCATATTTTGGCAAGAGATTTGGGTGATGGTGTGTTGTTGTTGTTTGTATTCTCCTTGGAAAAGGCTTGTGTGTATGTGTGTGTGTTAGCGGTCTCTCTCCCTCTCATTGTGTGTTTGCTGCTAGAGGTGGGAGGGCTCAGCTGATGTCATTGAGTGCAGCAGGCTGAGCCTGAAAGAGGCCCTTTGTTGGCAGCTGTAGCACGAGTAGTCCCTGTGCCTAAGCTACACACTCACACAGGGGACAGGAGAGAGGAATGGCACCGTTCAGACTGCCCTTCTGCCCACTCAACTGACACATCTACAGGTCAACAAAGCTTTTGGACCAAACCTGAGCTTTTTTTTTTTTTTTTTTTTTTTTTTTTTTTGGTATTTGTTGTATCTTTACAAAAAAGTGGCGCTGACCAAAAAACCCACAAGCAGAAGAGGGGGAAAAAACATGGAGCCGCTCAGAAGAGAAAGTTGATAGACTTTGCCGGACAGCAGATTCCAGCTTTTTCTGTTTCGGAAACGAGTGAGGAAGCAAAGAGGATTTACAGTAACTGAAAGGACAAAGGGGAAGAAAAACAGTATATTTCAACATCCATTTTGGCTTGGTGATGGTTCTCCTTTCGTCAGCTTCTGCCTTGTGTTTGAATTTTTTTCCTGTTGGACACATGTAGAGGGGAAACGTTCGAGGGGACGTCTGATTTGAACCAGCAAGAACATTTTCCAGCAGGAAGGGAAAGAAAGCAAATGAAAATGCTGGAGATATGCCTAAAATTGGTGGGGTGTAAATCTAAGAAAGGCCTCTCGTCCTCCTCCAGCTGTTATTTGGAAGGTAAGAATATTTTTTGCGATGGCTTGTAGTGTCTTGTGGTCGTCTTTTAGCTCGGGTAAGTTTACTTTAGAGAAATATAAACAGTACTTAGAGTGGAGATGTCAGAAAAGACACAAATCAGGGCTGTGGAATACACAAGGAGATGGATAGAAGACGATTTCGCCGTGTAACGGCTCAACAATGATTTCTGCACTGTGGAAACAGAAGAATGGGGAGGGGAAAAGTGGGAGAGTAAGCACAGGGGAGGGTGAGGGAGGCCAGACACACTGGCTAGCTGAGGAGGAAAGAAGTGGAAAAAGAGACGGCAAAGAGAATACAAGGAAATTTGACTCCTGGTCGTGGCCCACTTAACTTGTGTTTATGAGGAGAGGGGATCTAATCTAAGTCTGCGCTGCTCTTTATGCTATGTCTGCTATGTTCCAGTACTTGTGATGTTCTTCACTGCTTCCATAATAACTTCAGAAAACAACGTAGATCTATATATTTCACACACACTTTCTAGCATAGGCACCAGCGATTTATTTGTTTCCTGTTACTTCTAATTAGACAGTTCTGGTCACAGTCAAAGTGGGTAATTGATTTCTCTTCAAGAAAACACAAGAAATCCAGGGTCTGCATGATCAACATAATACTTGATTGGCAATGGAAGACTCAAGGATGGTCTCATGTGTGCCAAAGATTGCGCAACCAAATGATTTAATAGAGTTAATAGTCCTGGTACGCTCCCCACTAAAGTGGATGACATTGATAAAGAGTCTCTCTAATTTCTAAAAAGACCATATGGTACAAGGCACAACAGATCTCATGCTGAGATGTTCCACCCCAAATGAAAAGTTTCATTTGAGGCCTTATTAGTAATTTGCTCCAAGCATTAAGCTGTTTAACATCATTAGCATGAACAAAGATGAGAATGCAGTTTGAATATTTTATGATCCAAATGATGAAAATGGCGGCTCCTCTGTGTTTAAGCTGCCTTTATTATCACCTGGTATTTCCTGCTCTCCTCCACTGGGCTCTTATCTCATTAACATAATATCTCCCACAGTGGGGTAAGAACCACATCAAATGTATGATCTGAATATACTCCCCTTGTTCTCCACCACCCCCCGCACAGGCGATGACAGCTGATAAATATGTAAGATAAAGATTTTCCCTCTCTCAGCCCTCAGAAATATGTGGTTTGGGACCATGGAAGTGGACCACACTGTTCTATAGCCTCATGGTTTTGGACTCGGTCTACTGCTGGCTTCTATTGTGCCGGATAGTTAGTTGGATTTTCCTTTCATCCAGGGTGTAAATCAGCTTATTAAAGCACTGGAATGAAGACTAGCAGAGCTCTCATAGGCTTGATCGCCAGGACCAAGTGGAGCCAGACATGATATTTTTTAATAGCCTGGTTTTTGCAGAAATTTCTGTCTTGCATCAGTGTGTGAGTTTGGATGCATTCCTATTGCTCATAGCGGTGCAGTCATAGCTATGAATTCTTTACAAGTTCCACACATATTTAATCATTTTGAGTGTTGTCTCAGTAATGCAACCCCGGACAATTTCTCTCACTGTGTGACTCAGAAAAACAGAAGTCTGATAATGGACTTTTTTTGTATCTTTCTTACCGAGGTTCCTTTTTTATGCCTTATTTCCTACACTTCTTTGAGCCCTGTGTTGTCATCGTCCATGTGTCAGTGTGCCGTCACCCTCTCACAAAGAGCTGTGGTATTTGGGGCCGTTAAGTGGACATGTGTGGCGTCGGCTGTTCAAATGCGCTGCCCACATACTTTATGGCTGGCCAAACTCTGGACATATGATATGTCCTGCTCGCTCTCAGGTCTGCATCTTTTTAGTTGGGCTCTTTTTTTTTTCTTTCTTTCTTGTGTGATCTCTGATCTCAGCCTAAACCCACATTTGACAAAACACAGCTATGTTTTTGACTTCATCTGTATTTTCTCTATGTCTAGCTATGTATTTACATTGTATCAATACATGGGTGTTAACATCTTACGTCTAGAGAACTGTGACTTTAAGACAGAATACAAACAGATCAAACACAAGTATTTTAATTAAATAAGTAAGACTGGCTGCATTAACAAAGTAAGATGACACAAGACTGTGTCAAACACTTTTCAGATGCCAGTGAACTGAGTGATTACCAGTCAAGTCGATGACATCGCTCGTCTCTGCATGGTTATGAAAACGAAAAAGCAGTTTTGCAAATGCTCAACAGACATCTTTTAATTACTGGAATAACCGTCATGTTCCTCGACTTCATTCTCAGGCTTCAATCTGCTACTTTATGCTTTTGCTTCCCTCAAGGGCCTTTTTAGTTTTTGCTGTTTCTGAATCATGTGACGTGGTCTCACAGTCTGTCTTTATTCTCGCACGGGGCAAATAGATACCTGTACCTTTGCCAACTGAGGGAAGCACCATTGACTGTTGCTCAAAAATGCAACAGCTCTGTCTCTTTTTAGGATTGGAACTCACCTAAATACAGGAGTATGAGCCAAACAGCGTGCTCCAGATGAAATTGAAACTGGCATGTTCTCACACAAAATGGCAGGTTTGTGACCTAAAAGAAGCACCACATTTGGTTTGATTGTCTCGGTGTGCTCAGGCTGGCAAGCCTAACTTGGCAGAAGAGGCTTTGTGAAAGGCTTTCACTGGCCTCCCAACACACTTGTGCATGAAACTTGTCAACAAAGTCATGTGACGGGCTGTGGACTGCATATGTTCTCTTGACTTCCTTAGAGTTGTACTAGTTTTTTTCCTGTAGGCTACAAATTCTTTGACTTCTTGCCTTAAGAAACTCGCAAGTCCAATCTTCTCCAACTGTGACTCCAAAGCTCCACCATCTGAGGTGGGAACAATCACACACACACACACACGCACACACACTTGGGTTTGAACAACTACACCCAGAAGCAGGCTCTTCTTCTGTACTTCATGTTCTTATTCCTGTTTTGATAAATAGTAGAATAATCAACACATTTTTAGCACCAGAAGTGTTTAGGTTTATGCGTGTAGTTCAAGTAGTATTGACCAGTCATGTTTGAGCAGGTTTTGGTTGCAACAGTCCTTGGAGAGCAATCGTCTGATGACAACTTAACTTTTTTATACGTTTTTTTTTAAAAGTTTTCTGCATTCATTTGCAGATATCTGCCAAAATGTGTCTTCCTCATCATTTTCATATTTGACGTTGTTAATCGGACTGCAGTGGGAGGTCGTGGCATGGATATTCGTTATCCAAAAAACAGATAACTGATATCAGAAAGATTGGCTGTTGGCCCCAGAGGCTAAATCGCCATCAGATGATAGCCGATTGGTTCTGAGATTGCACTTAATGTGATTTTGTTCAACATCAGGTCTTTGGCAGGCAGTTCCCTTTCTTAAATTGATAATCAAGCACAATCCCGATTTTATGTTTTACGTAACAGTGCAGGAGTTGTTATTGAGTCAACCCCTCCAGACATCAGTTTTATGAGAGAAAATGGAGTATAAAAGAAGGTGGAGTTGCCATTTTAATAATTCTATCCAGTGCAAACAGATGTTGCTTCTTTCGAATATGTTGCTCTTCCTTCGAATTCCTTCTGTCGAGCTGCAGACTTTACTGACTTCACAACTACACAGTCAAAATCAGTGTATAGGAAGTGAACTGTCTACTGTTGTTGCGTTCTCTTGGAGATGACTATATTTGCACACGCAAATGTCCAATCCAATTCAATCAGAACACAGTATAAGTGATCTAAATTTATCAGTGTTTTTGATGCCTCACTAAGGTAAATGTTGTCTCTGGTCAAGAAAAAAAACATGAAGAAATGCCATTCAGGTTAAAAAAAAAAAAAAGAATAAAAGAGCGTGTTGAAAGTTAACACAGATAGTGAAAAACAAATGCTCAGGTGCATTATGACATACATAAAGAATGACTTTGCATTCACCATTTTGAACTCTTTTCCGAACTCACTGCCGTTCAGTCAGTG
Organism: Larimichthys crocea; assembly: GCF_000972845.2. NCBI lineage: Eukaryota > Metazoa > Chordata > Actinopteri > Sciaenidae > Larimichthys > Larimichthys crocea. The sequence goes on from NC_040019.1 coordinate 8,440,849, forward strand.
ATTGGATGTACCAGTATTTCCTCCAGTTAAACAGAGATAAAACAGAAATAATTATTTATGGATCCACAGAAGACTGAATAGAAGTCAGTGCTAAACTAGAGTCACTTACATTAAAGATCACAAACCGAGCCAGAGATTTTGGTGCACACTATAACGTTGTCTTTATAAGTCATTAAAAAGTCGATCAGACAGCTGCTGCTAGTCCTTACTAAACGAGAGAGGAGAGTCGATCACATCAGCTCTCAGATCTTTACATTGGCTTTTTGTTTGCCAAAGAATTAACTTTAAAAACACTTCTGTTGATTTATAAGACGCTGAATGGTTGACTTTGAATTGCCTTATCGTTGGAAGGTGCTAGACAAATAAATCGCCTTGTGCTGAGTAGGCCTCTATCTGTAATTGTTTGCAGCTCTGTATTTGACAGTCTAAATCATCCAGAGAGGGTGCATGTGACTGTTGTGTACAATAACCACTATGCCACAAAGTATCCTCTTTGCTGCAAGCTCAATCAGCCAAATCCAGCTGCCTCAATGACAGTATAGTGAGTAAATCACAGTTGTGACAGGTTCTGGATGATTTTGTCTGCTCTGCATGAGAGAGACTTTTTTTTTTGCAGAAATACACTGTATCTGTATGGACGTTTGGAACATCCACTTATGCAATAAATGTGGTGAACAAGTCATAATCTGCTATATTATGCAGCTGGGGGACTTGGTGTTGTTCCAGTGGTGTTCAACAGCCAAGACAATGAAACGTGTCTTAGATATATGTCTTTGAAGGGTTTTACGAGCTGAAAACATAGAGGATACAAAAAGAAATATGAATGGTATGGTTTTGGAATAACAGAGATGATACAACAGAGAACTGTTCCGTCTTGTTTGTGCTTGTGTGCATGCGATTGGGAAAGTGATTTAAGTTGGCCACGGTCTTCCCGCTTGCAGTATTAATGGCATGATATGAGCACTAATTCATTGACAGCTGGTTTCTGTTCAAATGCTTTGATCCGACTGTGACCAGCATTTCAGACCAGGGATGCAGCGATTAACTGATTTTAGCTGTTAACCACGGTTTAATACGTCACCGTTTTGGAGCCGTAAAGGTTTCTGTCACTTACAATCAACAAAGTGGCATTGAGTTCAGGGCTTTCAGTGCAACACACCAACGGCAAAGCAAGAAAAGGAGAATTTTTTTTATCTTGAACAAAAGTCTTTGCAACATTCTCCACTCTTATCAGAGACTTTGTAGAAATTTGAATCATGTACATACATAATATAGTCAATAAGCGTGATGATTAGTTGTCTCCTTTTTTCATATTATTCAACTTTGAAGAGAAGCCATACTCTTAAGAGTGGTGATCTCTCATTGCATTAATCATAATTACGATGTCCTCTGGAGCTAAACTTTGCACTCAGACCATTGTTCCACTTTGAAGACTTGTCAGTGTTGGTGAACTGTTTACTTGTTAGAACCAATCTTTCCGTAGCAGGATGTGTTTGGTTAAAGAATGCATTTTGTAGCAGGATGTATGAAGAATTATGTCATCACCTCAACTAAAAAATAGGTTTTAATTTCACTCTGTTTTTACTTGAAGGGAAATAGGCCTAATCCTGTTTTTTGGATTCTGTTTGTAATTTCACAATTACGCCCTCCTTCAACTTTAAAGCTACACACAACACTAAAGAAAGTTACACATTTACAAGTATTATTTTTCTGGTGTTACCAAATCACCGGACGCTGCATGTCTGCAGATGTTTTATACAGTCATTTGTCTGTCTGGCTATGTTTCTGTTCTAAATTGGGCACTTGGATTCATTTCCCCCAAAAAAACAGTAGCAATGATGTAAACTCAAAAGTAAATATATGCATTGCTGTAGTCTGCCTCCATTTCTCTTCTGTTTCACAATCACAGAATGACTGGAAAAAATAATGTTCAGTGTCTTTTTGGAGGGTTCGCTTGGTTTCCTCATCGCACTGTGTACTATTTCCTTACAAGTAAATTTAAAATATTTCCTTCTCACGTGTTACTACTATTTGAGAATTTGGAAGGTGGAAATATAGCGCAGCTCTGGCCTGTTGTCTCTGCTGGAAAGATGTGTGAGTTTGTGAGCCTGGGGGGGATGAAATCTAAGATGCCTCGAAAACATGTGTGACAACAGCTGAGCGAGTCACACAATCGAGCTCATGTTTAGGCCAAACTGCAGTTAGACAAAAGTTCTCGCCTCACTTCTCTCTCTCTCTTTTTCTTCTTTAAACACAATTTTCTCCACATTCTTTCCACATTTTGTGATTCAGCCATCAGTTTTACGGCTCTGAAATTGCTATAATTCAAGCTGCGTCTGTAATTAACATAACTATAAGTTAAAGCACTTTGAACTCTGAGGCTCATTACCTGTGAGCGTGAGCACGTATAGTTACAATGAAGATTCATGCCGAGGCACATTCTCACGGTCTCATGTGTGCTAGTTGTCACGGTATTCAGGAAAATGAAAAACGAAGCAGGGATAATCCAGGAAATGAAAAGTTACAAAGGCAGCTGGGACACGGCCGGTCACATGATCAGGTTTTAATGCTCTAATCCCACGTTGGGATCACAGCTGATGACCTGCTTGTCGGAGCAAGACCCAGCTGAATTTAAATGACACGCGGAGAGACGAGTCGACATTGTTGCTGAATCATCCTACATGTGTGAAACTGTATGGTAAAAACGGCTTCACAATGCCGCTGCATACCAAACACACGCCTACAGATCTCCCTCAGTCTCCCCTCAGCAATGCATTGTTTGATGTTTTCCCTCACGGTTCAGTTAACTACATGTGTTCTGATGTTTTCTTCCCTTTTTTTTTTTGTTTTTTCAGAAGCTCTCCAGAGACCAGACTTTGAGAGTCAGGGTCTGACAGAAGCGGCCCGCTGGAACTCCAAAGAGAACCTGTTGGCTGGACCCAGCGAGAATGACCCCAACCTGTTTGTCGCACTCTATGATTTTGTTGCCAGTGGTGACAACACACTCAGCATCACTAAAGGTTCGTTCTCATTGTTTGTTTTTGTTGTTTGTTTGATTTTTAGATATTTGAAAAAACTTATGGTTGGATGTTTTTAGGTGACATGTAAGGTCGTGAATCTTACTGGGAATCTACTTATTTGCTTCCTGTCCCCTTCCCTCTCCGTCTTCATCCCTGTCTGACTCTCACTTCCTGACGATGGTCTCAAACGTGGGTTGTTTTCTTCCTCTGAAGCGACTGTAAAACAATACCACAGATGGATCACACGGACAAACAGAGGAAGGAAGCGGGGGAACATATGCACCGGAATAAACAAGAAAATGTCCTGTACAGCAGTACTTTCCACTTCGTTCTAATATGAGCCATTACACGAAAAAGTTCATTTTACTTTGCGTCTATGTTGTCAAATAACAGTTATTTGAATCTGAAGTTTGGCACTTTCAGGATTTAAACACATAATTTGATATTTTTTGTTACACCCTGTCTAAGCTGAAGGAAAGAAATACGTTCCTTGAATCTAGATCACAAAATGACTGGTGCCTCCTGATCTGAGGATACAGTGTGTCAGTCCATGGTAGCCTGTTCTTAATATGTAGGATACAGAAGATTCACACAGTCCTACTTGTGGTCCTCCTAATTGTTCCTGTGATCTTTCACAGGAATGATCTGTATCCTTAAAATTTAAGTATATAGGTTTGCAGCCAATTAGATACATGCCTGTATTATTTATTTTTTTATTTTAATCTCACGTTTACTAGGAGAGAAACTGCGTGTGCTGGGATACAACCACAACGGCGAGTGGTGCGAGGCGCAGACCAAGAATGGCCAGGGTTGGGTGCCGTCCAACTACATCACCCCCGTCAACAGCCTGGAGAAGCACAGCTGGTACCATGGACCCGTGTCACGCAACGCGGCCGAGTACCTGCTCAGCTCGGGAATCAACGGGAGCTTTCTGGTCCGCGAGAGTGAGAGCAGCCCCGGCCAGAGGTCTATTTCTCTGCGGTACGAGGGGAGAGTCTACCATTACAGGATTAACACTGCGTCTGACGGCAAGGTGGGCATCAGGAAACACAAACACATACTGTCTACACACACCAAAGGTGGAATTATGTTGACAACTCAAAAAATCGACTTTTTGCCAAGTTAACACCGACACATGCTCACATTAAGCCTTAAGGTTCGTCCTTTTTTCACATTTGATGGCGCCTAAATGAATCTAACGGTTAAACCTCATTGTTTGATGTGGTTTTGTGGTTTATTATTTGTTTCATAAAGGCAGGATGTTATCTACAGCACATGGCAGGATCTACCTCATTGTTCTATATCGGCTGTAGATGGAATGTAATGACTGATTTGAAGTGAAGATAGCAGCCAGGTGCATTAATCAAGGGGATTGTTTTTCATCCAGTGCAGCACTTTGAGAAATGGGAAGACATATTTGTATTCCACACACACACACACGCTCACGCTCACAAAGTATCACTGATATCTGCAAGAACAGATGAGTGCATTGTTCTCTTCTCTCTCAAAGCTGCTCAGGGCACAAGTTTCAATCATTCAGAGATCTGAAATGATAATTCTTATTATTTTAGTGTCCCTAAAATGCTTAAAAAAAAAAAAATGAAGAAATATGAGGTTGAGCACACTCGCATTATCCTTTTAAATATGGTGACCCATCCTCAAGGTCCCAGTGGATAAGTGCTGGCCATTTTGGAATGGCTGAATTCCTTCCGCGGGATTCCCCCAAAATGCGATGTCAGTCGAGAAGCCGCTGCCATTTTGGCTGTGTCACCCTCCTCCTGTCTGTGATGCAGCGAGGTGAGCTAGCTCGAGGAACGCTTGCTATGACAAGAATGCCTCTAACCACCACTGTGCTGCTCATAATGGCCAGCAGACGCGAGGTCGGCCAGACACTGACGCCCATGCTAAGACATGCATTAGCACAGAGCAGTGCAGCCAAGAATGCACGCGCACACACACACACACACACACACGAAACAAATGTACGATCACACACACACATATACACATACACATACACACACACACACACACACACACACACACACACACACACACGGTTCCCCATCTCATATTGTTTTCCATCCTCCCACTGAGCTACAACTCAAGAGTCTGGTATGATAGACTTCTCCCATAATTTGAGATTACCTCAGCACTCCCCTGAGCTACAGCTTTGTTTCACAGTGACTTTGTGATTAACACTGCTCCGAATAACTAAGGTTTTTATGTTGATAAATAGTTGTTGTTTTTTTCTCCCCGTTGATTTAGTGAATGGTCACAGTTTAAGCCAGGAGAGCGGCCAACTGACCATTAAATCCTCTTTAGATTTCAAAGGTCTTTTCGACTGCAGTCAAGGTTGTTCTTTTCTTTTTTTTTTTTTTTTTTCCTGCCCTCTCGCTCAAAGCGCCTGTAAAGTTAAAGAAATGCACAGTGCAAATTGTAGAGCAAATCATTTCTGGGGTTATGTAAGTCTTGGACAATGGAAAAGACTGTGTCCATTGAGCCCTGACCAATATCCTTCCGTCAACCAGCTTTTCCTGACTAATGCCTTGTGAGTTTTGAATGGGCTAAGACCGTTCTTGATGGAGAAAATGTTTTAGTGTTGTTTTGCCAAGACTTAGTAGATTAATTCATGCTCGATTACTGGAACTTTGCCCGTTATTTCTGGCGTTATACCTTTCCCTAATATCACTCATTGTTTCCAGACAGCACTAACATTTTAATGCATTTTAACACAAGTAGCATCGTGTAATGAAAACATTCGGGAACATTTCAGCATCTTTTGTTTATTAGAAGCTTAACAGCTGTATTGCATTGTTTTGATAGTGCTCCGACTTGCCCAAGTGCAGAATTTAAATAGATTCCCCAGTGACTTTGTCATCATTGAAGTATTTATCTTTTATGTCATGATATTTCTGTCGATATCCAAAGCTGAACTGACCTCTCATGTGCATCTACTCAAATGTAGAATCTCTTTCTCCTTCAGCTGTACGTCTCGTCAGAAAGCCGTTTCAACACACTGGCAGAGCTGGTGCACCACCATTCCACGGTGGCCGACGGCCTCATCACCACGCTGCACTACCCGGCACCGAAGCGCAATAAGCCCACCATCTATGGAGTTTCTCCCAACTATGACAAGTGGGAGATGGAGCGCACTGACATTACCATGAAGCACAAGCTGGGAGGAGGCCAGTATGGGGAAGTGTATGAGGGTGTTTGGAAGAAGTACAACCTCACTGTGGCTGTAAAGACACTAAAGGTAAGAAGAACAACATGCCTACTGCTCCTAATTAGACTTTACGAGGAAAGGACGAACGTTAATATCCATCTATTGAAGTAGAAACATTTTGAAACACATTATGTGACACAATAAGTCTTACACTTGACTGAATAATGCTACCATCTGGTGTTATATGGATGCAACTGCAAGCAGCCCGTGCTATCGCTCACTTTTTTTGACAAAACTCTGTCCAGGAGGATACGATGGAAGTGGAGGAGTTCCTCAAGGAGGCCGCTGTCATGAAAGAGATTAAACACCCTAATTTGGTACAACTGTTAGGTATGTTAAGAGCCATTTCTTTCTCAGTGTCTTTACTCTGAAAGTCATCTCATGAACAGGAGAAGAGCTATTGATCAGATGTAGAACCCCATTTTTTTTGGCACCGATCAATTTTGCAAATGTACTCATGTTTGCAGGACAACTAGCTTTTTCAATGGAGATTTTCTGCGTCAAGGTTATTGAAAGTAACACACAAAAACAAGTGATCCAGTGAATACTGATGTGTTTTTGTTTTGCAAACTTGTTTCATTGGCAGGTGTGTGCACGCGGGAGCCACCGTTTTACATTATCACAGAGTTCATGACCCACGGTAACCTACTAGACTACCTGAGGGAGTGTAACAGAGAGGAGGTCAATGCGGTGGTGCTGCTCCACATGGCCACGCAGATATCCTCTGCCATGGAGTACCTGGAGAAAAAAAACTTTATACACAGGTGGGTGCAAACACAGTATTTTCATTGTCAGAGGTTTGGTAATCAGGCAGCGTGATGTTCAGTAGTGCGGTAGTTAGAGCTGCAACTTATAACAGTAGAAGAAAAAACATCTTTGAATCCTTGAATCTTATTTTCTTTCCATTCCTAAGCTGCTCTATCATCGCTCTCTCAACTGAATGACCAACTTGTATCATACACAAGTGGATGTCGTAACATAGCTAGTGTGTTCTGGCACGTTTAACGGGGTCCTAAAGAAGAGATGACATGATTTATGTCTTTCGTATTTGCCAAAGCACATTTTAATTTTTAAATCTGACAAGACACAGCTTGTGACTCTGCTCCGCACAAAACATCTGTAGAGAGCCAACACTGCAGTGGATGTTGTAACAACACACTGTTTTTGTATACTGTGTTTTCTTATGCTCTGTTTCATTGTGTTTTCTTCTCATCAATGCCTGTGTTGAAGTCAGTTTTTAAATTTTTTGGACTTGTTTTGTCTGTTTCTGATTGTAAAAAAAGTCAGAATTCCACCATGTCCTCCTGTCCATCACTCATTCGCCTCTCTGTATTGTCTCTTGCAGGGACCTGGCTGCTCGAAACTGTCTGGTTGGGGAGAACCACCTGGTAAAAGTCGCAGACTTCGGCCTAAGCAGGCTAATGACTGGCGACACATACACAGCTCATGCTGGGGCCAAGTTCCCCATTAAGTGGACTGCTCCAGAGAGTCTGGCCTACAACAAGTTCTCTATTAAGTCTGATGTCTGGGGTGAGTTTGATTTAATTCAGACAACGCTAAAATGTATTCCTGATGTTCTTGCTCGAGTAGCTAATTTCTTTCAGGTTCCTATTTAACAAGGGAACAATTTTACTCATTAAATGATTGCACATAATCCCACCATGACTTTATGTCGCAGTTATTTAGTTCTTGACATGTTGTATTGTATGTATCCTCATCTCCAGCATTTGGTGTGCTGCTGTGGGAGATCGCCACCTACGGCATGTCCCCCTACCCTGGCATTGACTTGTCCCAAGTGTACGAGCTGCTGGAGAAAGACTACCGTATGGACCGACCGGAAGGCTGCCCTGAGAAGGTCTACGAACTCATGACAGCCTGTGAGTAGCAAAACTCATCCATCTGTGATTAGAGGGACTCCGTTCTACTGGAATGACTTTTTAAAAATTCTGTTCCCTGTTTTCCTGTCAGGTTGGAGATGGAACCCTTCAGAACGTCCATCCTTTGCTGAAACACACCAAGCCTTTGAGACCATGTTCCAGGAGTCCAGCATCTCTGATGGTCAGTGCTGTTTTCTTTTTATATCCAAAGCACTTTTACTTGTGGGTGTTAAGATGTCAATAGTCATGTTCAGTTGCTTGTTAAATCTAGATTGATGTTGTATTTCTTTTAGAGGTGGAAAAGGAATTGGGCAAGAAAGGGAAGAAGGCGACGTTAGGCCCCCTCCAGCAAGCTCCAGAGCTGCCCACCAAAACCAGAACTCTCCGTAAAAACGCGGACAACCGGGATGGAGATAGTCCAGGTGAGACGCACTCACATCCACTGTGCCTTCTGCCATTGTTGCTACAACTAGTTGTAAAGTAGTCCAACACAATTATCATTATACCTTCAGGAATATAGAGATAATCGTTACTGGAATTCCTGTAGAAATAACTTGAAACATGTTCTCAATTTGTCCAGATGGTTCTTTGCTTAAGTTTTTCCATCGTGATGCTGTCTTATCTTATTTCCTTTTAGTTTCCTTTTGAGTTAAAACAGCCAGAAAGATCAAGTGCAGTCTGAGATCTTTGGTCATAACCACAGAGCTAAAAGCTAAGACCGGTGGAGTTTTCACTCTGTAAACACCTGCCAACTCGTTCTTCTTTTAAACACCCACTCATCTTTCTTTCAGTATTTTCCATTGATGTTTTTTCTAGTCTGTCCAAGTATTTTGTAATTGTAGTTTGATAATTAGTAAAAGTATTTTTACGTTTTCATCACTGATGACTGTTTTTCTGTTTTTCCAGACCCAGTGGAGCCAGAAGCAGCTGTGTCGTCACCCATGCTCCCCAGGAAAGAGCGCACCCTACTGGACAGTAATCTGAATGAGGATGACCGCTTGCTACCCAAAGACAAGGACAAGACACGTGGCAGTGGCTTTCTCAGTCTCATCAAGAAAAAGAAAAAGAATGCACCGGCTCCGCCCAAACGCAGCTCCTCATTCAGAGAGACGGATATCCACCCTGACAGGAGGGGCGTGACTCCAGATCCTCGAGACAGTGATAGCTTCAACAATGGTGCATCTTTGGCCATTAATGATGTCACACATGGCCTTGACTCTGCAAAGTTCCTGGGTACTAACAACAATGGGGCGGGTGGCATCACCAACGGGGCTCCTACCTACCCAGGGCCTTTGTTTCCCAGGAAGAAAGGAGCTCCTGCGGTGCCCGGACCTGGAGGAAAAGCAGCTACAACACCACCTAGTGAGGAGGAATCCATGTCTAACTCGAAGCGTTTCCTCTGGTCCTCTAGCATTCCCAGCGGCTCAGATGGCACTGAATGGAAGTCTGTCACACTGCCACGAGACCCTGCCCAGCGCCACTTTGACTCAGGCACCTTCGGGGGCAAGCCAGCTCTGCCACGGAAGAGAACCAGTGAGCAAAAAGGGGAGAATGCCCCACGAATGGGCACCTTAACTCCCCCCCCACGTCTGAACACCTCATCAGATGTTTCAACTGCCTTCTTAGGCAAAGAGACTGATCCCAGTCCCGGCTCCAGTCCCCAGGCATTGACACCTAAGGTGGTCAGGAGACCAGGGGCGCAGGGGCTGGAGAACTCCAAGACCAGTGCTCTCCATGCTGAGCTTCTCAAGCCCAATGTGTTTCCTGCTTTAGGGGCAGCTGGAGAAGAGTGCAGGGCCCGCAGACACAAGCACGGTGTGGACTCTTCATCTGTCAGGGATAGAGGAAAGTTACAGAAACCCAAGCCAGCCCCACCTCCACCACCTACCAATGCCAAAACTGGCAAGATTTCCCGCAGCCCTACTCAAGAACTCCCCTCCCCTTCATCCACCACCTCAGACATCAAAGCTAAGGGCCTCCCCTCTGTCTCAGAGCCCCACCACACAACCACTGCCAGTGACCAAGCCCGCTCACCCCTTGGTGAGGGCTCCAAGAAGCTGCCCCTGGGCTCCACCTCCAAACCTCAACCGTTAAAGACCTCCACCTCTGCCACTTCAGTGACCACCTCCCTCTCCAGCCAGAGCCTAGGAGGCTTCTCTTCCTCCAGTGATCAGAGCTCCCCCACTGCTTTCATCCCCCTAGTGAACACACGACGCTCCCTCCGCAAGACTGCACCCCGCCAGGCTTCCGAGCGCACCCCCAACTCAGCCGTGACGCGCGAGATGGTGCTCGAAGGCACGGAGCTTCTCCGCGCAGCCATTTGCCGCAACTCGGAGCAGACGGGTAGCCACAGCGCTGTGCTGGAGGCCGGCAAGAACCTGTCGAAGTACTGCATGAGCTACGTCGACTCCATACAGCAGATGAGGAACAAGTTTGCCTTCCGCGAGGCCATCAACAAGCTTGAGAACAGTCTGCGCGAGCTACAAATCTGCCCCACCGCCACAGGGGGTGCCAACGCACAGCAGGACTTCAGCAAACTGCTGTCCTCTGTCAAAGAGATCAGTGACATTGTTCAGAGGTAGCGCCATAAAATCTTAAAACTACCAAGATATAAAACTGATATGAACACTACCCTTTTTTTTTTTCTGAGCATGCGCATGGTTCATCCTGAGCTCATGTTGGAGATCGAAGGGTAAAGCCTGCGGGAGTGCAGCATCAAAGTGTAGGTTTCACACTAGAGTACGCTTAAGCCTGTGGTTATTGTGGATGGAAACAAAGGAATCTTTCTGTAGACGTCGTCAGACAAGAGTTTGCAATATTGAAAAGCCTTAACCATGAATGAACAGCGTCTTTTGGCCTTTTAATGAGAGGCCCAAATCCTAATCAACATGACTTTTCACCAATCATTTTTGAAATGATCATGTCTTACATATTCTCGTTGTGTTTTCCCCCTTTATCGATGACACTAGTAGAGAAAAAAAAAAAGGCCATTTGTTTCCAAACACTGTTAGTGTTTTATTTTTCATCCATGCCGATGACAATGAGCAAAAAACAAAACGCCTAACCTCATCTTGTTCCAGGATGCCTTCTAACTATTTTAACAACTGATTTTTCATTTTCATGTTCATGTCCAGTGTGTTCATGTTCACCTGTAAGAATTAAGGAGCCGTGGAGTGTTTATAACCCGATGTCCAACACATCCCCAAGAGTTTCCATTGCTTTGTACCATGTCATCAGTGATTGGTTGTGTGCCGAGTGATAAGAAATGTGTCAGTGTTTTGTTCTGTATGAATGCTTTTTTTTTTTTTTTTTTTGCAGTATTTGCAACCATGTGCCATAAGATAATAATGGGAGCAAGCAAATGAGGCAGAATGAGCTTCTGGCCTTCACCTTTTTTGCTTCACTGCACACTTTGTTAACTAGTGCCTTAAACACTACTGGCAGAGTTGTTTAAGACTTGCCACTTTACAAGTGCAGAAATGTGGTTAGGAATAGCTGTGTTGATGTGTTTATTGGATTTAAATGTTTGATTGCCATACCAAAAACCTTTGTCTCCAGTCTGTGCTGGAGAGGGACCAGGGTGCACGATCTGCAACTCAGTGGATCGAACTGTTGTTTTACATTGTTGTCCTCTAGACTGGACTGTTTTTTTGTTTTTTTAAATAAGTTTGATTCAACTTTCTCTACATGCCAGTCACAAAAGCCATCAGTAGCAGCTCGGCCTTGCAGCAGCATTTATCTGTAAAGAGGGATCACAGACTGAAACAGCGTTTCTCTGACCACTCAAGGGCCTCTTTGCCTGAAAGAATATTAGCTTTGATGGAGGGTTTATGTCATGTGGTCTAAATGCTGTTTCAGAGGCTTTTCCACCCCAGCAAAAAAAGAAAAAAAAAGAAAGAAATATATCCTGGGGGAAACACTGGACTGAAATGTAATGCATTTGTCACTTGCTGTAATGTATAAGTGAGAAACTGATCCATTATAGACTAAAATAACCCATGAAATTCCACTCTAACATCATACGTTCCTTTATATGCTTTGTCCACAACTCTTGGACATTTTCAGTATTTGTGCTGTAGTCGTCTCACCCCATGTGCCCTGTCTGACTGCGATGCCTGAGGACACAAGTCAACCGCAAGCTGCCTTGACTTCAACATGGTACTGTCAATGTAGGCTTTTTTTTTTTTTTTAATTATTCCTCCCTCTTTACCAACCATACCACTACTCTACTTTTGTGACTAAGCCTCCTCACCAATTTTGTAGACAAACTTTTCTTTTCTTTGTAAATATGTCTTTTTCTTATTTGTTTCATCCTCTAGCCTTGGTGCAATTTTTGTTGCAATAAAATACAAAGCAATTGTGCTACTTGAAATACAAAACTGAGTCTCCTGCTTTCCCCCCCCCACACGTGGAGTAATATATTAATATATCCCGGACTACGTCCTTTCTGTAAGTAAAAAAAAACAAGACACACAGCAACAGGTTATGTATAATTTATTTTTTCTGTCTAGAGTATTTTGTCATTAAAATCAAAATGTCAACATTTTAAAATCATATACACTCAAGAATGCATTTAAATGTTAGCACAGCTCCTTAAAAATTTATACATATGTACTTTTTTTTGTACTTGTGGACAGACAAAAGCAGGAAGTGGTCACTCAGACTGCAAAGAGGCCGGACACAGAAGAGAAAAAAAAAAAAACCCAGTCCACCAACTTCCCACAATAATAAACCGATCCCCACTCCCCAAAAGTTAAGACAGCGATGCAGGCCCCGCCCATGTGGGGAGGAGCGATGATGGGGTGTGGAAAGCAAAAAACTGAATATAAACATAAAAGTGCCCCTTTCTCCACTCCATACAGAAAAGAGGAATCAAAGTTTGCAGACATAAATACTAGTTTGCACATCATCTCAATCCACTTCCTCTCCCCTTAACCAATCGACAGGTTCAGTAGTGTGCAGACAGGGTGGGTGGGAGGAGGAGGGCGGTGTCTAGGTGTCTGTCCTTTACATACATTTATTAATAGAAACTATGTTACAGAATTTCCCAAGCATGAATTACAGGCAACCCACTAGCACATCAACTGTACAGATCTTGGCAGAGCCAGCAAATAAATGTCTAAATCCCAAGTAGCGAGGTCATCACCAATAGTTAAGAAGCAATATATACAGCTGTCTAATCAGGGAATCACTATGGTACAGAAAAATTGTACTTGGGGAGGAGAAAAAAAAACAATTGGATTTTGACAATCTCACTGTGTTGGGAGGGGGGAGTCATGCTGCTTGGTGTTGTATTATACAACGCAGAGAAACAACTGCCCAAATGAACAAAGATCAGCTCTTCAGTGCAGCACTTTGAGATAAAGGAGTGTTGACACTTTGTTTTTACATCCCATTAATTAAGATGTGGGCTTAAGACCATGCTGCTGATAGATAATATGACCGTGTGAGCCACCACTTTGTACGTGTCTGTTATTCTCCAGTCAAATGCAATGATTATTCTAAAAAGAGTTGATTTACTGAATCAGGGAGAATCCAAACAGCAGCGTGAAGAGCAAGTGCAGCAAAAACGAGAAAGATTAAAGAGTAAATAACATTAATTATAATAAGGCAACAAACAATGACAAAGAAAATGCTGGTAAAGACAGAATCTGTTGATATGAGAGCTCTGGGGTCACATGAGTGAGGAGAGAAGGAGAGCTGGTGCAAATAAACAGATGTGAATGAATTTTTCCATCAAAAACAAATGCCATGTTTTTTTGTTGGTTTTTTTTGTTGCTAAAGTGTCAAAAAGAAAACTCCCATCCAACTTCTTAAACACACACAGACACTCACGAAATACAGACAAGCTGGAAAACACCCAATATTCCTTCCTGTGATATCTCAGAGGAGAGACAGAGGAATCACCCGCAAAGAATTCATGGGTTATTCCGGGTTTTCCTCTCTCTCTCTTCTGAGCGCATCAGCTTTGCCACGTCGGGGGGCAAAGGAACTCGCTTTGTGCCGAGCAGCAGAAACAGAATTAAAAAGCCACAAGCAGGTGTGAATCCTTCAGAAAAAAAAAAGCTCACTCGGCTACACATTCTTTGACACACTTTAAGAGGCTCCACCTGTGTGGCTGCATGATACACTACACTTCATTGCCTTCACTGTCCCGATCCGGTGGGCGTGTTGTCACACCCACATGTCTCGCTAAAACGCTGGATTGGTAAACGATGCGGGAGAGACGTGAGGACTTTCAGGATATAATTCCGATCCGATTCAGACAGAACTGATCAATGATGGATGAAACTTAATGCAGTGTTTACATGTCATATATAGCTATAAAACCAAACATAAAAAACAGTCTCGGTTTATCGTTATCGTATCAACATTACATCTATCTAAAGTGTCAGTAACCCGTGTAATGCATGGTGGTGGTGGTGTCTACGATTCTATGATGGAGGGAGGACTACACTGAATGGTGCACGAATAGAGTGGAGGGGGGCGAAAGAGGAGAGTTATGGAAGGACACAGAGTTTAGAGAGGGTAAGCGAGACGGCAACAAATGGAGACAGACAGGCAGAGAGAAGGGGGAGAGAGAGAGGGAGGGAGGGGGAGAGGTGCAGTCCACACAGCCCTGCTCCAGCTCAGTCTGGCCCAAGTCGATATCCGTCCCCCGTTCCTTCTCTCCGCAGCCCTGCTCTCATGCAGCTCCTGGTGCAGTGAGGGAGGAGGGTGGATGGACATACGGAGGTGGAGGAATGGATGGAGGGGAGGGAGGATGGGTGAGGGAGGGCGGTGGGCAGGACAGAGAGAGAGAGAGAGAGAGAGGAAGGGAAGATGAAGGGAGTTTGCTGTGTCATTAGCAGCCGCAGCCTTCCCTCTGGGGCTGTGGTTCGCTGGTTAGCCGGCCGCCCTGAGGGGCAGAGGGCTTGTGCTGGACCCCCGACTCAGCTGCATTCAGGTCCAGGCTGCCATCTTGGATGTTCTGGTAGATCTTCTTAGCAGCTTCCAGGAAGGCGTCCTCAACGTTTTCACCTCTGAACACGGGGCAGAAACACAAACGTGAGAAAGACGGCAATTGGGAGTTTGGGAATGTCAGCGACTGGATACTTCATGTTCTGCAGTCATTTGAACGGCTGAAGTTATGCAGACTCACGTTTTTGCGCTGGCTTCCAGAAACAACAGACCTGTAGAACATAAAAACAGACAGTGACAGAGTCAGTAAAATATTGTTGATACAAGCTCACATGCCTCAAATACCAAGTTCTAATTTGCCTCTCTGAATCACAGTTTATCCTCAAGTCACCTAGTTTCTGTCTCAGCAATATAAATAGAAAAGAATGTTAATCTTCACTTTTGTCTCGTGCAATCCATCATAAGAGCTTCTATTATAAACATTCTGAGAAGAATACAGAGCCTAAATCTCAGTTTTTATTAGAGACATTTAGTTGGGATTCTTGTGATTGGAGGATAGAACGGTCTTGAGATGTTTTTTGCAGTTTGAGTGTCTTGTGACCAGTTAATGCCTTAAAGAGTTAAAGAGACTAACAGAGTGGTGAAATGTAAACAGAAACCATTCCCTCCACCTCCTCCTAAAACCCATGTCCTGTCTTCCCAACATGCACTGCTCTGTGTCTGACTCACCATTCTCCTCGGCAAACTGTTTTGCTTCCTCATATGTGACATCCCTCTGGGCCTCCAGGTCTGCTTTGTTTCCTATGAGAATGATCACCTGAAAACACAGAGGACAAAACAGGAAGGGTGAGACAGTCCTCTTGACAGTGTGCGCTCTCTCGGAGAGAAATGTGGTTTCAAGATAAAGGTTAATATAGGAAGACTGTTCCTAGAGCAGTTGTTACACTGCGCAGTTGTCGGTTAGGAGATCGATTGAGAGATACGAGGAACTGACACCCCAGCATGAGCACACAGACAACACTGCCCCTAGCAACTGATGTAATTAGACCTGTAATGTAATGAACTGTTGGAGCGGTGACAGACTTTCCTAAGACTCCAGTGGAACTGCTGCATGTTCAGTGTTTTCTCTTTCTCTTCTGTTTTATTTCAGAATTTCTCACAATGATCCTCAATGTGTTTGCAGCTGATGATCATCACTGTTGCGGTGAACATTTCAATGTGTTGTGGCACAAAGTTTCAAACTTGTTTTGGGGAAAAATAAAAGGAGATTTGAGACTGACGTTAACCTAAAATTAAATTAAATCTTACGTTTTTGAATCGGTGGTTGTTACTGGGAAAACTGAGCTGCTTTTTTTTTTTAAGCTTACAAGAAGTCTTGCATAACTCTCTTTTATTCAAGATGACGACAGTTAGTCAAATGATCAGATAATCTGTTCATTATGTTTCTAAATCTTAAACAGCAGCAGCCAAATAAACATCTCCCGAAGCAGGAACACATGTCGACACTGACTGCAGGAACCATAACTAGACTACAACATTGCCACCGCATGGCTGAGACGAGAAACGTCCGTGAAAAACAGCTTCGCAAAGAATCAACAGAAGCGTATTAGTCTACTAACACTGCGTAATTGTAGAGGTGAATAATACAAGGGTCATATTTATCTTTACAAATAAGCAAAAGAAAACATGAAGCTCACATAAAAATAGCTTGCTAAAAAGAAACCTCTGTTGTTTTAAAACAGGAAATCATTTTCATCTGATGTTAAAACCTGGAGTGGAAGTGGCACGTTGAAGGAACACAGCTCAGTAAACGAGAGCAGTATGATTTAGGAGCTAATCATATTTACCAAGAAATCCAATTTAAGAAATGGACAGGGCTCTATGGCTTCAAACAGACTCATTGGGGGGAAGGAAAGGAGGAAACTACAAAGTAACAGAATATATTCAGACAGTAGGGACATGTAGTTTGAGACACACAGTAATTCAAGTACACGTTAATCTGTGTACTTACAGTATTGGGGTTGGTGAGGTTTCTGGCATCAGTCAGCCAGCTGCTGAGGTGGTTGTACGTGCTTCTCCTGCATGACGTCAACAGAGGGACAGAGGTTACTATGACGACAGGCAAAGACTTAATATGGTGCCGTCTCTGAGAAGGGATCAGATGAGACTCTGCAGCTGCTACATCATAAGGACGGTGTGACAATGAGAGCAGAAGTTTCTCACAGGTGAAACGTACAAACACTTTATCTGTACCATTTCTGCAACATTACAGTGTGATTCTCATGAAAACATTATGTCAAAGAACTGGTCCTGAAGTACAAACAACTTCTACCAAACTGGTTTCAGT
Organism: Larimichthys crocea; assembly: GCF_000972845.2. NCBI lineage: Eukaryota > Metazoa > Chordata > Actinopteri > Sciaenidae > Larimichthys > Larimichthys crocea. The sequence continues at coordinate 8,458,222 of NC_040019.1, forward strand.
CATTTAATTCTGGCCGAGTTAGCTATGGCCGACACAAAAACACCTGGGGTTAACTGTACTGTCAGCTTCTAAACTGAAATAACACTATTTTTGAAACTTGAAGTCCAGGGATTAAAACAAATATAAAAAAACGTATTATAAAGCCACACATTTAATTATAGTTCAATTACAGGACGTGGACATGGAATGAGTTGTGTTCATGTATGACACAAACTCATCTTCTTGTCCATTAGCCTAGCAGAAGCTGTGGTTGCCCGCATTAACAGTAATGTAAACAATTAATATTAGCTTTTCCAGTTAAGTACCGTTTCCAGGCCCCCCCAAAGGGCACTTGGGTGTGGTGTGGACAGACACTCCACATGTTGAACTGTGTGCGTTTGGCAGACCACTGATAGCATCTCACAGTTTAGGCAAGAAGTTTAAACACAAGCCATAAGACTAATTCTTTGTGTTTGTTCAGGAGGGAGTCTGTAAGGGTGGACTGTGCCTTTATGAGATGCTTCAACCCTCCATTAACATTCCTCTTGCATACATGTTTTTATAGAATAACTGCAAATGTTTGTTACATGAAATCTTTGGTGTAAAGCGAGCACCGGTACCTGGTGATGTCGTAGACCATGAGTGCTCCTGCGGCTCCGCGGTAGTAGGAGCGAGTGACGGCCCTGAAGCGCTCTTGTCCCGCTGTGTCCCAAATCTGCAGCTTGATCTTCTGGCCGCTCACCTCGATTATCCTTGTACCAAACTCAACACCAATCGTATGGGGGCAGTCCGCCATGACTGGGGAGAAGAAAGCGAAGTTACTGTGAACATGTGTTTAATGTTTGAGAAACTCACAGAGAGCGAGGCTTGAATGTTCTGCTGAACACGTTTGCTTAACGTTGGCTTTCACGCTTGCTTGCCACTGTTTTTCCTGCATCACTTGACTTCAATCACTCATGCACGCACGTCACACTTTCTTGAGGCAGGTGGCACATAAAACAATGATGCAATGCGGGAGCCGGTGAGCAAAATATATAAATTCAAAGAATTTCACAGGGTCTATTTCAGTATTTCCTCAATATTCACACATTTTTTGTGTTGCGTCATGTATTTCTGGGTTTTTATTGTGACAGGAACTGTGTTTAAGTTTTCTTTTTTTTTCAAGGTTGATGAAAGTTACGACTTGTGCCTGATGTTACAATGTTAATGTTGTATTATATAGTCCGTGAATGCGTGTGTAGTCTCCTACATGCACATCTTGAATGTAAGCCAGCTGCAGGTGCATCAATAATCAGTCTTTAGTCATTATACTTTTCAGTATCAACACCCAGAAAGCAGCAAATTTTCTTTAAAAAGGCTGACATTGAAAACCTTTTCTAAATCACCCCAGTGTATGTGTGTGCATGTATGTGTGTGTGTGTGTGTGTGTGTGTGTGTGTGTGTGTGTGTGTGTGTATGCAGGATGTGATGTTGGCGAGTGAATGAGGAACACAGCATCTGGCTTGTTAATAGTAGCACTAAACAAAACAGAGCTGAATGGTAATGGGAGGCTGCAGCTGACTCACACACAGAAGAAGAGTCTCTCACTGTTGAGCTCACACTCGACTTCTATGCCACTGACTTCCGCTGGCATACAAAGAAATCTAAAGCAATTTAGGCACTCCAGTTGAACCTGGCAACCTTACATACACCGAGGCGCAAGCAATGATGAAAAAGGAGTTAGAAATCAGGGCAGCACTTACATTTCTTTTCTGTGAATTGGTGAAGCAAACATGACTTCCCTACCCCCATGTCCCCTGTAGAGAGAGAGAGAGAGAGAAACTCAGGTCATCCGAGGAAATAACAGAAGAACAACAATCCTCTATTCAAGCCTGCAGTGTCGTCCCCGTGCATGATGTAGCGGGTCCACTGGGAGTCAGCGATGATACTTTAAATTTCTCGTAGACTTAAATATAATGTGCACAGTCCTACAGAGTCTGACAGCACATGTTTAACACACACACTAATGGCACGTTTGTTTTGTTAGTGTGTTGGCTTTCAGGCAAGGCGCTTTAAGTTTCACAGAAGAGGAGGATAAATAGCCCAGAGCTGTGCGTGTGTGTGTTTTATGTCCCTCTGTAAATATATGCACAAGAAAAAGCAGTAATGTGTTCACGTGAAGAAACTTCAGAAAGAGCAGAGCATAATTCTAAAAGAGGAAAAAATGAATATGTGTTAAACTCTTCATTGATACACAGCACAGACATTAAAGTATTGGTCATTTTAAAGCATGCAGCTGTGATGATAAAAGAAGATATTATAGGCCACTGACTAAAGAAATGTGAGTGGACTAACAGTCACAGGCTTGCTTCGACTCGTGCATTTGCCGATTTTACTGATACATGAACTCGTCGCCGAGCATTAGCGTCTCTCAGCAGATGAAAGCAGTCATGCAGAAACAGCTCTTAAAATCTGGTGCTTTATTAAAGATCAAAGCAGAAAAAGACTTTAATGGACATACTGAGACATGCTCGGTGTATGGGGAAACATACAGTATGCAAAACACTCATTCAGGTCCTTTGGAAGTGGATATATTAATGCACTGTGAAGCGCTCCCACAAAGCTCATCAACCCTCAACACTCGTTGACATTGTTCACTTACCAATAATGATGTATTTGAAAATGTATGAGTAGTTGTATGGTGCGGTGGCCATTGTGGCTCTGAAAGAGAGAACAGAGAGAGAGTTTATGCATATGTACTGTCAGAAAGGGAAGCGAGGGAAATAAGTCAATGTGGGTCACGAGTAAAAACATCATTCTTTTATCTTATAAACAAAAACTATAGTCGACTGTCGGCTTAACGCTGACCACATTCTGTCTGCAATAAATTAATAAAATATGTTATAAGAATAAAAGGATTAACACTGCATAGTTTATACATAAATTAAAATACGAGTGACAAAAAAAACAAACATACTATACTAGAAGAGTAGAAATCTAATTTGAGCATGTCTGGATGCAAATAAAACACATTAAGTACTGTCCCTGTACATGACTAATTTGTCATGTATGACAGTGTTATTCTACAAAGCCACGATCCTATCAGAGCAGTACAACCATAACGATGTGAGTGCAGGCAAGCCCGGCTCCTTCAACACTGCACGCTAAAGTACAGCAATAAAAACAGTAAGCCATCTCTCTGTAGTGATCGATACTGATGAGTAATTCCCTAATTATATTAAGCAATGTTCAATTATAAAATATGTAATTTGGTCTGATGAGTGCTCGTCAGCATCAGCAAAGATGGCTTTGATAAAAAACATTTTTTAAAAAACATATGTGCCTGTGTCTCATGATCATGAGATTATTTACTTCCTTTTAAATTCCTGTAAGACAACACAAGTAACCAAAAATGAGTCAGCCCTTTATATTACCACAAATGTTACAAAACGGACCCGTTTGTGGGCTCAAGAATCTTTGGTAATGTATGTACACTTCACAATTTAAGTGATATTGTACTCTAAAGATAACACACCATTTTTATGTTTTTAATGTTAACTAAAACAATCAAAGTCTAGCACAAAGCAAATAAACGGATGCGGCGCCATGGTTTTTGACTCAGCAGTACAGCTGAGGTTGGCAGGCTTCACTTTCTGTAGAGAATTGAAAAGGCAACCTTTCAAACGCTACACCAATGTACACTTGGCTTGAGGGAAGATTAAATGAAGTGTGTTGCCTTACGACAGCGCCAAGGTGATTACAGCGATCCTAACAAAACCAGAGCTCTGTCGATGACAAAGGCTGAAATCTCAGCAGCCAATGAAGTAACAGGAGTGCTCGGCATCACCTGCGGTATTATTATTATTATTGTTCTTAATTTCTTTCTTGACCAATGTATTTAAAGCCCGGTCACAATGTGACGGATGCAGTGCATGTAGACGAAGGCTGCTCTGTGTCGTCAGTATTTTCTCTATAGCAGCAATCCCTGCAGTCTCTTCTCATAATGACAGAGCACAACACTGGCTAATCTTGATGCCACTGGACACACACACGTCTGTCTACAAGTAAACACCGTGGCACTTGCATGTACACAAGAACAGCTCCAGCATCACAGGCTCAGGAGCTGGGCTAAAAATAGCCTCGACACCTATCTGATACCTGGTGACGCTTCATTGTTCGCTCAATTCAAAGCGCATAGACAAAGCATGTAGGGAAATGCCTTCAGTTTTACCGCACAATAACACCACTAGAGGTAAATTAGAAAAGGCTTTCACACAAATTGGTTGAAGAGTGAGAGAGAGGGAGTCTCTTTTTGAACATGCACATTTGTTCAGACCATGAGGGACATCAATGAAGCTGCTTTAGAAAGCAATAACATCTCCTCGCATCAAGGCTATTTCAGAGTTGTGCTGAGTAAAAGCTGCTGTATAATTCTGTATCAAGGTTCTGTCGTACTAATAACTCAGCCTTAACAATAAGGGGCGTAATCATTCAGCAGCCTGATGGTTTCTATGTCCCCGGCAAACAGCAGTCTGTGTTTCTGTGATCTGCAGATCCAGGAAAACTGTGTTGTAGTTAAAGCAGTTCCTGGGAGTCACTGTGCCATGTCGGAGCCGCCTGCTGCTGCTGCTGCTGGTGTTATGCTCGAGCTTCTACAGCTGCAGTTCAGTGACCGTGTTTGACTGGCCAGATTAATGCTGACACTCCCAGAAGAAATGTGGATGACAATCAGAGAGAGAAGCGATGGAAATAAATCAAAAGAAACAGACAGATAAATGGGAGTAGCAGACTTTCGGTAGCATGTGAAATATAGCTACAGGAGACACTAGAAAGGAAATGAGGAGGGCCTGCAAGGCTACTTAGCTCAGGTTAATTCAGGTCAGGGTGTCACCTTTGCTTGAATTAAAATGCTGTTGGGTCAGGAGCCCACATGACTGTGACTGTGACTACAACACCTCGAGGAAAACACAAAAAAAATCGGGATAAAATAATTAAAATGAGATTACTAATTACCTGAGGAAAAATGTACATTTCCAACAGAAGAAGGTGCTTAATGTTATCGTTTATGTAAACAACTGGCAGGGACACCAGAGCAGGTTGTGTCCGTGTTTTTGTTGGTGGGCCCAGAGAAGATCTGGCTCGTACTCTCAATCCCCAACAAACTCTGCAACTCGAGCTGACATTTGGTGATTATTCAGGCGAACACTAACAAGATAACTGAAGTGAAAAGCAGTCTGTATAAACTTGCTACGTGCTGCTCGTACTATCTCGGTATCTACCCGACTGAGAACATACTGTGATATCACAAAAATGATCACGAATGACCAGGACGCTCGCTACCACAAGCTTGTTAACACTGCAGTGGTCGTTTCGAGGGTGTCGCTTGATGCAGTATATTAATAAACAGATGTTTCTGGTTAAGTTTGGCACTTTTTCTTTTTTTTTTTAAAAACACAAAAGTGAAACCATGAACAAATCACACAGTTACACCATCGACATCCTTTAAAACCCCAGAGGAACATTTGAGGGTCGTTTCCCAGCTGCCTCCTGTCACGTGACGCTCATGTGGCATCTCTCTCTACCTGGTGTGATAGTTTCCAGCGCTCTGGAAAAGTGAGCTATTTATGGAGGTTATCCCCCAACCTGAAAGTGTGATTCAGTTAGATACACAACCCCCGCTTTTTTTTTCTCTTAACATTTCAGCTCGTTACACAGAAATAAACCCCCACGAGTATCCATCAAGGAGAAGGCGAGTCAAGATCATGTGACCAGACTGCAGCCTCAGCACTTCCCATTACTCTTTAACACACTGAATCTTTCCTCCGGAGCAAACACTGTCACTGCCTTTTCTCCTCTCGACTGCAAAAAAGGGAAAAGGATGCACGACTTATGGGTGACTCAAACCACCGGCCTTGTTGGGAAAAATCATGACACATACACTATAGCCACAATGCCTCCATGATGTTCAGGCCCACTATTCGAATCATGTGACTTCTTTCAAGCTGAAAAAAACAATATAATGAGATCACTGAATTTTAAAAAAAGGCGAGACAGACGCCCTAACGCAAATGCATACTAAATCAAATTTGTGTTTATATGAACACTGAACAAGTTTCCTGCTAGTAAACAAGAGTGTTACTGGCACCACAAACATAAATGATGCAGCATTTTATGTTGGATAAAAAGGGCAGCTCTATACTAATTTCCACTTTAACACACAAAAGCGGATATTTTTTAAAAATAAAACAAAAGTAAAGTCAACCCACTATTAGCTACGGAAATATCACTGTATGATCTCTTATGTACAAGAAGCCAGAGAGAGAAAGAGACAAACAAACACAACAGGAGCGTCTGTTAATTATTATTATTATTATTATTATTATTATTATTATTATTATTATTATACCTGCTCACCTAAACCGTGCCTAGCTTTTCTTTAGCTCAACAGCCGGCTGTGTGACAACACCAGTTTGGTTAAATATCTATTGTTTGTTCGTTTGTTAGGACACACACACACACACAGAAAAAAACAAAACAACAACGTTTCCATGCGGAAGAAGACACAAACCCTGACATTTACTTCGTGGATGAAGCTTTACATGATCGTGCCTGATAACAAACCACGGCCCTCACATCACAGCTAGCTGTTTTGACAGCTAAGTTTGCGTTTGCCTCTCGCTCACATCCACGGATGTGTACCCTGACAACAAATATACACACGTGTGAGCCGGTCGCCTCTATTAAAACACACAAACAATAGAGTCATTTTGTCATTTTTTGGAAAAAATAACTCCTGGACGGATTTCACAAAAAACTAGCCAGCGTTAGCTTTGGCGTGCTAGTTTGCCAGCTAGCTGCAGTGGCTGGATTATGTTAAGATACGTAGCTTAGTCAGCTTGTCAACCCATATTCAGTCAACACCAAGCAGGTAGTTTATCTCCTATGATAGTAGTTTAACCGGAGATTATCTCCTTTTGTTGGAAGTAAACACAAACACAGTGTTAGCCATCTGTCAGCTAGCGTCGTTAGCTTTCCAGTTAGCTGTCTCCCGGCTAACACAGGCGTCCACTAACCGTGCCCGTATTTTAAATATCAGCGTTTATCACGTACCACACACGGACTGTGTGTGTGTGTGTGAGTGTGTCTCCTCTTTCCCCTGACCTTACCAGAAATGAAGTCCTTTGAGCTTTGTGTTCCTGAGCTGCTCACAAGAGGAATGCAGGTTATCCTGGCTCAAGTATGATCTGTCTGTCCAAGATGGCTGCTCGGGCTGCACAGGGTTTCCTCCGCTCTGTACAATGGGCTTCTGGGACAAAGAGCATCATATGCGGCTGTTTGCGGTGTGTTCACCTGTAGGGGTGCACGGTTTACGTGGAAGAGGCGACCTCACCTGCGCAGGTGTATTCATCATGTACGTACGACCTAATGCTGATTGAAGTGCCGTATCAGATTATGAAAACTTAGGTGTAAGCATGAGATACAAGCTTGTGTGTTTCAGGGATTGGGTTACACCTGATTCATATACTTTACACTTGAGATGCTGTTTCATTCATTCATTCATTCATTTATTTAATGGGACCATGTACAGTATTAAACATAAACATAAACGATTACATTTGATGTACTGCACCAGAGTTAGGTTACAGCTATTTTTCATCTGCAGTCCCTCCGGCCAGGGGCGCCGTATAGTGGGGGAAAGTTAGGACAATTCCAAGGGCCCGCGACTGACAGGGGCCCCAAAAAATAGGTGAACACCAGTATAAACGTATTAAACCAAATTTTGTCATGGGGCCCAAAATTCCTGGCGGCACCTCTGCCTCTGGCAGACACAATTAAAACATATTACAGCACAATAACAAACACACAGGACACATAAGACAAAATACAAAGTTACACACAATAGCACATAACATACACCCACAATGTCAGTGGCTACAGAGCTGATTATCCATTAGCAGACTTTTTAATTTGGTTTTAAATGTACTGATGGAACTGCAGCTCTTTATATCGTAAGGTAGGGCTTTCCACTGAGTTGTGGCTTTCACAGAGAAGGCTGATTGCCCAAATGCAGAGTGACGAAATGGTATGGTAGTTTCATCGTCCCTTTTTGCCTTTGAAGACTAATCAGACAGATGTGAGGTCGTTTGACGGATCAATCAAATCATTTTGTGGCCAAAAAAATAATTTATTGTCTGTTTGTTTGTTGTTTCCTTCAAGTCAACTTTATTGTAAATACTGCCATATGTACAGGACACACAGAGAATTGAAATATGAATGTTTTATGTATTGTATTGTCTTGTTTTGTATGTATTGTATTGTTTTGTTCTGCATGTACACAGGCTCCCTCAATAAGCTTTAGATAGCTTCTACGGGAGACCTGATTCACACACAGGTATATAATCTTCTTTTCTTTTTAAGTTGAAATAATGACAATTACTGGATGTCAATATGTTGTGTGTGTGTGAAAAAAAGAATGAAGAAAGAGAAAAAAATAGTGTAAACAGGTGCAAACAGTAATATACATGAAAAATAAACATGTGTACATTTACTTTACATGCAGTTAATATTGTAGTTACCATTGCATCCCATTTTAAAGTTGCATCAAAATATATGTGCTATACAAAACATTCAAACTAAATTATTTGAGTAGGTTTACAGGTCAAATTGCAGGCCTGTCTTCAAGAATATCGTATTGAAACAGATTTTTTTCTGTAGATTATTAAGATGTGTAAAGGATGGCAAACTCTTCCAGTAAGTATGTCTCTAATGTTTTCCTTCATTGTACCTATCTTTTTCTTTGATCACATCACAGCTTTGGCATTCTCTCAACCAGCATCACCTAGAACAGTTTTTCATTAGTCAGTCAGAGTTCCCATATATGCACCGGTTCCTTCTCTTTGTGGTTCCACTCATCCCAAACCATCTCAATTGGCTTCAGGTCGGTCGATCCTGGAGGACAGGTCATCTGATGCAGCACTCCATCACTCCTCTCTGGTCAAATAGGCATGACATAGTCAGGAGGTGTGTTTTGGGTCATTGTCCTGTTGAAAAACAAATGATGGTCCCACAAAGTGCAATCCAGATGGGATGACATATTGCTACAGAATACTATGCCAACCATGCTAGTTCATAGTGCCATGAATTTTGAATAGATAGACAAGTGTCCCCAGGAAAGTACCCTCCATCACACCTTCTCCTTCATGCAATATTGTTGGAACCACACATGTAGTTATCATACATCATTATCATTATCATCATTTGTGCCACAAAAACACAGAGGTTATCTCAAATTTGCACTCATCAGACCAAAGTACAGATTTCCACTGGTCTAATATCCATTCCTTGTTTTTCTTAGCCCTTCTTGTTAGTCTCCATCAGTAATTGATTATTTGCAGCAATTCGAACATCAAAGCCTGATATGTGTGTGTCAGTTATGTAAACTCTGTAAAGCATTTATGTGGGCTCTAATCTAAGTTGCAGTTAATTGGGGATTTCTGAGGCTGGTAACTCTAATGAACCTATATCCTCTGCAGCAGAGGTAACCTTTGGTCTTACTTTACTGGGGTGGTTGTCATGAGAGACAGTTTGATCATAGTGTTTGATGCTTTTTGTGACTGAACTCTAAGACACATTTAAAGTTCTTGAAAATTTCAAGTCTTAAGTAATGATGGATTGTCGTTGAACAGTTCTCGCTGTAATATGAATATATTTACTGTACGCAAACACTACCACTGAAAAACAAACTGAGTACAAATGAACCTCACGTGTCACATAACTTTTGTTTTGGTATGACGAAACAATTCAAAGCCTTTTTCTTTTGAAAAATATGAAACATTTTAATACATAAATTCACAACATTACATGCTTTCACTGTACAATGTTTCTTACAATCCTACACAGAACTACATGCAGTGTGCTTCCCCCAAGCTTAGCCTGGAGAACTAGACGGCAAACTAAAAAAATATCTTTCATTTTACAAAGTAAATAGCCTTTGGACTTTAAAAGAATGTACTGCACACAAAGATTTGGTCTTCAGAAAGACGATGGACTCCTTATAACAGAGAAAATGGATTTATGTCTTACAGTACAAGTGGATGTGAGCCTTTATAAAACTGTAGTCAGTGTGTATCTGCTACTAAAAGATTTTTATGAACGGACAAATAAAGAACTTTCTTTCATGGCAAAAATTGTCCCATAATATTCCATGTACTGTACAAACTACATTTGAGTAAGTGGATGTGCACAATAAATTCACTGATGACTTCATCAGTATAGCTTCATCATTATTTTATTTGGCCATTGGTCTAACTACGATTTCAAGGTGCTTGCCAGTAACACCGAGATAAACTCTCATTCAGCTCTAAACATGAGGAGTGTGTGAGAGTTACTAATACAAAATTACTATCCAATAGTCCACTGGTGTCAAAACCCTCTCCAGTTTGACTCCATATCACAACCACATCCTCAGCAGCAAGAGGCTGAACAATGCACTGATGTAGTGGAGTGTGACTGGATACCAGGAGGTGGCGCTATTACATAGGTCTGAGTCACAGCAATGGATGCGCACCCCTGGCAGCTCTTGCTGCTGGCAGTGTCTGGATGTGGCACAACCACTGGTCAGGACAATACCCAGAGCCGCTGGAGGGACAGAAGGGGGAGACAGTCAGTCAGAGAGAGAAGAGTGACGAGCTGGTGTTTGTCTCAGCAAGAAAAAAAAGCATAAGTAAGCACCAAATACTGCAAGTGTGTAATGAGGAAGACATTTAGAGATCTTAAAGGCACACTCCACAGGATGTGTCTTCACAGTTGAGAAACCAAGCCTCTGACAAATGGTACATTTTGTACCTGGAGAAGCATAGCAACAAAATGCAGAGTCTATATTTAAAATGCGTATTAGCTTTATGCAACTGGGAAAATACTGAAAATATCTAAATAAATAAATACCTAAACCTAAATCCCGAAGTGAGAGCTGCAAATTCTGTCACTTCTGCGTGTAACACAGTCTTAAAGAAAAACACTGGCCTCTAATAATTACTGCAATACAGTTTGTGTTATATTTAAATTATTCTTTCAGTGCCTGCAGCTTGGAAACGATGAAACTAAAATACATAATTAGAATCTGAACGCAGGAATACTTGGCACAGGCAAACTCTACATAAATGAATAAATGAATTCCAGCCCTACTTCAGCTTCACCCTGTTTTTCTATTTAGGTAATTTCTCTAATGAGATTTTACTGATCACCTTCTGGCACTCGATTAGCACCTGACAACATCTCTGTCATTTATAATCCCATAAAAGACAACCTGATGTCACAGGGTAAGTGATGATGTTTTTAAGGTGATTGCCAACTTGAAAAGATCAGCTTCTTCGTTTCAGTTATGATGATTCTTAGTCTAGCCCATCTCAGTTATATGTTGGAGACAGCTAAGAAGTGAGAGGACGTTATGTTTAGGAGAGAAGGGCATTTGGCCGGCTTTGGGCTCAGGACAGATGTCTTGTATCCGAGGACAAAGGGGACTAGAAGTCTAAGACTCTTATAGAACTTCACCAGCATCTGTTAGATTTGAGTTTGGCGGGGTCACAGGAAGATTAACAGACTGACTGGCTACAGATTACTACCAAGACATTGCTTTAAGGTTTTGACAAACTGTCATACTTGTCTCTGATGGGCTGTTGTCAGTCCTTGTCTGAGCTTTCAGTTTCTCTGAGCCAATCGAAAAAAGGTGCCTCATCAGCCCTTTCAACATGGGTGAACCGAGGTAGACATCAAGCAAAGGAACAGCTGGATTGTCCACGCTTCTATGGACATCAGCAGAACCACTCATCTGGCCATCACTATCTTGTCGTGGCTGTCCACATCCTTCATTTGACTTCAAACAATGAAGGACTTATAATTTACTCAGCAAAGCACATTTAAGTAGGGTTACATAACTATCCTCAGTGCAAGGAGCAATAGAATATTCACATCAGTGGACACAGAACATTTACATGAAAGTACCGATTAAAAATGATTATGCCAATGTCCAGTGGCATGCCAGAGTGAGTTCATAATGATTTAATAATCTTCTACCTAACTAGAAATGAAGAGAAGAGAAGAGAAGAGAAGAGAAGAGAAGAGAAGAGAAGAGAAGAGAAGAGAAGAGAAGAGAAGAGAAGAGAAGAGAAGAGAAGAGAAGAGAAGAAAAGAAGAAGAAGAAGATTGTAAATATGATTTCAGTTTATTCGTCATTATATATCGCTCATTAAGGTTTACTCACTACTCTCTGTCTTGATGCAGAATCGGTGTTTGAATCCTTTGTGTGAGTGGGCGCAGGTGATGACCTCTGGGTTGGAGCAGCCCACGTCCACGTACCTCTGGCCCTGAATGATGTTGCAGCCATAGCACTGCAGCCCATTGACTGCAGGGGACACAGAACAGTACATGACATGAGTGTACATAAGAAATAGCCCACTTCCTGCTACTTTAGACTATGCAAGGATTAGCATACATAGTAGAATCCAAGAATTATGCCAAGAAATGTGTTCATGATGGGAACAACATCAAGTGTGAGTTAACTGTCTCCGCTTGTAGACATCCAGCCTAATAAACCCAGTTTGTAGCAATGTTGGTAATGCTAATATTGTTTCTTCAGAGGTAAAGTTGACCTGGCTTTGATGAAACCATGACTCCAAATCTACATCAGAAGGATCTCCATTGACTTTCAAATTTAAATCATCTTTAACATACATAAACATACATATTCACAATCTTCTCTTCTCTTCTCTTCTCTTCTCTTCTCTTCTCTTCTCTTCTCTTCTCTTCTCTTCTCTTCTCTTCTCTTCTCTTCTGCTTAAGGGTGACTCACCCTCAGTAGTATACCCCATCCTAAGCTGTCTGCCTGCCAGCTCTAGCTTGTGATCTCAAAGCTGTGTCTACCACTCAGCACCCTGTAAATGGTGGAAACTACAGCACAGAAAAGGACCTGAGTGGGACTTGATCAATATGCAGCCAGACGATGCTGTTTACTTTGCTTTCTCAACTAAAGCCTAAAAATCATAGACCCAACATGATGATTTTGCCGAACTGTGCTTGGTCCCTGTATCGAAGCACGATACAGTAGAACTTTTAAGCGTATCTTTTCAGAAATTTAATGGTGATCCGAATGCTTCTTTCATCTTTAGCTCCCTCTTCTCCCGTCTCACTTCCCAAATGTCTAACTCTCTCAAGAAAGTAAGGCTAAGCTTTACAGAACAAATCCACCAGAGCTTAAAGGGATTGTCCGTGAATTCAGACCACTCACACACCTGTGCCTGACCTCTAAAATCCCACACACATAAGATGGAAGATCAGCTTTGGCTGAAACCAATCCTCCCTCTTTATCTGTACAAACCTACAACCTACAAAGTGCGAGGGCAGTGAGTGGACACGAGCCTCTCTCTACCTCTGCTCTGTTAAATAGCCCACCGAAAGCTCTGATGGAGCTTTCAGGAGCAAACTAATCCGAGGCAAATGCTCTTACAAAAATCACTTTAGAAATCTGCTGGAATCAATGTAAAGCCTCATAGGGACTGTGAGCACATGCCAGCCTTTAGGGGATGTGTCATATTCCCCTGCTGGTGATACGCCATGCAGTGAAAGCTGTCATAAATACTGGAGCATTTCAATAGAGCTGGGTAATGGTCGGGTAATAGAAACAAAAAACATGGCATGGGCATTTACATCTGGCTAACAACCTGATTTATCAATTCACTGTGAACCGATATTGTTACACACCTCCCTCATGAAACATTGAAAAGCTGCCCGATATGAGCATTTGTCAACATAATGAGAAATATTGGAAAGACATTCAGCTTTCACGGCACAGTGCAATTAATTATAACCAGATCCTCTCCCAGTATGCATTGCTAATGTTGATTAAGTCTGTATATATCAAAATCTATTGTGACCTAAATCTAATTTCATCAATTATTGGTTTTGATCATGTTTAACATGTAATCATGCAAATTTGCTCATCTGCATTTCAACGCAGAGCCAATTAAATTCATAATACTGTTATATGCTTTATACATTTTTTATGAGAAACGTTTAAAGAAGAGGACAAAAGGAAAAAGCATGAACAGACAAGCAACAAGGGTTTGAGGAGTTATCATAAGAACATTTGGGTTTCATTTTATTACAGTTTTCCCATCTCAATATATATTATTATGTTTTACTCTTTCAGTAGAACTTAAAATAAGGTTGTGCTCAAAATGAGCACTTAAGACACCATAAACGTTTTAGAAACTAATCATGATTGCAAGATTATTGCTGTAATCAAGAATTATGTCATGCATAGTAAGTGTTAAATAATGTGCTACCATGCTATTAAGCTCAATTTCCTCTGGTTTGTTTGTTGGTAATGACTCATTATCACCTTTTATCCATTATACATCTATGTTTTTTTCTTCTCTTGCCTCATCTGCTCCCCTATTTATAAAAGCCACATCATTAATCGGTCCAGGAGCTCATTTCACCCTCCGGTTTGGAGTTGGGATCAGAGGTGATCTGATTCAGACCAAAACATACACGTCAAGCAAAGCAACATCTCAGCACACATCACCCTAGTTCTTTCTTCCTTCTCTTTGGTCCCTAGTGAAACAAAGGTTGCAGCCCAGCCGAGTCAGGTCAATCGTTATTGCTCTTTAGGGAAATTTAGTTTGCCAACTATGGATATTACCTATTGTTGGGAGCCATAGCTTTGAACTCCCAGGTCAATTACATGCAGAACAAAAGCACCTTTCAGCATGGTCGTTTATTATATATATGTGATTTCCCCAGCCTATTTTCCATAATTCGACTGCTCTCTCTTATTTTAACAAATGTTGATTTTTACAATACTTTCACTGTATTCATATGTATACTGCAACATAACCTCTATGACTGTACATTATGTTATTGATTAGTTTGTCTGCAGAAGCCTGTTGTAAGTGTTATTGAATCTGTGATATCATTAGAGCTCAGTGCACTTTTTCTTGTCTGTCACATACAAATCTATGCATGCACATGCATGCGCACACACAGACACACACGTGTATACACCCTCTCACATGTCTCCATGCATTGCAAAATCCTTTATACATTTCCAAATACATCCTACTCACCCTGTGTCAAGCAGAGTGCCCAAGCCAAGATAAATCCAAGCCCATACACCAGCCAGGTATGTAAAGTCATGGATGCAGCACAGTAGTGATGGTCAGTGGTCAGTGCTGGAGGAGAGAGAGCCAGATATTGCTCTCCTCTGCTCTCATCTAATAGTCTACCAACCAGACAGAGAGAAAAATCTAGCAGAGATCCTACTTCCCAAAGCCTGAGCAAGCCCGACTGTCTCTCTCCACCCCAGCCCCAGCGAAGCTCACACAGTGTGTGAGTGGAGCGCCAGTGAGAGTCCAGTGAGAGAGGGAGCCAACCATCCAGGCAGTCAGTCAGCTCAGCAGCCAGTCAGGCAAAGAGACGTGGGGGGAGGAAGATAAATGAGTGAAGGAACTAAATAAATGTATGTCTTTCTCAGTGGTCTCCTCACGTCTCTGAGTAGGTGAAGATGGTGGAAGCTGGTGGTTTGATCATGAAAAAAAAAGAAAAAAAAAGATCCTCTCTCATGTCACCCCATGAAGAAAACCACCTTCTTTCATCCCAGAGATGAAAACAAACAGTGTGGCAATGTGTGTGGTTCTTTTCCAGTTGGGGCGAACACATCAATCAGGATTAATTCTTGATTGATAATCCATCACTTCTAATAATAGTCTTATCAAAATGTGTTAAAAGCCCAGGCACTAAATGGGATGGCATATTGGTGGGAGGGGGTAGGCTGGCGAATATGAGTGTGTGTGTGTGTCTGAGGGGGAGCATTGCCAAAGGACAGACAAACACACACTCACACAGTTTTCCAACAGGGCAGGTTATCTCAGCTCGGTGTATCACTGTGCTCACACACTGGGGAGAAAATTCTATCTAATCAAGAATTAAAGAGTAAATCCTTTCTTAGAGACTGTAATGCCAGTGGATAAGGCAGGCTTTGTGGTAAGCCCTCATTCCCTCCCCACCCAAAGCAACATATGGTCCAGCCTGATAGATGGCTGCCAATGATCGCTGTCATTCATATTAAGACATATTTACAGAGGCCGGTGCAGAGTTTTCCACATATGTTTTGATTACAGTGGAATGCAGATGAGCTACTTTTTCATGACAAAACAAACAATGTCTAATCACGACTTCCAGTTCATCCTTTTTGTTCCTTATGTTTCTGCACACACACATAAATGTGTCTCTTTTTATTTGTAAACGTGTGCAGCTGTGTGTGAGTTCTCTCCCCTCCCTGTGATTTTATTCATGACTCATTGTTTGTGTGTGAGTGCGAGTGAAAGAAAAAGCAGGACAAGAAAAGAGACATGCCAGCAGTGTGTACTATCTATGCGAAGCATATGGTAGGTAGAGAAGGTCATGTGGACAGTTGTGCATGTCTGCATGAGGAAGTGAGAAGACAGAAAAAAGATGCTGTTTTAAGCTTGGCTTAAAACAATAATCGTGTGTGTGTGTGTGTGTGTGTAAACTAAACCTTAAAGAAATGGTTTAACATACAGGGACTTGTGTTAATATAATAACAGATTGCTTAACTCCAGTGGTAATAAAACTTGGCTATCAGCACCACTAAAGCTCACTTAACACATTATATCTTGTTTTTTTATCATTGTTTTAAAAAAAAATCATCATCTTGGCCAGATACATTAATTTCCTATAGTCTCTGCTGTCATAGCAACTGCTCAGAAAACCTGCTAAATGTTATTTTGCACTATAGATTAAACAAACTAAACTAAGTCAGCATTAGGGATGGTGGATTTGGTTACAGAGCCAGGCTAACTGTTCCCCTCTGTTTCCAGGCTTTGTGCTAGGCTAAGCAAGCTTAAAAAAAACAACAACAAAAAACTACAGGTTGCTTCCATTCGTCAGGGACACGGGTGATGAATCTATAATGTGGCGTTTTCATATTGCATCAGTACAACCAAACTGAGTGGTGTGAAACATAAAAGAGCAGTCCTTCGAACAAGTCCCAGTGCTGATGTGCGTCTGCAATTTTGTCCTAACCTTTTTTTTCCCCTCTTTCCCCATCTTACAGCTCTTATTCTTCTTATTTATATTCTGCTGAGCTGCTTGAGCCTTTGAGTGATAAAGCCATGAAAGAGAGAGTGAGAGAAGGATGGATTCGGTGGGGTGGAGGGGAGGAGAGGAGAGGAGAGGAGGTCCAGCAGTACCAGAATGATGAAAGTGAGTCTTCCCCAAGCTCCTCCTGACTTATCTTATGACACACAATAGCTGCTTTAAATACCCTTGACGTCCCCTGCGGTGACTAGTTTGGAGTGACAGTGAGAAGAATAGGGAAGGCAACATGGCTTTAAATTCTTGATGAAATTGCAATTAAGACACCAGAAGAAAAAGTGAGCCTGAGGCTGTGCACGCTAGCGACCAAAAAGAAACAACAAGGATGTGATGAGAAAATACATGAAAAGTTAATTCTGCTCTTTGGGCTTTAATTCTGGGCAACTGTCATCTCATATAACCCTCCCCTAAAAATGATGAGGAGATGAGACTAGGAATGGCCATTAAGTCTTGTGTATTAACTACAGCCCAGCGGGTTCTCTGCAGAGTTAATGAGCAGTAATCCAGTAGTGTTTGACCACAATACTCCACACCATGGAAAAATATTCTGCAGGCTACGTGCAGCTAAATCAAAAGAAGTCTAGAAATGACACAGAGCAGCGAGGTTTCACACTTCTTTCAGGGACATTGATGCCCCACCAGTTGGGCTGGTTGGAGAAATCCTCGTGGTTGGGTCCCTTACAGTTCCCCTTTAGCAAAAGTTTTTGTGTTTTGTATCACATGTCCCATGATTATCGCCTTAATTCTGCCACTAGCTGTAAGATTAACTGCTGAAGCCTTGAAGGGAAACTGCCTTTTAGCACCCAGAATATCAAGTAATTGAAAGTTTGACCGGATGTATGTGCCTCTGCAGTTTTTACACTAAAGGGAGTGCAAAGCTGGATTCTCCTTATACAGCAAAGGAGACGTCTCAGCAAAAGGCTTAGCTTTATTTGTGGGAAAGTAAGCACTTCTGAAATTTGCTTCAATGCCCTTTAAATTATGGTCACCAGCATTTTTAAAGGAAGCGCATTTACTCAATGCAACTGTTTACTACATGAAGTCACAAATATACTCTTACTATTCAAGGAGTTTATGTACTCAAAACAGAAAACAATCCATTTTTTTGTTATGCTTAGTAATAATGTATGGATACATTATAATTCATACGTTCCTCAAATGTCTGCTTGTTCCCTGCATCTATGTAATCAATTGTAGGAGCACAGATTATTCCGGTATTCTCCTAATCCTTTGTGGGTATCGTGATCTTCTACATAAAAAAATCCTGACCTCCTACAATTTTTCATGGTTTGAAATTGATGCCCTAGTAAAACTTTCTGACCTAATAAGCTACATTGTCTACCATGATGGGCAAGTGAAGGGTCCAGAGAAACTACAGGGTTAACATAATTATACATCTTCTCAAGCATGTAAGCGCTGCTCCTCGCAGCGTCTTATCAGCCCGTGGCATCTTAAGAGGCACGGTCCAATCAGTGGCCTTGTATTTTGTGCATGGCTGCTCTGTCTCCTTGCCCAGGAGCCCCGGGGATGAAGCCAGGGGCCCACTTACCATCTGCTGCTGTCACTGGGGGTGGCACTATCACGTTCGCAGTGCCATGCCAGCCCAATGAGCCCAAGATCGGGCATTGACCCTTTCTTCAACTGCCCTGAGACGTACTTTCTTCCTCACCAGATTACAGCTACACGTTGCATCACTGGTTCCTGATTCTAAAGAAATATTATAGAAATATTTTGCAGAAAGAATTGGAAAATATGATGTTTGCATAAAAGAACTGGCTTCAGTTTGATGCAAAAGCTAACAGTTTAACAAAATGTTTTTTTTTTTTCTTATTTTTAATGACGATGGATTCTGAAATTGTCTCTCAGCAGTTTTCACAGTTTCAACATTCACAGTAAATCTCACATTTCACAGTTAGGATATAATCTTTTTGTGGGATGCAACTCCAAAGCTAATAGCAGCCATTTCTAACTTTTTGAGAAGCTGTTATCAGATTTCAGAGATTAATTTGTCCCTTGGATGTGCAGCGTCTGGCATGGAAAATCAAACCAGCATTTGAAGGCTTGTTGGAGGGACGTGCCCGCCTGATATGCTGCAACACATCACTAGCAATACTAATTGGATGTTTGGACTATTTTTAAAAGGTCCACTGAACCCATGGCCAGCCCTTTAAAGAGCGGTTAATAAATAATTAAATTGACACAGATAGAGTGGAAGAATATTTAACTTCTACCCCCATTTAAAAGCTTACAAACCATCAGTTTAATAATGTCTTAATTTAAACATTACCCTCAATCTCCAAGGCTTAGAGGCAACATCTGTTATGCACATACACACTCTGCTGGAGAACATCTTTATAAAAATCAAACCTGAGACATGTTGACATCTGTTCTTCTAATGACTTTTATTCAGCGCATATTTAGGCATTGACTGCTTCATGAACCAGTGTATCAAAAAACCATCACTGACTTAACTTACACCACAGATTTTTGAAAGCTCAGACACTCCACTGTAAGTCCCATATAGCTCAGGATGCAGCTTAGCTCAGCCTACATTAAGTCCTCATAAATCTATGCATGTTTGTCATTTATAGATCTAATCGTTATACTTTGTTAAATCAATGACAGGGCTCTCGGGGGATTTGTAAGAGGTGGGGCGTTATCAAGCCCTGGTCCCAATAGGAAAATTAAGACACGCTGCTCTATTTCCTTTCATAGGCTTCAGTACACATTGACAGAAATAAAAGCTCTGCCTAATGAATAGGAAAGCAATTTAGAAAATAAACTGCCTGAACAACATCATGTAGAGATGATGCAGTGATTCGGGAGCATTTTTTCAACATCATGGCTTGACATAGCGAGGAAATTGAGATTTAAGACACTGCCAGGAGCTTTGGAGGCTGACCTGATAGCACACCGATGGCAACACTGAGTTTAATTCGATGCCAAGTCAAACCCACGGCAACCTTCCCATCCCTGCCAGCTTCATATCTTAATTCCCTCAGGCTTTATCACTTAAATCACCTTTAAGAACACAAGCGGATCCTATAGGTGGCTTCATACACCTATTGCCTGAGTGTAAGCCCTGCATCTCTCTCAGCTCACTGAACAGATTTGGCTACAGGCCACCGCAGCCAGGCTGTGTGAGGGAATGTGAATGGCATTAGCTCGGGGCTGTTGCCATGGTGTTGACTTATTTACTGTACATCAGCCCACTGACTTCAAACAGCGCAGTACACGTTTTGGCTGCCATATTAGTGTCAGTGTTATCATCCAAAGGACACATTTATACTGGGTGATTTAAAGAAATGAAACTGTGGCTGCTTATAAACAACAGAAAGTTATGAGCAAATGGAAAAAGTCCTGTATGTTGTAAGAAAATGTGCTTTATTATTATCTTCTGACAAAATCTAATATTGGTTTTCATTAATGATACATATTCTAAAAAAACACATGCATTCTGATGGTTATTAAAAATAAGAAGGAAAACACTGTTGAGATCTTTCCCTCATATGACATACTGTACATCTCGGTATTTGATGTCTTGGGCAGCTGTTTTCTTGAGCAGCAGCTGGCCAGACATTTTAATGAAACCACATGTGCAATATATTTGCTATTTAAACTGCCCAATAAACAATGTGCCAGTAGTGAATGCATGGATTATTGGAGATTTTCAAGTACAAAATTCTTATCCTGAACCATTTTAGGCTAAATTAAAACGAGAATTTGAACAAGAGATTCATATTTGATCCCCTCACAGATTCAACTGGTTGTGTGAGATTAATTTTAAGTCAAGGCTGTCAAGAGATGATATTTGCTATAAACTTGGGTGGGGCAGTATTTATGAATGGAGGGAGAGCTGTGTTCTGTTATGTCATCAGCAGCAACATGGTTTTATTTGGAACTAATGCTATTTCAAACAATGATTTATTCCGTTTAGTTTGTGTATAATAAATACAGCATTTAAGGAGAGAATCCTAAAATTAGCATAGTGCATAATGCCTGCTGAAACTCAGCGATTCTGTAAGCTTATGTTTGTTGGCTGTGGATTGTGGACTGGACTAAAATCTGTTGTTTTTTTTTGTTTTGTTTTTGAGAAAGAAGAAGAAATCTCGTAGCACATTTCAGCATTCCTGTAGCATTAGTGTGACAGTTGTTGCATGGATGGGTAGGCTTTGCCTGCCCAAAATGTCCTATGCAGTCACTTCATTAAAAGTTATGCAACAAAAAGAAAAGCTCTGATCGTCTTTTTTGGCCCCATGGGGTTTCAGATATATAAGTAGTCATCACAATAAAGGCATATTAGTGCAATGCCTTATTTTTAACGCTTCATTGGGTAGGCATATCCAGCTCTGCTTAGTTTATTTTCCTCAGACAGATACACAATCTAGTGACATTATACGTAGGCCACCAATATAAATTTGCAGGACTTGGTTGTTGCCAGCTCTTCTTGTCACAACATGCAGACATGGAAATTACACCTCTTGATTACATATTGTGAATAAATGTGTATAAAGGGGTTAATAAAGCAAATAATCCCAGTCAAAGTGAATTAATTTATTTCTGACTGATGAGATAAATAATGCCTATTGTGTTATTTGCTTGCACATGACTGAACCTGTTTTCAGTATTTCAGTATAATCACTACTGTGATTAAATCAGTATTGGACTGTGCATCAGAGACATTGCTGTAAAAATTAGGGTGCAATCAATATTCAAACTAAGACTCTGCTACAACACATCTGCGTCAGCATTTCAAGTGTAGACATAGGAATGCTAACACAATATAAGGTGAGGATGCCTAAGGTATATCCACACTCATAAATCAAGTGAAAAGCCAATAAATAAAGTAATAACACAGATAAACACAACATTTGCACAATAAATGGATGAACAATGAGTGAAGAAATTTAGAGGTGGATGTCTCTCCATATTTGCAACAACTGCAACTGATTTTAGGTGAATATTCAAGAAAATGTGCAAAAATCTGCAAAATAAGGAGCTGAGATATTGCTGCTCTGCTTCCTGTTCACCCAGGCTTATAGATATCAAAGAAAATATTAGCCATCTCCACTGAATTCATTATATTAGTTTGGGGTTTGGGGGCGGTGGAAGACCATAAAATGCTCTTATATGATTAGATTTAGCTGCTGCATCATAGACTTTGAAGTGCAGTCTATCAAATCTGCATCCTATGTCTGTAAATGAGATATTGTTACGTCAGACATCTATCTATCTATCTATAAGGACCCCTTAGACAAGAGACAAACAGAACAGAGACCCCCACCCACATGTGTCACATTTTAAGCCTGGCTTATAATAACTTTTATATTTACTTTAATCACCTTTTATTTCACCTTATTATCCTATTTATATGCTGGGTATGTGTTTATGATTGATAAAACATACAGGCATAGTGGAATGGTTTATAAATAATATATAAATAGTAACAGCTTTATTATAAAGTAGCTTTTTATTGCATATCAATGCTTGCAGTTTACTAATTATCATTTTTGTTTTGTGTTTTTAATTCTCACTAATTATTTTGACAACAATAAGCGGACCCCTGCAGTACCTCTGCGGTCGCCCTAGTGGCAGTAGATGGCAGTGTTGAGCTTTCGGTAACATACCACCGGATGTAGAAGAAGAAGAAGAAGACGAAGAAGAAGCTCACACGTGTGTTTCCAACATGTCTGCCCGCCGTGTTGTTGTGTGTTGAGATGACATGAGCTGTGTCGAGAGAGAGTTTAACGCTGTTTGATTTTAGTATCGTGTACAGTAAAGTCTTTAACAGGGCACTAAAGCTTCAGGATGGCCCAGAGGAAGAAGAAACTCACCAAGAAGAAGAGATACACCGCCAACTCTGACTCTGACAGCGGAGACTTTGAGCTGGCTGCTGAAGTCAAAGAAGATGACTCTGTAAGAAAATAAGACTTTTACTCACTCACTGGTTGATATGTTTGATGTAGTAACACAGGGCACAGACATAACAGCAGGAGCTGTGTTATACTACACAGTTTCACCTCTGTGCTGTGTGTGTGGGGGTATAGCTCAGTGGTAGAGCATTTGACTGCAGATCAAGAGGTCCCCGGTTCAAATCCGGATGCCCCCTGAACTCTTTATACATGCTCAACATTTACAAAAACTTATCTCTGTTACTCTATAATTACTTATTCTCAGGCCTGAACATACTATGTAACAAGTATGCTCTTGCCCTTGATGTATACATCCATCCATGCACTTATATCTACTGTTTATTACTTTGGTATTATCTAAATAAATAAATAAATAAATATATATATATATATATATATTATTTATTTATTTATTTATTTATTTATTTATTTATTTATTTAAATTCCTAATAATTGTTTACCCATTTCAGGATACATGCTCAAACACTTAGTCTGCTAAATGTTTAGGAACCATCAGAAGATCAATCAAATATTTTGTTGATCAATCTATCACTTAAAGGTCCAGTGTGTAAGATTTATAGGGACCTATTTACAGAATGCGGCAAGAATTAAATATAACATCCATAACTTTGTGTTCATTAGTGAATAATGAACTGAAAATAAGGATTGATATGCTTTTGTTAACTTAGAATGAGTCTCTTTTATAGCCACACATGTCACATGTCTTACTAAAGGCGGGCTCTGCATATGGCCTTAATCAGTTTTTACATGTTTTGGGCAACTGTAGTTTCTCCTTCATGTTAGGACAGAGAGGGTGAGGCGATGGATTGCAATCAGCAGCCTCTGTGCAGCACGGTTTATCTGCAGTTTGATACAGAAAGCCTCTTTTCTCATTCATCTGCAGAAGAGGGGAAAGTTTCTCTCTGCTCATCTTAAGTCAGAGTTTAATACGTGTTTGGGCCTGTTCAGTATGCGACTCACACAGTGTGATGATGACGAAACCATTAGTGCACAAAGGCCTTTTTAGTGAAGTCTGGCAGCTAAAATAAAATGTTATTATCTTGTCAGGTTGTGTTTTTGGTGCCTCTGTCATGTTACTAACAAGACTCGTCATGTTCTCTTATTGGTCTCACAGCCAGGGAGGAAACTGCCACGGTTCCCCACCACATCAGACTGCCTGTCAGATGTGGAGCCGGACACCAGGCAGTTGGTCAGAGCCCAAAACAAAAAGAAAAAGAAGTCTGGAGGCTTTCAGTCCATGGGTAAGAGGGCTGCATGTCCACAAGTTACTCACAGTAAAACCACCAATACATATATTATTACTAGGGATGCACCGAAATGAAATTAAATTAAATTAAAAATTAAATGGTTGGCCAAATACCGAAACCAAATATGAAATGCGGTTGTTAAATTTTTCACTATTTTTTTACTATTGCATAAATAGCCTAGAATAAATTTGTAGACATGTTTTTTCAAAGAAAGTAAATGTTTATTTAATATCCTTCAAATATTCCAGTAGAATTTCCAGTTAGTATAATTATTATTTCATTTATACTGTTAGAAAGCCCATGTTGTTTTAATCTCTGTTCATTTGTTCTTGAAAGAAATACTATTTAGTTTTATTATATTTCCGGTGAGTTTCCATTTTTCCCACGTTATTGAACACACCTTGCATGTGTGAGACG
This sequence comes from Larimichthys crocea, assembly GCF_000972845.2. Taxonomy (NCBI): domain Eukaryota; kingdom Metazoa; phylum Chordata; class Actinopteri; family Sciaenidae; genus Larimichthys; species Larimichthys crocea. The sequence goes on from NC_040019.1 coordinate 8,482,949, forward strand.
CCATAGTTTAGAGAGAAGTATATAGCTCCTCTAAAGAGCAGTGTATGATGTATTTCTTGCCTGTGTTTTTCCTATATCCTGCATCGTGTGTTTATTATGTGAATGAGAAAAGAATCAGAAACCCTGGCCAGATCACCACGCACGTTGTTTCATTGCATCAATTGCGTCATGCCACTATTCGGCCACTTCACCGAAAGCCGAATGTGGCATTTTTTGCAATATTCGGCCGAATACTTTCGGTTGCCGAATATTCGGTGCATCCCTAATTATTACATATAATATATATATGTCTAACGACATTATGTATGATTTCAGGTCTCAGTTACCCTGTATATAAAGGCGTCATGAAGAAGGGTTACAAAGTCCCTACTCCAATCCAAAGAAAGGTAAGTCAGCACCATGTCAGTTTCCTGTTATTAAACATTTGTGACTAATAACAATAAAATATTTCACACCCATTTCTTCTCTTCTTCTTCCATTCAGACTGTCCCAGTGATCTTGGACGGTAAAGATATAGTAGCCATGGCTAGGACCGGCAGTGGTAAGACAGCTGCCTTCCTGGTGCCCATGTTTGAGAAGCTGAAGGCCCCTCAAGCCCAAACAGGAGCCAGGGCCCTCATCCTGACCCCCACCAGAGAGTTGGCCCTACAGACCATGAAGTTCACAAAAGAGGTCAGACTGTTTGCTGTTGCTCAACCATTTGTTGTTGTTACATGTGGCTGTATTTCTAGGTATTGTTTCGTTAAACTGCTGTGTCCTTGTCCCTGATGTTTTTTTTCCTCTTGTTGTATGTTACAGTTGGGAAGATTTACTGGCCTCAAGACTGCCTTGATCCTTGGTGGAGACAGGTAAGTCACTGTTTGATATCCTTGTCCTGTTGCTTTATTTACTTCTGTTTTTATTCTGGGATGAATTTAAATGTCTTTGCTGTTTTTCAGAATGGATGATCAGTTTGCTGCTCTTCATGAAAATCCTGACATGTGAGTGTTGGTAATGATATAATGTTGTTTGTCCTGGTCCACATACTGTATGATGTAGTCCTCATCCCTGCTTTTCCCCTCAGAATCATCGGAACACCCGGTCGTCTGATGCACGTCATCAAGGAGATGAACCTGAAGTTGCATAATGTGGAGTACGTGGTGTTTGACGAGGCTGACAGGTGAGAAAGGTGTCATATTTTCATTCCACAGTTCGTATTCACTTATATCCACGCATATGTGACCACGCCGCTGTCCTTCCTCCACTCAGGTTGTTTGAAATGGGTTTTGCCGAGCAGCTTCAGGAGATCATCCGGAGGCTTCCAGACACCAGACAGACTCTGCTGTTCTCTGCCACCCTGCCCAAACTGCTGGTGGAGTTTGCCAGAGCTGGTGAGATCAACGATCGCTTCTGCTTTACATGCATCCGTCATCATTGAAGATGTTTTTGAAGAGCATCATCAAAGCATTTTTTCTATATTTCCAGGACTGACTGAACCAGTATTGATTCGTTTGGATGTGGATTCTAAGCTCAGCGACCAGATTAAGGTATTAAATGACACCATTTTAAACATGCCTGCCTTCAGGTGCTCGTAAGAGACTCTCACTGAGTGAGAAAATCATAAAAATATAAAAATAATGACTCATGTGCATGCACGTGTAAATCCTCACTTCATGTCTGTCCAACACTTACAAAATCTTAACTTCTCCTCCCTTCCCTCAGCTGTCATTTTTCCATATACGTGTGGATGACAAGTCAGCACTGCTGCTTCATCTTCTGAGGAATGTAGTGAAGCCTCACGAGCAGACGGTGGTGTTTGCAGCCACTAAACATCATGTCGAGTACCTCAAGGAGGTAAGATAGAAACAGCAGTATAACCTGTGTAGTAAATCCCATTTTTTAAACATCAGCTTTGGTTAATGGTCATTTTCTTTTCTTTTGATCTTCAGCTGTTGTCTTCAGAAGGCATAGAGTGTGCCTACATCTACAGCGCCCTTGATCAGACTGCCAGGAAGATCAACATTGGGAAATTTGTGCATCGGAAAGCAATGGTGCTAATTGTGACTGATGTTGCTGCTCGTGGTATAGACATCCCCCTGCTGGACAATGTCATCAATTACAACTTCCCCTCCAAGGCCAAGCTCTTCTTGCACAGAGTTGGTGAGTGGCATATACACTGAATGAAGACCGTATATGATATGTTAAAGAGGATTTTATGGTCATCACCTGTCTTTTCACATCAGGCCGTGTGGGTCGTGCTGGACGCAGTGGGACAGCCTACAGTTTGATCTGTCAAGATGAGATGGCTTATGTCTATGATCTTCACCTCTTCCTTGGAAGGCCTGTTCAGTTCGCCACACCTGAACACACACACTGTATGTTTTGCAACACCTGTCACAGTCTTTGCCTCTTTTCTGTCACCGTCTCCAATCTAAATCTCTCCTTCTCTTCTCCAGATGTAGAGGGCGTGTTCGGTCGGGTCCCTCAGAGTATCCTGGATGACGAAAGTTCTCATCTGATCACAGCTCACGAAAACTCCCAGGACCTGCAAAACATGCATCGTATCTCAGAGAACGCCTACAAGCAGTATCTCAAGTCTCGACCGAACCCCTCACCCGAGTCCATCAGGCGGGTCAAAAGCACGGATGTGTCCGGCATGGCCGTCCATCCTTTACTAGGTCAGTTTGGAGGATGAACTGTGAAGAGAGCAGTGATGATGATGATGATACTCAGACAGTAGTTGGTAACAGCATTTGATTAATCTTGTTTCAGGGTTAGGTTTGGAGAAAATGGAACTGGAGCGCCTTCAGATAGTCGATGCCATCAAAGGCTACAAATCCAAATCGGTGAGTTACAGTAGATAATGATGTAAATATCTCATAGTGCGACATTTTTCTTCTTAACCTGTGCTAAAACAAAACATTTCTCCTTCGGCCGTCTTGTAGACTATCTTTGAAATCAACTCTAGCAGTAAGACACAAGCTAGTGAGGTGATGCGGACCAAACGCTCCAAAGACACACGGCTGCTGGACAAATTCAGCAAACAGAAAGATGCGCTGGCTGCAGAAAGCCGGATACAGAAGCCCATCAACCCCCCCACCGCTGATGATGATTGTGCACTGTCTTCAGACAAAGAGGAGGAGGAGGAAGATCTAAAGGCAAGAGACTCTCATTCATGTGTAGTGTTAACATTTGAAACAAAGCATTTATAGTATGTAGTTTTGTAAGAATAATGGAAATACAGCTCACACGCCAAAACACACAGTGTGTTTGGTCATCGAGTAGGTAAAAGACCATCTTATCAATTGTCAAAAGAGACATTAGAGCAAAAAATGTTTTTCATAATCTAACAATCTGCTAATATGTTAATTACTGTTACAAACCCTCGTTTTATACTCAGCACTAAATGCCAACCTAGTCAGTTTTTAATGCAACGTAATACAAATGTAATTCTTTTTCTCTCCACCAGGGGGTGTTCTCTGCAGTGGTAGGTGGAAAAAGGAAAGGCCAGCGGGAAGACGGGGACGAAAGGTCAAATAACAAAAGAAGCAGACAGTCGGGCAAAGATGAGGAGTATTACATCCCATACAGACCCAAAGACTTCAACTCTGAGAGAGGGTGAGGCACAAACCATTAGGATTTAGGGAGCAAAAAAAAATGACATCAAACATTAGTGAAGTGTATTATCTGTGTGTTCTTACCTGTGGCTCATGTTCTGTGTGGTGTTAGGTTAAGTCTCGGTGGAGAGGGCACTGCCTTTGAACAGCAGGCCTCCACGGCTGTGCTGGACCTCATGGGAGATGAAGGAGAGCGGCTCAACCAGCACAAAAGCATAATGAAATGGTGAAATATAAAATTCATTCTATATCCGTCTCTCTCCTCCTCTTTCTGTCACCTTTATGGTTCTAATTTTGCTATTTCGTCTTCATAATTTGGCGTCTCTCTCTATCATTCGTAGGGACCGTAAGAGGAAACGCTTCGTTAGAGAAACAGGAAAGGAGGACCAGAAGAAGAAGATCAGAATAGACAGCGGACAGGTCATCAGTAACAAGAAGAATAAGAAGAACTTGTATCCTTTCAACAAAACCTCTTTGGTTAAATGTTTACCAGTCCTGCTGTTGCTGTTCCCTCACACTCTGACAATGTTTAGCTGTATTGTTGATGTTGTATCACTTAACGACGTGTCAGTTATGAGGAGTGGAAGAAAAAATACAAGTTTGATGATGGAGGATCTGGCTCAGACGGAGAAACAGGAGGAGGAGGAAGAGGCGGGAGAAGGCCAGGAGGAGGAGGAGGAGGAGGTAGGAAAGCATGTGTAGTCTCAACTTAACATTTTAAAACATAAAAAAACAAGTAATTACTGAATAAATCAAAAGGTTGGTCATGGTTAAAACTATGTAATACATACATAAAATAACAATAAATATCTAGCCAACTAGCTTTTAAGAACTATTTATTTAGATGACACACAAAAGCAAAAAACATTTTGGGAAATCTGTTTATTTGCTTTCTGGTGGTGCTTAGTTAAGCACAAAGACGGGAAAGACTGTTAGCCTGGTTCTAACAAAGTCTGCCACCTGCACTAAAACTCTCTAACTAACACTGTATTAAACATATTATTACTTGTTTAATTAATCTGAAGAAAAGACAATTTGCCATTTTTCACAGGGTTATATAACTACTTCTTGGCGACGAGTAGTTCCCAGGCAACCAGCTCCAGGAAGTTGCTAAAATAGACTGCCACTTAACTCCCCTGGAAAATATAACAATTGCAATTTTTTCATGTTTTTACACACTCTGAGTATGAATTGAACAAAGGAGATGTAATGTGTTAATTAGCTAATTAGAGGTGTTAAAAGGTGTTTTTTCTCTGTTGTCTGTCTTTGTTCTAAAGTTTTCCCAAAATGTTGTGCTATTCCTTGAAATCAGATTATATTGCCATTTTCAATCCTAATAACCCAACCTGCAAAGGTTTTGTGAAGAGAATCTGCCTTCCAAGCATAGATAAGTCAGTAAATTATTATATTTTTCTCAATTCTTGTTTCTGTGTTAACTAACCTTCAGGTCGTGGTCGTGGCCGTGGCCGTGGCCGGGGAGGTCCCAACTTCCAGAGCCCTAACTTCCAGAGGTCTGCAGGGCCGCAGCAGACGCCCGGTGGCCGCAAAATCCGCTCGGAGCTGAAGACGAACGAGCAGATCCTGAAACAGCGCAAGAAACAGCAGAAGCACCGGTTCCTGCAGAGTGGAGGTCTAAAGAACCTCCGCACCAAGAACAAAAAGTATCTTGGAGATGTTAAGAAGTCAGGTTTTGGGCGGGGCAGTCAAAAGAAGGGTAAGATGAAGAAGAGACTCTGAGCAGGACGCAGAGAGAGAACTGTCTGGGAGTGCTGTAAGATGGTCAAGGTGGAGGCACCACGAGGGACTGGATGGATATCTGGACTCATTATCTTCGCAGACCACCTTAAATAATTTCACAGTCTTTCATGATTGTGAATTAAAGGAGTTGAGTAAAGCATTTTTAGACTGTAGAGGTGAACTTCACATTTTCTATCATTACCTACTGAACTCTGAATTTGATACAGTGTATGTATAAGAATGATACAGTGTACTATGTGTATACACATTATCTCGCAAAATACAGATATTAATAAGGAAATTTTCTGCACTGTCTTCATTTGCAGTTATATGTTGATATAACAAAACAAAAGTGTATTTATGATGGTACATTTATTTGGCAGTATATCTTTTGTGCACAATTCTTCTACAACCTGTTTTCCTGAAGTTAGTCATATTAAAGAGGTACTACAGTCATTTCTAGGTGACCTGAGAGAGACCGTTGAAAAAGAATGACCTACATTTAAGAGGCTAACACATCCTTTCTTTTGGTTCTGTGTATCGGCCATGTTCCCCAAACACTGCATCCTACACAATGCCATCTTTTTTTAAAGTCTTTAATCCCAAGCCAAGATGAACTCCCTGATGACATCAATATTCATTTCCTGAGTCGTACTTCTCATGACAAGCTCTTCATGTGTAAAATTGGGGTGTCCCCACATATCCTGATATAAAGACATCTAAAGGAGGTTTATTATGCTGAAGTCTCTCTTCACTGTTTAATGATAGGATTGTGTGGGGGAAAATCTCTTGGCTACATATGGGATGACAATATAGCCCCATTAAACCGGGTTATATCATCAGGGGAACTATGGTCTGACTTTCTTTATCTGGTGTCCTTTTGTACAGTTTGTCCCTATTTTAATGAAAGCCCAGTCAGGGTAACCACAGGCTTTGGAAGTCTGTTTGATGTCCCTGACTTCAGCCTTCATGTTGGTAGATATGTCGTTTCTTCCTGCTGATGTAAAGTCTGGATTTCCCCGCACTTTGTGCTACAGTGGATGGTGTGAATGGAAAAATTAGACTGGTTTGTGTGACAGCTTTTTTTTTCTGTGAACCTCAACATCGAGTTCACCCACTGTTTAACTACACAGTCCCAAATGTTCACATTATTAATCTACTGTGCAAGAATAATGTTAGTATCCATCAGATTAGTTTGTGCATAGAAGATTTTTATTTTTACACATAATGGCTGTTTTAGCATCACAATGCTGCACTCTTTTGGTGGAAAACTAGAATTGCAAGTGTATCAGAGTGTCCAAGTGTTCATGGCAGTATGGCTAAACAAAGAATTTAATGCAGGGGTTATAGAAATCATATTATTTTATATTAGATTATTATTTAACAGATTGCTAGGCTTAATATTTAATCAAAAAACATATGGTGATATCAATCATTTTGGTTCAATTGTGTTATAAATTAATTGTGTAATGGTTTAATTTTAGTATGAACAACTAACAGTTTAATCATTAGTTGATATGATTAAGTCCTGCTTTTGATATCTGACACTATTTTTTAAAATTATATTTTAGGCAATATTTCCCTTAAAAACCTCAATATCGTACTAAACTTGAGTTTTTCTGTCATCAATAATGGGCTGCTTGTCTCACATCTGAGAAACATCACATCTGGCTACATGTCAAATGATCATGTAATTTATTTCCTGCAAAAGATACAACAGTCGATCATCCTCCAAAGCTGAGTTCTCTGTCTTTTCTTCAGCTGCTGGGAAGGTGCAAAACATGACCACATGCACAGCAGCCTCAGAGGGAAGAGCTGCACACCACAAATGGAAGTGAGGGAGACAAGTGGCTCAGTCCATCTGGATGCGATTACGGGGCTAGCTGTTTTTTGATGATATGCGCACATGCGATCATAGGTTATTCATGGCTGCTGTTACACATGAGCCGAGGGTCTTCCGTGAAGATTTGTGCCTTCCAGTTGTCTGTGTGAATGCTGCTAAAGGTGGAATAAAATGGGTGGTAGATACAGTAGGTAATGTATTTGGTCCAAACACAGTGTAGTCACCATGGAGATTGTCACTGGATACACACCAGAGCACTGTCATATTTCATAGCAAGGGGATCTTCCAAGTAACATCCATTCATATAACACACCAGTCTCGTGGGGGTAAAGTAAGCAAAGTTTGTGGTGGGGTTTATGACAAGTCACAGCTGTGTAAATATTCATTGTGATAATTAAAACAAATCTATGTGAAAACATTATAAAATATAGTTTAATAATGTCAGACATTATTTATGTATTTACACAAGTTCTAAAACTACTACAAATTATGTTATACTGTTGTACAGTGTGGATAAAATATAATGTACTGTATATGATATGATGTATTATTAAAAACAATAGATGTTATTGTTAATTTAATATTAACAACACAAACCAAATTTAAAAATATAAAAGCACACATGTATGTACATACCGTATAGTAGTTACAATATACAAAACAATTACCATTATTGTCACTTACACTGGATTTCATATGGGAATTCAGACATTCGTAAGCCACAAGGAAGTTCTTTAAGTATCTTTTAGGTGTTACAAGAACTGATCATGTGGAAATAAATGAGTCTTATAAAATAGTTTTATTTGGATTTATTTTAAGAATCCCACTAAAAGTGGTTAATGCAGCCTGAATACTGGACTGTGTCATATGTTAACATCTAATTAGTGTATAGATATCTTATATTGGCTGTTGGGCAAGAAATAGAGAGGTAATCATGAGGTGGAGTTGGGGGCTTGTACATCAACTGATTGATGAAATACACACCTGAACAAAGCATGGGCGACCTAGCTATAAAAAGCAATTTGTGAAGAGATAGAGCATTTACACCGTCTGTCCCCTAACTATCTGGGACCAGAACAAACTGGAATGAAGGAGGTTACGTTGCCTACGATATCAGTTAATCCTCACAGAGATACAGAGCTACAGTACAGACAGCTTTTACCTTATATCCCGTCCTCTGTGAAACCATCCCTCACCCTCCTTGTCTATCTGGTGGCCCCTCTCCCCGTCCCAATGCTCTCTAGTGCTACAGCAGCTCTCCAGTCATCAGGAACGGCAGCTTTATCTTTGTTTAGAGTTCCCAGGACTGACACAGCATCCACTTGAGATATGCCAAAGAGCCCGAGCATCAGAGTACTGCTGCTCTCATATGAGTGGGATATAATGATAGGCAGAAGTTACAATGAGGGCTGTGCTGTCTAGAGGACGTTCTATATCCACTAGTTAGAGATTTACAAATCTGTGTAAATCTTCTACCCATTGATTGTCTTCTGGATACTCCAGCATTACGGTTTTCACACATAGCTACCATTTTTAACCAAAAACTAACCAGATTTGTTATTACCTTTGCCCTTCTCTATCATCCATGTTTGAATTGTCTTTTGGGTTTGATTTGGCTCATGAGCTGACTCTTGGCAGCTTGTCCTTAAGTGCACTAACAAAGAAGGTTTCAAATCAGTTTCTGCTTACATACATCAATAACATTTCAGGCCTTTCTGCATGATAATTTTCACAACATTTTGAAATTAATTATAACTAATGGCTACCCAGAAGACAGAAAAACAATATGTTATGCTATAAAGTATAGAAAGCGCACATCCAAATTCCTCAAAAACCAAACTCAAACCAGTAGTCTGACAAAATATAGCACCAGGACTGGATAGTTTGTGCAGTACTTATATATACACTTATACATTCTTATACACAATCCTCAATTTTCATATATTTTTTTAATGTAGTATATCTTATTTATGTAGTACATTCATATGGATTCATACAGTGATACTTTTGCAGACCTTTTCTTATTTATGCAGTGTATAGTATACTGTTATACTTAAATTACACATTTTATGTTGTTAGATTTTATTTATATTATTCCAGTTTTTACTTAAAATGTTATTTTATTCCATTACCTTAGTTTATTTTTGTCTTCTCTGTATAGCGCTGCTATTGCAACTCTTAATGCTGAGCTGATCTGTTTTTCTCTTGTAACGCATTTAATTATAGTTTCGACCCTGTACTAACCTACATATGATGAATACAACTCAAAACTGAAACTGCTACATACTCCTGCATAGGGGAGAAAACCTGCTTCTAAAGGGACACAATACAAAGAAATGTAGTTACATATTAAATCTAATGTTAGAAAGGAAACATGTCTGCAATCATGCAAAACACATGCACATACATGATGTGTATTGGATAGATGAAAACATGGTAAAAAAGTGGCAGGGTCCTTTAAATCTGGAGTACACAGCTTTACAATCCACCCCCCACCTTACCCAACACCTCTGTGTTGTAGATATATAAAAATATATTGAGATTTTTGTCCCATAGTTATCTCGTTAATGTTAATCCATTATCAAAGCAATTATCTGTTTGCAGATATGTGAGTGTGTTGTGTCTTTCCTGAGCAGCCGTCCCTGCAGTCTGGCTCTCCTCTCTGTGTGCTCCCACCGATGATAAGATTGCTGCCCTTTCTCAGGCTATCGCTTACGAGGCAAAAGGCCACTTGAGGAATGACAGGGCCAACATGATTGACATGAGCCCTTCTCGCCTCAGCAGTTTTATTCTCCTGTGTGGAGAACTGCTGACAACTCATTAACGGATGACTTTCTTCAGTGGGATATTTTTTTGTTTTTGTTTTCCATAAAGGTCAGACAGGGATGTTCTCCCCAGACTGGGTGGAGCTGAGATGTTGTTAGGTCAACTGCTGGTTAGCTCGGTTTATTGTCATTTTGTAATTACAGCGCTGCGGCTTTGTTTTGGAAACAGGCAGCTCATGAAGATGTTTGGAACAACCTGCCATGCAGACGCTTAAAGTAAACCTTAAATTAGCTTGATCACAAGGGAAGAACTGTAGTCAGTGGGACTGTCTTGGGGCCAGAAGTTTCCTAATTAGCAATAGAAATGTCTGTTGGGGTTGTGTTGGCTGTAAGCCATTATTACAGTAAGTTGAATTGGAACCAGATTGGGAAAATGATCACACAGATCTGAATCCCTTTGAAAATGTGAACTTTCTATGATGAAGTGTCACAAGCTGAAACTCAGAACAGTTATACTGCGACTGAAAATGCACTTTTTGAGACATAATCTATTTACTTAACATTTTCTAATCAGCTCTCCCTCTCTCTCTCTGGCAGGTTTCAATGATTCCTGATAATTGGGAACCTCTTGACCCAGCCCACCCTAACCTAACCAGGCTAAACATGTGTGCTGCTTGACATCTCCTCAACTTATATGATTTAAGTGACATTCTCATTTGTAAAAATTAGTTAAAGCAAAAGGTTGAAATGCCAAGAAAACAAATTCTCAACACCGCAGCAATGATTATTTTATATGTCAGTGACTTACTCAGGGTTTAAACGTGTCAAGGACAATTTAAGATTTACACATGTATGACATAAATGTTCTGCTGTCTCGGTCTAATCCCCTTCTTAAATTTTGAAGCATCCAGTGGTATGCTCTCTGATTAAACAATGCAGCCTGAAACCACTACCTGCCAATTGTAATGTAAAGAGCATCTTTCATTGCCAGAGAACTGTGTCTGTGCTAAGATCTGTTAGCGCTGTCAAGCTGTAAATCTGGATGCACCCTCTGAGAAAGGAAAGAGGCTTTTTCAGCGGGGACTATTACGTCTGAAGCAAGCTGTTTGCCTTTGTGCCATTAAAATGAAATACAGTCAGCAGACCTCTTTTTTTCTCTCATTTTTTCTTTTTTTGCACCTCTTTTTCTTTTTTTATTACCCTCAGCATCTTCCCACACTTTCCATATTTTGTGTCATTGTGACCGCAAACTCTGAAAATAGAGGTTGTTGGGATTGATGTGTGTATTCTAAAGTGGAAAAATGGACCCATCACTGAGAATGCACATGAACGTATCTGTGTAGAAGTTGCTTAAAGGGCAGAGTTCAACATAGTCTGTCGAAAGTTGACAATTTAATTCTGTGCATCTACGAAAAAACACATGAAATGTCTTCCCTTTTTAATCCTTACAATTAATCCACAATTGAGAAAGTTAATGTTAATGTTAACTCATGTTTGTGCGAATGAGAGTACAAGAGAGACTAATGTGTGTTGTGCTGTTAACGTGGAAAAATGTTGGCCTGGAGCCACAGCCCACTGGATCAGGACAGAGAGGTTTATTTTTGGGGCTGTTCAGGTGCCTCGGGCCCCCATCAGAAAGCCCTTATAAAGAGGTCCTTTCTGGGTGGGTGGAAACTGGGTTATCAGCTTCACTGTCGCTCCTTGATGGGGCCAACTCGTTTGCATCTAGTCAACACCTTCCGCCCCTCTCTGGCACAGATCCGACCCCGGCTCCCTAAAATGAACCATGGCCTTACATCTCTTTCTAACCACATTTCCTCTCACACTCAACCACTCCATTCAATTTAACACTAAATACAACAATACTTTTATTATTTCTTTGTCATTTTATCATCAACAATATGTTCTCCTTAACACTTTCCAAGCCCTATCTGTCTCCCCTTTCTCATCTGTTTTACATTATTGATAAACAGCGAGAGCAAAGGTGTGTTATGCTTTGACTTTATCATGCCTCGGGGTTAATGGGATTTCAGTGTAAAGCTGAGCTAAAATCACTGTATATATTTGTAATTATGCACAATGTCAAACCTCTGATTGTACACAGCAGCAATATTAGCTCATGCATTTGTACTACAGCAGTGAAAGCCATGAAACTTGGTTTATATGATATGAAATTACATTTATTTATCTTAATACTCAATTTAACTTAAGCAATGTCAGTTCATCCAGAACTGGGTTGTAAAATCTAGTTTGATTTGGTAATGTTATTACCACATCTTTCCATTCTTCTTTCGTTCTTTCTTTCGTTCTTTCTTTCTTTCGTTCGTTCTTTTGTTCTTTCGTTCTTTCTTTTGTTCGTTCTTTCGTTCTTTCGTTCTTTCGTTCTTTCTTTCTTTCTTTCTTTCTTTCTTTCTTTCTTTCTTTCTTTCTTTCTTTCTTTCTTTTCTTTCCTTCTTTCTTTTCTTCCCTTCTCTCCTTTCCTTGTCTAAGTGTCTAAGGAATGTTTTCCCAGACTCTCTTTTCACCCTCTGCGAGTGCTCTTGTCTCTCTGTGGTTATGCACTTCATTTGTCTTCCCCGGGATCAGAGAAAAAAAAATAAAAAATCAAAATAATCGCTGGACATTGAAGTAGGAGAAGGCTTGAGACAAACCCTGGATAACAAGATGACAAAGCTGGTTAAGACAGAAGCCATGAGAAGCTAAATACTTTTATTTCACTATTATTTTATCAGTCATATTAAACTGAATTTCAGGATGCTTTAAAAACTTTAAGCACATTTGAATATTTTCACATTATTAATCATTTATGTCCGATATTGTAAGACTTTGGAAAAATTGAATCATTTACTTGTTAGCTTTAATTTCATCCACAGTGATGAACATGAATTTAGCACACAGTATTTAAATAATCATGGGCATTTCCATCGCTCTAATATTGCACATTAAGTTTCATAAGAGTTATTGTTTACCATTAAATACTGTATTATTTGCTTCTTTGGTCACTCTTTATTTGGACTGCCATTTACAGATGATAACTTATCGAGTATTTGTCACACTTCAACTGTTTCACTTTGTCTGTAGATGTTTAACAGATTATCTATAGAGTTTGTTGTATCTCAAATCATAAGCTGCTGAAATGTTACAAATACTCTACTAAATACTCTGCGAACTATCCAATAGTATAACCACATCATTTTATCTAAGTATGTTTTAATATGTTCTTTTGTGTATTATATCTTCAAAGTTTAGAAATGCTTTTTCACACATCATTTACTGCTGCACTTACCTTACCTACCAAAAGATGGTGCTACATCCATTGTCCAAGGTCAACCAGAGAAGGTTGAGAGCCATTGAGCTCCTCTGGGCCTCCCATCGTGGTTTGAGTTCTGGATGTTTGTGAGCGGGTTTGAAGTGATCGTAGAGTCAGTCAGTACAAACTAGACAGTGTGGAAAAGTTTGCGCAAAGAGCCATTCATCAGGGATCACTCAAAGTTAACGTTAAGCAGCATCTTTGAGAAGTGGCCACTACTTTTCAGTAACATTGTGTACAGTTGGAGTGGTTGTAGGAGTCCCTTGAAGACTAATATATACACATACAGCCAGGTGCAGAGAAAACAGGTTATATACTCTACATCTGGTGTGTTGAGTAATAAAGATGTGAAAGACAGAATGACCTAAAATTACAGTTACAGTGACTGGAGAAGGGGAGGAGGAGTGCTGTAACCTTTTCCATAAGGAGAACTGAGTGTTGTGATTGGTTAAAGACTATTTTCCCATCTCTCTCTCCCCTCATGCTTCCTCCCCACCCCCTCACACCAGACCCTGGATGGCACGCAAGGCCCTGACCACCGCCGCAGCATGGCGCCAAGGGGGTACAGAGTTTGTGTGTGTGTGTCGTGCAGTCAGCTTGGAGGGCCGAGACCCCGGATATGTTGTGGAAGTGTGCAGTGGACAGGGGCCAGACAGGATGTGACCTTCTGGAGGAAGCTCAGCCGGCCTTATAGGCCAAGTGACTATCAATCAACACCCTTTGTCCCGCCCCTCAACCCACCACTTCAAACATATGGGAGGATTAAACCCATGGTCAGCTCTTTTTATTTATCTTATGTATAAATGACCAAATTATATTCATATCACTCATGGTCAAGAAGAGGGAGAGCTTTAAAGAACAAAAACACTCTGCCATAGGAGGAAAATGTACTGATCACAGAAGCAAACAACATCTAGCTGCTTTAATTACTCTTTCATGAACAGAAAACAACCTGAAAAAAATGTTTGATTGTCATGTTGGTTGAAATATGTTTGATTTTTTTTGGTTGCAGAACATAAATCTAGTAATATCTATTGATCCACCAGCAAACCATCGTTACTATTTAATTATCAAATGTGACCTAGATCTGTACCAGTCACTTGTAACTGGTGGACATGATTATTTATTAGTCTTTTGAACCCCACTGTAATTTAGCAAGGGTACTTTCATTACTCCCAATCCATGGTAACAGCAGATCAAAGCTCCGGGTTGCTTTTCCTCCTCTGCAGGCTGTCCGGGATCTAACCTGCACTTCGGACAAATGGCCAATAGGTCAGGAACTCAGTTCCGCTGAGGGTAGAAGCCAAGGGCCCCGGACTGACCCTGGACTGATGCCACTGTGCTGTGAACTGTGGCTCATGGCTTTCAGTTTTAGACAAAGTGGATCTTTTGTTCAGTGGTGGTGTAGAAATGGTTGGCAGTGGTGATGATAATGAAGAGATGATGGATTTATGATGACACAAGACTTCTTATTGTGTCACTGTTAGCATCAGATTCTGTGGTAATAATCTTTGTAAATGTTTACATAAAAGAGGTCAAAATAAAAACTGTGTTGCAGAATGTTTGCTTTTGGTTTGTATTTTTCTTTTTCTTTTAGTGTGGCCATTACAACAAACATCTGGAGATAATGAAAAGTTCAGTTCAAGTTTGTTACAAAAGTGTTGCAAAAAATAGCATAAATAAACAATAAATCAGCAGTTTACTAATTGTAACACAGACTTCATAATTAATAATACACTTTTGTTTTTTATTCCTAATCTCTTTTAACTATCTGCCAATTCAAATCTGTCTTTAAAAAGAGGAATTGGCTGTTATATATGATAAAAAAAATTCTCCTCCTTCATTAATTTGGTATTTTTGCATCACAGAATATCAAAGAAAAGCTAAGTGGCCAAACAGGCTAAATACAAGGAAAAGGGGACAGGAGTTAATAGACATATGAATGTCTTAGTGTTGTCTCTGTCTGGAAAAAGGGCTGAAGGTGCTAATTAACAGAGCTGTCAGTGGTTCCTTCAAGTGAAGTGAACTTGCCGATAAGCAGAGTGGCTGGTGGAGGGAAACTGACGGGGCCCCCAAGCCATCTGGACCTTGTTCTCCCAGAAAGCGGGGATGTGGCACAAAAAGGGTATCGACAGTAAAGTCTGCAGAACATGTAAAAAAAAAAAAAAAAAGATTTAATATTTGTTTTTAAACCAAACTAGCATCAGGTGACAGTGTTGACAGGTGTTGAGGGTAAACAGGTAATTTACTTTGGTAAAGTAAAGATGTTGGTAGCGTTAACAGTTTCAGACATTCACATTTATGTGAGGATTCACGAAGAACCACCAGAATTTGCTGACAAAAATCTATATTTTTATGAAAGTTGCCATATTTTCAAAAATGGCTTCATATTTTAAGTCATTTCATTGGCTTGCCAACATAAACATACACATTTTGGGGCTTAAAATTGTTTCTTGTTTGTTTGTCATCTGTTTCAGAAGTTACTTAAAAAGACAAACACATCTGTACTCACATATAATAATATGAAATCATCCAAGTCAGCAAACTATTAGATTGACATGAGTTCATATACACGTGTGAGGTCGTATTTTTCTGGACAGTTCTAGAAAAAAAACTAAAACCTGCCCTCGGTTTACAATAAATACAAAGATGGATTTTCTCCTTCCGTCTTTCTCAGTCATCTTCAGCAGTGTAGCTCTGCAGTGCTAAAGTGCTATCCTGTGACTCTGGAGGGCCCGCGTAGCTCATCTCCTGCAGGTAATCAACCATCATTCTTTCATGAGGCTGTGAGTGTTCAGGAGAGACTCTGGATCTCCCCTGCTGCTTCTGCCAGCAATACATCCTGCTACACGTTAGGGAACATGACAACTGCACTCCCTCCCAGCTCATTGCACCTGAACACACTCCTCTATCTCATGACATGATAGGTCAAATCGGATCTCTCGCTGCTACGTTTGGTGAATCAGCCTGCTTCAAGGGAACTGAGGTAGTATAGATTATTGATTTCTATCAAATTAAGGCATGTTCATAATCAGCTTGAGAAATAAAGTAATGTTGTGATAATGTGTGATACTCAAATTTCACAGTTTTCCACACAGAACAAATGCAATTGTTGAAATGAGAAAATGAACTAGCAACTAACATATTTGAAATTAATATTGAATGTCAACAGCACAGACAGAATAAGGCTGTAAACTGTTTAAAGGCTGCAAAACTTAAATTTTTGTTTGACACCCCCAAAATAATAAAAAAAAGCTGCTTTTTCACTGTACAGTCTGCTAACATTTCCTAAATTAGCATGCAGGTTAATTACACTGTTTATTTGTGACCAAATTATGAATATGTCTCCATCAGCATGATTTTTTTATTTTTTACTATTTTACAGATTCCAAACGATAGACAGGTAGCTATTGGTTATGTTGTTGGTTCAAGCTTGTGGAAAGGTAAATTAGCTACATTTGCTCTTTCCTCATTGTTCACTGCTGAAGTATTCTTTAACAGGGCACGTAAACACACAACAGACCAACACATAAAATTGTTATTGGGTTGCACGGTGTGTAACTTAACGAGGATGAAGCAGTATGCCGCTGCAAAAGATCATCATCACACAGCAAACCTGATATGGAGAAAGTTTTACGAAGTGCAGGTAATGCATGTCAGTATATCGGTGCACACATTTTCACTTTGCAAGATTCTGCTCTAGTCCAAAAAATGCAGTTTGATTAGGCAGTTTGTTAAAATTCATCCTGATTTTGGGCAATTGGTAAATTATAGTTGTGATGAATCACAAGCAATTGTTCATCATGCTCTATGCTTAACAATGCAGATTTAATACTCAGCTAATTTCTATTAGGTGATTCGGTTTTAGGTTACTTACATTATATTTTTAAGTGTTGTGACATATCGCCTACTGTTTTTAGGCCTTCTCCTGTATGAAGACTTACCGCAGTCTCTTTTTCTTTACCCCTCCCTGTCTCAATATTGTTTTGTGCCTGTGTGTGTCAGTGAATGTGTGTGTGCAAGCACACATCGTTTGCACGCCTATGTTCGTGAGACATTGTATTATCAGTGTGGTTCACTGGTTCAACGAAAAACGGTTGAAATGATATCCAGAGCTCAGACATCAAACACTAGAGGCCAGTTGAGTTATGGTGCATCGATCGACTGCAAGAACAAAGGGAGCGATGGTTAAGGGGATGGAAATTGTGGAAGAAAGAGATAGATGAAGCAGACAGAAGACAAGCAGCCCGGGGTCTGCAGTGAATTCTGTTTGGGGTCTGAGGCTCTGGGGTTTATGTCAGTCAGGATCTGGAGGAAAAGTTGCTCCCTTGAGAAAAAGAGTGGAGAGAGAAAGAGAGAGAGATGCAAGGGGATGTGTGGGGCACTAAGGGTCTGGATGATAGGTGAAATTAACCAGGTGCCCTCCTGGTCCAGCTGTCACTCCATCGCTTTCCCTTCTGCTTCTTTACAGTATAACTCAGTGAGTGGTTATTTAAAAAACAAAAAAAAACAAAAAAAAAATCCCCCCAAAAACAGGGCCCAAAGTCAGGTGCTGCTTTCGAGTATGCATGGCTGGTGAGTTTCCGTCCGTCCATGTCTGTTTTTCTAAGCTGCTATAGTTGTGTACGGGCATATGTCTGGATGGTGATGAATAACCAGACCCTCCTTGGTTATCTCGACTTCCTTTAGAGTTTCAAGTGAGAGCCAGATGTAGCTATTTATCTTAATCTTTCCTCTCATTTAGTCTAGATAGTTAGAGGCCATTTCACTTTTCATTACATTATCAAACATTGAAAAGACATCTTGTTATGAGAAAATAATCTAGATGTGTTGACTATATTGTCAGCATTGCATTATAAAAATACAAAAATAACAAGAAGATGTGTGCAATAATAGCTGGAAACTGACACAATCTAGAGACAGTATGACAAAAGATGTTTGACCCAAGGAACCCTCTTCATGTACACATAAATATTTAATTTCCAGTAGTCATATTAATGCTAATGCATTTTAGATGTACAGGAATAAAAAGCCTTTGAGACAAAGACACCCTGAGTGTTGAATCTGTGGAGATGGGACTTCTCACACCGGTGTAAATGTCATACTGGGGTTTTTTTAAGTGACTATACGTTACACCATAAAATATTCAGCACGGTCCACATTTGACTGATGCATGGACTTCTCTACTCATTTGTGACTCCTGAAATCTAAATCTAAAATCTTAACCTCTGATACGCCTAACAAAACCTTATTAAAACATTTATGTTTTATTATGAATAAAATAAAAAAAGGGGAAATAAAGACAAGAAATATGCAACATTTCCTCACAGGGCATTTTAGGAAAGAAGCAGAAGACAGGCGCTTCCTGCCAAAAGTTATAAATTTGCCTCTTGCACCACAGATTGACAGCGCGCACACGTGTGTTTACAATTAACAGATTTTAAACGATGTCATCCTCAGTGATGACAGACCACGAGCTAAGAAACTTCTGTCAAACTGTGGCAAGGAACGTAGATTCATACTCATGTCTCATGTTGACAGTTTCTGCGATACAAGATAGATTAAAAACACCAAAATATAATTTAAAGTTTGACTATATGAGCACGGTTTCTTCGTAATGTTGAAAAATAATCATCATTTATCAGTATTGGAGAAGAATCTTTACTTATAATTTAAACCAAATAGTACAAAAACATAAATTGAGGAAAGAATTTGAGCACATTTTATAATCCTGTGTTCTTTGCCTTTCTGGGATGATTCCTCAACTACATTCATCCTTCCTTCTTTCTCATAATTAAAACTAAGGCATCTTGGACATTGTTCTTAAAACTGCTGCATTTCACAGCACATTAAACCCTGAACCATGTAACCAAGAGCTTTGTAGAAAGCAACAGAGGTGTGTTCAGACAGCAGTAATGAACCAGGCGAGTGAAGAAGAGAGGACTTAGTGTGCACCAAGCATGTGCACATGGCATGCAATCCTTGCAGAGAGGCACATGGTTGCAGCACATGTATGTAAGTTCACAGTGTGGCTGCATTGTGCCGCAGTAATTGATAATAAACAGGTCTCATAGCGTGGGATTTTATAGCTTTTCCAGTCTTGTTAATTCAGAAAAGAAATGCATTGGTTCTTTCCTCCCTGATTTAACTGAGGCTTTCATTGGCTGGTTCCATGAACATGCCTTTGTTATGGGCGCTGGTGGCCCGGCTGCTTTAAACGGCTGTGTCAATAACAGAGACGGAAATCAGGTGGCTGCCATGTCAGGTCCAACACTGGACAGAGTGTTTGATAGGGGATGGTTGTGTGCCTGGTCACAGAACTGTGTAGTAGTTTCCTTTTCCGACAGCCAGTTGGTGTTGTATATTTTATGATATGATATACAGTTAAAAAACTATATTTTGCTGTAAGAACAACCCGCGAGTTGCTGGCCTTATTTCATGCAAATGGACAAGTGAGTTTTGTATTCTTTCAATTAAGCATGTAACAGTCATTATCATATACTTTGCAGCTTGAGTGATTTTAGTTGCATGCATGAATAAATTTAAACAATTCGGCACAATCACACACATTTTCACATGCCGATTTTGAAAGTATTAAAAACATGATGGAGGAAATGTAGCTAGTACTTTATGAAACATATGCAGTTATAGCAAACCAGCAGGGGGCATTTGTTCTTTGCAGTAGCCAACTATTTTGAGTTAAATCAACCATCCAGATTACAGCCTAACCTAGCCCTTTGTGTGGGGGATAGAGGTTGAATGGTGGTGAATGGGTCGGCAGGAGGAGGGAGGGCTGGGAGCGAATTCTTGTCCAAACATTCTGCACGCGGATTTGTATTCATTGCACCCCTGCTGCTATTGATATCATTACGCGGGGTGCACATGCTGCGAGGAGGGGGCTGGGACTGGCAATGGGGAGGTCATGGAGCTGCAGGCCCTAACGAGAAGTGACACTGGCTCCAGGTCGGCCAAGCATCCACCGGATTTCAATGGGAGCCGCACTTTCCCAGTCAGCGAATTAGATCAAAGATCATTACCTGCTAATCAAAACACATGAACGTAAGGGGCTTCCCTTCTTCCCCGCTTCTCTCTTTCGCTACTCTTTGCCGAGATGGAAGGGGAAGACAAAAGGAGAAGACTGCACCAGCTACCGAACTGGATGGACCTTCATGGCCCCATGAGAATGGAAGACCCCCATCCTATCACTTCCTAGACTCATTCAGGCACCTCAGCTGTTCCTGCAGCCTTTACCAGCCACTAAATATTGTGATTGGTTTATGTTAATCAAATTACAAATCATTATAGCTCCATTTGATAAGCTACACCCTAAAAGTTTAAACAAAACTCATTGGATCTCGACCTGCAGTCTGTCAGCTGCATTATTTATGGTAGTACCTTCCACTATTTCTTTCAGGGGATGTGCACCTCACTGTGGAATTTGCTGACCCTGGTGTCTCATTTGGTGTTGTGTCACTATGATCAAAAAATTCTTGTCTTTTCTAGATAGCGACAAAACTTCTTCATCTCCTGCGCCTTGAAATAGCCTTGCAACCTAGCTCACATGTAGATAAGTTGGATATTTGCCCATGATAACTGTAAAAAAACACTTTTGTGACAGTAAATCAACAAGTCTGTTCACTCTCCTTTGGTGCATGATGATCTTCTGAGATGGTTGACATATTGATGTTGTGTTGTCCACTTAGTTCAGTTCAGGGATCTCAGTAGAATTGGGATAAGGGGGTGGCAGAAATATGTCACCTCAGGGTAGGGGCCTAGGTCTTGAAATGTCGAACCCCCTCGGCCAACATGGGACAGAACAGGAGCGAAAGAGTACAGAGAGGGGGGAGCAGTGGTGGGTATTTTGCTGCTGTACTGAAGGCTCCATGGCCCATTAATCGTTTGTTTGAGTTTCCGCCCCGGCGAGCATGTCATGTCTCCATTAGAGAGGGTTTGTTTCTTCTTCCTGTCCGCCTCTTGGCAGCAGGGGGCTCTCACACATCTCATTTGGCCGTGCACTGCTGTCTGGTGCCAGGCAGACTGTCCTGCACTTGTGTGTGTGAGCACATGTATGTGTGTGTGTGTGCAAATGTGCATGGTGAATTTCATGTTTTTGGGCTACTCATTTCCTAGAGGTGAACATTAATGCTAATCGAGTTAGGAGGGTGCTGATTCCAATGTGATCTGTTGTACAAACCAAATCCCCCCTAAAGACTGTTGTCAGTTACTTAAGCCCTCTGACTACTGCAATTCATGGATTACTCATAGTTGGATTACTTTAGCTTTTTTTTTGTATCTTGTGCAGAATAATGAGTAAAATCACCAATTTATTTCAAATCATCATCTCTTACTTCAACCTGAAATCTCAGCTTTTTATTTACTGCAATACATTACAGCTACCAACTGAAATTGTCAGATGAAACAGTACACAATTTATCTGCTCCATGCAACCTGCAGTTACACTAATTAATCTTTGTAAATATTGTGTGCAGTGTGTGTGTGTGTTCACTGATCTTTTGCCTAGCAGCAAGTACATAGTAGATAGATAGTAGATTAATACTAAAGTCATGTTTTAATTACACTTTTTAGGCTGATGATCACATTGAAGGATGGATCTTTTCAGGTTAATTAATTGAAAATAATTTACTTACATTTTTGGAAATGGGCATGGCTTTTCTAAAATATAAAGTAAATAAATCTGTAATGCTTTAATTTGGCAGTTCCTTTAAAACATTGCCTGAATCTCAAATTTCTTTGTGTGGCTCACACAAAGAAAAGTTTTATTTATTTATTTATTTTCAAATAACATATTAAATTAAATCAATTACCTCATTGTCTCTGCATGAAAATCTCTGGCGAAATGCTACATTCCAGTCAGTCTGCCGACTTACTTATTGGGATCTCCTGTAGGAGCTGACCCACGCTGCCACAGCCTATCTTGATGTTAGTTTGACCTTCGACCTAAGACTATGCTGTAGACATCAGCCTGCTGACCTGTCAAATGGGCCCCTTTATTCCTGTGACCCATGGAGCCTTCCCCTTTAAACTGAAATATGGCTGCCAAGCCTACAGAAGCCAGCCAATTAGGAAGTAGAAAGAAATCAGACTGGCACAATAAGCCGAGACTAATAGAGTCCTCTTTATCTGCCGCCCGCCCGTCTGCCTGCCTGCTGCCTTAATGCCCTCACCACTGCTCCTCCGATCTGTGTAGCACTGAACGGCTGATGAGCATATCTGTTACTTGTGATTGATTCTGATAAACAACAAAATAATTGAAACACTCCAGTCTACTATTTAACAGGTTTAGCAGTAATCAGTTTGATTTGGAGTTTTTAAGCTAGATGTGCAGCTCATGGAAGAAAAAAAACAACAACAGAGATACGCCAGTTTACCAAAATCTGCTGACAGTGGTGTTACTATTGTTGTGCTGGATATCTGTTTGGAATTGCACTGAAATTCACACATGAAAATGAGGTCAGTTTTGACATTGTCCATCCACAACTTTAGGAACTGTTCCCAGTTTCTTTGCTGTAACCTCTGTTAATACTTCCTCCTCCATTTACTTTATAAGGACAGGAAAACAAAGCAACAATGAGCCAGAGGAACATAATGAGATATGAGGAAAAATGTTGTCATGACTCTTGATGATCTCGTTTACAAAAAAACACACAAAATCATATCGACTTTATTAAAAATAGTTATTGTGATTGTCTGTGCATGCATATGTATCTTTTCAATGCAAATATCCTTGATATATAAACTATTAACTTTTATAAACCTTTGCAACACTATAACATTCAGGCAGCTGAGGAAGTTACTGTTATTGTGTTGTGACATAGCTGCTCTTTGTTCCCTCTGTCCTCCATCCTCACTTTTCTTTGCATGTCACTGGCTCTTGTTGATGGGTGTGTGGATATACAAGGTGCACTTATTGCATTTTTCATTTTCCTCTCACCAGTCCAATTTGTTGTCAGGTCCTTGTCTCTTTCTCTTTGCACTTGACTGACTCAGAGCAAGTGTTTGTATCCCTAAGCAGCTTAAGGATGCACCAGCAAACAAAGAGGACTATTGTCTCCATTTAAAAAAAAAAAAGGCCAGCCATCTCTGGAGGTGTTTCCCTGAATGATTCGCCACACATTTGAGTTACTTGTTCAGTGGTGGCGTCCTTTCATCCTGCATCCCAGAGGAAAATGAAAGAGTGCCACCAAGGGCTGCAGAGTGTCCAGAGCCCAAGAAAAACTAAGGACTAAATCAATAGTTCACTAGAGTGGAACTATTGTAGACTGTGAGCTGCAATTTCTCACCTTGTCGTTCTGAAACACAGCTAATGTTTCCCCCTGTGTCCTCCCTGTGCTGGATTGATATCTGTTGCGCTTCAAAGATGGAGATGCACTTTGTCTGTCAGCCACAAAAATAAACTTTAAGTTTGTCCTGGCTTTCCTTGTTTCAGAGGTAGGTAGAACTTCAACATGAAAGTCAAAAACATCCATAGAAAGTGGCCTTACCTTCCATATTTTGATTTCCATCTTAAAGGTTACAAATTCATTGACAAGCCAGAACAGAAATGCATAGAGTCAAACAAGAGCCTTGAGTTCATCTTTGAGTGCAAATTTCTCTCTCAGTAAAAACTTGAGAAATAATCGGATAATTACATAATGTAATTAGAATTTACAAGCACGTTGAGCGATTATAAAGTATCTTTCATGAGACATATCAAGGAAACGATTTTTGATAAATTTACGTACATCATATATAAATGTAGAAGCCAAATCTCAGACTCTATACGTTATGCACTCACTCCTCCTGCTGAATGTATTTCAAATGTCAGATAAGGAGCATCACATTGATGAGAAGCAGGCTTCGGTATTTTTACCTCAGGATCCACTTCTGTCCATTGACCAAGATAATAAAGATGGACTCAAGCGAAGATTACCAGCAATTCCGGGCAGCCCCTCTCATTTTTCACAGCACTCTCACTGAGCAAAAGGTACTTTGTTAAGTACTTGTTAAGTGTGTTATTCTTTGTACACAAACATCACCCTGGTAATAGCACACCCACATGGCACTTGAGTGAGTTTTATTGCGTACATTTGTACATGGACTTTTGGAGACTTTTGCATTCTGACATTGTACTAAATGTTTTCATGCTAGACTTTGGAGAAAACACAAGAATTTGCTTGATGTTTGTGTTACGCATGACATTTAATATGATTTAAAATACTTTATTTATATACACAATATTTTATCATTTTTCATTCATTTGGTTTAAACTAATATTATATATACACTTCAAATGAATATGCACAGAACCATACAAATCAAGCATTTGTTGATACACGTTTTAATTAATAACGAGTCATTATTTTTATTACTCAATGACACTTGAGATTATTTAAATTTTGGCAGTCTGAGTGTGCCAAATTGATATTGATGTTGGGCCTAAAATAAACCTAAAGTAGGAGAGATTAGAAGATTTTTTTTTTCTTTGAATCACAAATGGGAGTAAGAAAAGAAGATAATGGTTGTTATTGATAGTGTTTTTCTTTTTGTGGTAATGCTTTTGGAGAATTTTTGGCCTTAATCTTTGGCCATTTAGTCAAATCCTGATCTGTTTATTTATGCTGTCATGAACTACTCCTCTCAATCTTTGAGCGCAAAGCCAAATGTTTGGTTAGCAGTGTTTAAGAGAGGCTTAGAAGAATGATTATGTTCATAACTGCTCAGCCGTTCATTTATACTTAATGCCCAAATCTGTGGTTGCTATTCTCTACCATTTTTGCCCACAGTATGATGTAAACAGATGAATTGTCATTTTTTAGTGGAAATTTTACTGAGCTCTAACTGTGGAAAATTCCCGTAATCTTAATCTTAATTTTCTTAAAATCATTTATATTATTATAAATTACATTTTCACACTAAAATATCTAAAAACAACGAGACCTGTGGTATATGTTTTATTGCGGTATGTACTTATATGATTCCAAATATTTCCAACTGAGAAATCTGTAATTGTATTCAAGGTAACGGTGGGCTTCATTTGATCACCTGTCAGTGGTGTTTCCTGTTTTCCCCTTTCTACTCAAATACTTCTGGGAAACACAGCGTACGTCAGAAAGTGATAAACAAAGTCAAGGAACATGAGTAAACATAACTTGAATATATTAATCCGTGAACATGATTTCTGCACCATGTCAGATTGGCAAGTCATTGACAATGGTAGTTATTTAACAAAAAAGACAACAACTCCCATGATCCCATGCTACTTCACAACTCTATTAAAAGATGTCTTTTGTTATTGTTTCGATGTGAGACATCAAAATGACATACTGTGCTCTTAAGATGAAATTTGATACATTTCATGAATGATTTGCGTCACCAGCTTGATCTTTTTTTTTATACCAACAGTTGCACTGCCCATTCTTTAAATTCACAGCAGTTATACGATGAATTCACCATATTTCATCATCATTCACTCGAAACACATATTCATAAGCCTTAAAGCTTCAAATGCCAGTTTCTCTCCTGTTTCTATACAATAACTTTTTTTGTGTCCAGCTGTACCGCTGTGCTGTAGCACCAGCCCTCTGCACATTCTCACTGTTTCTCTTTTGTCAAGATGGCCCATGTTTCAGCACCCAAACTCCAGAGCAGATCCAATGGCAAGAAGGAGGGTCAAGAGGGAAAGTGAGTCTTGAAAGAGTGTACCGCTTAACCTTGACCTTAGGCTTGCATTTCTCTAAATGTGTGTGTGTGCAACTACAGCTGCCCCGCTCGCCACTTCAGAGAGTGTTTACATTTTAGGAGAGGTCTATATCTCCCACAGGCCTGGGGTCCCTCTGGGTGAGTTTATACAGCCAGTATGCACACAGACACACACACATACTGCGTAGCTGAGTGCGAGCCTCCCATAGAAAGACTAAAGGGAGAGTGCTGTCATACACTCATCCATCTCCGCTACATTCTGGACCAACGCCGGGCGTAGCAGTTCTCTCTCTGAGAGCCCAAACACTGCAGAAGTAGGTTACCTAGAGTCAGGATCTTGAAAGGAGAGGAAAAAAGATTGTATAAACAACACCAGCGAGGATATACATAGACATAGCACCAACTATGATGGGAATTTCTGTAACATCATACCTTTTCATGGACTTTAATGGCAGTAACTGACTTTTACTTTTGAGATTTGCAGCACCTAATTTGTCCAATTTCTTCCAAGTGAGTGTGAGAACTAGTTGCTCACGTATAACCAAGACCAGACTGGAATAACCTAAACGACACATAGAGATTACAGTTATGTTTGTGTGCAGCATTTAAAGACTTGGCTATCATGACTAGTGACTGTCTGTTGTCCTATCTCTCAGTTTAACCGTTTAGTGTCTTTTCAGACCCATCCATCTTGATAGGGCACTCTGTTAAGATATGGGACAGTGGGGTGTCTTCCATACTGTTACTGTCAACTGTCAAGTCTTAGCTTCACATTGCTAACCTTTTGCACATTGAAAGCATTGCTTTCAATGTGCAAATGAATTCTACTAACTTTAAAAAGAGGTGCTGGCCTCTTCCCAGTTTGATTTGTGTGTAGACTCACTGTTAGAAAGAAAAATGCGCCTTTCATGCCATATAAATCTTTTTCAGGCTCATACAACAACTTCTAAATCCTCTCACAGAAGACCAGAGGTTATAAAATCTGCTTACGGGACATCTTGATGCTTGATCTTTTAAAAGTGGAAATTAGTCTTTCATATATCACAGATTTAGCTTGCCAAAAGGTCAGTTTGTTTTTCAAGTGTAGGAAAGAAAAAGACCACCAGCATGATATCACAGACTCTCTCTCTCTCTCTCTCTCTCTCTCACACACACAACACACACACAACACACACACCACACACACACCCCACACACACACACACACACACACACACACACACACACACACACACGCACACACATTTACCAAAGTGCGACCTTTTTCACATGTGTAGATAAAAAGCTGCTACAAAAACCAAACAACCTGTCAGGGATAAGATAAAAGCTGAACAGCTGATTCCCAGACAAAAAAAACTTGGTAATTGTCAGTCTTTGGTCATACTGCAGCTAAGCTTTTACATCAGCTTGCATATTAACAGTTAATACATTTTTATTTATTATTTACTTTTATTATTATTTATCAGCTGTTTCAATACTTTTGCAACTGCTCCGAGGTCCAGTGTTCTTAGCTGTCCTCTCTGCTAGATTTTTCCTCGTCATTCATTCACTGCTCACTTTAAACCTTAACAGTTTATGTTGATCTAGTAAGCACTGTTGA
The DNA here is from genome assembly GCF_000972845.2 of Larimichthys crocea. Taxonomy (NCBI): domain Eukaryota; kingdom Metazoa; phylum Chordata; class Actinopteri; family Sciaenidae; genus Larimichthys; species Larimichthys crocea. The sequence goes on from NC_040019.1 coordinate 8,510,499, forward strand.
CCAACCCAGAGCCCTAAAGACCTAAAACACAGAGCAGAAAAAAAAACAAAACGAGAAAAAAAAAGCAAGAACATGAACTGGTATGGATTTGAGAAAACCTACTGGTGAGATATCGAGTGTTTGTCTCCTCGAGGGTCTGCCTCTATCAAGGTGATTCCTCGCAGAGAGCCCGACTTACTGTGCGGGCCGTGATGGAAGTCCATCTCAGATGATGGTTTTATTGATGGCATCAAGTCACACATCGGCCTCTGTGGAGGTGCTACGCTGGCTTCTTAGCCCGGGTGGCCGGATAGAGAGGGAGAAAGCAAAGGGCAAAGGGGGTGGGGTTGATTTGGGGGTATACTGGCACACATTGAGGCCACAGTGTGTCTTCAAGAACAACATGCAGACACCTGCATTTATGGAAATCAATACCTTGCCACAAAGAGCTCAGAGTGCCTCTGGAGAATAGGAATTATTGATCTGGAACCGGTGTTAATAGAAGGAGCTGATATTTCTGATATTCTCCACTCAAGTCGGCTCTTTTTATATTTCTAAAACAAAACTGTAGTAATCCCATAAGAGACTCACCCATTCCTGTCACTATAACCTAATGTAATAGTTACAGCGTTAACTGTATGAAAGAAAAAATAACTTGATGCATTTAGATCAATACTATTTTTGAGACTTTAAATATCTTGACAACTAATGTGAATAAAACATATACAATTTAAAACCTCCAATAAAACAAACTTTTGACACATTTCACATAATCTGAACAAACCATTTTCACAAGTCTGGCTGTGCCACGCATGACAAGTCAACTTACTGTCCCAAAATGTGATGGCCCCATACTGCTACTTCTAGACGTATTGACCTGCTGTGTTGGCACTGTCTATTTAAGCACAGAGGGGTCAGGCATGGTTCCTGCATCACTACCCTTGGGTTCAGTTGCTCTGTAGGCATTGTATTGATCCCCCAGCAGTTACAGAGCTCCCTGTTGAGTATTGCTCTAGAGCCATGGCTCTAGTCATGGCTGAGGTATCCCATAACTAGTTCATAACATGTAGCAGGGTTTTTGCGTGTGGGTGTGGTATCGACAGCTTTGTATGACCAGATTATTTACGCACTCTGTGTCCTGCTGGTATTGGATTAGGTGTGATCAGTGTTCATGCGACCTTGTTTAACCAAGATCTTCAATCAATTTGAACATTTACAAGTGACATTTCCATGTGTCGTGTCAAAATGTGACAGCCAAAGAGTTTTATCCAAATATAATATTTTTTAATAAATGTAAACATTACACACATAGCTAACCTTTCTTTACTTGTTTATATTCTTAATTTTTTACTTTTTAATGCACTCTATGATAGCTGTTAGGGTTATTGTGTGATACTCTGTATATAAGTGCTATACAAATAAAGTTTGAATGATTAATTGAATTAGACATTTATAGATTTTTATAGTTATGGTTATGACGAATTGTACTCACCAAAGTAATTGCTCAGACGTCGCACTGCAAACAAAGTCTGATGGGACAAGAAACACAAGAAGTCAGACAATCAGACAAGTTGGAAACAAGCTTTCAGTTTAGTTAGATTATTTCAACCTTTATTTAGAAATGAAACCAAAAGATAGAACTGACTTTTTAATCAAAACCTCAGTAATAGTCAAAAACACGCTAGAAAAAACAATGTACAAAGTACAGGGTACAGTGGGTTAAAAACTGTAATGGGTGTTTTAACATTTTATTGTTCGCCTATTGTGGTGATGTGAGTACAATGTTGCTGTCGCCAATGATAATCACCAAAATAATAGCCAAACCTACAATCGAAGGCACTTAAAGGATCAGTGTTAGAGATTTCTCGTGGTGTATATGCCAATAGTAACCTCCTCCACTTGCATTCCAGCAGTGGCCATGAAACATGTAAAAAATATGAACCACCCTTTTCAGAGCCCGAGTTATTTCTTCATGGGCTACTGTAGAAACGTGGCAGACCACCATGGCAGACACCAAGATGAGGAACTGAGGCATCTGTAGATATAAAAGACTCTTTCTAAAGTAATAAAATCCATAACAATTCTTATTTTCAGATGTTTACACACAAATGAAAATACAGTTATACAAAATACATGCAATTTCTGTCATATTATGTAAATAAAGCCTCCCCATCTTACACAGGGGGGTTAGATTTAGGGTGTTTTATGACTCCTTCTATTACTGTTACTATTCCATTTCACCATGTGAAACAAAACAAATGCAACACATTAAGATCTTCCCAGGACACAGCAGATAGAAATGTTTAAATTGAAACAAACCAGCATGCTCAGGATCTCAAAGGACTGACACAGATCTAAATATGTTCCATATGGGGAAACTACTACCCAGGTGGATGAGAGAAAAGGTTGTTTTCTACCTCCAGTCTGTACCTGTAATTCCCACAGACTGAGCGAGGAATGGAGGGAGCCTGGCCACGGTGCCTTATCAGCTCTAATGATGAGACAGCTGGAGGCCATTTTCCAGCTGGGCCCAGCTTTGACATTGAAACAATTACGGTCTACCCTGCCTGGTCTCCCCATGACAAAGATGGATGATACTTCTGCAATGTTAACCATTCATTCAAATCTGATATGATGGCTTTACTGAGCAAATGCTATAATTTCACTCACTCTCGGTTATCTTCCACGGAGAGCTGAAGCTGAGAGTGGCCTTTTGGTTAAAAATGGTATGTGAGCCTGACAGTGAATCCGTTTTGTTTGATGAAAACATAATGTTAAAATAAAATCCTGATTAATGTGGGCTGTGATTAAAAAGAGTCTCCACCAAGATGTCTTTGTGTAATTGATGAATAGATGTGTGTTAGTTGTACTAAACCGGATAGCATGGTTGGTACAGCACAATATTTCACCCGGCTGAGCTGGCTTTTGGGATAAGAAATGTTGCAGAGTCATAATTTACCTGTCATAGAAACCCTCTCATCAGTTACTGTAAATGATTTGGCCCAGAATCACACAGGGCTTCTCAATATTCTTTTACATAGTAAAGACTATTTTTCTCACCAATTCTATCATCTGTTTCTTGTCAAATGAAAGTGCATTCCCATTCCGCTTTCATTTCTGTGTTCATATCAGTCTGTTTTCTAATGTGTTGGTCTCTGAAATGTAGTTAGTTTGGTTAATTATGCTTGATTATTAAGTTCAAGATCACACATTAAAACAATCACCCAAGCTCACTTAATAATACAGTAACAGATATTAATAAAATGTTGGCAAAAACAGTATTTTAGAGGAATGAATGTCTGTCATTTGAATAAGTTTTGCAGTTCAGCAGTAAAGTGCATAGAAGTGGAAGCTAACCTATGGACCTATGCTTTGATCTGGTGTAAAATGTTTGATGTAAGATATTTAGGCAACAGTAACACAGGAATGCTGATGGCGTCTACATGTCAGTGATGACCATCCAACCTTTCCATATAACTCACAGTGGGGAGTTATCTTGAGTAATGAATCGAATGAATGTCAGGCATAACAATAAATGACTTCCAGTGGTTTGAGAGTAATGGTTCCAACATGAGTATCCAGGATATCTAATCCAGCGAACGTATAGATAACATTTTGGATTGTATAATGTTTTGTTCTGTTTTAAAACAAACTTTGTTGTTGTTGTTGTTAAATTGTTAAGACTGGTACTCCACAAAAGTTAGGACTCAGAAGCACGACTCGGAAAACAGTTCAAGGTTCAAACGTAAATCAGTTTACTAGTCAGAAGAAAGGTTTGCTACACGGCAATCAATCAGACAAGGCAAACAAATCCAAAAAAGGGCTAGGCAAAGGCAGAGGTCAGTAAACAGGCAAAATCCGATCACTGGAAAATCACAAGGCTGGGACGTAAGGCACTGAGGTACAAAACGAACTGGCACAGAGGAGGAGAAACACAGACTAAATACACAAGAGAGGGGAGTGGTAACAAGACAGGTGAATCTAATGAGGGCGGGGCAGACAATGAAAACTGGAGGGAAAAACACAGGGTCAGGAAGTGAGGCGGTCTGAAACGAGAGGAAGGGTAAGTTTCACAATAAAACAGAAATCATATAGTTTCACAATAAAACAGAAAACAAAACACATGACCTTAAGAGGATTGATGAGATGTGTCATAAATATTATTTATGTAAATATACATTTAAATAGACTCTATACTCTATACAGAAAAAAAATAATTTACATGCTGTATATAGAGTAAATAGCAGGGGGATTGGTATTGTGGAAACACCTTTATCATTCAAGCACATGAAACCATCAGCAACATAAGTCTGAATCAGCTGATTTAAACCAGTTTTGAACAGAATCATCAAAACTAAAAAAATTTAGTATATTTACCAAAATCAATGTCCTCTTGCAGCAGTCATTGTACTCGACTGAGTATAAAGCTTTACTACTGTACCTGAAGGATATTATCCTCTAGTAATGGTCGTCGTTGTGGGATGACCAGTGATTCTAACATTTTATCCTTACAGGAGAGCATAGATATCAGCCGCTGGTTGTTTAAGTGTACAAAATCGTGCAGAGGTGCTCCAGTTAAAAGTTCTTCACTACCATTAGGACACATCTTTTGCACTGCTTTCTAGCTCTGAGACACTTTCCAACTCTCACCCTATCAACACAGCACCATCCCTGTCTGCCTCCCTCAGAGGATGCTCCCTGCCCTCCCTCTTCTCCTCCCACTCTCTCAACAGGACTCTGGCCAGGAGTGGTGCTGAAAGACTGAATGGTGGGAGATGGAAGGGTCTGTGCTCCCATTTCAGCGCTCCTGTCCCAGGACTTGTTTCGGCCGGCTGTGGAGGCAAAAACCAGCTCGCCGTGCACAGATGCAGATTTCACATCATGGTGATGCATGTCTCTGTTGAAATGCTGGACGTCTTTACATGAACCAGAAAATGTGTTATCTGATGGAGGGCTCTCCTAATTCCAGACCAACCCCAACTGCCATCTCACCAGAAACCTTCAGGCCAGGCATCAAACATCTGCCCTGGGAGTGTGCCAAGAAAAGTGTGCAAGACTTTATTTTATCTGCCAGCAAGAGCAATATTAGCATTTGCCTCCTTATGTGGATGGCCCAGATGCTCTGTCGATTGAGGCCCAGGTTGGAGCCTCTTTATTAGAATTGCATGAAGAAGCACAGCCCTGTAGTTATCAGGAGTACTCTCCTCTTTGTCCCTCTCACGCTTTGTCTTTTTGAGCTTAAAAAGAGCCCTCTGACACTGATGTCTTAGCTTGCTGTCCAAAGGTTTTCAAAAGGAGGCTCCCAGTCCCTAAAGTTGCAACAGTTTGACTTTTCAAACAGATGTTTGTGACTCCTGCAGGAGATGGATTTAATTCTCTGAAAACCCTCTTTGTGCGAGGCGCTCATCCATCTGTGGTGATCTGTGTTTCAGTACATCTTAATAAAGTAATCCCCCTCCCTCGTTTTTCTCGCTCGAGGAATGCTCTTGTTCTTGCTCTCTTCTCCTTTGTCATGCGGGGCACCCAGACTATGATTTGTTTAGGTTTCAGATTTAAGGTTGACTGAGGCCATGACTCATCATTACTCTGAGATGACTTGTTTTAATTTCTCTCTGCTAAAGTAACAAAATGATGTAGGGTTTACTGAAAGATACTCGATGTAGACAGAATGAATTCAGTGCTGTTTCAATGCACTTGTACTCATTTAAGTGTCAACATATCATAATAAACAGTTCTCCTATGATGCACATCTTCACTGCGTTTCATCATGTTCAATCAGTTAGTAGATAAAAGCATTGTTTCTTTTCATCCTGTCTAACCCTATCAGTCCAGGTATGGCAAAGATATACACTCATAATCCAAATAAACCAGCAATGTACCAGTGTGAAGTTTCATTCATCATCCGGGTGTTCCATTCATTAGACATTCATTTGTTTTCCTTCTGACATATCAGCAGACTTTCAACCACTGACCATGATAACTGAAGCAGTGGCCAAAGGTTCCAGGTCCTCCCTTTGAAAAGCTGACCTGTTCTTTAAATGTTTAAAGAGCCTATTGCATCATCGGTCCTCGCCCACACATGCATGTTTGGGTGAATCGGTGGGGGAAGGGGAAGGGGATGCATGGGGGTATGTGTTGTGATACATCATGTGTTTAAGCAGAGGAGGGGAGGCCCAGGTTGTACGGGGTTAATGACTGGTCCTCTCTGTGGGCTGTGCCGGCTCTCAGAGAGGATAAGACTGGCGGTGAAGGGGCATCTGGAGCTTAGGGGTCACATCGCTCACATCAAAGGAGGCTGGGAGTCTAGGTCACTGTGTTTGGCCATGGGGCAGTGGAGAGAGTAGAGGGGTAGTTGGAGGGATTGCGAAGAGGATCACGAAGAGGATCACAGGGAGTAAAAGAGATGAAGAGGCAGAGACAGTGAAAGATAAATAGGAGTGAAACCAAGAGACTGTGAGGATCACGTTATTGGGGGAAGGGAAATGAATAGTGGTTATTTTCCGATATATATAAAATATTAAAATTGTTGTTACAAATGTAATGTTACCTTGTAGGCGAGGGCACATTGGGAATGTCATGATTGGATGATTACTACTGTCACCCGAGCTCCTTGCTATGGTATTGTCACGATTAGCAATAGAAATTTTATTTATAGAGCACATTTCATTTGATGTAAACTCAATGTGCTCTACATTAAAATGCTAAATAAAATACTGGTATGAATGGTGATATGATGTCGTAGCTTGGGAAATAAGTTAACAAACTACAAAATCCGTGTCAATTCAAACTAAATAAAATGATAGAAATTTGATTTCTGCCTCTAGAGGCTTCACCTTAACCAGTGATGTCACAGCAGGTGTTTTCAATTAGCTCTCAAAGGCACTCTCTCAGGGAGTGACCGGTGGGCATGTTGTCAAAACAGCAAAAATTTAATCCCATGGATTATCTGCTGGGTGAGGGGATACTGTGAACAATGAATTGTAATTACTTACCACCAACAACTGCTTTTACCTGATGTTAACTCATGTCCTGTGTTACTGTGTCGCAGACAAATATTGTTTTGGTTTACATACATAAATTGTAAAATTTAAAGCCCCATTGTGTAACTTTTCTCCCATAAAATAACATTCATATTAACATATCATTTTGATGCTACGCTCACAATCAAGTGAATGACGTCTCTGTCAATCCTATGTGATGTATGCCTGTTCTAGCACTATAGGTTATGATCTCCCATAAAAAGTATGTAATGATTTACAGCACAGTATACTGACACAAACTATAGCTGCTGTTAGCTCATGTTAGTTCAGTTTGTTGCGCCTTGCTGCTCAACTGTGAGCTCAAAACACTAGGGGAGTGTTAGTATTCGTACCACAGGACTCTTCAGGCCCAGGATACAGGGCCAGTGTCGAAGCCAGTGTCATACCAGGACTGTAGCTGGGTAAGCAGGCAATGTAACTGGGCTCAGCAGCCTCTATGGACAGAATGACAGAGGCAAAAAGAGGACTAATGTATACTAAGAAAAATGTACTATAATAAGAAAATATTTCACCGACAGGTGCAGAAAGGCAAACAAGAGAGTCACTAAGATATAAAGCAAACTTAGCCAACTCATGCTAACACAGAAGTGGGGTCCAATCATCCAAAATAATTCAAATCTCCTGCACAAACATATCTGGAAAAAAAGGAGACAGAATTTAACAAGAAGAGACAAAATAACACTGCATTTTCTTTTTTAATTTATTGCAGTTATTCTGTTATGTACATGTTTATTTACAAAGTTACCCATGTGTTTCAATTTTATTTTGATACTTCTTTTTGACAGCTGTATAGTAATCTCCTGTTTTCAAAGTAGGATTAGAAAATCCTAAAACATCATAAAAAAACAGGCTATAAAAAAAATGGACCAGCTATTTACTCTATATAGAGCATGTGAATTTAGTATAACATACCTCTAACATACACTCATTTGTTTGGTGAAACAGACCTTCACTTTATAATGTGTTTCAAATGCATTTTACGTTTTCAAATGTACATTCTATCATGTGTTTGACTGTAATTGTATGTGTTGATTTAGTTTGATTGTCAGAGAAGTGCCATTTTGGGGATTAATACTAAATGTTTTAGAGCATGAAGCTGCATGAAACTCACAACTAGAACTAAAACAAGGATAAGAAATCTCGTTCAAACTTTGCAGGGTTATCATGTCAGAAAAAGGCGTTTTAGATGCAGATCTGAATTGCAATGTAATACTGCAATGCAGTTTGTCTCTAATTCAGATGTGGATAATCCGGAGTCACAGTAGTTTTTTCATGAGTGTTTTATCTTATACAATCCTAACAAATACACATATTCACAACATACAGACAGGAAAGGTTTTGCAGCATGACAGTGCTAAACAACAACCCATCATTGAATATCAGTTAGACTCAGAGAGAATCCATTACTGTATGCTAATTAACCGATCTGCAACACCACAAATTGTCATTGGGTCAGATTATGCAACACCTGATAGCTGCACACTGATGGCTCTTTGAAACCCTGTTTTCTCTGATCTCTGATCTGAAAAGATGTTTCTTCATTCAAAGACATTTAGAGTTCGAACCACATTTGTTTGGGTGTGTTTTTTATTTGTTTTCACATGTGCCAGTTTATTAATCGGTGATAAAAACAGTCACGACACATCTTTTATTCTAATGCTAGCAGGAATAGTTCCACTTTTATGTCATTGCCTTTAATGCCTTGAAATGAGGTTGGGCAATTGTGGCAATCATTTGCAACTGAGCATGCTTTAATTGCAGTATTAATGATGTTAACCCAAATCAAATTGACATATCAGCGTGTTTATCAATTCTTTCCATGGATACATTTCAAATCTCTGGTTTATTGTCTAAATGCTACTCTATTCTGACCTGAATTTCATCAGTTTTAGCACTGTACAGCTAACTTCGTATGCATTAGGTAGCACTGTTCTCAGTACTCTCCAGTCAGACCAAAGTGAAACAGTGATCCACACGTTTTTTCAACTTAACACTCAGTAACACTCCAACTGCTAATCTTTATATAGCTGTGAGTCAATAATTACAACAATTAAGGCTGTATTAATGATTTTTTTGGCCACTTGGGGGCAGAAGACCACAACATACAAGGTGACAAACCCACAGCCCTGACATATTATCACCTTATAAAGTTGTAATGTGTTAGCAACTCATTCCCTAATTACATCCAGTAGACACAGAGAGACATTTACATTCATTTGGTGTTGTATTTCTGACCACATGATGACTTGAAGGTCG